>NC_090785.1:1752500-2352500 GCF_040054535.1 Antennarius striatus | reverse complement strand
CAAAGTGGAGGCCCAAAGATCACAGCGTTAGGATAGAAAAAACACCAGTCAAACATCACCCCCACCACCCCTCTCCCCTGGTAGTGATCGACACTTTAACTCGTGGAATGAACACCTCAACCGAGGCCGTAAAAAAGCAATCTGGAAAGCATCTCCTGCTCGCATCTCCCGAACCTCTTGAAACGTTTTGTCGCCATGTTGTCCAGGCGGTGCCATTTTCATTCCAGTGCTGCCGCCGTGCTCTTTCCACCTGTCATCTGCACTCCCAGCTCCTGACGTCCGACCTGCTGACAGCTCCCGAACGTGAGGGGAGTCACAACAGCAGCCCCCCAGGGGAGAAACCTATTGCCGACATACTGTAGCTGTCATCCGCTGATGGAGGGCCTCTGGAGCTCGGACAACTAAAAGCAGACCTTATCTGTTGCAAGTTTGAGCTCCTCCTGCAAAATCAGAATTTATAAAGTGGAATAATAATTATGGTTCAGTCAGGGGTAGGAATTTTAGAAATTTTAGAAGAAGATTTTGGGTTTTTTTGGTCCATTTTCAGTCAAAATGGATTAAAATATTGAAAAACTTTTTAAAAAATCACTAAAATCCAAGTTTGATGATGGATTTTTATTTATTTTTATTGAATGTGACTTAGTTAGCTGATTGTTTTATTTAATTTAACTTTTTTACTTTACTTTTTGAAATTATTTTTATTATATTTTTATTATGTTATTAATTTTGTTTAATGTTTAATAATTTTATTTTTAATATTTCATGTAATTCAATTCACTAATTGCCATTTTTATGGTGTTTTTTTACGATGTTTTTATTAGATTTTGTTTTATTTGTATCTAATTTATTTACATTACTTAATTTTATGTCCTTTTTTTTATGGACCGATTTCTATTTTTACGACTTTATTATTGTTGTAATGAATTTTATTCCGTAATTTATTTGTAATAAATTTATTTATATTCTTTTACACTGGGCAGGTTTTCCAGGCCAGGTCTTGTGGGCACTATGAGCACTCATGCTCTGCAGGAGACAGTTTGTATTTCACTCTTAAATTTCAATTTGTTTCTTGCTGTTTCCTCAAGTGCCCATACGATGCTATAATTACATTTGGGCAAAAGGGTCTACAGTATTTCAATTAGTAAGAATTGGGCATGTTTCTCTGTTGCAGGTCCACATTGTGATTCAGACTGACTTGGATGTCATGTGATCACATGATAAGGTTCAACCAGGCAGGACACCCACATGGGTGTAATTTTACAGTTAAATATTGCCTAGTTAAAGTACTACAGCAGCGAAATTTACCTTGGTGCAAAACTTGAGTAATGAAGAAACTGCATTACATGGCAGTCTTATTCCAAATGTTCCATGTAGGAATAATTAGAAATAGAATAAGCAAAATTTTAATGTCTGTCTCTCTGCAGGTGACACTAAATTGTCTTTGCCATGGTTCCTCGGTGAAAACACAACATATCAAAGAACAATTAGACACCAAACAACTGCATTAAAAACATCTGATCTAAGACTCTCGGGACGGCCTCGGTGCGCGTCAACCTACGGGGGTCAAACATCAATTTGAGAATCTCATAAGGTTTGACACACCACCAATGAGACAGGATTTGTAGTCATTAACGTTCCAGCGGATCAACGGGGAAATAAGTCTTGACCCGTTGCGGTTTGGATACTTTTCCCGTTGCCAGATGGTTTTTCACGCGGAATCGCCGTCTGTGAGAACGCCCCCAGCCACCATCGCTGCAGGCGTGATATATGGGGTCGAATCCATTGATGTTCACCCATAATAATCCTGGGACAAAGCCGGGAGTGTTTGGACGATCTCAAATGCTACCACCATGGCTCTACTTTCAGCGAAGCCGACCCATACTGGTCTCTGATCTCCTGCCTGAGCGGCTCTACCCTCACCTTGACGGATGCCGAGAAATGGGGGGGAGGGGGGAGAGAGATAGAGTTAATGGCCATTAACGCAGGAAGATGGCGATACTGTTGAAACCTTTCATCTTCAGCGATAAGACCGAGCATTAACCAGCCTTTCTCGTCGGTGACAATGCAACAGCTGCCTTTCAGATGATGGAAGTTGTAGTTTGAGAGATTATGAAAAGACAACGCCAACAACAAAAGCGGCGGAGATCGGCTAACAGTTCTAAAAACATCCGTCAAGGTTAGGACCATATTTCCCTACGTGTTGATGAGCTGACGGCACCCTCGATGTTTTACGGCTTTGGCTTGCAACTCACTACTTTTCTGCACGACAAAGCCAAAAATACTAAAAGTAATCGTCTTTTCATTGCTTAAGCAAACATCGCGGATGCTAACAGGAAATTTTCATTCAACCGGCTATAAGCAGCAAATTTAGTTAAACAGTGTTGTTTCTTCTTTTAAAAATTACAAACTCATTTCAGAAGTTACAGAAACCTGAGTGGGTTGAGTTCCACTTCGCTCCATCCTCTAGGTTGAATGGATAAAACTAAAATCCAAACAATGTTATTGATCCACAACCAGAAAACAACTGAAGAAGCTCCATTCAGGCACCAGTGAGAGTCTTGTTCCGCTTTTATTCCCCATTTTGCTCAGGTTTACTGCTAAAGTTTAGCATCCTGTGATTGTTTAAAATGTTTTTTACTCGCCCCTTTTAACCCTCAGTCCAGATTGGCTAATCTGCAGAATCTAGATAAGGGGAAAAGCAATACTCGGAGGAAGTACCCTTATGGGAAGAGTGCTTCAAGCAGCCAGCATCCTCGGCCCCTCACGTCTCCGACCGACTCGGAGGGCGAATAGGGGCCAGAGGAAGGTGTGTTGGATTTAGCGTTGGGCTTAAAACGGCCTAATCGTCCAATCTCCTTCCTGAGTGATGGTGGTTAATGGGGTGTGGATGGTAGTTTCTCACTAAGTGCCATCATTCATACATTTCAAGCCTCGCTAGCCTCAACTGTCAGAAATGAAATGCTTAATTGAAAAATGCTCACAAGTCTGGAGCAACATGAGGATGGAAGCGTTTGGTTTCTACTCCTGAAGGGCCACAAGGCTGCAGAGGAAATATTTGTGTTGTTAAAACTGTACAAAATCTGTTATTCTTACAAATTTGGTCACTTGGAAGTGAAATCTTTTCTATTATAAGGATAAACAGGTGTCAGCTGAGAGCTTAGAGCACATGTGTCAAACTCAAGGCCCTGGGGCCAAACGTGGCCCTCCACATCATTTCATGTGTCCCGCGAGAGCATAAAAGGTCAGAGCGTCTAAAAATAAACAGGTCAAAAGTGTGCTTTGAGCATAAACTACATTTCCCACAATGCAGTAGTTCAGCTCACTTTAACTCTGACAAAAATATTATGAACAAAGTTAATGTCCTTGATTGATGGAGTTCTGTGGGTTTAATAACCTGACAAATTAAAAGGATTCATGTTAGAACAGAGAAACACACATATTTTTCCTGTGCAATTGTAATGTTTAACTTGAATAAAAGTAATAAATTCAGTTATTTAACATTAAGTAATAGCTAAAAACTGCATGGTGAGAATGCATAATTAGCATCAAGGCTAAATTTAAGAAACATTCATATTCTTCTCATTTTGTTTTTTCTGCCACGCAAACCTGCCGTTTCAAAAACCGGCACTTCCTTCTAGTTAGAATGAATAATCGTGTCATTACAGTAAAAAAAACAAACAAACCCATTTCAAGTGCAGAAATTGTCCCGTGTACGCACACTGTCACGCTCACGCAAGATCAATAACAGACTCCGGTTGCAATTATACGAACGAGGAAAAAAAAAAGAAGTCACAGTCACGTTCCTCTTCTGAACGATTTGACTGTGTAAACGCTTGTCGTGACCTTTGGGTCATCAAAACCTGTTTCAAAGAGGAACTCTGCACACCACCGTGTCTCTAATCGGTACTTTTTTTTTTCATTTCCGTCACGATCTGATGACACCTGGTGAAAACGCAGCTGCTTTGTCATGTGTTTACAGTGCAGCCAACCAAAACCGATGTTCCTCCAACACGTCGGTGATTAATCAACCTTTCACCATTGTGTTGCCGTGAGCAACCGTGTCCGGATGTCGTGCGTTTCGTGGAGCGCCGCTAGGCTTCCACGTGAACTGTTAAAAATGGCGTAGCTTTTAGCTGGTCGTAGCTGCGTTAAAACCATCTCTATGACCCTGCACACACTCACCCAGCGCTATCAAAATGACTATAAAGGACGCTAGGTGCATATATGACGTATAACAACACCTTTCCTACAACGATCACCTTTAAATTCTCATAACAAGATAAGTAAAAGCGGCCTCGGTCATCTCAGTGCCCCTCCTCCGCTAACTGAAACTCAAACCAGCCAACTTTTATGTCGATGTCAGCAACACCCAGTGTCAAATCAATTGCATACAATCAGCTTAATTCACATCGGGCCGTCGCGGCGGCCTCACGCTGATAGCGGCCGCTCGCTGGAAATAAGCTCAGAATCGTTAGCCTTCTTCATTTTCTAGCACGCCCTCCTCCTCCTCTTCCTCCTCCTCCTCCCCAGATGAGACGGCTGCAAGAAGTGAATGCTTGAGGAGAAGAAACGTGACGATCTTGACTCTTAACCTTCGAGAATAGATCCCCTCTGTTTGACTACAACCAATAAAGCAGCCACGTTTTTGTTTGCACAGGTTAAAGGTCACTTTATCTGACTGGATTGGTGGATTTTATCCTCCAGAACCGAAATAAAGAATGTTTTTTAATGTGCTATAATCCTAAATATAAGCGCCGCTGTAAAAAATACAGCTGTTGGATTGATATCAGCATATTTTGGGATGGGGTTTCTTTAAATATAAGAAATACTGAAAGCTCATTTCCTGGTTTTACTCCCACAAAGGATGGGTTGGACGACTGGAACGAGCTCCTCATTTTTTGCAGCGTGCTTGATGCTGCACAGTTGCTGCCTAAGCAGGCAGACCCTCTAATGAACCAGCAGGTATCAGCAGATGTGGGTCTATAACTTAATTTCCCCCCTCAGCTATAGAGCAGATCCTATGGCGTGTAAGTGGTCTTGATGGATGAGCAATGCAGCTCATCATAACCTGGTACCAACCCCCCCCCCCTCGACAAACCAGCATCCGACAGCCCTGTCTTTATTGTCCCAGGAAAACACGACTTCATATCTGAAACATGTAACACATCAGGAGGACACAGCTGTGTGAAAACCTTTCATATGGTGTATTTATTGCACAAAAATGCTAGCCTGCTAATGCTAAATCGAATTCAGTGTTCAGAGCATCATCGCCGACAACCAATCCAACGCTTTTATACATAAAAATATTGAATATCAGTGTCAAAGTCAGCAGCTAGAATTGAAAAAATTGAAACGATTGTGCAAAGTCTGACGGTCCCTGAAAGCAGCACCTCCAGTTCTCTCTATACTGAAGTAAATGCTGATGCTTCTGCTGCTCTGTGTCTCCTGGATGTGAATGCAACTCGCTAATTTGATGCGGTGCAAACTTTAAAAGGTGGCCGCATGTCAATATTGTGTTAACAGTGTTTACAGCTGCACCGTGCCCCCCCCCCCAAAAAAAAATCAATTGAAAGGGTTTCAAAGGCTAAATGATTACTAAGGGTCCATGTAATGGTTCATTCATGTCTGAGTTATTCCTAAAAAAGAGACGTTGGGGTGGAACATAATGGGACTGACAGGTACAGCAAAGTATCCCTTAAATATTTATAATTGTCTGATTGGTTGGGGATTTTTTTCACCATTCAAAACTGTTTTCCAGGGACTGTTAATGTCATTTCCTGGAGTCCTTAAAGGCATCTTGCAAGATGTCAAATCAGCATTTGGACCTTCATCAAAAATGACCCTGAAATGATGAAATGCAACTTTTCTGGAAACCACATCTATTGAAATTTTGCAGAAAGAAAATTCATCAGTCACCAAGTTTGTCCTTAATTTCCTCCCGTAATTCCAGCACTGTGACAAATGTGTGCTGAAGAATGGAAATGGAAATGTTCTTTTATATGGAAGTTGTAATAAAACCAAAGCTGTGCACACACTTTGCAGTGATGAGCTGTCTTTCTACCGAATCCAGCGTGAAGTACCAGAGATGTTCTCGAACGCATCGCTTTTAAAAACTCAAGATTAATCGTCATGACTAATCATAGCCTATTATTGTAATTCCTGCATTAACTTCTATTAATCAAATGGCTGATTTTATGTAATTCTTCCTGATCTTCTCACCCTATAGTCGCACCACAGAATGAAACGCTGCTGCCTTTACTGACACCTGCTTGGGTCGGAATATTTTTCAATATGCATGCATAGCAGAGTTTATGACAGCTACTAAATCTACCTCTCACTGCTGGATGTGTGCATAAGGAGATGTGCTGCCTTTTGTCACACTGATATTTTAAATATGTCGACACGTTTATGTCATTCAAATTCAGAATTTTGCATGATGGCCTGCAGAGGGAACTTAGCCTGAGAAGAGAGAAAGTCAACACATAAATTCTAACATCATCTGCATAGATGCACACACGCACAACAGGCTTAAATCCCAAACCGTGCACACTTCACACACGTCTTACCAACGTACCACCCTACCCCGTCCGTTGGGAGGGCAGGGGTCCTATACTGGAGGCCTGATGGGGTAGGGGGGGACCATATGGGGTAACCTGAGAAAACATAGCGAGGTCGCGCATCGGTGCACTCTGTTGACTGTTTCAACAGACATGTTTGCCCAAAGCCAGAAAAAAGTACACTAAGAGGGGTGCCTTGAGTCACGGCTGGGTTCACCGAGTCATCTCACTTCAGGAACTTGATCCCGCGCGCACGGAAAAAAACGTGTCTTCCCTCAAACGCGCTGCTTAGGGATGTTAAACCGTATTTGAAATATTCAGGAAAGACAATTCTTTCATTTCTATAAATGACTTTCTTCATTAAAAAAACCAAAAAAAAACAAACCTGGCTCCTGCAAACACGTCGGAGTGTCGGGATGTCTCTCATCTTTTTATTTTCACCTTCCTTCAACTCACCTCCGGATGCAGTCGCAATCAAAAACGCTAATTACCCAAGTGGCTTAATCAACGTTAGAATAATTACGCTATTAGAATACAAGCAAGCTGTGATGAATATGGGATGGTAACCCCTTGTAAAACATGTACCGCTCATTTGATTAGCATCAGGATGAAAAGATGGCTCCCTAACCGACAAAAGAGGTGATTGACTGAGACTTAAAGGAAATATCGGAGGAAGAGAAGCGAAGGCTGGGAGGAAACAAAAGGATGTGTAGTTTTCTGTCTGTTGTGACTTCCTGTCGTGGTTGTAAACAAGTTGTAAACAAACCCCTGTTTATTCTAGATTAGCATCATCAACCAGCAGCTGGTGATCCCAGAAGCTCTAGTTAGCAATAATACCATTAATCTGTGCTAGCAGGAGGTGTGTAATTAGCATGGGCTTGCAGCAGTGTGGAACAGCAGCTAAAAAGAACCTAAATAATGACAATTTAATGAGCAATAATGATAGCGACTGGAGTCACGAAATAAAACGTGGAGAAAGGAAGAGTTCAAATAGCCGATGCTACATGCTAACTCAATGCTATGCTTGAGCAACACGCTGATGGAAGGCCTGTTTCATGGATGCAAGCTGAAATATTCATCTGCACCAAATTCCAATAATGCTTTGTACCAACTAGTCGTCAATACGTCAAACTGTATAAGGATGTCGCTGTGCAGGTATGTTCATCTCCAATACTATAGCCCCGCCTTCAGCTTCAGTTGCCATAGTGATGGAGAGTAAAAAATGATGAACAGATGAATGAAGTGAAGATAGATTTACTGCAGTAGATAAATCCCACCTTGGTGGCGGCGGCCGATGACTCTGCTGAGACTCTAAGAACCTCCTGAAACGGATTTCCGTGGAAGTTTCAACAGAAAATGAAAAATCACCTCCAACCTACAAAATTCATGAGGAGTCCACTCCCCCCCCCCCCCCCCCAAAGAAGTTAAAAGAATTGATTTCCAATCGAAGGAAAACCGGGCCGACCCACTCAGGTTATCATAAATATTTAAGCCCGTGGTGAATAAGTGGTATTTAAGGACTATTATGCTGACGATTTGACCTTAAGTGTCTCATTTAGGAGACAAAGAGGGGAGCGCTTTCAGATTGTGGGGGGGGGGTCAGGTCAATATTGAGACACGCATGAGTCAATTAAAGTGTCTTTTCTCCTCTTTCTCTGTTCTTCCTGAGTGACAGACTGAACTCTAAACACCATCTGCTTAAAAAGTCTCCCTAAACTTGACCCCTTCCTTTCTGGGGGGGGGGGGATCGGCCCCGACCTCCTCCACCGTCTGGATGAAGCGAATCTCAAGGAGCGAGTCGACCTGGAGCGATGAAGTCTACGATGAATCACGACCAAAGCGGGCGGCGTTACAGTGGGCGAAGAGAGACGACATTAACAGCCCATAAATCTACCTAGAGAGGTCCACAAGTGGTCTGTCTCTGCTGCCGTTTAAGATGACGGACGCGAGGGCCCGGACCAGACACAACGTTACCCAGAATGCATTCCACACAGGCGTCTGAGTGAGGTGCACTTGCACTGACTCGTGGAGGGCACCGTAGATTATGCAGGATCTGTTTTCCATCTTCTCTCACACTTTGAGACGATGTCTGAGACTCCCGGAGGCTGCAGACCAGCTTTTAATTACACAGGGAAATGTTTTATTTTTCTGTATTTAAAGCAGGCAAGATAATTCATTGTGTCCTCGATATTGTTTTAGAATAGGCAAAGATGGTAGGATGCTCATTAAACTTACAAATATTTGCATTATTGTTTCCTCCAGGGGGGGAGCCGAGCGGCGGCGGCTTCCTTGTAAACATTAATATACATTTCTTTTTATTACTTCTGTTGATGAAAAACGACGGTTAAGATGGATTTCACGCAAAATCCTTGTTTACCGATTTTGCCCTCGTGACATTTGAATAAAGTTTGAAACTCTTTAAAAAGTTGGTTTGGTTTAAAAAAAAAAAAAAAAGGAGAGCGAAATATAGTTTGACAGTCTCTCGCCAGATTTCAATCATCAATCAATCAATCAAGTTTTTTTTATATAGCGCTTAATCATGGCAACAGACATTTCAAAGCGCTTTAACAGACAGAGAAACCCAACTGAAGCCTCCAGAGCAGCAGCGACAGTGGCGGGGAAAAACTCCCTCGTTGAGGAAGAAACTCTGGGCAGGACCCAGACTCTCTTGGGCGGCCATCCGCCTTGACCAGTTGGGTGGAAAAGAAATAAAAGGAAGATAAGAACAGGGTAAGAGAAAGAGAGAGAGAGAGATTTGAATGCTAATCTTTATTTAAAATGTTGGTCAGAACTGGTCAGAGCACCAGTATACCCAGTGAAGGAAAATATAATCAAATATATTCTCAGGTTTTGCATTTACTTTGTATTTCATTTAGTAATGATATAACTTTTGTGTTAAGAAAATATTTTGTGTAATGGGCGTCCACCGTTTAGCGGCGGACGCCGGCTGTGTAATTTGTGTGGCTCTCTGTTGTAGGTGGAGACTGAGACTGGAGAACCAACCAATCAGAGAACAACACGATGTATATGAGCTAATGTATAGTGGCCCATCCTTCAGATGGAGCCTAGTGACGTGCATAATAAATATCTGAGATTCTCTGAACGTGTTGTTCCTGCCCCCTGTCGCGGTTCATACAACACAAGATTTTGTGTTAGGGACAGAGAACCCAGATCTGTTTAGAAATATTGTATTAGGGCAAATACATTTGATCAACAAAACGGTTTGTTTCTTGTTCTTCCTTCCGTTTTTGAACACGCACAACTGCTCTGGGTGGACTTGGGGATAAAAGTCCGTCTACCTAACAGCAGTTAGAGAAGAGTCGGTGTCTAACAGTGTCCAAACCGAAGCCCTCGGTTAGAGATCCGCTGCAACATCAGGGCCTGTGAGACTCTGCCGGACAATAGATAACATGCTGCCGCTATTGATCTCTGCTGGTATTTTAAGTTCTGGGTGAGGGGCGCTCTATCGGGTTTCCAGTCTGTCTGTTAGGGCCCCCTGGGCCCCCCCCCCTTATGTTTCCAGAGCTGGAGGTCCTGGATTAGCCTGTAGACTCTAATCCTTCAGAGAGTAAAGCTCGATACGTGGACCAAATAGCCTCAAACACTACGGAATGTCTGCGGATTTCTTGATTTTTTTTTTATTTGACGAGACATTTCTGATTGGATTTCTTCTACCCCCCTACCCCCTCTTTCCGCCCAATAAAAACAGATTTCCTTACAAATCTGTCTAGACTTCTTCTATGTATAGCCAAACCTTACGTCCTGCCCTGGCATCCAATTTTAGATATTGAAGTGAGGAATCCATGTGAAGGCTAATTTGAAGCCACTGTATCAGTCACCATTATCACAGTGAGAGACGCAGACCCTGGCGGCGGGCTTGATTACACACATTGTGTGTTATTTGAGAAAGTGCCCATTTGCCAAATGCTTATGTTGTCTGAAATCTGAATGCTCATTTTCGCCGATGCCTGTCGTGGGATTTGTTTTTTAATTTAAAGAGACAAAAGAAAGACCGACAAAAAAAAGGAAAGACATATAGTGAGAGACATAATCACTGACACATAACCGTTCGGCGGTACGTTCCAGCCTCGCATCCAACCTTGATAACCACATCCCTCAAAACAAAAACACGACTCACAGGGGAAATAAGCAACAGTGAGCCTAATGATAGAAACAACTTAATGTGGCGCTAACATCGCCCAGGCTCCTCCCTGACAGTGCAGTTTCGCATTGTGTGCACGTGTAATGTCCATTTGGGACGGGCGAGCTAATTTAGCACACCCGAAAACTACGCATGCAGCCCTAACGATCACTAAGACGCCAAAATCGACCCCCTACTATAATCAGCATTCAGTCGCAGAGCAGGAATTGATGCAAAGTCGGGATTCATTTGAAACCGAATTGTCAAGACCTTATTCCTTCACTTTCCGCCTTGCGTTTTCGTGAAAAACCCTGAATTTGACTGGGAGAGACGACAAAACACGGGTCAAGAGGCGTCGGCGTGACGACGCTTCAACCACAAGAGAGGATATTGAAAGACTTCTCCAAAAGGGACGGTTTGCAAAGACGCTCTAATTGATCATCCAGATGATGAACCTGCAGACTGGAGTTTCAGTAGGGTGTCTCCAAAAATCTTCCCCAGGGAGGCATCTTCCTCACCTCGCGCCGCCGTCCTCCGTGGTAACGCTAGACGCACATCAGAGCGGCTGGCCTCATTGATTTAGCACTTAGCTCCAACGTCCCACATGGACAGTTATCATTTTTTTGGCCGGGGCGTCAAAGTTACCAATCGATGATCTGAACTTTGGAAATGGGAGGGGGTGGCGATGGCGTTTAGGATGAGGTGTAGGTTACAGGAACTATGGTGTCACGCAACACTGATGTTTAAAAACTCAATTCAAATGATACTATATTTATTTTTGACATTTTTTTGAACAGCCTCCTTGTAATAAAATAGATTGCAGAGAAATGAGGCTCCTGTTGGAGATGAGAACAGACGCTTCAAGGGACTAATTATAGATTTGACTGCATGTTGTTCATCTCGGCATGCGATATCCCAAATTGCAGTCAACGACGAACTTCTTTTGACATTTAAATCGTGTCACCTACTACTATATTTACAAGGGAGCATGCTGCTTTCCATTCTGTCGAGGGAAATGCTTTTTTTTAGGTAATTAAGTGATTAAGCTTTGGCAGCTGAAACACTCTGTTAGGGTTAGAGAAGGATCAGAGGAACGGTTAGTAGAAAGGCAAACATTGATCGCAAAGCCAATTCCAAACGTTCACTCTTATTGTCACTTCATCAACAATTAGGTTTCGCTAACGGTTGATTCATCAAGATGTATGAAGTCTACAGACTTTGCATATACTGTATGTTCTCCATTTAATATCATGCACCAATAACCAGTAAGGTTCCGGTCGCATCACATCTCTAGTTGGGATGCTGCTTCCCAATCATCACTTAGAGTTTTGGTTGGGTCCTAATTTCTGGACAGTCTGTTTAATCGCCCTCTGGGGAAAACGGGGCAACATGGAAGAGCAGATGGGAAGTTTTGCTTGGAGATCATTTGCGTGAGATTTGAGATGTGAACCTTTTTTTTGGGGTGGAGGGGGAAGCAGTTTGTCTGCATCCTGTCTGAGTCGATGAGTTGGATTGTTGGATTGCACCAGTTGGGATTGATCACTTAAACCTGAGTCAGATCTACAACAAATCCTCCTCCTGAGGAGCAACAAATTAAAGTTCTTCCATTGGATGAGTTGAAATCTTTGCATTTGAATTCATGGATGATCTTGCAGCAGATTCTATTCAATGACGCTAACTACGCTAGCTAATGCTACAGCTCAGCTGAGGCGGGGAAAACCTTTACACGCTGTCACTGTCCAGCCATTCCAGCAACTAACATCAGTTTGGATGATACTTACATTACAAAATGCAGGGACTAACACCAAAATCATTCCACAGGAACAATTAAAAGCATGTTAGGTTGAACTTTGCCTTGAAAGAAGTGCCTTAGTTGCTTCATCTGGATGTAATTCATCCGTGTTGCTGATTGAATCCGTCTCCAGCGATGAGATTTGACAGCCCTAAGTGGAATCTGAAGTTAATTCTGATTAAGTACTGAAATCTGCAATAAGGCATTAGTTGACAAAACATCACAGTGAGTGTTTGCATTTATATTTGCTCTATTTAGTGAAAAGAGACAAGAAGCATCAGTTTCAAGGTAAATATTGGATTAGCCGTGTGAGACACTGGCCAGAAAGATGTATATTTGTAAAAATGTTCAATTTTAATTTAAATAGCTAAATCGTTAGTGCCAAAGAGCTGTTGTCATTGTAGAAATATATTGACTTGTTCAAAAGCATCATTAGACTATTAACGTCATGCGTAGCAGAGAGAAGTGTATGGTAATGATGCCTAGCGCCAAAGACTGCACAAAGGTTCCTCGTCTTTCAAGGTAGATTCAGTGTCAGGCTCTATTTTTACCTCGGCCTTGTGCCACATTTATAATTCAAATGATTGCTGGGGGGGTAGTGAGTGGGGGGCATTTTCCCCTGTATTAATACTAGTCTTTATAAGCAATGACACGGCGCGCATGTGGAAGAAAACGCCTGATAGATGGGTATTTTTTTGTTGAGCTCTCTGGCTTGAATTAATATCCCTCGTTATTCAATTTAAACATAAACACATTTCTCATCCTAATATTTATCTCCCTATAGGAGGCACGTCTTGCTTAATCAAACCTTATTACCCTTTATTGGAGATACTATTAACGCAGGAGCGATTTCTGAGTGGAGTAATTTAGCATCTTCTTCCCATGGTGTCTAAAATTGGGATGGCTAAATGATGTTATCATTGCCTTGTTAATTCTGCTAATAATTTCTCATTTATTTAGATGATGAAATCTATAAACTCACCTTGCTAATAGTCTACCTGTGGATTAAAACAATAACCCTTCTGGAAATACGATACTCCATAAGCCTTTGTCTCCTCGGCACGTCGGAGATGCTGAACAAATTTAAATATTAATTATGAGCTTCTCCTTCAGCTGGTTTTCAGGGAACACAAGCATCATGCAAATGAACAACAGCAACAGACTCATCTCTCTATTCTTTTTTAAAATAACCTCCATCAGAAAGAGTTAGAGGAGTTTATGCCAAGGCCCGTATTTGCTTGTTTGTCAGTAAGACATCTTGAAAAGGTAGCAACACATACTGTTGTGGATTTTGTAGGAATGGATCTTACGCCAAGGGGGATTTTGAATCACTTTTTCATTTTCGTTTATATTTGCAAAAGTCCTTTTCAACATTTTGCAAATATCGCAGCTCGAGCCAATCAAAAATAAGATTCAAAGCCTGGGAAAAGTCTTGATATTCCACCACAATCAGCTCTGGATCTGGAAAATTAATCCATATCTGCAAAATTAAAATGTGCATTCTGAATGGGGTCACAGCAGGTTTTTTTTATTTTTTGAATGACTCATAATTTTCTGGCAATAATCACATGATTCTAAATTCTAGGAATAGGAGTCAGGTCCCGTGACTAAATTTGTCAGGACAAATTCCGCCACTAGGGGCGCACTGGCTCGAGTTGCTGGTCTTTTTTTAATTTTTTTTTTAACCCTTTCAACAAAACAATTGGAGAAAACTGCTTTGGCAAATTTAAACAAAGTGGTTTCACCCCAATCTGGAACTTTTTTTTTCTTCCCCCCCAATCATTCCCAATGACAGCAGAACTGACGGAGGTGCAGAAAAACCCTGGAGTTCCCTCCAGTGCTAGTTTATGTTGGGTTAGCAGCAAGCCTCAGTCATTCCACTAAATTAGCACAGGCATTTACTTACGTATACAGCGTCAGTGTCTGTCTTGGCTCCCACTTCAAAGCACTTGAGGTGCATGTGTCACTTTGGTAAATACGACCCATAATTTGTGACGTTATTCAAATATGCTCAGAGCCTGCAGGCTGCTTGAAATTATGATTGTTATCAGGCTAATGAAGTATTTTCCTAACCTTAACCACCGTGCAGTTGCTCGTCACAGGTGTCATTTGCACAGAGGCATCCTCACTTTGATGACATTCTTAACTGGATAATGTCTTAGGGTCCTTGTTAGGGGATGGTAGGCAACATACTTGTCATGCGTGCCCAAAAAAGTCACGCACAGCGTATTGTCTCCTCTTTGTAGTCGGTAATGAGCAACACTCGCATGAGACTGTTGATGAACCAACCGGTGTTGACTCTTTGTTGGGGACACAAAAGCCTGTCCTCAAGGAAAGTGCAGACTGCAAGAGGAAAGAATGCATGAATGGATGCACCCATTAAACCCAACGCACGCTACAGCTTTAGCGTGTCATCACCAAGCTGTGTAAACCCTATGCAAAGCAGGAAATGCGCGTTTAATTGGAAGATCGCGACCTCGCGTGGACGTACTTCGTCTTTTTTTTGCATCCGTGCTTTTCAGAATGTTTCTGCTCAATCACATGTCAACTTCCAGGTTTTTTTAGAGAATGCTCGCATCATTCTGAGTTAGAAATTGGCTTTTGCATGTATCTTTTCACTTCCTGCAAAAAAAGCGTCCCAAAAATTGCCATTTAATTTGAAATATTTGCTGCAAGAACTAACCAGGACTTCTTGGAGCTTGTCTGCAGTTGTACGTCTCCGTCTAAGAGGCTTCATATAGATTCGGAGACTTCCACGCTCTAAGCCAGGAGAAAATTGGGTGCTATTGGAACAAATGAATACCACTGTGTCTCGAAGCAAATGAAAACCCTTCACTCTGAGTGGATCCGAGCAGCCAGGAGTCATCGTCGGCTCTCCCTGGTGTCACCTCTAGCCTATTAGTCTCTATAAAGGATGATGAATTAGAGACAGAGGGGGAGGAAAGCCTCGGTAGCGAATGCTGAAGATGGGGGTCATAAGAATGATAAAGTGAACAGCATGAGTGCTTTAATGGGCGACGCCAGCAGAGAGGGCGGACAGAAGGAGGAACATGAAATCTTAAAGAGGGGATTTCCATGTTGGTCTCTTTTAGTTCCAGGGGCCAAAACAAATATGAAAGAGTTTCACATGAATCTCAATCAGATTTCACAGTTCAGGTACGTCCTGTTATTTGATCGGCGAACGCTGACTCGGTTAACATGTTTCACCTTCGCCGAAGAGGCTGCTGACAGGAGGAAAAATAAACACTCCAGTTATTACAAAAGAAGGACAGGAGCCATTTTTCTGACACGAGTTAAAGCAAACAGTTTTGAAAAAAAAAATTGCACAAATACGGCGACACAGACATTAGAATAAAGAACTGACACACTTTTAAAGGGTGATGTTTTCAAGTATAATGGTGTTTGAATGCAAATAACAGTCTGCTATTCATCTGAGAGTACAAAAGCACAACTGAGTCGCCTTGAGGTCTTGTGTGATGTTCGCCATCAAGAATGGAGGAAATGATGCGATCGGCTTTGTTTGTTTGTGTATTTGTTTATTGTGGATTAGATCCAGGATCTGTAAATCATTTGGTGGAGGTATGTTCTCTCCAAGCTTCCTGTAGTTCAAACATACAGTTTGGGATATTTTTCAATTATTGAATCAATTATTTTCTTGTTGCTGTTTATGGATTGCGATCATTTAATTAATCGGTTAAGTTATTTATTTTAAGCAATATCCACTTGATTTGTTTAAAAAGTTGTCAATTTCCTCTGCAAATTTAATTGCCATAGCTCATCCAAGATGCTCGCAGATATAGGCAACCAATCCGGTGTCAGCTTCAAACTGTCCTACAACCACCTCTATAGAGATTTTAAATTAAAAGGACAGTAAAGTCATTTTAAAGCGACGTGTATTTTTTTTATCATTATGGAAAAAAAATAATTTATGTGTAGCATCATCCCTTTGGTCAGAAAACCTTAAAATCTGCGCTGCAGCAGCTTCCACCTCCAGTGGTCACGTGGGGTCATACGTCATCGGCGACACCCGTTGCTTCATCTGTCAGGGCAGCCATTAGAACACAGTGCCATCACTGAAGCGACAAACCTGATAAAGCCATGATTACCTGTGAAGTGGATGGTTGTTCCAACACCACAGGAGGTAGACACAAAGATAGGAATCTATCTTTCTTCAGAATACCTTCTGGGAAGCTTGGAAACAAATGAAAAGCAGGGATAAAACGCGTCAAAATGACCAAATATCTGTCATGAGCACCTCTGGATGATTTCTAAAGAAATTTGAAGGTAAGATCATTTTTGGACAACCCATATTATCTATTCTGAATTCCCAAGGTTTATGGATAATTAATTCATATTAATAGACATATTAATATAAACTGGATTTGTTATTAATTCCACACAGTCCGATAGTAACGAATGGCGGTTAGCCCAATGCTAGCATAATATGGAAAATCCCATTGGCGGGCTAGCGCGTTAGCGTCGGTAGCGCTGTTAACTTTTCCATGCAAACAGTAAACCAAAACGGGACATTATAACTAGTTCTGATGATGACATGATTTTAGATGATGTCTTGATAAATAAAATTGATACTGTCGGCTCGTTACGTTGTCGCTTGCTGTATATTTATTGATATTATTTATATTACGGCGGGCTGACGTGGATTCACCGTGACGTCACCGAATTGCGTCACTTCCGCTGTCATGGCGCACTCCGTAGTGGATGATAAATTTTGTTTTTCTAAGTCCCCATTGATCATAAAAAAATAAAAAATGCCACCAAGCCTTTTGTTTAATTATGTACTTAAATACAGACATGGTTTATTGTAACTTTACTGTCCCTTTAATTTTGACCTGCTTTAAAGGAGAAAAATATTCAGTACCTGCAACACCTTAGAATTTAAATCTAGGGAAACTTTTATGAATGTCTACTCTTGCGAGATGAAAAAAAAACCCCTCTGCATGGCATGTTTGGATTCTTGATAGAAGATCTGCGTGCCTTAATGGGTTATTACATTAACAGCTGATGATGGCGCATCAGTCCGGCTTCGGAAATAAACCTTTTTCCTCCCTAGATGAGAGTCAATCATATCTTTACTACACGAGACAATGAAAACAAATGGCTATCATATAATATTCCGAAAGAAGAAACACTTAGTCTGAGCTCTTAATGGGTCTTTGTCTTGCAAAACCTTTCATCTGACGTTGACAAACGAGGCGCAGTCCTACCTGGAATAACAGCTTATGCATTACTTCAGTGATAATGGCTGGACTGAATGAGGTCATGTGCCCCCCCCCACCCCCCCATCTCCATTCACGTTGCAGTGCTCCTTCTCCGCTCCAGGGCACTTTTTTATACTTGTGTTTTAGCTCTTATCAAGCTGAAATCTATAGTCTTCAAATTAAATTAAAATGTCAGCGGGTCAATAGATTGTTCACCATAAATCTGCAACTCTAGTCCGCAGTTTAAAATATGCAAAAGAAAGAGAAAAGCCTGCCAGTCGCTTCATGATGGATGCTCCGGCGGGGTGCGCCATTTTTCATCCGACATTTGCTTTTGCTTCCCAAACAGAAAAAAAGAAGAAGTCATCAATAACGATTGAATTGTGATGTTATTAAACGTCATTTATCTTTGCCAGCCATCCGCAATATTTTGGGGGATCATGTGCACAGAAAGTGACGTGTCCAACGCGTTCTGCGAGTCCACGTGAACCCCCCCCCCCCTTTGCGTGGATCTCTGACAGCTGAGAAGCTAAGTATTGTGTAATTGCAGGAGCGGTGGAAGCATGCCGTGCAATAACAATACGCTAAGTGACTATTAATCATGTTGGTGGCAAATAACAAAATACAGGCGTGACGTGGGAAGACGCTCCGATTTGATTGATGCTGTGCTGGAAAAAAAAAAATTTGGTTGGCAAATGATGAGGTTCTACTTCTTGGAGTGTGTGTATGAGTTTTGTGCATGTTTTTTTTTGTAATCTCTTGCAAATCCACCGTGACACGAGACTCGACAGCATAATTGCGTTTGTGGAATTATTGAAATGTGAAGTAATTAGAATCTTGCGTGGTTTTGCATGGAACGCGTGGATCTGCTTTATCTCTCTGGGATCTGTCTTCCTTGACACTTTTAATGGTTGTTTTGACAGTGATGAGTGGTTTAAGAGCAAATCTCAGGTGATTCTGTTGGTTTTTTTCTTTTTTTGGGGTGGGGGTGGGGGTGGTGGTAGGGTAGGTCTTCTGCCAATCAACTGAGGTATTTCTAGCGGATTGCTCAATAATCCTTTTCAAACCTCAACCAGAAGATGAGATTAGAGGCGATTAACGTCTCACTGCGTCACGTAATCATATGAAAAATGACTTTGTCTACAAGGAAGCTGATCCCGATGAGCCGCTTGACACATGACTGACATGTGATGATGATGAGGAGGGTAGCACGACGAAGAATGGAAGCTACTTAATTAGGGTTTTGTTTATTTTCAACCATCCAGGCTGTTTCTTTGCAGCACCAAATAAACCAGGAAGTGACGCCAACACAATGTCACATGTAGCCCACGAACGCATCCGACTGCGTCCCGTAAATGTTTAAATTTAAAGTGGATCAACGGATGTCAAACTTTTAAATTTGATATTTGATATTTGAGATTGATTTAGATGGTAGAATAAATGGTGTGGCTCCGGGTTTTGTGAAAAGTTTGTTGTGTTTTCTTTTTTATTTCGGAACATAAAATTTTATTTTATTCATTTTATTTCGTAGAAGCATTGGAACTATTGATTATCTTTTCACAACGCAAAGTTATATCAGGCCTGAGAACCCCATTCTTGCGGACTCCCATTCCAAATTTCCATACTGCGATTGTCCCGTTGTTTCAAATGGACATCCAGGGTTTACCTCTTGGTTCCAGTGGATTCTAATGATCAGACTTCAGGCTTTACATCTACTCTGTACCAGATTCGTATTGAAATGTGGGTGATGATGTCACATCCTGGCAGCCACAGCCAGGCTAACGCTACACGTGACGACGGACAGGACAAAGAACGACCTGTGAAACCTGCAAACATGACTCCATGACATTCGTCCTGCGAGACGAAGGCTTAACGGAACGAAACTCCTCCGGATGAGGAGAAAGTGTCTCCTAAACACACACACACACACACACACACACACACACACACACACACACACACACACACACACACACACACACACACACACGTCTGTCATCCAGAGCTGTCCCCTCCTCCATCCTGTATCTTCTCCATCACTGGGTGATTAGGACTCAAGGATGATGGATGGGGGGTAGAAAAGAGCTCTTCCTAGCCTCCTTCTCAGGCCCGTGTGTCGTGGACACGCTCCCAAGCGGCCATCAATCCGGTTTCCGCGGCCTCTCAAAACCTGCGTCCAATAACGCGTCTGTTTCCAGACTAAAGACAAAATAGGAGACGCGAGGAGGGGAGGAGGAAGGAGTGGGTCGGGGAATCGGAGGGAGGAGAGGAAAACAAGCTGTTCGTGCTGACATCAAATGTACCTCAGAGGGTCATCAAGAGGAAGCGCTGAGCGAGCGTCGTCCCGGCATGAGCGCCTACAGACGGGAAGTGAGCGCCAGGGCGGAGAGAGCGTCTGCGAGAGGAGGATGAGCTAATACCCGGGGGAGGAAGGGGAGAATCGCCCCTTCCTCTTCTTGATTCGGCTTGATTTATGTGACAACTTCAAGAACATTAGGCACAAATAAAATCACCGAGGACCACGTCGGTGGTAAATCAGAGACTTATTACTTATTACTGTGATGCACACCGTCAAACGCTTCGCGGCGGCGTGAGCCCGAGTAGAGGTGGAGAACGCGTCTACGTTCGTTTATCGGAGGTTACGACCTGATAGATGCGAGAATGTTGAGTGACAACGCCTTCAGGTGATCCAGAACAATTAAACGGCAAGATTCATCCACTTTGCTCTAAATTGCAAGAAGTTAAAAGTTTTTTTCCAGCGTTTTTTATCCATAACACGCGAAGAACTTAATAGATTTTCACGAAACCTGTTCGTCTGGGTTCATAATTAGAATTTGAATGAGTCGAGGGTTTTATTACTTAGTAATGCCCGTCTATCTGTCATTGTATTATCATTTTTTTTATCCCTCCAGCATTTAATGCAGGTTATTGTTGTGTAGTTTTTCTTCCATGACTTTTGTGTTTGGAGCGTAACTCAAAACCCGTTCAACGCTTTCCCGTGAAACTTGTCAGAAACTTCGCTCGCATGCCGGAGCAGTCCCTTTGGCAATTTGGAGCAATTTGCTTTTTAGAGTTTCCACGGCAACAACCTCGACCTTTTCATAACAAAAGAGACAGGTTCGGTTTTACAAGCGCAACTCGTAAAATGTGCGGTGACGAATCAGGTGCTTGAGGGTAATGTGTGTTCGCATTCATTTTTGAACATTAGGATTAATTTATTGTTTGTTTTGTTGAACTGAAAGAGCTTTTTGTTTCATGCAAAAACGCTCAATGATGATAAGAAAACAGATTAACGAACAAAGAACTAATTCAGAACAAACTGCGAGCTATTCCCACTTTGTCATTTAAAATAGAGTATTTTCTGCATTATAAGGCGCAACTGAATGCCTTTAATTTCTCAAAAACCAGCAATGCGCCTTATAATCCAGTTTGCTTTATATGTGAAAAAATATTTAGAATAGGCCATTCATTGATAGTGCGCCTTATAGTGCAGAAAATACTGTATCAAGGGATTGTACATGAAACAGGCTGACATTACATCCAAACAACTTGAAGTGACGTGATCAATTTATTTTATTTTACGTCCTTACATTGTAACAGAGACGTCTTTCATTCATGTCTCTTCGTACAGTCTTTTAAGAACAATCAGCTGACTTTTCACATTTCATATTTGTTCAGGTTGTCTAATCCATCATCACAGACAAGGAGTTTAAGCATTAATCTTGTGGATGTCTTATTATTAGTGGTAATGCAGTTTAAGAGCAAAATGATTTGATTTGAAACATCTGCTCTGCATTACCTCATACTTGATAATGTAACTTTGACAAAACATGGAGGCTGAATCGTGCTGATGAAAAACACATCGCCAACAGACTTTGGCGGCGCGGTCTCAGCCTGGAGAAGGAACGTAAAAACGTGCAAATTTCTTAAAAAAACTGCAGAGTGGGTTGAAAAATGGTGTTAAATATGCAACGTTTGGTGCAAATGCATCCAAAAGTCTTTAAAAAAGATAATTCTGTCATTTTTTTAAATGTCAAAACTAAAAACAAGACCACAACTTGACCTGTATTTACGTCCGAACATCGGACGACTGGCTTTGTTTGGCTGATTTAATTGAATTTATTGACGATCGTTCGATGTTTTTTACTCAAGTCCACCAAAAGAAAGAGCAACAGAGGACAGACCGGTGACAGCTTGACTGTCAGCGATGTCATTACGACTCCTCCGGCAACCGTTGGAGGCAAGACTGTCACATCGCCTCAGCCTGAAGACACAGTATTTAATTGAAGTGTCATCTTTAGGTCAAAGTAATATTGTTCCAAATGGCGGGGCACTGACTGAGATCACCTCTGACAGCAATTACAAATGAATCCAACTCGGCGTCAGTTACATTGCTCCTTGTCCGCCCCAACCCCCCCCCCTCCCGACGTCAGCTTGAATGTCCCTTATCAATCAAACTGTCTTGTGTGGAGAGGCGTTAACGTGATGGACAGTCAACCGGCGAAGGAACGATTCACGAGTTTGCATTTTCACGTCGACGGGTTAGTCGATGTTCTATCGTCATATCAAATCAGGGTAAAAAAAAGAAAAAATCTATTTGCAATTAAAAGAAGGGAATAAAAGCATTTTTTATTGGCTTATGAAATGATCCCAAACCAATTTCGCAAACTTAAAGATGACTTACATCTTTGCGTGGAAAAGAAGCCCCGATTGAAAAATCGAAAAATTTCATTTGGTGCCTGAGCTTTTCATTTGAGACCAGAACAAGCGTTGACGAATAGAGAATTAACTCAGCAGGCAGTTTTAACACCTCGCCAGTGATACCGGCTCATCGAGCCAGACGGCCGTGACAAGACTTAATACCCTAACTGTTGGTGGAGTTGGATGGCTCTCAGTAATTGATGGTCGGATGTGTTTTCCCACCGATAATGTGTCTTTGCTGTCATGGGGTTGCTGCTTTCCTTCCTCTCACTCCATCAGAGTCCTTACTGTCAAAACAGCACATGTGTCTCCCCCCCCCCCAATGAAGATGGATGACTCTCTGCCGGGTGGATACTGAGGGATGCAGAGGAGGAGAGGGAGGGAGGGCAATATAGAGGGAGAATGCAAAGAATAGAAACAGAGACCAGAGGTGGAAAAGACAGGAACGATGGAGAGAAATGGGGGGAAAGAGGTAGAGAGACACAAGAATGAGATGGGAAAGAAAAGATGGGGGGGCACATGTTTCCTCTGTTTAGTGTTTCCTGTGAGGCGCTTTGGCCCACGACCAACACCAAAGAATGGGAACTTTTATTTTGATAGTCTCCCCATGTGGAGGACACACAACTGTCAGCGCCTTTATTTTTATTAAAGATAATATTTACAGTTTTTTGTCTGTCGCGACTGACGGAAAATTTTGTGACTTTATCGCACATGAGGAAGTTTTAGTTCACCCCCCCATCAAAATAAAATTTAAGGCAAAAAACAAGCAATAAATGATGTTTTAAAAAAGTTATCTAGCATTTTATCTGTTGTTTTAAAAGTAACACCAAACTACTTTCACTCCCCCGCCCCCTTTAAAAGTCCACCACTTCCTGTCGGTGATGCTGTTCATCAAAATAACGACCATATAACAGGAAACCACAGTCCAACGTGAGCACACGCGTATGCACGCACTCACGCCTCGACCTGAAGCCGCTTCCCTCGTTGCACCGTCCATTAGCTCTGACCTTTGACCCGACTGGTTGTGATCATGTGATCGTGCAACACAAAGGTCACGCCGGCTTGTCAAAACAGCGGCGCTGATGTGTGACAATGTGGTAACCTTCATGCCAATCTGTCTGAGGTGATTTTAACCTGCGCGCCGCGCGGGGAGTCGTCAGCAAAACTATTTGAACTCCTTAAACTCCCTATATTTACAAAACGAAAAGATTTTGCTTTGTTAAAACTGCATTTCAAGAATCTAACCCGGGCTGCAGGGGAGGTTTGAGGGGTTTGCATGGATCCCATTTGTTAAAGCCACGTTGGAACCCTACAGTAAGTCGGTGCTTCCAACTGGAAATGAGTTTTTCTGTTAGATCTGAAGTAAAGTGTTGTTTCCTGCCTCTAATCTTTCTTTCCCTAGCTTTGCAGTGAAATCACATCATGCATGCGAGTAAGCAGGCAAAGCAAAGCAAAAACCCCTTTTCAAAAACTGAAACAGGAGGATAGAGTTCATAATATTAAATAGAAATCTGTGTTTTTTAAACCCTAGACCAAACTTTCTTGTATATTGGAGGATACAGTCTTGGATGATGGCGTGACGTTCAGTAACGGTCCCCAGGGACAGAGGAACATGTAACCGTTAGGGATCCGGGTAACGGTGCGTGAAGCATGATCAGACTGATATCTTTAATTGGGTGTAACACCCCTCTCCCTGTCCAACGTTTCGCCGTTGGCCATCCGTCATCGGACCAGAACAAACATTTACCTTGTCGGCCGTGAAAGGCAACAGGATCTGCCGGCGTACCAGCCGGCGGTGATTCAGGTAGCGTATTAGTTTGAGGAGATTGGAAGCAGGGAATATTCCCTGACACTAATGAATATCAGTTTTATTAGGATATGATTGCGGCCATCAAAAAGGTTATTGCTTTCATAACATTGTATATTAAAAACAATTTAATCTCATCCTTGTAAACAGTAATTCAATCTCTTTCAAGCTGCATCGCGCTTGATTGATGGCAAAAGAATACCATCCATATGATGTCACTGGGAGACAATGGCCTTATTTCAAGACGCGTCAAGTGTTTGAAAGAGTGTTTGCGTCTTGTCGTCTTTTCTCTGTCCATCTCATGATAAAGAAATTAACTTCATGGTCAAATCTTTCGTTAGAAATGTAAGGATTTGTTCTGGATCTAAGGTCAAATATACTAACTGAAGATGAGGGACAGTCAACATGGAGTACAATCATTTCCTGTGACGATAAAAGAAACCAAAAACCAAAAATGGAGGTTGACCTCATCTGTCCTCACTTCAGCCACTGCCATCGATCACCTGGTTCCACCGGCGGCATTAGAAACTCATGAAAAAAGAGTTTTGCCGTCGCATCCGAGTTGGTTTTTGACGAGAAAAAAGGCAAGACTGAGGCCGGAAAAGAAAAGGAGGTGATGAAGAGGAATGGAGGGGAAAGAAGGAGAGAGAAAGAGTGGCGGTGAGGAAGAGAGAGAGAAGGAGAGAGAAGCTTTTAAAAGGATTTTGTCGGTTATTGACTGGTTGCACTCTTCAGCTAATAGCCATTTAAAGATTATGGGCCTGCTGGTGGAAATCAAGGCCTCCATTGTTTGCCTTATTGCATTCTGGCAGATGGGGGCTGACACAACAACACGCACCGTCCCTCCGGGCACGCTCGCCGAGCACCGACCCTCCATCAGCAGATCTTCTATTGAACTGGCCCTAATAACTGGCCATGAATTATTAATCCACATGCCATATTGAAGACAGAGAGGGAAGAGGGAAAAACAAGGAAGGATTGCGGGCCGCTTTCAGGGAGTGTGATTGGCGTACAGGTGCCAGTCGAAAGAAAAAAAGGTTCGTTCGAAAGAGTCCCAGGGCGACCATTTCTCGGAATAGGGAGGACATTCCGATAACTGGCACGGGAAGATAAAATATATATTCATTAAATGTCAGATTGCTGATGAAATGGGTCCGATCCATTAGTGGGTAGCGGAGCGGCCAGTTAATGTTTCCCGGTTGTTGTTGGGTTGGGTGGCTTTTAGCGTTTGCATCTCGGTTGCTGCTGGAAAAACGATCAAGTCGATCTAGAAAGGGAAAAAAAAAAAAAAGTTTGCCGGAGCAGGTGTTGTTCAAAATAAAAAGGAAGCACTTTGGAAATTGGAGTCAAATGCACCTGTTGGTGAAACCCGATAACTCTTTCCCAAGCGTTTCAAGTTGAGTGAACCCGATCACTGATTTGCAGTTTATTTGTCTTCTTTTTCCTGCAGTCAGGTGATTTATTTGTAGGGATTCATTACCGAGTTTGGCTAGACTCAGTTCTGCAGTCGTAAGCTGCCACATAAAGTGCTTGAAGGCACAATCTGTCGAAAAAAAATAAATTAAAAAAAGGGGGATGGGGGGGTTTAACAAACAACGTTTTACGTCTGATTTGATCGGGATGATGGCACAGGTGGTGCAAGAGTGTTCAGTTGAATTGAAATACGGTAATCCTTCGTGTTTCAAGATGCACGGCTTCACTACTTTGCTGATTTTTAGTAGGTAGTCACGTGATACCGTACGTATCCGGATGTGCGTTCTGAGACTCACGGAACGCAGCGCGTATTCGTGTATTAAAGAAACACTTTTCTTTAATGCAAAAGTGCTTTAAACAGTCTATGAGAGTGTGGGGAAAAGCAATACAGATATAAGGTGGTTAAATATCAGTATGGGGAGGGTTCATAAATGTTTAACTTACCGTAAGTAATATAATATATAGTTTGTCGCGGAATGTTGTTTTTTGAGAGTGATCCTGGAACGCATTAACCATGAGTAACGACGGACCACTGTAACTGTTTTTAGGAACTACATGTGACAAACTGTGAAAAGGCGGTCTGTGAAAAGTTCTACAAAGTTCTGCTGATGCAGAAGTTCATGACATGTGACCAAAACGCAAAAGCTAGTGCTTTGATCACGAGTCGTGTGAGATCACGTACCCCCCAACAGGATGTCTGAGTTGATTAAAAAGCCAAGGATGCCCTCTGTTACCCTCCAAGATGGACGTCTTGGCACGTTTCAGTCCCTACATTTATTAAT
Source organism: Antennarius striatus (assembly GCF_040054535.1). Taxonomy (NCBI): domain Eukaryota; kingdom Metazoa; phylum Chordata; class Actinopteri; order Lophiiformes; family Antennariidae; genus Antennarius; species Antennarius striatus. Next base: position 2,326,028 of record NC_090785.1, on the reverse strand, counting down.
TATGTCGACAAACATTAAGAATTTGTGAGTTTGTTTGACTCGGGGGTCTTTTGAGACCGGGGGTGCCAAGAAAAGGCGAGTCAGAACGCGTCTAATCAGCTGCGCCGTGCGTTGTGTATACGAAACGACACTGGGTTTGGATTCAGTTTAATCTGATCTTTGTTTTGACTTGAAGACTTCAGATTATCATCACAAAATGACAAATGGTGTCACGGCTTTCTCAGCAGCGGATTTTTGGTGAGATACCGAAGAACAGATAGATTTAAAAAAAATATTTTTCCACGTTCTGGGTGTAAACAGTGAGATTTAAACCATTTAAATTAACATTTGTAATGTAGACAGCTGCCGATGAATTAAAAAGCCTGTTCTCGCGTCCCATTGATTGGAAATGAAGTCGAGCCTGGTGCCTGATGAATTGAATTTCCTGTGTCATAAGGCTGAGATTTCAGAAGAAAAACATAATGAGCAACGCCTGAAGAATCCCTCTTTCAGATTTCATCATGAGGGAGAGGTTCTAATTGCCAGGAAATTAAATTTCCATTGCTTTCTCTTTCCACGAATCACTGAGCCGCCTTCTGACAAAGTGGAGGAGAAGAGTTGCATCTTTTTAAAAGCCGATCATCTCATGTTCTTCCAACCACAACGGGAATAAATAATCAAACGCAAGTTCGAGGAATATTTTTTTTCTTCACGAGTGAAGGAAAATATTCTGTGAATTGTCAGCATGTGAACTTTTACGGTAGCAATGACCCGATTTGACGTTTAGCAGTTTAACTTCACGCAGATTCTCCCTAAACACTGAATTTTTCAGTTCTTCCCTTTCACAAAGTTTCACGTCCAGTTTGTGGAATTTGAGACAGTTGCGTTAGATTTAAGTTTATTGTGTCAAAATCAGAACAAATGCAAACACTGGACTGAAATAACAGTGATGCTAATGCTACATGCTACAGGTTTTGGTGCCAAACGCTGCGCAATTATGAACACTTTTCAATTTTCTGCAAGTTAGAATCTCATCGTGCATCGAGGAAACGTCTTTTAATGAATCGACGTGCAGAAATAAGGATGGAGACACGTGATTGGCTGCCGGAGCAACAGTTGAACACCTCATTGATTATTGGCCAGGAGGATGTACGACGCGCGCTGCGTTTATTCACACGGGATAATAAAGGTAGAGCAAATAAATCATCCACACGGGAAGTGAAAGAGACCTGAAATGAGGTTGGTGGTGTGATGTAGCACACACACACACACACACACACACACACACACACACACACACACACACACACACACACACACACACACACACACACGCACACACACACACACACGCTGACAAGGAACGAAAGAGGGAAGGAGGGAAAAACGCCTGCAGGCAAAGAATGAATGGAGCTAGATGGGTGGGTGGGGGGGCAAACAGGGCAGGTCAAAAAGAAACACCATCTGGGTACATGAAAGGGAGGCAGTGGGTGGGGGGTGTTAGAGGAGGGGGGTGGGGGGGCAAAACAAAAGCACCAGTCCTGCCAGCATGTCGCCATGTAGCAACGCCTCCACCGACGCCATCTTCAACCCCACCAACCCCCCCCTCAGTCAGGTGGGAGAGCACCAGTAGGGCTCGCCATTACTCATGCAGCCCCCCCCCACACCCCCCCACTCTGATCCCCCTGTGGGTTCAGATCATTGCCAAAGGAGCCACAGGCCACTTGCAGGCTGACAGTCAGCTCCTCTAATGGGCCCGGCTGTTTATTTTGTACTGCTTGGAAGTGGATTAGCTGGAGGTAATTATGGTTAATGATCTGCCCGCCTCACCCGCCTCACCCGCCTCACCCCGCTGATCTGTAGTCACCCTTTTCCTCAGCTCGCGGCGGCGCATCGCCACCGGCGTCATTAATACGGGATAATGTTACCTATTAGAGAAGAAACGGAAGGGGAAGAGGGGATGGAGATTTAGGGGAGACGGATCAGAGAGGGAGGGGCTTCAGATGCCCCCCCACCCCCACACCCCCACCGGGGTGAGAGTCGAGGGGTTCTAGTGAGGAAAGGCCTCGGAGCAATGGGTCATTAGCGTTAGTGTGTTCCACATCTAAGGGTTCATGTTGTCCAGATTCAACATTTACAGACGAATCCGATGTTTATCTAAAGGTCGCGACCTCATGATGATGAGTCGTGTTTACGTTTCCAAATATGGTAAAAGCAGGAAACAGTCGCCGAAGATGTTCGATTAAAACCAAACTTAATTTTTAACAGGATTTATGCATCTCTGAAATGATCTGAAATTTATTTTATTACAATTTTTTATTATTATTATTTATTATTTATTATCACCTTTATTAAGATTTAAACCTACACCTCATTCTCAGGAATACATTTTATTTTCTAATCTGTTTCACCAGCTTTGACGCCAAAGGAAACACTTTTTTTTTTCTTCAAATATCAGATTCAATGAATTTTTGAATAAATGAATGAAACAAGCTTTATTTAGGCTATAATAATAATATAGATTGTAATAAAAGTCACAACAGATCGATGTCGGTGTGGGCTGATGGTGACATGTGGACATCGGAGGTGTTTCTAATCTTCATTTTACATTTAAGACGCAAATGAAATCAGGAAATGTTGCTCGGTGCTGCTCATCCCAAACATTATTATCTCATATTGCAGAATTATGGGGAAACATGACACTCTCCTTTTAAAACAGTACTTATCACACACACACACACACACACACACACACACACACACACACACACACACACACACACACACACACACACAAGCACGCATACGAACCGTGTAGATCACCAGCTGAGAGCGACATCTGAAAATGACGTCTCTCTCTCTGTGCGTTCATCCATCTTGAAAATGCACCAGTAATAGCAACAAAGTGGTTTTTCCCCCCCAAAATGAAGTTTGACTTAATCAAATCAAGGGTCAGAGAAACATATCTTGGCGTGAAAAGGACAGGACACACCAGGGTTAAACCGATTACGTCCCGTTAAACACGCTTCTCACAGTCTCCATCTCAGACACATTTTCGGGCCTTTTCCAGTAATTTTTGAAAGCCTTCAAGCTGTAATAAAATATCACTTTTTGTGCATTTGTGCATTAAACACTCATAGCATTTTTCTGATGATAATCACATTTCCCTTGAACCCCCCCTCCCACCCCATCACCACCACCACCACCACCACCACCACCCCACCCTCGGTCTATTCCCATCTCCCCTTTTAAAGCACTTTGCTCCTGTTTCAGTGAAGATGACACTGACTGGAGGTGAGGGAGGGAGGGGGGGGGGGGCGAGGCAAGGCGAGGGGAGGGTGCAGGAAGCTCCAAATGGAACGCTTTAGCTGTTGGGGTGGGGGGCGCCTCATTCTGTAGGTTACGTGGCGTCACGTCTCATTTTGAATGAGCCGGAGAACAACCCCCCGATGGCCACTATCATCAGCACCCTCTCAGGGACCCTCGTAAAGTGCTCTGATGCTTCATAATGCAGATCATTACCCAGAATGCTGTGGGAAGACCCCAAGTCCCCACTTAGATGCCGAGCCTCTCCCAGAGCCCCCCGCCGTGTTATGTATCCCTGCAGATCCTCTGCAGACGCTCTGATTGTCCATTCCTGCCTGCCGTCACTTTGCCAAGCGCCGGGGTTTATTGACACTAAGTTGCCCCCACAAGGCGGGGGCAATAGGCACGACAAAGACGCCTCTCTTTGCTCGGCGTCCACCTGCAGGCGGTTATTGAAACGTGGAGCCCTAAAGATGAAAACAGACCAGGTGACAGTTAATACGTTCTTTTTTTTTTCAAAATCAAAAAATTTTTGAAAAAAAAAGTATCTTGGAAAAAGATTAATGATTTTTTTTTTTTCAAGACTCAAACTTTTTAAAATATTTTTTCAAGACTCATTCATCTTGTTTTCAGCTTTAAAAAAGGTGAATAAGTCTTGGGAAAAAAATTTAAAAATCTTTTTTTGAGTGTTTGAGTTTTGGAAAAAAAGTCTTGGAAAAAAATTAAAAAACATTTTTTGAGTCAAAGTTTTTTTGAAAAAAAAGATGAATGAATTTGTAATTTTTTTTCAAGACTCATTCATCCTTTTTTCATCTTGAAAAAACGTGAACGAGTCTAGAAAAAAAAAATTTTGAAAATTTTTTTCATCTTAATCTTTTTTTGTTCATCTTTTTTTTCATCTTGAAATCGATGCTTATGATCCTGTCATAAGCATCGATTTCAAGATGAAAACTAGCGATTGCGACGTAGGGGAAGGAGGAAAAGGCTCCCTCCTCTCCAAAAACATCCAGTCAAAGTAGTGTCGGGTTGCCATGTTGGAAAAAGATTCCAACTTCATTTAAAAAAAATAACAGTTCTGGTTTTGTGCATTTCCTTTCACCCATCAGATGGGAATGAAATGGATTTGGAATCATCAGATATTTGATGAATTCAGTCGGGGAGGGGGTTGAGGAAGAACTCCTGCAGAGTTTAATTTCACTTCCTTTCTGTAGATTAGCTGTAATGAACGGTTACAACACCTGAAGATGAAGCCGGACCCCCGGGGGCTCGTGTTTGATTGGAACACCTCAGAATGTTTGTGGAACAGTTTTATTTTTTTTATTTTTGAGGAGACCATAATCTGGGCCCCCACCGCCTGAGTATTCACACTGTCCTCCAGCAATCATTTATTCACCCGCACAATTAGAAGCGACGCAGACACAGCGTTATTAACTCTTTCCTTACCTGGTGAGCACAAAGAGAGCTTCAGGTGTTAACAGAGAGAGAGAACAGGGAGGGAACAGGGAGGTGTGGATTTTAATGAAAGCCCTGGCATCTGTATCCGATTCATCTTGTCAACGTTGCGCCACCGTCCCTGCCCCAAACCAAACCCCCAGCATGCCTTGCCAGCCGCTTTAATTACTTTTTCCCTTTTTTTTTTGCAGCGAATGGCGACCCACAGAATTGACAGACAGGTGCAGTGATCCTGATTAATTAAAATAATAAAGAGGGGGGGGGGATACCAATATGTGGACAACGTCTCTTGATGGGCAAGCGGTGAGGGGGGGGGACGCCTGATGTAGCGGGGACATTGATTTACTTTGTGACAACAGCGTGGCCTTCGGGGTTGAAGGGCCTGGGGAGGGAAGAGTGAGAGAACAAGGGGAGGGAAGAGGGGAGGGGAGGTCCTATTGAAATCCTCGGGGCCCCCAGTTTGACTCCTGGACGTGAAAACCCCTCTGAGCCCCAGCAGCTGCAGTGTCCCGCTCTGAACACCCCGGTGCCATCACACCTATCAACACAAGATGGAGTTAATAAAAGCCCCCCCCCCCGGGGTTCATCATCTCTAAGAGATTATTCCACCAAACAAAGGAGACACGTTTTTGAATGATAAACATTGTCCCATCACTTCCTGTTAACATATTGATACCACATAATGTCTGCGGAAGGTTTAATGGACTCGAGATGGGATTTAAAGAATAAAAAGGACATATGTAGTAATGAATATGGCCACAAATAGATTTTATTAGCTTTCAAATGGCATTTAAGTCGACGTGGAGTTCATATCAAATTAGCAATGGATGCAAATGGACGTCAAGGAGAGCATTACTGGATGCTGTGATGTTCATGATGCAAAGTTTCGTCCTTTTTAAATACATTTCTGGATACTCTCTTAAAGCATCGACGTTAGATTCACACAGTTTGAACCCAGGGCCCAGCAAAAGGGCGACGCCAGGCTGTAACATCCACCCATATTGTGGGCTGAAACCAGAGAAGTGGAAGTTTGTGTGCGTGAAAGCTGACCTGCAATGCCCACATCCTCAAGCTGACACTTTAGAGCCGCTCCGTCTCAGCTGAGCGTGTCGGAACAACAGAGATGTGGAAAAGACCGGCATGTTTACCACCTCTCAGTGAAATCAAATACAAGCTGCTTGCAGAAAAACACGGCCTTGCATGGGTGGAAGCAACAGATTGAGTCGGGTTCTGACGGGCTGCAGCTTTTATTTATTTCTCACAGTTTACTTTAAGATATGAGCAACATGATTAGAAATCATCTAACTGAAATTTCCCATAACGTTTTTGCAACAACACGATTTTCATTTGCTGTTTGCATGCAACTGTGAACCTCTGATGCTTGATTATTATGTTGAAATTCAGAAATCATGCATGACCATGACCTTTAACACTCTTTAGCTCGTGGATCTGCATTGAAAAATAAAAAAAAAGAAGAAATGCAGAATTTCTGCAGAAAAAAATGGTTTAATACTAGCTCTAATTAGGCAATTTTACCTGTCAAGAACTCTCATTTCAGAAATAAGCAGGTCAGGTTCGTTGAAAAGAAGACGGTTATCTCGTGTTTCTGGATCTACAGTGATAAATCTTGGCGAGGTCAGAACAATTTGTAGTGGGTATTACTTTAGAAGAGAACCTAAACACTTTTTTGTGACAGGTCGATGCCTTTCATGCAGACTGGTGTCCTCAAATTACAAGAAATAAGTAGGCCTTTGGCAACTGAGAGCGACATACGCCACCTTGTGGACAAACAGCGCACAGCAGGCTGGCTGGTCTGAGAGCAGCTGTGCAGCATCACACTGACTGACAGCATCACAGTGACCGCTTCAGAATAAACACACTTTTTCCTCATTCTATCCACTTCTTCCTCTCTGAAGTCACTTTTTCTTCTCCTCCGAATCAAAGATGACTCACTCGCCCGGCGCCTGCTTTTTCTTACCCAAGATGCTTTGCGTTATTAAAGCCTCATCTCATCAGCGAAAAGCAGGTATTTTCATTATGCGAGTTCTTATTCTGAAGAAGCTTCTAAATGAAACACAAGACCACAAGCATCACTAAATTAGGTTTAGAATAATCAAGTTTCACGTTTTCTTTCTTTGACAAAGGGATAATGCTACACCATAGAAGAGAAGAAATTGATTTCCTCTGTACTTATTAATGCAACAGAGTCAAAAGCTCTCAAAGCAGCTCGCTATTTGATATATTCATAATCAACTGCGCTGATGTACTGTATAACGGTCTTAAACGGCGATGGATCTGGCAGGAAATGAAACAAATTCGATTGGCTTTCTGCTCCGTGTCTGAAGATTGGCTGCTTTGTTTCCTTTTGATTGGTCAATTAAAAGTGCGCTTCCACTTTTCGAAGCTCGGACCCATTACAGAAAGTAATTTCAAGAGCCAAGCTGTTTGGCCTGCACTGTCTGCTACGAGGAATTCCCTCTCCACTTTGGCCAAGTCAGGCCGAGGGAGAGGGAGCTGGTAATATTAGCTCCCGTTTTATTGAGAGATCCATTAATCGCAGCCTTCTGCCGCTGACCCCTCGACCCCTGCTGACCCCTGGACATCAGGTTACCAGCCGGACTTAAAGCCAGGAGGGTAGAGGCAAAAACTCCAATAAAAATACATCATTTTTCTCTCACTGGTTTTCCAAACTTCTCATGAACAGATGCTAGAAGAAAGAAAATAGTTCCTTCCTACCTCCAATAATAAATTCCATTGATGTTCTTTGAGTAACCAGGTTCTAACTTCTGGAGAAAAAAAGTTTCGCTCGCAAGTTTTCATATTTATTTTTGGTCCATTTTTATCACCACAAGAAAAGTATATATATATTTAAAACCAGGTTGTTCAGCAAATATCAAAGGGGATGCAAACCAGACAAATAAAACTTTATTCGTAAGAGGAAAACGTTCAGGCTTTAAACACGTGACATGGATTTTTGAAGCCTGGGGTCCCAAATCTTGCACAACACGACATAAAATCTATCCAAAAAGTACTCCTGTGTTATTAATGATTCATGTGTATGTTTATTATATGTACATACAGGTGTTTTTGTTATATTGCCTTTTTGCTCATGAATTTCTCTAAAGGGGTTTTTATCATCAAGCCATAATGTGAACTTTGCCACCTCAGCTCAGCTCAGCGTCATGTTCATGTCCGCTTAAATCAAGACGACTTCAGTCGTTTGAAAGATGACAAAATCCTTTCTGAAGAGCTGCTGCAGTAAAAAAAAAGGAGCAAAGAACAAATGCAATAGAACAGGGGTGTCAAACTTATTTTCACCGAGGGCCACATCAGCATAATGGCTGTCCTCAAAAGGACGGATGTAACTTATAAATATAACCAAATGTAACTCAATGTAATGTAAAATAAATGTAATGTTAATGTCCTTAGTGTTAAATAACTGAATTTATTACTTAAGTTACAAACATTAAAGTTAAACAGAAAAAATATTTTTGCTTGTTTCTCTGTTCTAACATAAATCCTTTTAATTTGTCAGGTTATTAAACCCACAGAACTCCATCAATCAAGGATCAAACTATTCAAGGGAATAAAGAAAATAACATCAAACACAAGTTAGAACACTAACTTGGTTCAAAACCTTTTTGTCAGATTTAAAATAGGCTGAATTACTGCATTGTGGGAAATGTAGTTTTTGGTCAAAGCACACTTTTGACCTATTTATTTTTAGACGATGACATTTTCTGCTCTCTTGGGCCACAATAAATGATGTGGAGGGCCACATTTGGCCCCCGGGCCTTGACTTTAACATGTGCATTAGACAATGTAAAAATGTCCATCCAGGTGATGTGGGTTTATATACCCCCATTAACCATCCTGCTGCTCTAATGCACACCTGAGTGTCCCTCACATATAACCCTGACCTGACATTCAGTTCTAACGTGTCGACAACACCAACCTTTTGTGGAAGAACGGTTGAGTCGTTTCATTTTCCCGCTCCCTGACAAACTAATTCCGAGGACGATCACCGAATTAATTTATTGCGGCGTTTACGAACGAGTCGTGTGGGGAAGTATATCGCTCCTCCGGCGCTTCATCGGCTTGCAGAGCGCCTCACAAAGAGAACATTTGTGTAACTTTATCTACGTCTTTGTCTGACGGGTACATGAACTGCACTCTACCTGTTTTTCGACAGCCCGGGCCTGTGCCCGGGACGGGCGTTGAAAGCAAATACCTGATTGTATTAGTGTCTCCCCTTTAAGCTGTTGTCACCTAGCTGACCGATTATGGGCAATTACCTGCTCTGTCGGAATCCTAGCCGAATAGATTGAATTCAGATTGATTTTTGCCCAGGAAAGAGGAGGGAATTTAAAGCCTTTTTTAATTGGGTATTTGGTGTGTGCTGATCTGAACACCGTGGCCATCCCGGGGGATCCTTTATGGGCCAATAATGGCATTGGAGTGAGTGTTGGGGGGGTGGTGGTGCTGCAGTCTCGTCTGCCGACTCCTTCCCAAGGCCATAACCCTGCATTTGCTCTGAGTGCTTTTCTATTATGCATTGATAGTTGAGCATCAATCAATAAGAGGGGAAACAGAAAACCCAGCGAAACCAACTTCTTAAGTGTAAAATGCCTCTTAATACCCTGGGCCTTTCAAACAACTTAACCTGGACGCTTTTTACCCTCGCCCTTCCTCCCTCCGCTCTTTGAGGGACACTTACCGGCGCCTGGCGACACAATGTTTTATTTAGGAAGGCTGGAAATGTGCAGCTCTCAGGTGAAAATGTACCACAACCCTCTGGTTATACTCCAGGAATACATTACCCTGTGTGCGCTGGCAGCCGAACCGCCACACAAAAGCAAAATAAATAACTGCATTTCCATTATATTTACGCGTTTTTGCTTCCGCCGCGTTCTAAAAAGCCTTTCGGAAGAAAGACATAACCGGCCAGTGGCCTTTCAGTGACTTTGACTTTGTTTCCTTTTCAGACAAATCAAGAATGACTGTCTCCAAGGTTGATAAAGTCAGCAGAAACCCATTTAATGGAATTACGAAAGTGGCATGTCTTGAAATCAGATCCTACCGATGGTTAAAAGACGATACTAAAAAAGGAAAAAAGATGGCGTCTTTTACATGAATTTAAATGAGACAGAAAAAGAAGGCAAACGGAGTCACCTTTCACGTGACCAACGGTCGCCCCTAAAAACTGGGACGATTCCGGGAAGGAAAAAGTCCAAACCCGCAGATAAGCGGGACTTTGGGGATCGGACCCCACGTTGGGAGAGATAAGAGAGAGACAGCCACAGCAATGGCTAGCCACATAATACACAAGCCCACCTCCAGTCGTCGAAACCTCCCATCATCGCCGGTCCCCATTGGCCCTCCTGTCACCACTAATGCACCTTTTCCTATACGACAAAGCCCCTGATGCAGTAAGGTTATCTGGGGCTTTTGCAGGATTTCTCGGAATCGGCTAGTTCACCTTTCCTTTAGTCCAGATGACAGGGAATGATACAGTTGGCGAGAATCGATTGTTGGTCATACCTTCAAACATCTTTGATCCGCATCAACCGCGGATGTTTCTGCGCCACCGTCGGGGTTGAAGGATGCGGAATGTTGGATCAGGAAGAGGATAATTCTGGTTTTTTACATGACGTTCCCGCCAAGGGAAAGCTATTTAACAAGGATGCGTCAGTCCTATCTCTCTACCGTCTCTACGGTGACATCGTGGCCCCGAGTACACCATTAAAGCATTTCAGTGTGTGTATGATTAATTACCCCAATAGAAAAACACACAGGCTAACGGCCAAATCATTTTGTAATCAGTGTTCAGCACATTAAAGGATGTCATCGTCTCACTTTCCTAGTCCCCAAAATATGAAGCCGTTTTTCGGGGGGAAGGCGCTAGCTAGGGAGGGGGTGAGGTGTAGCTAGGATGCCCCCCAAACTACTTCGGTTACACAAACTTTGTTTTTGGCCTCAATGCATCACAGCCCTCTCCCTCAATCTGCCATCTGCTGCTGAAGAATCTGTTTCACTCGATGAGCCAAGCCCAGCCTTTATTGGTCCTAATGGCACTATCAGCTGAGCCGCCAAACCCAATTACCTTTTAAAAAGGGAGGCCACCCCAGCTAATCATGGCTGCCTAACCTGATTTGCCTGTGATGAAGAGACGGGATAAAGAGCAGTTAATGGAGGGAGAATGATCTCACAAATACAAAAAACTCAATTCATTTCTCCGGGAGAGCAATCTGTCCGATTCAGCTGTAATGGAGTGGAGATTCATTAGTCCTCGGGCCTTAGTAGCAGCGTCATCCCCTTATCAACTGAATGACAAAAGAACATTCAGTCTGCTCCTGTTAGACTCCTCTTGTTGTGGAGGAGGCGTGTTATGAGGTGATATATTGGTGAAATGCCAGGGTGTTGCTGCATCTTTTCAATCCTGGATCACAAGCAACACAACTAGAAGGCAGGGCCGCCGGTTCTCAGCTCCTAATGGGTGAAACAAACTGAAGTCATTGCATTTAATGCCAATAATATTTGTGTCTGACTTGTGTGAGAACACTGGGTGTGGTTTGGAGTGTGTATTTCTAATAGAACACGTGGCAAACTCAAGGCCCGGGGACCAAATGTGGCCCGCCACATCATTTTATGTGGCTCGCGAGAGCATGAAGGGTCAGAATGTCGAAAAATAGGTCAAAAGTGTGCTTTGATCAAAACTACATTTCCCACAATTCAGTAATTCAGCCCATTTTAACTTTGACAAAAACGTTTTGAACAAATTCAACATTCTAACTTGTTTGATGTTATTTTTCTTTATTCATTGATAGTTTGAACCTTGATTGATGGAGTTCTGTGGGTTTAATGACAAGTTAAAGGGATTGAGTTACATTAGTTACATTTATAAGTTACATCCGTCCTTTTGAGGACAGCCATGATGCTGATGTGGCCCTCGGTTACTTTTACCCAACCAGAACTGGGCTATCAGCCGTGCATCCAATCCTATGAGGACTGCGACTATGGAACTAAAATTTAGTCCTGCAGGACTGAAGCGTCTGTTTGCTAAGTTTGACTGACGTCCACGCTGCAGAGCCCTCAGAGGGTTCATCATTCAATATCCAGGCACGAACTGTCAGCCCAAGACAGTCAACATCCGCTGCAGAAGTCTCATTCACACGCACCCCCCCCCACACACACCACTACCACCCAGATGACGTAAGTCACATGCATGAATGTCCAATTGATACCAAGAATGTCGAGGTCCGGGGATGAGTCACGAACGGCGCCGAAGACCTGACCCCCTCCGAGCCCCCATTCCGAATCCGCACACCCACTGCCGCTCCAGTTTGGCCTGCCCGGCCCAGATATGATCCAGAGGACGTCGGCTGGATGGGGCGTAGGGCCACAGCCAGGGTTTGCAGACGGACATTAGGCCAAGCCAGAGTTAAAATCCTATTAGTTTGAGTTTGGAATCGGATTATCGTCGTCGAGAATCACTCGTCTGGCAACTAGGGTCTAATTTACGCCAATCAACAGCAATTATTGAGGGGAAGGGAGCCCCTATTAGAGAGCCTCATCCACTTAGTCTAATGAATGGGGAAGATTCAATCTTGGCTGTGGAGACGCATTGGAGAGCTGCAGCTGAACGCGACTACACCAGCCGGGCTCAAGGAGACCTGCTGTTATTTATCAATGGTAGGGTGCTGTCAGAGCAAGCATGCGTTGGCCATGGGGCACTCGGCTCTGGTTTCTGATGGTTTGGGGAGGAGGGGGGAACTCCAATAAAGCAGTTAGCGTAGCTCTCGACAGTCCATCATGTATATGTCATTTTGGAGGGACGTGCCCACGTGTCGTGTGCATCGTGCATGAAGCCCAGAGAGCTGATTCTTTTATTTACCATTGTAAATCACACATGTGAAGGTATATAATGTTTCCTGTCCAGTACCGATGTGTATTTTGTTTTCATTTCTGCATCAGCCTTTGATAAAGTTAATATTAATTGCACAAGTGGTTATTTCTGGTCTCATATAACAGATATCTGCCATTATAATTCTCCATTTGTTGTGTTTGACACTGATAGCCTTCTAATAATTGATTAAATCATATGTGAAATTTGTAATTTTGTAGTGCAAACATTTCTTTCATTTTCTCTCTTCTACTGCCCTCTACTGTCCAAAAACAGAAAGATACCTTCTATTAATGGATGCAGGTGGATGGAGAAGGATGCAAATAACTTTCAAAATGTATTTTTTTAAATAATTTTAAAATTATTTAAATTTCCTTAAACACCCTGTAGATTGTTTTTTCTTTTTACGGTTGGAAGTAAAAATACCTCGAAGAAGAAGGGGCTGATTGATTTTACCATGCATTTGCAGGTGTTTGTGCAAATTTTCCAATTCAGATCAAATTTTTCAAATCATTTTTTGCAAAATGTATGACAAAAAAAAGGGTGGAAAAAAAATTGAGTTTGATCGAGATGATAATGTCCTGAAAAACACATGCACTGGGGGGGATTTCCACCGTCTCTGAGGGCTTTCAGTTAGTCTGGCTTTTCCAAACTGGTGAGACTGTGAGGACTGTGCACCAAGTTATCAACGACAGCAAACATTTTGAAGTTGAAAGTTTCACTTTGAGGCCGTTGTTTCTTTCCTGTGAAGGAAAAAAAAAACAGCCTTTAAACAGATAATTAAAAAAAGAAAAATACTGCTCAGGTTATGATTTTCGGTAATTTAATTCTTCAATCCTTAATTTCAGATGAGCTATCAGCTGCGCTTCCAATCCTAATAACAATAATAACATTTACTGAAGCAGAATTGAGTCACATGCAAGTTATTTAAATTTTTCAGACTCAAATGTGATATTTTACAATAAAATTGTAAACTTAATTTTCATTTTTAATTTTTTTCTCTCCTGGATTGCTCAACCTTCAGATCCTTTTTTTAATAGTATATATATTTGGCATCTATTTGTTGACTCTCTGACCTTCTGGTCTAGTTACATCATCATTATGTAAGTTATTTATAAAGTAAATCAGATTCAGATAAACCAGTAATCAACAGAAAAGTTTTCTAATAGGAAATACCTCAAAAGAACCAACTTATTCTCTTCCAGCTTCGTTAAACTTGTGGGAAACTTGTGGTAAAAGTCAGATTTCAGTTTTTTTCCCCCTTTACATTCTGGGATGATTAATCAGAAGACGAATGCGCAAACTCATTTCAGACCGCATCCTTTCCCTTTTCAAGTGTGACTGATTAGAGAAGTCATTGCGAGCTTCGTCCCTACAAACTGCGTGGGGGGTAGAGCCATATTTGTTCCTGTGGTGACCTTAACTTCTTGCCGAATGTGGGCTGTTTGTTCCATTTTACTTTTATTTATCTATAAATGCTCATCATTGTTCCCATTGAGGGCATTTCAGAGAATAGTGCCACCAGTTGTCTTTCATAATGACCAGTCAACAAGTAAAAACTTTCAGTTGTCAGTCGAGCCTCAAACCACAGGCGTAATGGCGCCTCCTCGTACCACCGAGAGCACCGAGCCAAACAGGAGCACATTAAGTTCTACAGACTAGGATTTGATTTTAACAATAAAGAACAGAATTATTATATTTATTGATGATCCAAAAGCAGATTTAATATGCAGTCCCAGCAGATCCTCCTCCATCCATGCATTAAAGAAACCATTCTCCTTTTGGAGCAGTAAAATTAAACCTAATAAGTTCATCACATGTGCACATAAGTCAATAATCCCAACCCTATCCCTGACCGCTTGTGCATATGTGGAACAGATCGAGTTTACAGTATAGATTGGGTCCTGACAGAGCTGATTTGGATTCTTGGTTTTTCTCAGTTACATGAGAAGATCAATACCACTGATGCTGTTCAGTTAAAGTGAGCATAAACGCTGGAAACAGCACCTCTAGAGCCAAAGCTGCATCTTATTTTAATTCATACAGATTCCAAAATAAAAGAAGAACACATGGCTTATGGGAGCATATATCACAGAAGTCTTTTTGGCAGCTCTTACTGGTTTTTGGCTCTTCCAGAACCAGTTTCCACTCTGTGCTAAAATAGGAAAAGATTGATATTTATCCTCCAGGTGTTAAAGTGGCATCAATCTCATCCACAGCTGAAGATGTTAATGGAACTTATTCAAATATTGTTTTAGCAGAGAAATGTACAAACAGATTAAGTCCTCATAATGGTTCAGGAGGGTCAGGATCAATAAGGCAGATCTGATTTCATTACTTCACTTTCTGGCTCCAAATGCTGGCGTTCATTTAGGATGTTTAAACTTGATCTAATTTGACAGTAAAATGAAACACAATTATCATCGGCCAGATGCAACGTCTGTTGTCGCTACAGAGAATATACTGTCCCGTGATCTGTGTTTTTATTCGATAAATAAAGATGTAGTGGAGAGTGAGCTCTAGAAAAACTGCACAGTCTTACTCTAACAAACATAATCAAGATTTTGAGGTTTATTTTACCCACTTGAAGATGTAAAGAGCAAAAGTAGGCCAGCGGTCTCTGCTGTGTTCTTTGTGGACCAATGACATCATGCCATAGCAGACTGGGAGGGAGAGGAAGCCCCCCTTTTGTTGACCTAAACTTTGCAAAAGTTTCAGAACATTTGCAAAGTTTCAGTGGAACATATATCTCTCCCTGCATGTCTACGTCAGACGTCTTCATGGGTCGAAAACCTGATTCGACTTTGGTCAGAGGGGCAAACATGCAGGGGGCAAATAGTGATGCTTAACCGCAACCTTACAGGAGTTTTTGTTAACTTCCTGCAGCAATGAGACACAAAGAGTAGGTAGTAGAGGACTCTTCCTCTTTCATGCTGAAAGAAAAAGAGTCCTTTTATTTCAATTAATGAGAAAATTCATCTTCAATTCACTTCCTCAGGTCTCTCTGCCGGTCATATGATAAACCAATTGAATAATAATAATAATAATAAGAAATCAGTTTCATTTCAAATTTCACTTTATGTGATAATACCCTTATGTCTCCATCAAAAGTTCTTAAAATCAACACAACAGGGATGGTAGTCATGTTTCCATGGCAAATTTCCATCCATGCATTCATTTAGATAACGTATTTTAGTTTCATTAGGATTACATTTAAAAAAAAAATCAAATCGCTGCAGAGACGAGTGGGTAGTGGGACGTAGAATGCGTACAATGATGACGTAAATTTAGGAAGAAATAAAATGAAAAAAACAAAACAAAAAACATCGTGTTTTATAAACAATGTGGCTTCGTGTATCTTCGTTCGTGTATCTTCGTTCGTGTATCTTCGTTCGTGTATCTTCGTTCGTGTATCTTCGTTCGTGTATCTTCGTGTGGCTTCGTGTCCCCAATTGGGGACAAATAAAGTTTTTTGAATTGAATTGAATCTCTGCACTCAGAGTCGAAGGAGCAAGGTCGGCGCACGTGCGCTAATTGACACACGGACGCGCATTGTCTCGCCCACGCGCATTGACTCCGCATCTTCCCAAGTACGACTATTTTAAAAAAGTAGCTTCCGTACTAACTAAACTTAACTAACCAACTAAAGTTAATTCACGATTTGGTAAGCAGGAGTTTCAGGTGTGGTAAGTTAGAAAAGGGATTTTAGAAGCTAAAGTTTTAATCGTGACGTCAGTATCGATCCAAGTTTAATGAAGCTAAAGCTAACGGTGAACTCAGTGCATGGGTATTAGCTAGCTGTTAGCGTTATAAGCTAAAGCTAAATCTTTATAAAAGCTCCATTATGAGCATTAGCTCGCCGTTAGCATTATTAGTTCTGTTATTTTGCTTGTCTGACATTAGCATGTTGACAAATCATTAGTAAATGTGTGGAGGGTTGTGTAACCACCTCTAAAGGTGTGTAATAACTATTTATACATACAGATCTTTGAATTTTTTGAGAAATCTGTAAACATAACATACTGTATATGAATAGATTTCTATAAAGAGTTGTCTAAATGTGCTCATATTGTCCCCAAGCTATGGATCCAGAGAACAGAAAAGCCACCAATCAAAAAAGGAAAGGTAATTCAAACCTGATGACATTCCTGTTTATCCCACAAACATTAATTAACAAATTCTCAGTCAATCACCTTTCATAATGTGTTCAATAACCAAGATCCAGAGGATTGTTACTCATGTAATGTTTATTTTACAAACATTAAATACATGAATATCTGCAGTTCTAACATTTTAATGACCTTTTCAACACATAGGTTTGGCTGACATGGTTGGAGAGCAAATTGAAAATTACAAGAAAGGAGAAGTGAACGGCGTTTCTTTACTCCATGTGCTCGCCAAGCATTTCAATTTCCAGTTTGAAATAAAAGAGACAGTGACCCCAGGTAAAACTGGTGAAATCAAATGTTGTGAAAGCCCACAGGCCAGAGCTGAAGATTTGACTTCCACTTTGTCTTCTCAGGAAACATAGTACGCCTCTATTTTGCATATTGTGTGGTTATCGATGGGGTCACGTACAAGACAGGGATGGGAGATAGCAAGAAGAAGGCTCGGGTCAGGGCGGCAGAGCTTGCCTTGATGGAACTGTTGCCAAAGCTGGAAAGAAAGAATTCTCTTCCTCATGACGCAGTGGGTAAGTGTCATATACACTGATCAGATTAAAATGTGTTTAAGTGCACAACAATATTGTTATCCTCGTTCATTTCCATTTTTTTCGTTAGATGTCTCTCAATCCTTGCCAGTAAAAGAGCAGCTCTCCGTCTTCAATGTTCTTCCATGTGGCGGCCTGAGTGGCAAGTTTGTATTCCTCGATGCTTCTTACACCTTTTAAGAAAGGACTTAAATATTTCTAACAGATATGCAGATGCATGCTCCTCTGTGTGACAAACAAGGTATAACAAATCATATCTGTTGCAACCACAAATATCAGCAGTATTTTTTTTGTTCTATTCACTTAGTGCTTAATTTTTGATGGTTTTTACATTTGCATTGGATTAAAAGTGTTGGACCTGACTGACTCTTGTGTGGTTGTTAGTGAGCGAACACACAGGTTCTCTACAGACCTGGTCTTCTTGGAACAGATCAAAATACAAGTTGTTTTTTTTTAATCAGTATGTGTATGAATCACCAAATAACGAATACATGCTGCTCTCGATTACACACGTCTGTTGTGTTGAGGATGCGATTGGTGATAAAAGATATGTTTTACCTTCATTATGTATTTCATACATGCAGGAAGGAAGGATGCCATCAGCTCTCAGATTCCATGCGTCGTGAGAGATCAGCTCAACAAACTGATGAACAACCACCCAGAGTTCTCCGACTGTGCCGGCACCGTAGCGGCGTTCATCATTCAGACTTGTAATTACAAGGGAAACACCTGGGACACATCACGGGCTTTAGGTTGGGTTGTAAACCCTCTAACAGCTGACAGTGTTGTTGGACACTGTGGTCGAACCTTTTTTTTTCTCTCAGACCTTGCAATGTGTGCTTAGCCACTTGCTGAGTAAGCTGTATTTTCTGTCCTTGTAGCGGGTAAATACAAGGTGGTCGCTTTAGGCACTGGCAGCTTCAACACCAAAGAGGATATTTGTTCCAGTGGGCGAATCGTGCACGACTCACACGCCATCGTGACTGCACGAAGATCTCTGATGAGGTAAGTTTGCACACCTGTGTGTGTGATCCTCCTGCAAGAAAGTGTCTCATATTTAATATCTTCATATTCATCTATTATCATTCTAGAAACTTAGTCGTTTTGTAGGAAGCATTCTTCTAACATCAAAGTTCACATCAGGTTAAACATCTTGCATTAGAATACACAGACGAATGTAGACCACAGCGGCCAGCAGTTATCTTTGAGAATCACTGGAAATGTGGTTGAATTTCCTGTTGTGTTAAGCAGGCAGCTACCGATCAAAGCTACCCTACATTTAATGCTATCAAATGTAAATCACAGTTACGTCCTGGGACATAGATGTTGTATTCCTTGACGTTCACTCCACTCACATCTCTTTATCAATGAGTGTCACACAAATACCCAATTATTCCCCAGGTGTGTTCTTGAGTTGAATCAGTCATTCAGCAACAGGCCGAAATAGTTTTAAAGAGCAGGGCAGCGCAGTCAGGCATGGAGGTTGATCTGACTATGAAAGTCTCTCTCACATGCTAGTGTTTAGTTCAGGCTGGACGTCGTAGAATTCACTTCAATCCAGTTTCTTTAGGGGTATTAGTTGGAAAAAATGACACAAAAAAGTCGAGTTTAGGTGTTCATGGTTAAGAGTTTACGTTTTCACGGTTGATTAAAGGTTGTGACATACCGGTAATAACTGCCACACTGCTGTGTGTGTCCTGTCCTTAAATATTTAACTGTGATTTCACTAAAATGTCTACCATTATTGTGTCGGTTGATGTGATAGAGATCTCAACCATTAACACCATCTTTTCCCTTGTCTTTACAGTTCCCTTTAGAAGCTCCCTGAGCTGCTTGCTGTCATAATTTTTGATATTTCACCCTCAACCAACATTATTTGAGTTCTAAATTGTTTCATTTGATTATTCATAAAGGGATTCGGGATGACCTTACACATGAATACAGTATGAGTTTTAACATGAGCCGTTCTCACGGTGTGCTTTCAGGTTTCTTTACCGGCACCTGCTGATGTTCTTTAGCAACATAGACGGTCTCAAGGAGACGTCCATTTTCGAATGCAACAGTGCCAGCGGCCTCTTCAGCCTGAAGAGCGGCATCACCTTCCACCTCTACGTGAACAGACTCCCAAAGTGTGCTCCTCAGATCCTATCCAGGATGTGAGTGTGTGATAATTAGCTTCATCCTTTGGAGGGAAGCTCTCGAGTAAAGAAAATATAATGACAGTCTTCTGAGTATAACATTGAGGTTGTTGTAGGCGTTCACATTGGAAAAGTAGCATATTCCTATTTCAGTCAGCACAGATTGTGATGCTAAGCTTGTAGTTTGTTTGACCAGTTGCTGCTGATTTCTGATGTTCACAGTGAGTCCTACTGCAGAATAAGTGATAAATACTGTGGCTTTGGCTGTTGTAACAGTGAAGGCTTCATAAAAATGTCACATTTGGGAAAAAGAACCTGAATAATGAAGACGTTTTCAGATGTTTTAACTCTGCTTCACATCTCAGGCGCCTGAACCCGTTCTCCCCATCGAGTTTACAAGCCAACCTTGCGATCAGCCTACACCTGTCAGTGGAAGGAAGGGTGAGTTTTAGTGTTTTTAGATTATTAATGCATTACAGCTGCAACGGGCCGCAGAAGTATTAATTTGTTCTTCTAAAGGTTTTCTCAGTCTTCTCATCTACCACGGATGCCTCTGCCAACAAGATCGTCAGCATGTCTTCCACGGACAAGCTCACCCAGTGGCAGGTGCTTGGATTCCAGGGGGCGTTGCTCAGCCACTTCATCGAGCCCGTCTATGTCGAGAGCATCTTCATAGGCAAGTGTAGCCGGTCTGGCATAACTTGTCCATTAATACAGTACCCTGTGTGGTGTAATGAAGAATTCTAGATGTGATGGTTCAGCAGAAGAGGTGGCGTATCAATGTGCACAAAATGGAGTGACACAATCACATATTGTAAACCACAAGCAGGACAGAGCACACCAATCTGCAGCATTAGAAAACTCATGAAAGAGAATACTTCAGCAGTGCCGCAAAATACACATACTTTAAACGTTGACAAAACACTCCATTTGTGACGACAATCAAATTTAGCGTAACAAAAACTAAATCATATCAACCTTTATTCTTTATTTCTAATACCTTTTTTACATCCATAGAATGTTTGGAACCATATTTACCAGGAGCACATAACAAACTCACCTTCCTCAGTCATCACCAATAAGAAACTGAGGAAGGGAAGCACGACTCAGGAAGTGACGTCATGGGTCAGAAGTAACGTCAACCCAAAATACAAGTTCAATAATTGCAAACAAATTATTCCGACGTGAAAATAAATTCAACACACTTGTATGAAACAGAAGGATGAAAATTAATTTAAAAAATACATAATAAGCGGAGGATTTTTGGTGAAATGTATCAGTGTTCTATATGCTACACAAATCAACAAGTCCGTTTTCCTAGAATAGCTTAGAATAATCAGGGTTTTCTTTGAAGTCAATTTAAAGGGAAATTCTATGATAGCTTTTATAATGTCTGTGTGTAGTCTGACAGTTTTTTCTTGTGTGTGTGTGTGTGTGTGTGTGTGTGTGTGTGTGTGTGTGTGTGTGTGTGTTCGCACATATTTTAAAAAAAGCTTTAATTTTGCCTTCAATGTATTGCTGCAGGTCCAACAGAAGAATCACTCCAGGGGTGATGTTGGGTCAGACAGGCTGCAAAATGTTAGACTTCCTCTTATGAGAAGCGCTGTAGTTTCTTTGTCTTTCCTGGTTCACTGAAGACTCACTTTGTTGTGGTGGTTGTTTCCTTGAAACCACTCATGCTTTTTTCTTAGTTTATTAGTAAAGATGCATGCGAGGAAATGAACTGTCAATGAAGGGCTAACCGTCCACCTGAGCAATGGCGAGTTTCGGTTGATGTGTCAAAATGTTACAGAAGATCAGCGGTAAATTAAAAAGGGATGCTCTTTTGGACTGCAGGTGACTCTGGTGGCACTGATGTCTATGGCCTGGAGATCTCTGTGAGCCAGCGCGTGGAAGGGATCACCTCCCAGCTGCCCCTGTACTACTGCTCCATCAGACCTCAGATCAGTCTGGTGCCTCCTGTGGCTGCCCACAGCGTGAGCAGCGAGACTGTGACCTACAGTGTCAACTGGACTGAAGGAGACGGCTCCCTGGAGGTTGTGGATGGCCTGGAGGGCAAGACGACTGAACGGTAAAGATTAGTGTCGTCACCTGGGTAGGCCTGATGCGATGCCATAAAAGCTGTTTGTTTACGCTGGTTGTCTTGGTGTAGATCTCCCTTTCAAAGCGGCCCTACTTTGGCGAGTCGTCTCTGCAAAGCAGCAATGTTGCACCGCTTCAAGTTGGTGGCCAGCAACGCTCAGAGACAAGACCTGGTAGCCACAAGTTGCTACAGAGAAGCCAAGGTAAGGTCAGGAGCTCTTGTACCAGAGTGAGACTCGTACTATGTCCGTGACATTGCAGTGGACCTTTTGTTAGATACACAATGTTTATCCTGTAATAGAATCACTTTTGACTTTTATCTTTCATGGCGTAGACTGAACACGCTGCTGGAAACTTTCCAGATCAATGTCAACATGTTGACATGTTGGCATCTTTCCACTGCTGTTTATTTGTTAGCTGCACATCCACAACTCACTTCATCTGTTCCACCTCATTTATTCACATTGACTTAATTGGCGATTCTAAAGTGAACCCTATTCTTTATAATGAATACACTAACATAGCGTAACTTAATATTGATACCTTTGATGTTTTGTCGTTGAAGACGAAAGCAAAGCCTTACCAGGAAGCCAAGGGCATGTTGAAGGCATACCTGTCGCAGCAACGGTTTGGGTCCTGGCTGGTCAAGCCCGCAGCTGTTGATAACTTCACCTCGTGAATCAAAACCAAAGTACCCCCGCAACAAAAACAAAGGTTATGTGCTGGACACTTATGTTCTAGTTTTTGCTTGCAGTTTGTGTCTAAAGTTGTAGTTTAAAGTTCATTTTGGAGTAATTTGTGTTTGTGAGGTCTTGTTGTTGACCCTCAAGGTTTGGTGCAGTGATTAAAAAAATGCACATATACCTTGACCATTTGGGAAATTATTTCATTTATAGTTGGTGATCCCATATGGTACATTTGACAATAAAGTTGACGATGACTAACTATATGAATGAAGGAGTTCACAATCTCAGAGGACTTTTTTGTTTTATGAAGTGATCGATGATGTGAAGATACCATATCCCCGGTTCCAACTTGTGTTGATCTACACGAACTCAAGACGTACCAGCTGCTTGAACATCTCCTCCCTGTCATTATTCATGTGCAAAGCAGTTCCTGCACTTTTTCAGGGATGTGTTACTCAGCAGCAACGTAATATCAACTGGAACCACTTCAGCTTCAACATTGCATTTTCTCTGTGCAGGTAGGTTCACATATCCGGTTGAATTTACTACATTTCCATCTCCAAGACGAAATGGTCTGCAGCCCCGTTCTTCACTTTACAGCAACTGACTTACTTGATTTTGGAGTCTAATTTGGAGGCATCTGTTACACATTTAAGTCTTCTCTGATTTTTACTTGTTCATTCTTCCTGTGGGGACAGTCCTTAACCCAATGGTAAGTGCTCTGACAAATGGCATTTCTTGATCTCTGACTGAATTTGTGGATTAGTACCTGGTAACGCCTTTTGTTGTCCACTCTAACATAAAAATCCTCTGATTTCATGGAGGTGAATGTCACCTCTGTGTGCGTAGTCAACGCCAGTTGCCTGCTCTTTTCATCCAGATATGCTTAAAAGCTAAAACAGCATCAGGCAACGTCATGTTATTCTCATCCGTTTGTATCTGTTCGAAATCATCCTGCGAGCGCCAAGTCCACGGCGAGTGTCATTCAGCTCCATTACTTGTCTCCAGACGCTGACTTCATTTGTCCAATACTCTTAGCTTCGTCAAACTTTGGGGCAACTCTATAATTAGCAGCTATCCTCTGCTACCAATGTTAGGCGTAATAAATACATCGTTTATATTCCTTCAGTGGCTTTATTTGCTCTTGACATAAGCAACGCAGCACCGCCATGACAGCGTCCACTTAACAGGTGCAACTCCCGAAGCGCGCCCCCGCCCCCTCTCATCACGCATAATTTATATAGTTATTCATGTATGACTTTGATTTAGTTATCATTTTATGACTTCAATCTATTTAGTTATCAGTGTGTGGCTTCAATCTATTTAGTTATCAGTGTGTGGCTTCAATCTATTTAGTTATCAGTGTATGACTTCAATCTTGGTTGTCGTTTCTAGGTAAATATTAAACTGCTTGACGACGCAATCAGATTACATTTGAAGACACCTGGGCTGTTCTGTGCATTGATCTGAGGGCTCATCAGTGGATTCAAACTGGATGACCCCTGTATTGAAACAGACGGTTGACGTGTCTCACACCCATACAGGAAATGATCTGGTTTCCTGTGTATTTGATGCAGTCGATCATATAGTCTTAACTGTTGAGTGGTTGTGTTGTTGGAGGCTTTACTTCCTACTGATTTTGCCAACAGAGGAGATTACCAGTGCAACTTGAACCAGGATCGAGCCTTTCAGTTTGTACGTACTCCTCCAGGTTTTATACATTGTTGTATTGATTATGTGCACCTTACAGTGTTTAGGATTTCATTGCAGCTTTAAATTGGTAAAATGCACATTAGTTTTTCTGGGAATACTTTGAGGTTGGGCTTCAGATGCTCACATCTGCAAGGCTGATATCTTTTTGTTTATATACAGCAAATGCATCATTGACTTCTTTGCATTGTTTTAATATCATCAAGTTTTACTCTTAATATGCTCGGTGCCTTCTCCTGTATTTGTAGGTTGGGTTGGAACATATTGTGGTTTTCGGCCCTGTGTGCTCTCTTTATTAAATTCATGGTACTATTATTATCATTTAGCTTATTCAACATTGCAGGTTGTAAATATGTGAGTTAGGGTCTTGCGTTGTCTGTAAGACATTCATGTATCAATATCAGAAAGAACACAATGAGACCACTTCATTTGGCATCTGAGGTGTGATACTAGTAGGCTGAGAGATAAACAGGATGTGCAACTCTCTTGATGTGGTCACACATTTGAGATGTGAGCTGTTAGAAGCTCTAGCACCTTTGCTGAGGTGCTGTGCAGGTGGTTGTGTTGTGACTGAAATAAAAGCAGCTTGGACCCCCTTTGCATGAAAGATCCAGGTGATGAATCAAATGACATCAGCCTGCAGCAGGTGGATGTTGTTGTGCATGAAATAGCTTTTTTCCATATGTTGGTGATCAGGTGTATATACTAAACCAGAATGCTTTGCAGCATCCTTTAGCAGCAGTTCGTCATTTTGTTGTACAAATCATTCTATAATGACAATAAAGTTTTTTCTACCAAGCTTCTTCTTCTGACGTATATTTTTCCATACTAATAACAGGGTTTATAGTACGTTCAAAAACTTTTTATTAATGTCTAAACTGTGTGACAATGAGCTCCATTTTCTAGTCATCAAATGACAACACCTAAAGGAGCTTCTCTCTTCATTAAACTGAACACACCTGTGCAGTTGGCTAAAATTTTATCCACTGCTCTTCCTCTGCAGGGCATGCATGATCGATATCTCGCGTGTCCGTTCTGCCTGTAAAACAGCCTGTTTAAACGGTAGCGTCACTTTGTAACAGGCAGAAGGGCGCCCTTGGATTCACTCTCGTCTGACATAAACTAGTTCCTATCATGTCTTGGGTCGTTTTCAGCGTGTGATCTTGATCTTGTGTGTTCATGCTGTGTTTTACTGAGAAGCGTTCTTGTATGAAGAATGTTAGATATACTGTATGTGAAATTTGGAACTTGCGTGGGATGGGCAGATGAATTTGCTCTTGAAGTGACTTGATGGGTTCGGGTTGCAACTTCACTATGACTTAGTTTTCCAGACTCAAACCCCTCTGAACTGCTCAACGACTGTAATTGTCCTACATGTTGAGGAAATCATCTTCCTACAGAGGCCATACGACCATTCTCACACTTAAATTACATTATGATTAATGGTAAGAATAAAAGTCTTGTTTTAAGAGGATTTCTTTAGTTAATATAGACAGAATCCACAGAGAATTCTGATTTGAATTTACCAACAATTAGAAAAATGAAACTCACATTTTTCTTTTTGGACAAAGACATTTTCATCAAATGACATTTCTTAAACTTCCCACTCCCACATTAGATTTACAGATTAATTGTTCATCACATTTATTAAGTTACACCATTTGAGTTAGATCACCAACTTGAGAGCATATTAAACAATAAATATATAAATAAGGCTTTACATCAGATATATTCTAATTGCTGCAAAATTTACTGAAAACTTCACTTCTGTAGGTAACATGAAATGTATAATTAAAGAAATACATGATTATAGTATATGTAGTTGTAAATGCAAATAATTTAGAGCAGTGTTCAATATTGTAGCTTTACACAAACATATATACCTGAGATCACTCCATTCTATACATATAAACATTGCTGGTTGCATAAAGGCCTTAAAACCTTTCAAGTCTTGACGTATCCCTGGTCGTTGGTCAGGTCTTACTAGGTGTTCAGTTGGTTTTCTGCATTGTGAAATGTCTGCCGTACACTTCCGGTCGTGTTTCTTGGGACAGCAGACCCAGAGGTGTTATTGGACTGAAGTTTTCGACTCATTGCGGCGGCGTTTTGACTCTGAAGGAAAGACTCCATATCTGCCAGAAATTGGCTGAATGAAGTCTGAGGCCAACTCTCGCAGACACATTCACTGGCGTTTTTGAGCACCTAAGTGAAAAAGCATTTCAGTCCGTTTAAACTATTGGAACACCATAGTTTCAATAGTCCTGACTTTGGCAATGCCCTGTGGAGAAATACTTACATTTCCAGATCTTTCTTGAATCAAACGTTTCAAAAATTCAACAGCTGGGATGATACGTTTTTGGGGGTCCTCACATTCTTCTTTGGCTGTTTCACCGAGTTCTGTCGAGAAGCAGATCAGCGCTGCAGTGATGCATTGTTCCTGTATGTGCGAGAGAAAGACAGATTTGTGGCTGCATATTAATAAGTCGACAGATAAAAGATGTCGCAGCTGTGTGATGCATTGATTTCCTGTACTAGAGAACTTCCAAGTGGTTCAGAGAATTTCAGCTAATTCATGAAACTTGAGGTGACGCTGGAGAGAACCCAACCGAAGCTCAGCAATCTGGTCATATTCTTTACGGCATTTGTTCTAACTGTAAATCAAACAAATACACTCACCTCCACATTCGATGGTGAATACAATGTTAAATCCCATGGCTGTTCAGAGAGAAGATGACATTGGTCTTTATGAGCAACTGGCAGAAACTTGACAAACTTGAGCAGGGAAAACTATTAAAACGACTTACACATTTGACTTCTTCTTGCATTAACTCGATATTTGAGTCATCCATGTCTATTATAGGTAGATTCTTTCCTAGAAGACAGCAAAAAAAGGTAAAAACCCAAAATGCAATCCCTTTTAAGCCCTTCATATTCAGCTTAAAGGCTTGTCAGTGTGATTTTCAAACTGTTGCACTGCTTTGCTGAACCCCTGTGCTGTATTGAACTTAAATAGTCATGGGGTGGAAAGGGTGGGCTTTATTTGGTGTACATAACCTAATGCACACAGCATTGTTTTTCCTTTTGATGAGTCTTGGAATTTTTTTTTCGTGATGCTACTTCTACGCGGTAAAATCCCTCAAGTGGCCTATTGCGGCGCAGCAAGTCAGTTCAAGGTCTTGTGAAAGTAGGTTGGTGGCCACTACTTTCAGTGGTTCATCTGTTCTGAGTGCATTGATATAAATTCACTGCAGAATTTGTTTAAAATGTGAGCCTGCAAAGGTAAAGAGTCTAGTATCATGATTTTGTGTTTAATTGCTGATATATTGAATAACATTTAATGATTGTATTTATGCTCTTAAAACAAATACACTAGCAGTATACCATCTAACTGTAATGGAAATGTATCATAAGCAATATAATTTTCATAATGCAGATCATTATGAAAAATTCCTCCTTCAATTCAAGCAATTTGATTTAAAGCCTGAACAACCAGCAAAATGCCAAATTCAAGGGGTGTTAGGAAACATGCATGCTAAAAGCCATGTCTAGCTCTCCAACAGAAATGTAGGAAAGTGTTCCAGAGACGGTTTCATATATTGTTCTCAGTGATAAGCCGTCAATGGTTGTAATTAATAGTTGTATGGTGTATCCTTGAGGTCAAGGTGCATTTCAACCATCATCACCCATCACTGTACAACCATCATCCGTTTATTGGTCTAATTTCCTGTCCGCTTGGTATTTTGATACTTTCTCCTGTTTACATTCTTCCTGCCATGTCTTCCTCTTCATTGCATCACTTCCTCCCTTAGTGCAGAACACAAGTATGAGGCTGGGAAAGTGAAAGGTCGCTCAGAAACATGATCTTAGTCCCTTGTTGACAGGATGTACCAGTTTTATAGGACCCTTAAAATGTTCTATATAATGTTCAATTGTATTTGCACAATTTGCCAAAGTTAATAGGATTTCTTATCTATAGATACTGGAGATACTGGCATCCTTCTATAACTGTACTCTGAACTGAAAACGGATGTGTCATATACAGTATAGCTGCATGTGTTAAACAATGACAGGGCACATTGGGTGTATGTCGACACCAGATGACTCTCGCTTGGAGGACTTAACTAATTTATTGTGACAAAAGCAAAACTTGAAGCCAAATTCTCAATCTTTTTAATTTTTGTTAGCAAAATTTAACATATCCATACAAAAGCAGTACATGAATCTAGTAATAAATATATAAATAGTTTTTCAGTGTCAAAAACGTCAAATTTTAGTGCAGTGTCTGTCATTAAATAATTATAAATGTAAAGTGGAAGAAACATTCGTTAGGTTGGTGTGGATTGCTGGTGGGTCAGGGAGATGCGTTGAGCAGCAAGTGAGCATTCACCAGATCAACGACATCCTCTATGGCGTTCAGAAAGCCTTCAAACTTCTTATCGACTCTGGTGGTCAAGTTGCAGGATGTCTCCGTCTGAAGAAAGAAAGCTGATTCAGCATTGGATCAAGCAGTTTGATCTTGTAATAACTTAAGAAAAAACGTCAGTCAGGCTCACTTTTCCCGAGATGAGTGACTCCAAGTACTCCAGAGTCATATTCAAGTAAGACTCTGTGTTCTTCTCTATGTTGCAGTTTTTTCTGGCATGCTTCATCCCAGTTCTGATTTGAAGCAGGGCTGTGAGCTGGCATTGTATCTGTTAAAAATATGCAAATTCAGTTAAATCAGCTAATTGTTTACTGTCAGTCTGATTTGAATATAATCGGATCTGCTGAAGCTGCATCATCATCCCAAATAAGACCTTAAAACATCTCTGTAATTGCTTACCTCAACATTGATTGGGGAAATGAAAGACGTGTTATCCTACAATAAAAGAAGAAAGATAATAAAACAATTACTTCTAAATTTTGCTTCTCTTTTAAGCGGTAAAAGATTGGGTTAGTAAATAATAACTTACGCATGAGATACTATGTAGGAGGTCTAAGCCCAGATCGTCCATATCTATGAAGCTGGATTGTTCATCCGTTTTGAGATGGACGGGGTTTGCTAGAAGGTTCCCCACGAGGAGGAACATCCAGAGAGCGAGGCCAGTTCTGAAGCACTTCTCCATGTGTAGCATTGACTGCAGCTGCCCTGTGAAGATGCACGATAGTGCTGCTAAGCAGTAACTTGTGGTGCTGTGTTGTGCTCTTAGCTTATATATAGAGTTGGCAAATAAAGGCGTGTGTGCATGTAGGAACATCTTTTCTTTTTCCAATTCATCATATTACACCTTTCTCTCAACAAGGTGAAACCCCCAAGTTGAAGTCAGGTGGGCGTAGCATTCCTCTTCTAGTGGTGATTGATAATATTGTGCGTTGTCTAGATTTGGTCAGCAACTGTTTGTTCATGGTGACTGTTGCTTTTAAAATATATGCAAGTGACAAAGTGAGCATCATGGGAAATGCTAGTAGTTTGGTATATTTTTTTTAATATGTAGATATTGTGGCGTGCAGAACCACAACTCATCTTCTCGTCTTATTTATGCGGCATTACTCAGAAACATTTCCTCATTTCTTCACAAAACATTGCTTTAAAAATTTTTTATAGTTATTTTGGGGAACAATATTCAACTGATTCTGATTGTGGACCACATATCTTGAGTGTAACTTTAAAACATACACCTTTAACAAACTGCATGCATATCGACTCTAAAAAGTCATTTTTTAATAACATTTCTTATTTTTGGACTGGTCTTCCGGTGCAACAACTTCTGCCTGTTTTTGAGAAAAGACTTAGCTTCTCTTTTGAAACACATCTCACCTTGTTGCAATTTTAATATTTATTTCCAACTAATCTCTAATTGTTTATTACATATAATTTAAAATAAAAGTAAATATTGCATGTTACCATGAGAATTTTCAGCCCTCTCTCATCAGACGTGAATGGTTTGTCCTACGGTTGTGACCTCACTTGGGATTCCCCTTACAAGTCCCACTGAAATGATGCATCACTACTGAGAGCCTTTGCACATTACACCTGACGTGTTGTCATTGTCACTGTCTAGAATGGCTCACAGTTTAGGTTTCTGTTTTAAGATCATCCTCAAGGGTCGTCAAAAGTAATGACAGGATTTTGACGTGAGTGAAAGATGTGGGGAAATTTCAGATCCATGGAATCTGCCACTGTGGGGGCATATTTGTCTGTTTCCATATCTTTGCCCACACTTGATTAGAGACTGATAATAAAGAACCTGTAACATCACGCCCAGGACAGACCTCATTCTGAAAATGTGAATCGGAAGATGATGATGTGAATCAGAGGAAGTCGTATTTTACCAGTAATAAACTTTTGGGAAAAAAGCACCCACTCATAGATTCATGAGGCGCTGATGTTTAATCAAATATAACCCTGCAGAGGTTTAATTTGCGTACCTATAATGTAACCTCCATACATGTTCTGGAGAGGTTCGATATGACATATCTCAGGTTTACATCATCGGTGTGAAACAGTCTCATTTGTTTTGTTCACACTTATTCATGACCTCTAATATGTCTAAGAAAACCTGATATTTATTCATATATATACAGTTGTACCTCAAGATACGAGTTTCATTTGTTCCGTTAGGTATTATCTTAAAAATCTTTATCAAATGTGCTGTGTAGCATGAGCACAGCATATTATTGCATAATGTAATAGTGGATTGCACAATCCAGCAGCTGTAAACTTTCTCAATGCAAGTTTATTTTAAGATGTACACCTTTTTCCAGTGATGCAATTTTGTCAGTCAGGGGAAACGCAGAGCGGTGATTTATTCAGGCCTGCAGCTATGCATCATTGATGACTTGTCACAAAATGTTTGGACAAATCTGTGGGATGAGACAGCACAAGTTCACCATCAATCCAAGACTGATCTGTGCTGTTGGATTTTCTAGTGCTGGGCTTTGGTAGTCGTGAGTAATTGTTCACTTTGGCTGATGTTGGCCTGTGGTCAAAATGTCTCCATTATCCAAAATCTATTTTGTCGTGATACTTTGCTAAAAAAAAAGAAAAAGAAGCAGAACTCGCACCCTGTACCAGTATAGCTAAGGATTAGCGGAGACCATCTTTAATTTTTAAGTTTTTTGAAAAAGGAATGTGTAATCACCTTATTTCTTCCCCAGGAATGTATTGATGTTTGGTTGTTGTGGTTGCTAACTTCATGTTAATTTCAAATTGATCTGCCTTCTCATGAAGTGTGTCTCTGATTGGGCAGAACCCACTGAGACGTGTCTGGGGAGCAAGTTGGGGTTTAGGGTCTTGCTCAAGGATACATTGGCTTGTAGACTGAGGGAACCAAACCTCGAACCGCTGACCCTCCTCTGAGTTGACGATGCTCTTGCACCCTAAGTTATGGCCATCCCCATTTCATGGTGAACTGTGGGGTTTTGCTTCCTTCACACATTTGTCCAGACTCTTCCCTGGATGCTCAGGAGCCTCTGGGAGATGGCTAGCAGGAGCTAAACTGGGTCTACTGGACAAAAGCATTCACCCACTTTAACATTCAAACATCTGGATGTTTATCAGGCCTTGTTCAATATAATGAAAAAAATCCATTGTGGTGGTTTTATGTGTCAGTGTGGATCATTTTGTGGGTTTGGCAGAAGTCCACGATTCACTTACTATGACGTTTTACTCTGTGGTGACGTCAAAGTAATTTCCCCGATGGGAGTTAATAAAGGACGATGATTCTTCTTCATCTAAATAAGACACTGGTCAAAAAAAAATTCCTCACTGTCCCACATGTCAAATGTCACTGCTCTCGCTGCTGTTCTTGAGTCACAAAGACACAGAAGGGGATGGAAAAGTCTTGGGTTTTCAGAACAGAACACTGATATCATTGGGGAGGGTGGAGATTTGTTGACCACAGGCCAAAACTTTGTGTTGAAGTGAGTGGTGGGTCATGGTTTGCAGAGGTACAGTGTTTGAGTGAACTTTAATTGTCTTTACTATGACATAAATTAGTCACAGCACATTTTGACTCTCTCCTATCTACCAGTCTGTCTCTTTGTCTCACTTTCCTTTGCCCTGTCCCATCCCTGTTCTCATCTAAACTGTATTTCCTTTCTACCCAACTGGTCAAAGAAGATGGCATCTGTCAGGAGTCTGGGTCTTGCCCAGAGTTTCTTCCTCATGTCACCAAGCATGCTCTGGAGGGTTCTGTTGTGTTTCTCTTTCTGTAAAAGCCCTTCGAAATGTCTTTTGATGTCATTAAGCACTCTACAAAAGCTGATTGATTGATTTGAAGATGATAAATATTAGCATTTTAGTATACGTTTTCAATCCAAGGGAGTGTCAAGAAACTCAATGTGTTGTGAAATCAAGTCCTCCTCTCGCTGATGTTGCTCTTAGTTTTTTTTAAAGCTATCAAATAAGGTGGTTTTGACAGACCGTGAATAATTTCCTCTTGTTAAATTACAGCACCTGAAATTATCATTGCATCAGCTGTTTGTGTGTGGTACATAAAGGAATATGTTTTGATTGGACCCTGAAAGCGATATCCCAACAGCCGGTTTTTAAAAAGGATTCAGGAAGTGAGGCAACTGCTATAAATCTTTATTTAATCCATGTCAGTATTGTTTTTCTTTTTAACTTTTCTTGTCTTTCATTACGCACTGGAGCGGATGTTGGATTGCATGTTGTCACTTGTACTAAATTTGTAATTTCGTTGAGTCATTGAATCGAGGTCACTAAGACTTTCAAAAAGGAAGAGACAATTTCTTGAGATGTTGTGGATGTAGATTTGCAGGACAATGGGGCTCCTTGATTATGACTTTTTTTGCTTTGTGGTAGTTTATCGAGTAAGTCAACACAGGTGGTACGAGATTTAATTCCCCACAAATGTGAAGTATGTGTGTTTGTTTTTTGAACTGAAATCCCCTTACATCTGTAGAGTACACCACAGTGGTATTTGATAGCACACCTGCTAAAAAGAAATGTACACCAGTCATTGTGAGAGTAGTAAGTAGAATTTTTATAGTAATTTTTCTCTTAGGTAACACAAGGCTGAAGTTGAAGTTTCAATAAAATTTAACTTTATAGTACAACCGATCAAACTCAAACTTTTTTGAAAACATCTTCAGCAATGGAACTTTCAAAACTGATTTTTGCAACGTTTTTAAAAAGGGACACAGTGTAGTTTACTGGTTGCTTTAGCATTACCAGCCTCCTTCGCTGTTTTTTGGTTTCATAATGTATTTTTAATGGGGCACAGTCGTGGACTGCACATCAAATGCGAATGTTTGAACTTTGCACCCAAGCCCCCAAAAGCCTACCCCCACAGCGGAGCGAGTAAGTAGAGATGAACAGTCAGGCATATATCATCTGCATATAATGCAGTATTGAAAGTGCTGTGTATGATTTTGTTCCCTGATATATTGTCATGTGCCCTGATAATTTCTGCTAAGGATTCAACAGCTAAATCCAAGATCAAAGGTGAGACTGGGCCCTCCTGTGGTGAACAGACTCATGAATTTAGTTTGTTCCACATTGGTTAAGCCTGGTAGGTTTTCTTAGTAGCTCAGAGAGATTCTACCTGTCCAGGTAAAGAAGACCAACACGTCAATAGGAACATTGGAACCTTTGTGGATTTACTTTTCTTAATTGCCAGAGAAATTAATACAATTTAAAATAAGCAGCAATTGTTTTATTCACGCATTTTCTTATTTACAAATCCTATAACATGTTTTAAATGAAGAAAAAAGAACTTACACAGTTTCTCCCCCATCAGCTAGAAGTGTTCATATCGCCACCTACTGTTGATAATAGATGATGTCATCTCTACAGAGGACTCCGAACCACTTTTCTCTGCTCTGTGTGGTTAAACACAAGAGCTAGAAAGCGATTGTCACTAAAACCTGAATATAAGTTTGGAAGCAATGAATGTCAGCAGTGATTTTTTAAAAAAAACGTTTGGAAGGCACATCCTTCTGAATCTCCTGCAAAACCATGATGTATTATTCTATACCAAGCATCATACAATAGCCCAGACCTGGTTGTCGTCTAAATATGGAAATTAGTCAACCTTTAAACATTCAACTTACGAACATTCAAAGATATGAACTGCCATAGCTGACTATTGTCCTGCAGTTCTCCTTTCTACCACAACCCCTGTGGCGGCACCATATACAGTATATGCTTTGCTTAGTTCAATTAATCGGTTTGCTGTTGATAAAAAAATAACATTCAAGCCAGTAAAACTAGTTGCTGGTGAATAAAGACAATTGCTTTTTTATTTTTAAAGAAAACAGCTGCCATCGGCAGAACATTTTCTGAAAGGTTCTGGGAGAGGACAAAAATTCTTAGTTTCAAAATAACAATTTTATTCTCTGCCCATCTTTTGCTTTCTTCCACAAACGTAAACTATTGGAACTTCTCAAAGCACAAAAATGTTTTTATTAGCAGTTATAGACCTGTTCCATTTGTGTTTTATTAAAGGGAAATGGTGGACATTAACAGTTGTAACCACTGGTTGGAAAAAAAAAAGGTTGATGTGCATCCCCAGAGTTTTCAAATTACTCTTATTTCAAATGTTATTTGATATTTATTTGATGGCCAAGTAGGTGTTATTCGTAAGTGGTT
The DNA here is from genome assembly GCF_040054535.1 of Antennarius striatus. Lineage (NCBI taxonomy): Eukaryota > Metazoa > Chordata > Actinopteri > Lophiiformes > Antennariidae > Antennarius > Antennarius striatus. The sequence goes on along the minus strand of NC_090785.1, from coordinate 2,291,467 downwards.
ATTTGCCGCATTTAACGGACACGGCCAACAGATTTATACATTTAATAAGATTGTAAAGTGTCTGATACCTTGTCTCAAATAAATTTAGAAACTTGCGCTTTGTAACCAGTTTATTGTCTTGAAATGGTAGAGATGCTTCAGTTAAAGAATTCACATGTCAAATCGTGCCATACACTTTGTTACATACTGTATAGATTCCTTCAGAATTCCAAAAAAATAAATAAACATTCACTTTTTAGTAAAAAGGGAAAAAAAGAAAAAAAAAAACAGGTCTGCAGAGTCCACTTGGGGGCAGCAAAGCAGCAGGAGAGGACCTCCTTCATAGCTTGTGTGGGCTCCACCCACCACTATCTAAATAAATATTAAATAAGTATTGTTAAATACTGAGAGGGCTATGACAACTTCCAACGTAGTGTCTTCTACACATTCAATGTTTGATCACAAGTAGATGTTGGCCTCTTCTCAGATCATGCTCAGTCTGTCTATGCCCTGAAGAAGAAAATATTGATCAGTGACCTTAATCAGATCATATATTTTATAAATTCATGACATGTAGTACCAGTTCAGTGTCATACTTGTACCTTTTGAATAAGCGACTGCAGCCTGTTAAAAAACTCTGTGGCATTTTCCTTCGGATGTGAGGCACAGTCCTGACAGGACGACTGAAGGGAAATAAGAGAGAAACTGACTTCATGATGAGCTTCTATTTAGTGTCAGTAAATAAGGAAGTAGCAGCAGAGAGTAGAGAAAGTATTACTACAAGCTTCACTTACATTAGCTTTATGAGAATCACAAAGACCGCTCTTCTGAAATGCATGAAATAAGCGTGTTAGCTTGAAATCTGACATTGTCCTTGAGATATCTGTGTTGACATTTGAAGGCGTCATTCTTATGCTCGTTTACTTACGGTCAGGTGATTCTTAAGGCTTCTCGAAAGCTGTCTGTGGTTTCTTTCTGTTGTGTTGAATTGCACGTGCAGATTAGCACGATAACATTCCAGCGCTGAGAGACAGCAGCAGTCCTGTTGCATAATGAAAGAACAATGATACTGAACAAAAAATTTTTTTTTTGCACAATTAAGGCTCTTGAAGACTTGAGTGATGCTTCTTCATATGCATGTACAGCAGAACCATTAAGTACAAGCTGCTTAGCATGAGCCAACATTTTGTTCACAATATTTTTAATTCATATTAGTTTCTTATGTTACTTGTTACTTAACAAAAAGATACATTTTTATTGGTCTTGTTTTCATCATTGTTGGTTTGAAGGTCTCTTTGTTGCTTAGCACAAACTAATTGATGTGTTTCCCTGAGACTTGGTGAGAGTTTTGGAAGTATGACAGGATAGGAAAGATTATTAAAATGTGTGTGGATTCTAGATAAAGGATCAAATTCAAGACATTTCTGCTTTGTTGAATATTGTGCAATCAGACTTTTTGGAGCAGTTCATCAAACTTCTGAGCAGAACTTGTGAGGTTTTTTTTCAGCATTTATATCAAAGTAAGCACATCCTCAGTGTATGTATGCACTCTGTTGAGCGTCCTTCTATTTGAGTGGTTAATTCTTCAAAACACTTACAGGAAAGCTTTTAAGTTTTATGGTATGTAGTTTCCAACACTTCAGGTTAGAAGTTGGATTTTTTTTTTGGACTGAATTTCTCTAAATTCTTGAGAAAGCGTTGGCTGTGTGATGCAGTTTTTCCATGTGAAACAGTCAGTTTCCTGATTAGCTTCATGCCTGATCTTAACTGCTTAAATACTCAGTTTAGAATATTCTTCAGAACTTACAGCTGTCCCGATTCATTCTTCCTGCTACAAATCTTGAAATTCTATATGATGGTGAGTTTGCTTTCTGTAGAAATCCCTTTCAAATTTTTCCTCAACGACATCGTAATTTTTATTCTAAATGTTTTTTGGGGTTTTTTTTGGCTAAAATAGTGACGTCTGTTCCACTCAGGATTCCGAAAGTTGATCAGGTTTCCAACAAGCGATTGACTCGGATGTTTCACAGCAGGCCGTGGAGCGTTTTGTGTTGCTGAGGTGTTGTGAGGAAGTGCAATGGTTTTGTCTGCTCTCTTGCTTAATTACTCATCACATTTCGCTTGAGAGTACAAACGGAAGCTGTGTGAAAATACACTGAGCCAAGCTCTTGAATTGACTCACTGATGAACACGAGCCTGACAAGAAAAAGGGCTGGTCCGAATTTCCAAGCAAAGACGGTTGATCATGAAAGAGCTTTATGTGAAGCGAAGTGACCGCAATCAGATCAGAATGACATTTATGTAATGATTTATTAATATTTTATTATTAAGCTTTGTTGTTACGGGTCTCAGAAAGTTCTAGTCTTCAGGATGCCTTTTCTTCTGAACATTGCTTAACTAAATGTTCTTACTATTAGACTAAACTTCACGATTGTGTATAAAAAGTGAAATATTGGATTATTTCATTACTTTCAGTTGATTTTGACCTGCATAAAAAATTTACGTCTTGGTCTTATTCATCTTCCTCTGTAGACTAAGAACATTTTTAGAGTTAAGCAAAGTAATTTTTTCTCATTTATTTCACTTAACCAATCTGAAATAATTGAATATCCACATGTTTTTTTGAGATTAAGAAATTGTCAAGAAATTCAACAAATTTTTAAAAAGAATTTTGTGCTTCAAGTTCTGCCTTTAGTGTGTAACCTTCACAGCTGATTGATCAAAAAGTGTCACCAACACATTTTGACTTCACACATCATTTGATGTACTCCTACAGTAGCCGACACATGACAAGTAGTAACTCCAGCAAGTGGGAGAATATAAAGAATGAGTAAGCATCCACAGGCGTTAAGCGTGACAAAGACCACATTGTCAACATGGGGTAAAATACAACTTAGTTGATCATACCTCAATGTCCATTGGTGGAGTGTTCAGCTGCTGCTCACTGTGCTGCAGGAAACAAACCAAAGACTTTAGAAATAAAACCCCTACCCTACACAGACAGGTGAGAAAAAGATAAGGTAAGGTCGCCTACCTGTAGAGTCACCTTCACAGCGTTGAGCTGTATGAGGACTTCTTGTAGCTTTTTCCTCTGCAGTGTTCTGTCGACCCATTTTGTCGACACGCGAGCCAAAGAGCAGCAGAAGACTGCAAAAACACAAAACGTGACAAGCTTCATATTTTCAATGTCGTCGGCAGGACTCCGTCGCCGAAGGAAGCTTTTTCAGAAATTTACCTGAGATGAAGATGTGTGTCTCTTTTACCTTTTTATACATATCCCTGAGGAGGCAGGAAAACCACTAGCAGAGAGTTGGAAAGCTGCAGAAACTGGTGTGAGTAATGAAATTTTCTTTTCCACTGGCAATCACCGCATCGTGATCCGAGAGTGGCGTCAAGCTGCGCGTGCATGTTGCCCATTCGATGTGAGTGTGTGAACGCAGGCTTGTTTCAGCGCACCCGACAGGAAGCGGCAGGAAGACGGCACTTCCCATTTTCACTTTGAATCAGCGGCGCCGCAGATATACCGTGTCATAGGTAATGCTCGTAGGTGTGGTATTGACAACCTGGTTGTATTCACTGCATCATGGGCGCCTACACAAATACTCAGCGTGCTGCAACAACAGGAAACCCATTTTAAGCATCGACGTTGAACCAAAAGGAGAAGTAAGGAGATAGTCTATGAAGGAGGAAGTCTCCTTCCATCCATACTTGGTCATATTACCTCATTGATCTTTAAAAGGGTCTTTCATCTCTCTGTTACTCATCAACTCTTTCTGCAAAGACCAGCGAAAGAGTCTTAAGTCTCAAACGGGCCCGTGTGGATTCCCTGGATCGCTCTGGGATGTCCAGGGTGATAGTAGTCTTTCTCTTTCCCACACTGATCTCAGAAGGTTGCTTTGAAGCTATGATGCAATGATTTACGTAAGTGGGTCTCTGATGTTAGGCTCTGCTGCCGGTGTGAATGAACAGAACTTTAATCACAAAGGAATCAAGATTTTGTCCCCTATGATGCGGATAACTTAGAATCTCTGAGTCTGACTTGTTGCTATAGATAAGGCAGAGGAAGGAACCGGAACTCTACCACGCTCGCCTTTCCCTGAGGTCTGATCAAAACCCACTATCACCGTTCCAGAACACAAAGTACAGACAAAGATCTTCAGTAAAGGATTTTTATTTTTTTATTTTTGCAAAAACACTTTAATCTCATTCAAACATTTTGCAGTTTTACATTAGATGAAAGCATTTAAGTGCCTCAGAAGATCTTTTCCAAACAAACTTCAATCACATTTAACATTTAGAACATTTAGAACATTTAGAACATTTTACAATTTTTCATTAGGTGAAATTTGAAAAACACTAAACACTCAAAAACATTAAACACCAAGAAACAAAGGGAAATACAATATAAAAATTAATGCATTATAACAGGAAGTTTGCAAAAGTGAGGTGGTCATCAACTAAAGTGCATAGGACATTTTTGTAACAAAGTAGGAGAATATAAAGAATGAGTAAGCATCCACAAATCTCAAATCGTATTTATTGAACTGAACAAGTGAGAAAAGGAACAGTGACGACATTTAATGCTGAAATATGTAAAATGACTATGTTTTAGTTAAAAGCTTCCCAGGTCTTTAGCCTCCAGAAGAGTCGTGTGTGCCGCATTCCCTACATTACTTCAAGGTTTTCATAAGATCCGACTCTGAAATTAAAAAAAGTGCATCCATGAACAATGGGTTCACACACTGTAGTCGGCCTGCCTCATACAGGCAAATACACCTTCTCTACACTGTCTTCACATCTATCTCGTCACCCGGGGGGAGGAAGTGAGAGTGCAACCGAGAGAGAAAACCCCTTTTGTGCGTTCTCTCTCTTTGTCAGCGTAAGGGAAAAGGTGGGTGGGGGCCCGGACCGGCCCCAGAGGTGCCTCACCTTCAGGCCTCAGGAGTCCCTTCTTGGATGGAGGCTAGAAGACTTTTCGTCCTATGGTGGTCATCAGGGTACCCCCTCGTACTCACCCACCTGTGGAATGGGAGTGTGGGTGTGTCTGCGTGAAGGTCTAACTCAGCAAGTTGTCTTAAATGAAACTCATGCAAAGTTCTAAACTTAAAGTGGAGCAAATAGTTTAAAAAAAAGATTGGGATTGAAACCAAAGTCAGAATAAAAAATATAAAAGACAAGTTTGGTGAAGTCACCATTTCGTGGTAATGGAAGGAGAAGGGACAATAAAGGCCTTCCTTTGGATACAATAGACTCTGGGAGACTTTTAGGAAGTTGTCCGAAAAAGTTTCACCTTTCACCAGCAGAATTCTGAGGCTTGATGAGAAAAAAATAAATTTCTAGGCAAAGAACAAAAAAGGACATTTTCATTTTGGATTTAATTAAAATAATTCTTGCAGCTGTTTAGCTCCGTTCTGTCCAGTTCATTGAGGACTCCTGTGAGAAGGTGAATTGCTAGCCATGCATTAATTGTGAAACCCTAATTTTTAGGCATTAGAAAAAAAGTTTTGAATTTTTTCCAACCCTTATTATATAAAGATATACAGTATTTACATTTCTACTCAGGTGTAAACTTTGTATTTTTGTCTTCTCCTTCTTTTGAAGGTTTGAACATAAATAATAAGTAATACTGGTTCCGGCCGTCTGTCGGCCACGTTGCTTTCACCCATCCTGTTATTTTCTGCATGTTCTCACACTTTGTGCAAAAAAAAAAGAACAACTTTCATGTTAGAGAAATGTATTTGTCACGTAGGAGCTAAGGCATGTTTTTGGAGATGACTAAAGCTCTCGGTTGGGGGGGGGGTGAGGATGGGGCACATGGCGAAGGTTGTGGTCAGAAAGAGTGTTAAACGCAGCGCTAGAGCGACTTGAAGTGAGAGGAGTCGGTTCAAAGGTGAGAGGAAAAAAGCCTCAGACAAACCTTTAAAAACTCCAAGACTTTTGTTCTGTTTGTTATTTTTATTGGGCGTCTGAAGCGTGACCAGATCTGTGCTTCTGTCCAGGAGGTTTGTGCTTGTTACCCACAAACTAATGGACGGGGTTCCACAGAATGAAGGGGCGGGGCCAGGACTTTTCCAACTTTCTTGAAAACAGATGCAGATTTTTATTATGTTTTACCCAAGTTGTTGAACTATTGAACTTTGTAGAGGGGTGGGGCTGGGGCCAATTGAGCCAATCAGATGCAAAGGATTGTTCAGCCGTGGTGAAGGTATGTTTGCTGAAAGTGCATGCTAGTTAGCATCATTTTTAGCAGCATGATGCTAACAATCTGATGTTGAAAGTTGAAGACAAAGATATTCCTGAGGTCGAAGTAGATTGTATAACAAGCTGGTAATAGAGCCGGACGGTAGTTGTTGATAAAATAATTTTGTGTTTTACTATTTACTTAGAATAAACTGTTATTTGTGTGTCATTTGAATTCCCACTAAAAACATTGTTTAGACTAAAAATACATTTTTGTTTATGCAGGAACCAGAGTCACAAAAGACTTTAAATTTGAAATGCATTTTAAATCATAACAGCCAAATATCTGTTTTTTTGATTTTAAAAAAACAACTATACAATGATTTGATTGTGTCAGCAATACAGAACATATAAAAATAAAGATCACCAGGTTAACACAGATTTTTATTGTCATTAAAAGTGCATTAGATTATATTCTTTTTTTGTGCAGGTTGTTAATTAAAAACAAAAAATTGGTGTGTGACCTTTTTAAGTGGAATCAAGTATTAAGTATATGTTCTAGTTCTGCATTAAAAATGGAACTTCTACTAGCACTGATTGAAGAGACGAGGTCGAGGAAGCTTTAAGATGACCCTCCGTAATTTCAAAAGAATTACCGTCATCCACACCAAGAATTCTTTGTTTCTCATCTCCTTTCAGTCAAAGGCGGTCACATAAAGTGAAATTATGGCCTTTTCATTTGTTTTTTGTGAAGAAATAATAGTCACTCGTCTTTTTCAAACAGTCGAAACTCCGTAGAAAACGAAAACCTAGCAGATGTAAGAACTGAGAACCATTACGCCATCATGTTGATTAAACACGGACTAATTATCTAATTGACTTCCTACTCCCACTTGCAGTAGTAGGATTTCCTACACTGCGGTCTATGCATTTCCAGGGCGAGCGGGCGCGAGGTTGAAAGTTTGCATGCGGCTCACGAACATACTGGCATACTGGAGAACGTTGTTCTGAAACATTCTGTGTGACATGCATATGTGTGAAAAAGTAGGAGCTGGAACGCGACCAAAGGAAGGTGATTTTCAGTGACGGAGGAAAGTGAGCATGCTTCATGTTACTGTAAATGTACAGGAAGAGCTCATAGAGGTGTGGGTGGGGGATCGCCTGTTCTCATCGTCTCCACTGATCGTCATGACGGCTCGATCGATTAATAGTGATGGATTCGCTTTTCATGGAGAAAGCTGAAAGCAGCCTGCCCCCCTGGGGTGAGACGTGCGGATTATTCTACCATGCATAAATTAATTATACTAAAATCGCTTTCCAAACAAGTCTTCTAAGGTTTACTTATACACATTTAATAAATATAAGCTTACAAATACTTGTGTTGACCAGACACACTTCAGATCAGCTCACAAATTCATCATTCTTTGCTGCAGTTTTCATATTTTGATGGATGGATGTTTTAGTGGTAAAATATGTATTTATCTGCTTCTGTAGCTAAATCACACATGAACAGTTGAAGCAAGGCCATGCAGCAAATTTTAATGTTTTTTTTTTCACTGCTTCAAAATAATTATGAATACCATCCCTTATAGCGGTTCCTCTTTGTTCAGTTTCGAGTGCCATTGACTTTATATAGCAATGAAGTTATTACTAATTCTAATCAAATTTATTTCTTTAAAACTGCAAATTTTGCTCACATGACCACTGCAGGCAAATAAATGTCAAGATTCTTCTTGTTCTCATTTTGAAATAAGTGTTTTTTTTGTTTCAACTTCTGGTTTTTATTTAATAATTTTTTAAAAACCCAGTAGAATTCTGTGCAGTGAAAATACGTGCCAGCCACAGCCGGTGACTGATTTCAGTCCTCGTTGACCAAATTCTCTCTTACTTCTTGGAAGAGGACTGAGTCAGTTGTTTGCTGCCATCAGCTGTGACAAACTCCATTTGAGCTCACAGAAATTAGCCTCATGTAGCTGAGACAAAAAAGAACTTTCATGAACCTCATATCCAATATTGTTGTTGCTCTTCCTTCTGAGTTCATGCAAAGGCATGTCAATACTTCAGCAAGACTAAAGGTGCATGTAGGAAAAATGGCATGCGTAAGTTCACCTGATCTTCTGCTGTTTAAAGGTCAGTGGTTGAAGGATGGAAACAAAAAAAAATACTAAGCCCATAAAATGTGAGAGACACAAATGTGCAATAGTAATTTAAAAAAAAGGGATACCGCCACCAATGCTGTCGTCATGTAAATCTGAGATATCGGAAAACAGTTTCCAGTGCATGAAAAACAAAATCCTCTAACAGCTGTTTGTCTGCGATCTGCCTCCGGGAATCGTACCACAAATATGTTCATCCAATATTTAATCAATACTTTCCCGGTCCGAAGCAAAATGTCAACTTTTGTGTAGTAATTTAAAAATCGTGCAGATAAACAAATGTAACGTAATAATAAAGTAATAGAATAATTATTGAAAGCTACTGGGACCAGAAAAGATATAAAACTTGGCAGCATCATTAAAGTCATTCTGGTTTGTTTAGCTAGCCTTCTCTACATTGAAGCAAAGAAAGCTAACTGGCTGCTGACTGGTCAAATCTGCCGCATCAAAAACAGATATAATATATATTCTGTACTGAAGACAAAAACATGACAGAATTTTTTAAAGTTTCAGATACTAACATTTAAAGTTAGTAGAAAAATGATTTCACAAATAAGAATGAGGTCAGAAGCAGACCTACCACCGATGGAGCCAGTCTTCACTGCAGAATGACAGTTACAGTCTTCTAGTGTTAACTAAAAAGGGGGTTATGAAAACAGGTAGCCCACATATTGATGACACAGTGGAGACGTTTAAGTATTAATAAGATCAGCTTTTACCAGCAGACGCTTGGTTGTTTTGGAAATTATTTCATGGGAAAAGAAGAAGAGCAGTGGGAGTATTAGGCAGACGGTGTGATGTTGAACCGCAGCAGTAGGGGAATAACACTCAGCTGAGGGGCTTTGAACACGTTAAAGGCCATGTGTGCAAACGTCCAACTCCAGTTGGAAAGTTTTGTTCCAATCAAACATCCACTGTCTGAACAACGCCTACTCTCCCAAAATGACTGCTCCCTGCATTTAAACAAGAAACCAGTGAGGGTGATTCTTTTAATCAACATTAACGCTTAAATACGTGTGAGGGAATATATGTTCAACGTTAAAATTATTTCACGTATTAAAACATGTGCCCACGCTAACTGAATTGTCTGATAGTTTTTCATCTCCCACCTGTTGAACTCAGAACTATTCGAGTCAGAGGTGGTCACGTAAAATTTAGAAATTTTTGACTTTTGAAAATATGACCTTTTTTGATTTGGCTGTAATTTTTTTCTCAAGTCTCAACAAATCACCAAAACGAGAGGAATTCACCTGAATTCCCGTGCTCCGAATGGGTTTGTAGGTTTTTTACAAACACATGACGTCATCACAGGACAAACATTTCATATTTTCCACTTGGCGTTATTTTGTTTGCAGCAAGTTATCAGAACTCTCACAACTCTGACAAGCATCCTCAAAATAATAGACTGTCTCGGAAAGTAACACGTCACTGCAATATCCTGTTTGTCTTAATGGGCATTTTCATTTAAAGAATAATAAATTAAAAAAACGACTTCCGCTGTTATGTTACAAGTAATCAGCTGGAGCGTCTTTCCCATGAGATGATCAGAACAGCGTTGTGCTGCATCTCTTTGACCACGACTTGGTTCAGTAGCTCTGAACATTAAGTGAGAGTGACTCTTACTGAGTTACTCATCTCCACGTTCGCGCTCATCATTTCTGTCAGCAGTAACACGATTCTGGTTAGTCAACGCCGACGGCGTCGAGTGACTTTCACTGTTCATGATATCTGGACACAAGCAGATGAAGATATCTGCTAAAATAATACACACATGAATTTATTGAAACATTTATTGTCCTGCGCTTTTAGAAAAAGTTGTGCAAACATACAGAAATATTTATGTACATGCAATAGCTGCCCAAGTCCCAAAAGAGCTAGTCTATAAAGTGTTCAGAGAGAATTAATAGTGAATTTAAAAAAGGTTTAGTAAAGGTTGGTCTTCTTCATTATCCTCAAGAACTCTTGCTCGCTGACCTCGCCGTCTCCGTCTCGGTCTGCCTCGTCGATCATTTCCTGAAAGGATGAGGAAGAGACGCTGAAAGCATATCTTCATGCATCGCATGTGAAAGACATGGAAAAACCTCCCTTGGATCGACGACATGAGTCATACAGGCTCAGTTCCTCAGAAATCAACCAGCTTAAGAACATAACAGGAACTAAAAGTGAAGACAAGTGTCTTTTTTTTCTCTAAGTATTCACACTAGCTTAAAGAAATTTTTCATGTTTTTCTCATAGTTTTGCTTTGAATATCTGGAATTTTCTTAGAATTGTATTTTTTGCTTGCACAGAAATATGACTTAATGAGTCTAGAATATTTTACAAAGCAGTTTCATCAAAATTTTATGCACAATTTAGTCATTACATTGTTAGACCGATTTGTTATTTTGGTACACACACTCGCAGATGCACACACACTCACTAATACCTGTAGTTCTTCATCTGTGAGGTTTTCACCCAGCTCCTTAGCGACTCTCTTTAGGTTTTTGAAGGAGATTTTCCCCGTGCAGTCGTCATCAAACAACCGAAAAGCCTTCATTATTTCTTCTTTGGAGTCCTTTTCACCCTAGGGACAAGATAAGGATGGAGACCTGAGCTTCTCTTGTTTAAAATCCTACACCTTGCAGTTAAAACTCAATCTTTATCTGGGACTAAGATTTGCACGAACACTGCATTGAAAATTGATTTAACTATTTAGGGAATTTCCTCTCTGTCTTGTAAGATCAACTGAAAACAAACATTTTTTCCATTGCTGGCGATGAAGTTTCCAGCTTTTGTTGAATCAACGACACTCACCATTTTTACTGTCATCATACTGAGAAAGTCATCGAAGTCAATTGTTCCAGAGTTCTCTTTATCAATATCTGCAATCATTTTCTTGATTTCTTCTTTCTTGGGTTCAAACCCCAGAGCTCTCATGGCCACCTGCGGTGCAGGAAGCAACACATGTCAGGCTGCATGTTTGTGCAGGACAACATGTGAGCCGCAGCGGACCTGGACACTGACCTTCAGCTCCTTCACGTCTATCGTTCCGGTTCCATCGGTGTCGAACAGATCGAAAGCCTCCCGAATTTCCTGCTTTTGCTCCTCAGTCAGTTCGACTTTGGAAGCAGCCTTTTTCCTTTGGTTGGCCGAAGCAGCTGGTTTGCGGTAACTTGATGCCTGGAAAGCACACATTTATACCGGACCGTTTTAAAGTAAACAAACACACGTTAGCAACACGCTAGCTAGCAAACTTTAGCACAAATGCTACTCCACGAAACATGGTTTCAGTCTAAAACGAACATCTTTATCTTAAAGTGCACCTTTTTTTTTAAAATAAAAAAAATATCCCTCTTACACTTCCATAAAAAAAAGACAGTAAATGTTTGTTAAACTTTACCATTGAAGTTCGACGAAGTTTCAAAGCTCCCCTTGGAAATCCGGTGTCAACAAACAAGCAGCCGGAACTGACGTAGGAGATAGCCAATAGAGATCGCGAAAGCTACGCTCGACTCTGAGATCAGCCAATTGTAAACTGAAGTGGGCGGGTTAAAGGAGCGTAGGCCAATGGCTGAGGTAGCTTCCTGTTTCTAAGCAACCACAAGAACCACGCATGCGCAGTACTGATTCGAGCCGCCGGACAACGGGAGCAGATGGAATATTGACAGAAGTTAAATCCAGGTAACGTTACGCTGTTTGTGAATAAGCGATGCGTTAACGCGTCGTTTAGACACAACTGGGCTTGATTTGAAATGTAAGTTAGCTTTGTTAGACTTAATTCAGACGTAAATCAACGTCTTTTACATGTTATCCTGTTAGCTTAGCCGGCTAAACTAAAGCTTATTTGGCGTGCAGGCTGACTGTTCGTGGTGTCTGTGTTAAAACACGTCAGGTCAGAGAAGATGAGACTTCATTCATTTCATTCCTGTCATCACAGCAACTCGAAAATAGAATTAAAAGAAGTTTAAAGTGAAATGTACCTAAAAGTCATGTCCTGTTAAAAACACTTCCAGTATTTCACATGTAGCACCGTCAGATCAATTGTTTGCAGCAAACTTCGCATTTTGCTTTACTTGATAAAAAGTTCATTAAAAATAAATCATCTTTTAAAATTCAGGCACGTCAAGAAATGCTGGGAAGTACTTTGATAAACCATCGACAACATGTGGGACTGCAGCAGCTCTCGGCTCTGGCAGGAATCACACATTCCTTTTTGGGGCCCGTTAAAAAATACAAGTCCATTCAAGATGACGCTAGCGGCGAGTCCACGCTTGTGGGCTCGTGTTTTCGCGTCTTGGAGAACCTGGAGCTGACCTGTGCGGTGGGTCAGCTGGTTTACGAGACCGCTGGAGCCCACCAGAGGGTTTACCGCACAGGGACGGGGTGCCTGCTGTTTCTGGCCGGAGCGTGGAGCCGTGCTGCTCTGGACTGCCTCCAGAGAGGAATCCCAGTCGCGCAAATCATCTCGGCTTTTTCTGACGGGATGGAAATATGCTTGGATGTTTGCAGGAAAAGCGGCGTCTTAACTGAAGGACTTGGCGGTGAGCGATCAAAAATCTGCACTGAAACACCTGGTAGTTTTGGACTTAACCTGCAGAAGAAACCCATCGTGGAGTCTTCACGTGGATTGTACCACCCGAAGGAGACAAGAAATGGTGGTTCTCAGAGGAAATTAAAGCTCAGCAGACATTTTTGTCAGCCTGAAATTGATTCCAGGGAACCTCACCAGCTGAAACTTCCTGACGTTGCACACATCGCTGAACGATTGAGTCACGGTTGCACTGACGCAATGAATTTAGTCGTGGAAGCCAGCCGAATACAGTCCCAAAATAATCAAGATGTGGGCTTTGATGTCAGTAAAGTGGTGACTTGTGTGTTGCCTGGTTTACCAGAGGAGAGGGCTTGTGTCTTACCGGGCTGCGTAGTTCTCCTATCTGCTGAACAGGCAGCAGTTGCACATCAGCTAAGAGAACAACGCCTGGAGGTTGCTCTGATTCATGGAGATCTAACACACACCTATCGCCATCTGGGCTATAAGAGACCAACGGGTTTTAAGAGTGTGAACGATCATGTGGATTCGTCCAAATCGAGCAAAGAAGGAGAGTGGATGGAGAAGGTCGTGACGCTCCTGTTGAAGCTGGACGTCCAGCTGATTCTATCCAGCGGGATCGTGAGCGGAGCGTTGGTTCTACGCTGCTGCTCACATCGCATTCTGGTGGTGGAGAAAGTGAAGGCCTCCGTCCTGAAGGCGTTGGCTGACGCCACAGGAGCCGTTCCGGTGACGTACGCCACTCAGTTGAACGAGCGCTGCGTTGGGAGGGGGGCGACGGTCGGTTTATGGAGGGACCTCGGAGGCCAGGATGGGAAGCGTTTGAACCCCGTTCACATTTCCACTGGTGGGCGATGCCAGCTTGTCTCGGTGATCCTCACCAGCTGCGTGCACGCCAAGCTGCAGGCGTTGGAGGACGCCTTCTGGGCGTGTGCTTATCGTGTGCATCACGCGCTGAGAGACGGAGTCCTGCTGCCTGGCGCCGGAGCCACGGAAATGATTTGCGTTCGTCGCCTCCGAAAGCAAGCAGAGCAGCAGGTCACACATCCCAATGGCAGGGGTGAGGAGGTCCAGAACCCTTACACGGGTGACGTGTTGCGCCTCATGGCCGATGGATTCATAGATTACGTATCCACTCTAGTGGCCAACACTGGACGGTTTCCACATTTCACAGCCAGGACGGTGGTGATCCAACAACTGGAGGACTGTGAGGAAACAAACGTCCGCCGGCTTTTCCTGGCAGCTTCTTCGCCTGTCAAATCTGGCGACGCATCAGAGATTACAATCTATGATAATCTGAGTGTGAAGCAGGAGGCATGGAGGAAAGCTTTGGATGTGGTTTTTCTGGTCTTACAGGCGGATGCAGAGATAATCACAGGTGTCGATCAGATACCTGAAGGAGCACAGGAAGACTGGATGCTGTTGTGACCTGGAAGAGTCTCGGAGTCTCGGTTTTTTGTGTGGTTTTTTTTGTCGCAATTTTACAGATTTGTTGAAAATTTTCAATTTTTTTACAAAGTGAAATTACAATAAAATATTTATGTTCTTAATTTTTCGTCATTAGTAATTACTTTAAGGTTACAACCAAAAGTTTTAAAGAATAAAATGATGCTTCCTATTTTACACCACCAGGGGGAGACGGTCGGTTGATGTTCAACGTGAAGTTTTTTAATTTTTAATATACAGTACATAATAAAGAAGTGCAAAGATGATTAAGATAAATTCTTTTGACTCTTTACCAATTTTTATAAATAAAGGGACTCGAACAAAACTATATAATCCCGCCTCCCAGGTATTGGACCACAGAAACGAGTCTGGTGAGTAATCAATATTCACATATTTAATCAGTCTTGTATGAGTTAAAATCTTCTCCTGAGGGTCTTTTATATTTATAGCACCTCAGCTATAAATATAAAAGACGCTGCTTGTAGCTAGCATTCCACACTCAGTTCGGGGAAACAAATAACTCGCATCCAGAAAACTCCATTAAATTTCCACCCTGGAGAATCCTGCCGTGTTCAGCGTTTGCATGAACTTCATTATGTGGCTTCGTTCACATTAGGAGCTGATTTCCTGCCAGCTGTTGTGGCCTCGCGACCCGCTCTGCCCTGTTTGAGAAAACCTTCAGCTTCTGGAAGGTAAATCCGCTACTGACCTTTGAGGAAACTTTTCTTAGCACTCTTTAGCGTTAGCGGTTCGACACCCCAAAAGTGTTCATACAGCTTGCTTTGAATGATCATGTGGGAAACCTTTAGATTCATGTTATACTGAAACCAGTTACCACAATGGGGTATTAATCTTTGAAATGGGAAAAAAAACTGACCCACTAGGTTTTGAATTGTTATTTAACATAAACGGTGTATTTATGTTTTGTTTACACGCTTTATGTTTACATTCTATTTTTGCACTTTTACACCAATCCTGCTTTCTGTGCTTTCAATTGCCCCTTGGGGACAGATAACGTTTTTTGAATTGAATAAAACGTTTCTATTTCTGTAGAAATCTAATTTTATTGGTATTTCTACAAAAACTAACATTCTAAAGGTCTAAAACTGGACAGGTGCTACACCTAAATCACAATGTGATGTAGGAATTCTTCTTTAGATAGAGAACTCCACTAGACACACAGTCTTTTGTTATTTATTTAAATATGTTAGTTTATTTTATAGATAACTTATAATTTATGCAACTTAGAAAGGGGTTTGGAGAAAGGTTGATCCGCATCCCAATTCTGTTTTTGTTCATTTTTGTCTAATTTCACTGTCGGCCTTTATTTCTAAACATGTTTCTTCCCCAGACATTTCCATTAAAACTTTACACAACAGAAACACAACCCTATGAAAAGCTGAAATCACTCCCAGGAAACCCCTCCTGTGGATGCTCAGAAACCTTCTGAACCCATCCTGTAGACTTAGGGTTAGGGTTAAACTGATAAATTAGGAGGAACTCCCATCAGTGATCCTCCACCGGGTGTGATGGGAGTTTTTTATTTAGTCCTCCGGTGTCGCTGCCATTTCTGTTTCACCTCCTTACGCTGCTTTTAACGCCTCGCTTCCCGCTGCAGAGCGGATGAATGAACACACGGGTTCTGTTCACATGCTGCTAAACGTCTCAGGGACACATTCCAGGTTGCACCCCCTTCCCCCCTCTCTCTCTTTCTTTGCCCTCCTTTCCTCTGTAGACTTCTGGGTTGGTTGGTTCAATCCCAGAGCATTAGTGGGCGTGTTGGTCCTCCTAGGACGCATGCGAACTGAGGCCCAAAGGGGAAAGCCATCCACTCAGATCTAAGCCAGCTGCCCTGATTTAAACACTTCACTGCAAGGAGAGTGGAAAAGAGGGGGAACCCTGATGCATCCCCCCTACCAGTAGGCTGGAAAAAGCAGCTGCCAGCCCTACGAACGACACACGAGCAGCTGCAGATGGTAGATTTAGACGTTTGGTGTTCAGTAGAAGCCTTTAGGAGTCGTCTTGCCTCGGTCTCAGGACTCAGAAGTGCCCTTGTTGCCCTGAGAAACGGGGTATTCAAGGCGACTGACCCCTGAGGTTAAGCAGTATCAGTTGGTGTGTTCTGTGGAGGAGGGGACAGGCAGCGGTGGGAGGTGGGAGGCCACGGCGGGGCTCCTTCGCTGCTCAAGAAGGAGACCAAACAGTTACCGGGGAAGCTGGAGGAGATGGCCACGGGAGAAATCACCACACTTCCCTCCACACCTGAAGACGGCGGCAGCGGCGGCTTTCCTCACGGGGGCTTCAAGGATCCAAAGAGGCTGTACTGTAAAAACGGGGGCTTCTTCTTGAGGATCAAGTCTGACGGGGGAGTGGACGGAATCCGGGAGAAGAACGACCCCCACAGTAAGTGCTTCCAGTCTGGTTCTCCTTCGCTCTCGTACAAAGCTCCTTTATGTCGTCTTTAACGTGCAACAGGGAGGTGAGAGCGAAGCGAAGGAATCACGGAGGAACGATTGGAATTTTCCAGCTCGGTGAGGCTGATTCCACTTATAAAAAAGTGTTCAGGTTTACTCCCCCGAAAGGGGAACGAGCAGTCGAGGAAAAGTCGGGCTCGAAGTTTTGGGATCGATGGAGACGTTCGATGGAACGTGTGATGTTTTAAGTCGCCGTGGATCGCCATGCTGAGTTATAAACGAAACAACGTGTCTAAAAATCATGACTACAGAATACAAAACCTGAAGTGTTTTTAAAAAAAAACTTTTTATTTGGTTCCTCCATCTTAATGATTACGTCCATCATGTTGCATCAGGATTGCTTCTACTGTTAATACCATGTTTGGAAGTTTTTGCACAGAAATAAAAATCCCAAATAGAGGAAAAACAAAGAAAATCTTAGCAATTTAAGAAAGAGGCGTTAACAAGGTGATGCGTGACGTTTAAAACAGGTGGGTCTTAACAAATCCAAGAACTATTTTTAGAATGATTCAATTCCATTGAGTTGTGAAAGGAAACAAGCGGAGTGTGATGCAACTATGGTGGGATGACGGACGTGGGACAGTCAGGTGTTTGGACGACCAATTAAAACCTACCAGTAGAAAATAAATGATGGGATAGCTTTATGTAAAGTCAAACCCTCAACAATTTTATTCATATATTCTGCCCCGGCATCACTGACCCCAGGAAAGCTAAAAAAAAAAAAAAAAAAAGTCCAGAAAAAGAGGAGCTGGAGGAAAGTGTTTCCACAGCGAACATGAAACTCACCACATCCCACTCAGATCAATCACTCATTCCAAGGAAGAACGCCACTTTGATGTGTGATAGGATTCACCGAGGCGGAAAGCTTAACTGTAGACAGATGTGAGTCTTAATGTGGATTAATTCTTGACAGATCCCAAAGTTGACCCCACATGACCCCCAGCTTTTTGATGGTTTGACTTTTTCCTCTATAAAAAGAAAGTTGATTATTTGATGGGTCTGTGGCGCGGCGGTCGTACGGCCAGCGGGCATAAAACTCGACCGAGTTTTATTTAGTTCTGCAAATAAAGCATCAGCTCATTAAAACAGAGAACCACAAAATAAACACTGCGATAGGTCGTGTTTAAAGATGCAAAACACAACAGCTGTTTTTACTGTTATCAACTAGATTTTCATCCAAATGCTAAGTCAAAGCTTGTATTTAGATGAAGGCAACTTTTTACACCCTGCGATTAGCGAGTCCTTCAGAAATGTTTTTCCAGCAAGAATTCAAACTAAACACGTGACGGTGTCTTTTCTGTGCTGTTTGATGGAGTTTGATTTCAGTTTAATTTAGTGAATTAAAACAAGTGTTTATTTATCGTTGTCGTCTTTAGTAAAGCTTCAGCTCCAGGCGACCTCTGTCGGGGAGGTGGTCATCAAAGGGATCAGCGCTAACCGCTATCTGGCCATGAACAGAGATGGACGACTGTTTGGAGCGGTGAGTAGGACACCGACGCTGACACGCCACTTCCTGTTGTCAAAGCTTTAATGAAATACTTGAGAGCAAAGCTTGAGAAGACAACTTACCCCGTTTCATCGTCACAGGAAACATTTAACCAAATTTTAATCAGTCACTCCTCGAGTAACAATTCACTTTCCACTCCGTTAGCCTAGAAAAGCCGTCGGCGGCGAGGTTCTTGGTGCAAAAAGCAAAGTTTTATGCTCTTATTTTCCGCGACAACTGAGTACCTGCCCACCTGTTTCAATATCTTTGTAACCAAGGTGGCTAGCACCGTTAGCCTCGTGGCTAGAGGGTTGGACCTGGTGTAAACTCCTTCCAGGTGTATTCTTCCCCAACAATCCAAAAACAGTCTATCAGCGTTTGATGTAAAATATGAACAATATGCAAAAACTTGTTATCAGTTCGTTGGGGGATTTCTCTTTATCTCTGTTTGGATGTCTGAGGGTTCAACAGCGTTTGAACTGCAAAACGTGAAGAATACGGCGTGTGAACTCTGTTAATCAATGTCAGCGCTGATGTAGGGTTTGTTTCTTCAGACACCTCTGCTGCTAATGACTTAAACAAAGAGTCTCTGGGAGGTTGTCGCAGTTGAAAGGTCTTCTGGCTAACAGCCTCGTGAAAAACACAGCCTGAAACAAAAGCTGCTTGTTTCACGGGCCGTAGCGCCGCCGACGCCCCGCAGGTTTTGGCCAGACGTTCCGTAATGAATGACTTTTCGTGTTTCCTACTTTAAGTTGGGGATTTGAGTGAGCTCTCAACGTAATAATGATCGATAACAGAGAAACGTGGCGCAAGTCTTTAAACTCCAGTAAATCCACAACAATCATTCATCCATATTAAAGTTTAATCATGATTCAAACAGGAAGAACTATTACGAAAACAAACCTGAGCTGCAATAATGTCCCTGGTGGGACCGGTTCCCTTTAAACAAATATCACATGAAGCAGAAATGCTCCTAAAACCACCTTCACGACAAAGGTGGCTTTTTATTTCTGGGTGTTTCTGTGTGGAAATGTCATAAAATGTCGGCATTACAAGTTTTCTCCCTTTCTAAAAGCATATTTAGCAAATTCAAGCAAATGAAATGACTCTTCGAGGAAATGCTGCTGCAAACACAAGTAACCGTTAGCTAACGGCGGCACAAACGGTACATTTCTAGCATTTTGTTCTAGAAGCCTGAGACCAGATTGGTCCAGAACCCCCCCCCCCCCCCCCGCTGAACATCAGGTCATCTGTCCTTCCTCCTCTTCCCCTCAGAGGCGTGCAACAGAGGAATGCCACTTCTTAGAGCGTCTGGAGAGCAACAACTACAACACCTACCGCTCCAGGAAGTACCCCAACATGTACGTGGCGCTGACGCGGACTGGCCAGTACAAGTCCGGAAGCAAAACCGGACCGGGTCAAAAGGCCATTCTTTTTCTACCCATGTCTGGCAGAGGTTGATCCCGGATCTGTGACGATACTCAACTAAGAGGAAGATGTGACGGCGATGAAGACGTCGGCATTGCCCTGAACAGCTGTGACGTTTTCTGACTTTTTTGCTAGGAGTGCCCTTATTCAGCTTCACGTGCAAACCGCGCTACGACTTCAGTGATGCAAGACTTTTACAATGGACCAACTGGAGCCTGGTGCCTTGTTCTGATGCCCCCCTATCGCACCCCCCCATCCCATGCTAAACCGTTCCTCGGATTGTAGGATTCGAAGCAGCAGAACTTTGATTTTTCCTTCTTATTGAACAGCTGTCCATCTGTGGAGGCAGATGAAGGGCATCTAAAGAAATTTAAAGGTCCGGTATGAAGGATTTAATCCCACATTGTCGTAACTCGATGTGAGAAAGAGAATAACTCCATTTTACGATTGTGATCAGAAATCCAAACTAAAAACATGAAAATCAAAGGTTTTTTTGGGGCATTTTTTTGTTCGTTTTTCCAAGAATACCCACACTCCATTTTCTTAGCATGTACTTTGAGGTTTAGAGTTGTATGACACTGAAGCATGACTCATCATAACAGTTGTGTTGAATCATGCGTCAGTGTCATACAACTCTGGAGCATGATTCATCACAACAGTAGTTGATGATTCATTAACAGAAGGCAGACTTGATTGAAAAGTTGGCAGATTTAGCAGTGTTTGCTCAGCTAACGCTGTGGTTAACTAGCATTCAACCTGAAATTCTATTATTTGTGCCAAAATAACACAATTCCAGTTAGGAACACAGCAAAATCTACAACGTTGGCAATGCCCTGAACAGCTGTGACGGCATCTGCTGTGGATTTCCAACACGGCTGCAAAATAGTGTTAAATAAATTATAAAAAATGCAGCCTTGTGCGTAAGAGCTACAAAAAGTCACAGTATTGCACATTTGTTCGACAAGTGTGTGAAACTTAATTACCTTCCAGTCGTAAATACAGATAATACTCGTTACAATCAGGTCGACGTCGACTTGCTAGGACCTAGGAGTCATTGCAAGCTGCCTGTGGTACAGCTGGTAAAACATCCCAGAATACACGGCGGGGAGCTCCTCCATGGTGAGGTCAATTTTGTGGAAGCCCTCCTCCAGGCCGTGAAGGAGGAGCCTAGCCACGCGGGAGGTGATGGGCGTGGTTTCGTCGGTCTTGGCCAGCTGGGTGAGGTCCAGCCACTCGCAGCGCAGACACTCCTGGGTGCAGAAGTGGATGTCGTAGGACAGCGGGCTGAGTCGGCAGATGATGTACATGTCCGACATCCCGAAGGCGCCGGGGTGGTTGTGCTGCTGCCTGATGCTGAGCAGAGACCTGAACTCCGAGCGAATGCCGGTTTCCTCAAAAACCTCGCGAACGGCGGTGTCACCTAAGGTGAAATAATTTGGAAATTTTTCAGGAGAAGGGAAAAAAAATGTGTATTTTTTTGTAAAGACATGCTGCTTTTTTTTTTTGGATAGGTCGTGTATATGAAGTTAAAGCTGCTTTTGAAGTGAGGGACACATTTCTTGCGTATATATCATGTTCCTTTTAAATGAATGTATGTTTCATCCTTAAGCGTATCACTAAAATCCAAGGATTCTGCTAGATGTACTGTATTAGTTGCTCCGCCGGACTCACCGATATTTTCCCGTGGGTCGGACAACCCACCGGGGAACTTCCAAGCGTTTATGGTCTGAAACGGGAGAGCAGAGTTCCTATTTAAGTCTCCATAGATAGCACTGCTGTAAATGATCTCGTCACCTTCTACAACCTTTTTGTCTTGTGTTGAGGTAAAAAAATCTGCCTAAGCCACCCCACTGGCAGCAGCGTACACGCCAACTCTTACCGATGTTGCGCATTTCTCGACGGAAATCGATTGCGCGAATCCCTTCGCAAAGAGGACTTGTGTCCCGGAGGCGATGTCTTTATTTAATAATTTAATGAGTTCTTGCTACCTTTAGAATTTAACACTTTTTTTCTGTGTTAATTTTTCTTTTAGTATTTGATCATCAAGTCTTGCAGGTGAACATCCGCTGTAGGTTTTTTCACACTATAAATCACGTTGAAAACATTTTATGCATCTGATCTGATACGTAGAGATTTTTTTTGTTGCTCTTTTGAGCGGATTTCCATTTTGTGTTGGACCTGCAGACTCTTAGATTTGTTGCGGTGAAGTGTGTCTTCAGAAACTGTTTCACCACTTATCCTTCATATTTAATAACAGTATGCTGCTGGTTAAATTATGATGTCAGTGTGTTATATATATATATATATTTTTGTAGTTAAAGAATGTTTATGCAGTGCTTTTATTTCAGAAGTGTCTTTCACCTTTGATTTTTCCTCTTTGTGAGGAACACAAATGCACTACAGCATTTATTTTCATTTATTGCCAACAGAATGCTATATTTTTGTGTGCTGGAAGGAAGGAAAAAATAATAAAGATTTGTGTAACTTAGACTGGTGTGATATTTCTGTGTAAAAAGTCTCATCCTTTCAGGAGCCGCCTGAATGTGAAAATAACGCCAAAAACAACGGAGGGAGGGATGCCAAACATATGCAAACTGTTCGGGCTACCTCCCTGGGGAAATAAAGGTGCAAATATCATTGGACGATGGTGAAACACTCATTACATCATTGGCCTCCCCGATGGATGAAATTACCGTCAATCCGCTGTGTCTTGTGTACTGATGCGAGGGCGATAATGTCCTGTAACCCTTTGTGGGCCCTGAGCTGGCTCCGGTCTACCAGAAACTCTACTGCCAAGGGCCAGACAGTTATAAAACACATTTCCAGTAAACGGCTCTATTGGGAGGAGGAGAAGGAGGAGGAAGAAGAGATAAAACACTCCCTGGCCACCAACTTCCTCTGCTTCTGGACAAAAACTGTTCAGACATTATTTACCCTTCTTATTCCTGGCTGGGCCGCGTTACGGTTGCCTGCCCCTTCTTTCTTTACGGGACGTCCAGCGAGACGAAAGGTCAAGACAGAAATATGTAGGACGGGTTACTGGGCAAACTTAATTCCAAGGCATTATTTGACAATTAAAAAGTTCAGTGTTCTATACATGTTGTTTGGAGGAAACACATTTGGCCATCGGGTAATAATGAGATCAAATAATTGATGATACTGTGATAATTCTTGTTTGCCTAAAAGGGGTAGACAGTTTCCTTTTATTCCAGCCTGCATCTGAACCATCAGATTATGGTTTTTGGAGAGCCTATGAAGGCCATACCATAAAAAAGGCCACTTGCTATTTCCACAACCTCAAACTACATCTTCAAATTGATTTTTTTTTTTTTTCTCGGCAATTGTAATTGTACTGTTCTGTTTGAAAAGTGTGTCTTTAAAGCATCTTTCCTCATTGCCACATTTATTGCTAGTCAAATTAGCTGGTTTATATTAAAATACAGCTGGTTTCCAAATGTCATCTTCATGGTGTAACCACTTTGGGCTGAAAACGGCCAACTGAGAATGAAAACAAACAGGTTTTATAAGAAGCCTGTTGTAACTCAACCTCGTAACGATTTGAGAGCCACAGCGGGGGCTCTGTGTTCGTCGAGCGAGAGGAACGCTCACCAAGTTGTTAAAGTGGATTCAGCGTGTAAACAGTGTTAGTCTGAGGTCAGATTATGTTGTGAGTGAGAGGAGCTGATGGTCTGAGAGGATTTCCACCCAAGTCGAGCCAAGATATTCGGTGCGTCAGCGGCACATTTCTTCACTGTGGATTTATTTGTTTGGACTTGACCAAACAAATAAACTAGAATAACTTGAACTCGGGAAGATGTTTTTGAGGAATTTTGCTAACTGTACCTAGCTTACGGTATATATTAATTATTTTCAAGTGACAGACATACCTTATTTCTATCTTGGACCACAAGGACCTTTCCGTTGGGTTCGTCGACAACTGCACCTGAACAACAAACAAACAGACGCACGTTAGTCACCTTAGTGTTCATTTCCAATGAAACTCTCGGTGGAAGTTGTTTTATTTCAAAGGACTAAAGAAAAGTAAAACTTTAAGGTAATTTAAACAACTAGGATTATATTCCATCTTTGCAGCTGACTGAGTCTTTTACTTGTAAGACCTCAATGATCAGACGAAGAACGTCAGACCTCCATCAAGAAAAAGAACTGCAGTACTTAAAAAGAGTCTCTCACAGCCTTTAAGGCAACACGATGATTTGATCGCCAATAATCTTAAAGGCATCCCTATTCTACCTTTGTTAAATCGAAGCAATCCCAGTATTCAGTCCTTTTCTTCCATTTCCAACTTTGAACATTCATTGCTAGCAGATCTGCCGAATCTGATGAAGTTAGTGAGTGACATAGCCAAATAGACAGTTATCCTGACCTAGCTACTTGAACAGGTTTAGTTTAGGTGGCTGCTAGCATTAAACATATCCTGGCACATAATTCCAATAGTGGTGAGGTCTTCTAGCTTCCTTCTCTTCCTCCTATCACTCAACTAGACCTCTCGAGTACAGAGGTTTAATGTTCTCTCTGTCTGCATGGGTTCTTCTGGGGTTCTCCAGCTTCCTCCAACGACTTTAAAGCCTACAACGTGAGTGGTGACTTCAACCTGCGTGTGAATGGTCTGTTTTTGACGTGATGGGTTCCACCTCCTTGGAACCCTACAAGGAAAAAAGGTTGTAGAAAGTGGGCCTGAATGGATTCTCGACTCAGAGGATTACGTGGACTTCATATTTCAACACTGACATTGCCTCCCCTGTTCGAAGCCCAGCAGGTAGTGACTAAGAGGCCATGTGCTGCTGCTGCTGACAGCTCAGGAAGACGGGAAGGGAAAACGGGCCACTTTCTTTTCCGGTTGCTCCATCTGACTGAGACAGGCCTCCTTAAATGAATGTCACAGATGTGTAGAGAGGGATGGGTCGTCTTAAAGCCGGACTTGGACTTCAATGTGGAAACTGATGTCAACTCCGATCCCCGTGCCAAACGGTGCTTCGCAGGAGGAGGCCTGGTTGTTGCTAAGGGAGGCTATCATTATGTCTAGGAAACAAAATGCTCACATGGAGCAGGGGTAAAAAGCAATCGAACGGGAGCTGAACTGCGGGTTTGGTAAGAAACTGTTAATGGCTTGAGGTCGCAGTTGGATTCTGAGCTGTAAACGTTCTTAATTTATATTGAATGTACAACTCTTCAGGTTTTACATCCGTAGATTGATTCTTCAGTTAACTATGAGGTCACAAAGACTGATGCTGCAACTTTGAGAAAAAAGAAAGGATCTATTCAACTTCTTCACTTCGTTCACAAGGTTTCAATGCAAGATCGTTCTCATTAAAGACCACAGCAACGGTCTTCCTCTCCTGGATCTTGCTTTGTTTGCCCAAATGTGGAGCTGGTTCTCAATCTGAGTTAACTGCTGGCGGGTAATCGCTGCTTTCCAAACGTTACGGTTGTCAACCACATATGTTGGGAGTCATAAGACTGAGGAGGGACATTCAGAACGTCATATAAGACCACCTACTACCACAACCAGAGGATCCACATGGAGGCCACACGAAAAGAAAGAAGCATCATCGAACTAAAAAAGCTTTAATGGAAACTGCGTTCTGTCCAGCAGTGGAAACCACATTCTGTGCGACTCCTCTCTTTCATACGCGTCACACCTGCAAGGTCTCAACGACAGCAACCTCCCAGCATGAAGTGAGACACAAGCAACACGACATCTAAACAGATGCATGCTTCAGATTCCAAGCCTTGGTTTCATCATCCGTTGATCGGATCATCTGAAAACTGAGGGGGCGTCTGGACTCCGTCCCCGCTGAAGGATGCTCTGGACATGTTCTGACATGCACCAAGTCTGTCGGGGGCTTTGGAATGAGGTCTAAACGACACTCTGCCCTCTGGTGGACAAATGGACTCACTGCAGACTGCAGGTAATTTTTCAACACTGTGATGAAATAATGTTCATTGTCATGATGTGGGATTGAGCTTGATGTGAAGTAACGCCAGACCAGGAAAAGTTCTGCTAATAAATCAACTTTTGGAAATGATAGCCTGTGAAAAGTGCAGTGTCAAACACAAACATCAGTGTTTTGTGAAGTTAGGACTCAGCAAGTAGATGACATCATCATTTATTGATTAATAATGATTGTGGCAGTGGATGGAGGTGTTTTTAATTATTGTGAATATTGATGATGACGATGATTATTTATATCACATAGAAATGTTTCCCAAAGCCCAACTTCAAAACCCCCCAAATACTCACATACTGTAAAATAAAATAACTACTGATTTGACAATCCCAATTTCTGCTGATCCAACAGACTCCAAGTTGTCAATAATGATTGATCAAACTGTCAAAGTCCAGACTGAGCTTTAGAAACATTTACCTGCTACGCCGACTTGGTGAGTTGCGAACCCTGGAAGTCTGCTCTCTCCTTGCCCCAGCCAGAGGGTCAGGACAGCGTGGTCGCCTTGGGCGTGATGGAAGGTGAAGCCGTGGGTGGAGGCGGCGGCGGCGCATCGGCTCAGAGAGATGGGAACTCGGAGCCACACGGCGACCTTCCCCTCTGCTTTCCACTGGAGCAACGACTCTGCAAAGTCAAATGTTGATATGGATCTGTGGAACTTTGTTCAAAAACTTACTATCAGTGATGTTCTGGGTTATTAAATTAAGGGCAGAAACAGACAGGAAACGATAAAGATAAGCCTGCACAAATGTTTTTCATGCTTAATTTGATTATGGAGATGAAATGAAACATGACAGTTTGATGGATCAAGGTTTAGAAGGCAGAATTTAAATGTTGACGGATAATCACAGATCGACTGGAGGAATATTTTAACCCTAACCTAAAATCAAGTATCTTCAGGTTTTGGACAATAATGAGACAAAATGTCAATAAAAATAAAGATTTGTCCTCTGGAAACGTGTGACTTTTTAAAAACTATGAAAAACGGTGCTCTAAGATGGAATATACGTGTGTGAAGTTGAAAAAAAGAAGCATTATAATAGAAAATAAATACAAGAGATGCAAAAAATGTAAAACTATGAATAAAAATAAGCCAGGGAATGAAAATACTATAAAGAATAATCCTTAAAATGAAGAATAAAAGAATAAGGGGGTGTTTTCTCAATGCATTCAGAGAACAAATCCTCTTAAATTGATGCAAAATTTATTTCTAAGCATGATAACGAATGTCATTCATGCACAAATACACAAAAGGCTTCAATTTGAATATTAATCACGCGGTTGTACATTTGCCCCACCGTGGGGTCAGTGATTGGTCTGTTGTTGTCCGTGTTTCTTCAAGAACGTCACCGACAGCTGGGACATCCACCACTAACCGTGCAGCATCCTGCAGAACGAGCTTTCGCTGATGTCTCCCGGTAAACCGGTTTCTGACAGGTTCACCGTCACTCCGCCGAACCCGTCCACTCGTCCCGTCAGAGAGCTAGTCCCCTCCGCGCCGCGGAGTAAACCCGTATTGCACGAAAACCTACGTGCAGCTGACCGCGCGGAGGAACACACTCCGCCGCTAAAGCGTCCTCTGACCACCGGCAGCAGCTTCAGCGCTAAAGCAGCCATTTTCACGCAGTTAGCGGTCAACTTTACAGCAGCTTGGAGGTAGTCTGGTTTAAATACGTTTAATTTTTTACCGGCATGTTAACTTGGTGACGTATAGTTATGTAAAAGTCCCGCCCCGGAAGTTGCGTCACTACCGTAATGCCATAAATAGAAGGAAGGCCTCGCTAGCGAACAAGCTGATGCTAATTCCATTCACATGCGTTCCAATTAAGCTAATTAACGCTTTAAACTTAATATGACGATGTCAGTATTATGTAATAACAATAAATAACGATTTATGTTCAATTCAGCAGAAGAACACGACAAGGAAACATTTTAAAGCAAAGCCAATATCAAGTAACACAAGTTTTTTTTTTGTTTTAGTTCGTTTTTTTACGAAGAAATCCAAAAATAATTACGGAAAGTATATCTAAACGATGCTTTTTATGCATCTTAACAATGGTTTGAACCTTTAAACTGATAAATTGTGTACTTCTGGTGATAAAACTCAAACATTGTGACTGTCATTTCCCTTGAAGTCTCGGTGAGCGATGCGGAAGTTTACGGTAAAAGAGGGCGGGACTAGAGTTGAACCCGGAAGTTTACAACAGCGCTCCATGTTTACACATGTCGGCTCTTTCACGTGGAGATCTTCGCTGTTGAAATGTCTTCAAAGAAGAATAAGAACAAATCGAAGAGAGCCAGCGATGGAGAGAGTTCACTGTCACCCAGGGAGGGATCGAACCCGTCCGGCCTGCAGACGTCATGCCACGACGGAGCGATCTGCAGGAGTTTAAACTCATTCACTGTCATCGATTTCATCGATAAAGGTGGGACACCGGGGGACAAGCCCATTGGTTAAAGCTTCCACGCCTCGATCGGAAGTAACGTGTGCGTAAATATTATCAACCCACGTGGAGGATGAGGATGGGAGATACTGATGACGCGATTCTCGTTGCTCCGGGTAACGCTGCTGGATGCTGAGATGCTGCTTCTACCTGTTGAAATAAATAATCACAACAAATCATATGTAAAGTTGACTAATGAGTAGTTTCACCTCAACATGACTGCAGCGTGATTTTATTTTCTTTATAGTATTTTCTGTACGTTCCTCAACTGAAATGTATATTAATAGGAGGGTACCTGGAACCACATTTTTAAACTTTATCTAATTTTAATTTGCTTTATTGAGCCCCGTAGGGAAATTATTAAACCAATGCAGCACACAATGTTATTCGAACTCATGCATATCTATATATGTGTGTCTCCTAAACCATTACTCAGACTAAAATATAATGGAAAACTCGTGAGAATTTTACATATCTTACATCCTGTAGATATGGCATACCGAAAAATGACATTGAATTAATGAAATTCTGATTCAAGTAACTAAAGTATTGGTTTCATTTAAGTGATATTCATTTTAGGCATTGCGTCATTATTTCACATTTCCTCACAGCTGATGACAAAACACCCAAATGCTGCAGAACGACTTTGGCCCAACTGAGCCTCGGCTCCATGAAATCGGCAGGCGCTTGCATTGGGAGGCCGGTCCTACTGACGAGTCCTTCAGGACGGCAAGAGGTGTCGTTTTCTGTCTCTTCTGATCAGTCAGGACATCAGAATTTTATTTCTAAAGGATTTACATGTTAAATGTTTGGACTTTAACCTTGAGTCAAGGTCCTCAGGCACAGCTTTGAAGTTCGTTTAATGTCTGCTTTGCAGGTGTGTGTTGGATGGCCGGTCGCCTCCTTCCCTGCCGGAAAGGTTGGTCTTCAAAAATGGGCTCAGAAAAACCTGAGAGTGAAGTCAGGAGAGGAGGTGAAGCTGCAGCCGATCACGGGTCCTGTGCTTCAGGCTGAGGAGGTGGTTCTCTCTAATGGGTAACCGTCATCAGGCTCTTTTGAGGCACTTTATAGCTTTTATACACTTGGTAGTTCGTTTGCATACTACACAGCTAAATGTCAATGTCAATAAGGTTTCACCACATAATTTAAAGTTGTAAATATTGTATTTCTTCTTTCGAAAAAATCAGAAAAAGCACACTACCACACTACTGCAGGAAAACACTCAGACATTTTATTCGTGAACATCTGCAGCAGATAAAAGTTTTAAATGTAGTCCAAATGGCTGATGGAAAATTAAAATAAATGAATCGAGGTCTCATATTGTGGTAAAGGCCGCCACCTGCTGGTCACTTCATATAACTGCAGCCCAAACGTCAAACGTTAATTTGTCCTGATTTTATTTATTCTTTTTACAGATTCAGATCCATAAATAATAAAGTATTTCATTATGTGTAAAGTAAAGGCTTACGTTATGGCATCTATTTTTTCTGTTGTGTTTCTGCATTCATTATATGTGCATATCTTAACTTTATAGGGTAAAAACGTTACAGAATACCTACGTCTGACTTTCTTGCAGGTCAAAAGACGACACACTAGAAACTGATGAGTTTAAGAACTTCCTCCTGAGGTCTCTGGGTGAGTTAGCCTCTTTGTTCGCAGCAGAAAACACATCCAGTGTACTCTTTTATTAAGTTTAAATTAACTTTATTTTGTTGTTGTGATGTTGTGTTTGTATGGGATTAAAGATATGTTGGAAAGGAATAAAAATGGGAGGTTTTCTTTTCTTCTTCTGCTCCTTTATCAATCACCAGAACACTTTAGATTTAACAACCTACTCTCTGTGGAGAAAACAGAATATCATTTCCTGCTTTTAACTGTTGTTTATGTCCATTTTGACGACTGCTCTGTTTCCTTTGCTGGAATAACTACTGGTTTCTTTCCTTCTCTCTCTTTTGGCAGCTGGGACCATCATTTTGCCAGGAAACGTCATCTACTTGACGTACTTTGGCCGATCCTGCAGCCTCCGGGTGGACACCCTAAAAGGAGAGGACGATGTGACCCTCCAGAGACCGGCTCCTCCCCCAGGCATGGAGGCTTCTTCTGTGATGGACTCCACGTCAGCTGACCTCTCGCTGCAGCTCAGCTCGCTCACCGTGGACGACAACGCCGCCGACTGTGCGCCGGTCACGCCTGGGGAGCCTGCAGCGAGCACCCCGCTCCGACCGGCCGATCCCCCCCGTCTCCCCTCGCCCCCCACTCCGGACCTCCCCCCTTACGACTTCCTGGATCCTCCCCCGGGTTCGATAGAGGATGCTCTCAGTCCGGAGGGCTCGTTCCTCCCTGGGAGGGCGGACAACGCTGCCACAGCGCCCCCCGGTGGCGCTCAGAGTGGTGACACCTTCTACCGCCTCTCCTGCTCCACCAGAGTCCGGTTCAGAGACGGAGCAGGAAGAGAGGATCCAGATGTGGAGGATGCAAGGTCAAAGGTCACATACAGCATGATTGGTGGGCTCAGCAGCCAGTTGGACGTCATCAGAGAAACCATCGAGCTTCCTCTGAAACACCCGGAGCTGTTCTCCAACTACGGTGGGTCATTACGTGAGTTTAGCCTAAAATAGGACTCAAATAAAGATTAATATGATGGTTTTCCTCAGGGATACCCCCTCCCAGAGGAGTGCTTTTGTACGGGCCCCCCGGCACGGGCAAGACTATGATTGGACGGGCGATAGCCAACGAGATCGGAGCTCACATGACCGTGATCAACGGCCCAGAAATCATGAGCAAGTATGGTCATACAGGGAAGAGAGGATGGATGGAGGGGGGGTTATTCCATATGGAACACACGCCAGCCTGCATCAGGGGGGGGTGTTTATTCCAGGCGTGTTGTTGTGTCACGTTTCTGCAGATTCTACGGAGAAACCGAAGCGAGGCTGAGGCAGGTGTTCGCCGACGCGTGTCAGAGGTGAGCGTTTGAACCGACACATGAGTCACCATCACGGCCACCACATCCACACGTCACAAAATACACCACAGTTCTCTTTGTTTTAGCCCCCGGGGGGTTGAGTTTGACACATGTGAGTTACATGAATTTAACCGACAGCCTGTCGTCGTCTGCTCCTTCATTTCTCTCCTCTTCCTCTGATTGGCAGGCGGCCTGCCATCGTCTTCATCGACGAGCTGGACGCTTTGTGCCCCAAGAGAGAGGGGGCCCAGAACGAGGTGGAGAAACGGGTGGTGGCGTCTCTCCTGACGCTGATGGATGGGCTGGGCTCAGTGAGTCTCCTCGTCATCCTCTTCTTAATGATGATCGGGCCTTCATCTTCTCCTTATTCCATCCTTTTACTCAACAACCGGTTGCATCTCTGGGATGTCGTTCGTGCTGCGCCCAAAGGCATTCTGGGAAACAAATCCCCTAATATTGAAAGGTGGAAAAAGAAATTCCTCTTCTCACAGGCGGACCAGCCTTAGAAACTGGGGACTGACACAAGTTTAGCGTCACGACGGGGTCAAATGTTCTCCTGAAAACCAAACGGATCGAGTTTCGGCGGCGCGGCGGCGAAGCTCAGCTCCTCCAGAGTCGGTATTGATGACTCAAAGCGACGATTTGCATATAATTTATACTTTCCAGCTTCGCCGGCGCAGCAGATCTGGCAGCGATAGTTTGAAATGTGCCATTC
The DNA here is from genome assembly GCF_040054535.1 of Antennarius striatus. Classification (NCBI taxonomy): domain Eukaryota; kingdom Metazoa; phylum Chordata; class Actinopteri; order Lophiiformes; family Antennariidae; genus Antennarius; species Antennarius striatus. Next base: position 2,259,703 of record NC_090785.1, on the reverse strand, counting down.
TACATCCAGCATCTGTTCTTTCTTTTAAAACTTTCCATAGTTTTGGACAGGCAGCCCCACGGGCGACCGCAGCGCCGCGAGGACCCGGAGCTAAACGTGAAACTGCTTCCTGAAGCTGACCTCTTTTTTGTTACTCCCAATCCTTCCAGGAGGGTCACTCGGGTCAGCTGCTGGTCCTGGGGGCCACCAACCGCCCCCACGCCCTGGACCCCGCCCTGCGCCGCCCGGGACGCTTCGACAAGGAGCTGGAGGTGCGTGGCTGACGTTTTTGACCCGTCGCCTTTTCTGATGGGCACCCCCTCCAAACCTGTCGTCCTGTACGCTTTCACGTCTGCAGGTGGGGGTTCCCGGCGCCGCCGAGCGTGCGGATATCCTGCGGAAGCAGCTGAGTTCTGTTCCGTGCGGCGCCACCGACGCGGAAGTGACGCGATTGGCCGACGCCGCCCACGGATACGTCGGAGCCGACCTGGCGGCGGTCTGCAAAGAGGCAGGCGAGTAAACGAAGCGCCGAGGGTCTGCCAGAGAGGATGTTGGGAGTTTTTGCGGTCTCCAGATCCGTGTCAGAGAAACCGCTCCAACCGCTCCTTGTTGTGAAATTCCCCCCCCCCCCCCCACTCCTCACCTCTGATCCCTCAAACCGATCCGCCCCCCATCCCGGCTGATTGGCTGCATGTGTGTGTCTGAACGCGCAGGGCTCTGTGGGTGTGAACACGTTTTGTTTTTCCGTGTGCGACCCCCCCCCCTCATCCCCTCCCACACCCACACGCGTCTCCTGGGTGGTCCCGGTTCCTGGGGGGGGCTGCGGCGGATTGCATTTCCAGCCGAGGACGGAGCGCTGGCTAACCGGGCGGAAGCGTTTCGGAGAGGAGCGTGATTTACCGTCCGCAGAGAGGGGGCCGGACGTGACTGAGAAACCTCGTCCAACCGCCCCGGCGCTGCCCCCCCCCCCAACCCGAACCCCCACCTCCCCCCAAACCAAACCACTGGACTCAGGCTGGATTTCCTGCTCTGATAATGTCAGTGTTAAAATGTAGATTGAGATGAAACAGAACAAATCGAAGCGGCGATACCGGCGCCGCTAGAAGGCCGTAACAGGAAGTGATCAGCTGAGCCCGATCAGAGGGGGGAGGAGGTCATGTGATCGATCACCTGACCCACATATGACTTGTGCAGCAGGTGTCGATTGATTTGATCTCAGGATATTTTCACGCTTCAAAACTCCCGAAATTAAGAGCTATAGTTAGATCAGGGTGCGTGTGTGTGTGTGTGTGGGGGGGGGGGGGCACACGCGCGCGCACACACACACACACACACACACACACACACACACACAGACAGGTTGATGCCTGTTATTTCCTCCTCTGCTTTCTCTTAAAAGAACACAAACACACCGATTCAGAACCCCAGTTGTTTCCTGTCGTCGCCGCGGTAACAATGGGCAGCGGCTGCAGGGGGGGGGAGAGGAGCTGCAGTCGTGGATGGTGTCACGCACGCGAGCGCTCACCTTACACAGCTGCGGGGGGGGGTGCACGATGACATCACTTCCTGTTCGCTAAAACACCGAGCAGAGAGGAAGACGTGCAATCGATGCTTCGTCTCTGGAGGGAGGCAGAAGCCAAAGCAGCTGTTTGATGCGTGTGCGTGTTTATTCCTCGTGACGTGTGTGTGTGTGTGTGTGTGTGTGTGTGTGTGTGTGTGTGTGTGTGTTCAGGAATCTTGATGTGATTATGTCATCAGGGAACGTTGTTGTTTGTCCAGTGAGAAAAATCTGAATGCATGATGGTTTTCTTCTTCTTTCATGTAAATATAAAGAGATGGTCCGATAAAAAAAATCACATTGTGTTTTCTATCATGTATAAGAAGATAATTATGTACAGTTTTTTATTACGTTGCTCATTTCTGACCCACTTCACTGATTTGTGGCCTTAAACGAGGACCTCTAGTGGACAAATCTTGCATTACAAGAGGTCAGATCAGCTGACCTCCATTCAGAAGCACTGATATAAAGATCTTGTAGCCACTCAAGGTTGTTTTTCCTGTACTTTAAGGTTATTATTATTCATTTTTTACACCTTTATTCCGATTCGATATCCTAGCCTGGATTTGAATCCCTGTATCTTTTCACCCTCATATCTCCGTGGATCTCCCCTCCATCGGTCTCACTTCTGCAGCTCCCCTGACCTCGTGTCGGTCGTTCCGTCTGCGTGGACGTGGTTTTCGTCACCGCTGACAGATTTACGTCGGCGTGGAGGAGTTTTGTTGCTCTATGTTAGTTACAGCACACAACCCATCGTCCTGCGCGCCGGCCGGTCTATTTCCGAACACGCATCTGACAGCCGATGTGATGTAGCTCCTCGTCACGTCTTCTGCACCGGGCTTCCCGTCAGACGTGTGTCGGCACGCACGCCGTCATCGGATAGGCCGGTACAGATAGTCATTGCTGTGTTTTACTGCCTGTGAGCTGCAGTGCTGCTGAAATTCTGCTGATGCCTGTCGGCTATTAGAAGGTGCAGGAAAGTTTGATAGCCTGTTTCTTTCTTGAGCAGGTTGTCTGCAGTGATATACGAGATATAGTAATGTTTAAATGTTAGCTTTTGTAACGCAAGATCAGCATTTTGAACTAATAAAAGAGTAATATTATGACTTGGATGAATTGTTGGTTTTATATTTTTAGGTTTAGAAATGCTTTTTATGTTAAAATTTTTATTTATATAGCCCAAAACCCAGGAATCACAAAGCCTGGGGTATTTTTTAATATGTGTAGTGTGTGGAAACCCCCTGTCCTAAAAATAAAATAAAATAAAATAAAAAAACTCCCCCAAAGAGGCTCTGAATTAAAATGAATATGAATTAAAATAAATTTCATGAAGAGAAGAAAAATATGTTTCAGGCCTCCAAAGATCCTCACAGACAGTGAAGAAGTATCACTCTGTGGTGAAATGCGGAGTGGACTAATGCGGACTCAAAACGCTCACGCGAGTCCAACGGGTTAATATCTACGTGTCGGATGCGTGTCGGATGCATGTTGGATGCATGTCGGCACGAACACTTTAGAACGACGCGCCCCCAGAAGCCATCCCGTGGCCCCCCGGAGCCACACAGACTCTCTGTCGTCCTGCTGGCGTCCAGCTGATCCCAGCGCTGGCCGATGACTCACTTCCAGTCCAAACAGTACAAATCGTGTGTGTGTGTGTGTGTGTGTGTGTGTGTGTGTGTTTTGGTTGGTGCCACATCCGGACACACTGTTTACAAGCCTCTCTAAACAGGGGAAGCCTGCTGGAACAAAAAAATAAAAGGAGAGCTTGTAAAATTGATTACGTGGAATAATAAACACACAACTCTGTCCCCGCTCGGCTGAAACCGGCCCGCTGTGTTTTCAACAACCCCCCCCCTCGGTCTAAACTACCCCAAACGAGCGTGGAGTGATTTAACGGAAACAAACGACGCGTTTTGTGTTTTTTGTGTGTGTGTGTGTGTGTGTGTGTGTGACGTGGGTTTGGACAGCAGAAGAAGAAACGATCCAAACGGCGCTGGGTGCACGCCGGTGTGTTTACCCCCCGGCTTCCTGCCCTTATAAAGCCTTACCCCCACCCGCCGGCCCTTTTTAAAGCCACTCGAGGAATTTAAAGGCCGCTCACATAAATATCCGTCGGCTCAGCGCTCCAACTTTATTTGAGGCCTCTGTTTATAAAATCCGGAAATGTGCTGCTTGTACTCCTTAACCCCGGCACTTATCTTTTACCCGGTGACAGCTGTGTGTGTGTGTGTTCATGTGTGTCCGCCTGCACACGTTTCCAGCATGTTTGGAGTGTGTGTGTGTGTGTGTGTGTGTTTTAAGAGAGCATATTAGCGCAGCCCCCTCAGCTCCGGGAACAGATGCCGGTTATTGTAAATACAGGTGCGACAGAGTGTTCCGGAAGCCGCGGACAGTAATGAAACCCTTCCTGTGGCGCTGATTGTGTAACGCTGAAAGTATGAGGACCGGTGTGTGTGTGTGTGTGTGTGTGTGTGTGTGTGTGTGTGTGTGTGTGTGTGTGTGTTCAGAGCGTTACACACACCTGAGCTTCCTCTTGGTGGACGTGAGCTTCCTGTTCCTCCCCCCCCTCTGAAGCTGAACCCACACGTCTGGATCGGTTGACGGACGCGCTGACGTCAAAATCCGAGGATTTTTGTTTTCAGGGGGTCGTCTTTTTTTATTTTTTTTTTGGTAATAACGACGCGGGGGTCAGCGGAGGTGACCCCTGATTTTTTTTTTTTTTTTTTTGTGGGGGGAGGTTTGTTTTGATCCGCGGTAATGAAGACCATCCTCCGCTCGCAAAACCTCAAATAAGTGCTCTCCTCTGGGCTCGGCGGCGCTGCGATCCAGCCGCTGCGTCTCCCCCACACCGGGGTCCGGGTCCCGGTGTGATGCTTTGCAAATGTGCATTCTTCTACATTTAGAGGGCCCCACTTTGTCTCGGTTTCCACTGGTCTCTGGCGAATTGTAAGCATTCTGGAGAGGAGGGGGTAGAAGGGATGCAGAAAAAAAAAAAAAAAAAAAAAGAAGATGAAGAAAGTGAGTCCACATAAGGTTCAGATTAAATTATGTTGTGTTGCCGTTTTTTCCCCCCATCTCCCTTCCCATCGGATGTTTTCATAGCTAAACCAAATGTATGCTCGGAGTCGGCCAAAGGAGAGGGAGAGAGAATCCCTGAAGCGAGATGTTAGTCGCGTCCATCGAATCGGGTTTCTTCTCCGCCAGGCTTTTTATTATAACACTGGTAAAATGTTAAAATCACTCCTGAGAGTCTGGAATGAGTCTGAAATATTTACTAAACATTCGTCAGCATCATCTTTTTGGGGGTGGGGGGTGGGGGGGGGTATTTGTATGCAGCCGCAGCACAGACCAGACCTTTAAACCCAGCATGTCCGTCTGCGCTTATTGAATTATTGGAAATTATTGGAAAGGTGGAAATGATGGGATGTTCGAACCTCTGGGAGAAAAAGCAAAAGCAGAGATATTGTACCCCAGGGGGGGGTACTCCTCCTCCTCTTCCTCCTCTTCCTCCTCCTGTCCGTCACTCGTCTTTTTGGACGACTCATGGAAAATATAAACAGGATGCAGTCATGTCTGATCGTAAATCTCCTCCCATCTGCTCCGTGGCCCCCTGGCCCCCGCTCAGAAGACGAATCCAAGAGTGTGTGTCTGAGAGATGTGTGTGTGTGTGTGTGTGTGTGTGTGTGTGTGTGTGTGTGTGTGTGTGTGTGTGTGTGCATTCATACTTACATATCGCTCAGGTTTGGAAACTGGTTTTCGTAGCTACTAATCACCGTCCACGTTCAGCTTGTAATCCAGACCCGTCTTTCCACCTGGGGGGGTGGGGGGGTTGAGATCTGCACAGCTGATGCACACATGGCGTGTTCTGGATTCTTGCGGTTCCACTTCGCCGCTTCCCTCATGTTCCTCTCTGCCTGTTTAATAATCGTTGCATGCAACGGTGCACCCGACCCCACCTGAATCATCCGACCGGTCTCCTGTTGCAGACGTTCTGATTTTTTTTTGGAGGCTATTTTTGGGGGAAGCCACGAGTTCACCTCAGACATGAAATAACATCCTCTGCTGCAGAGACGGGTCCTTTATCGGGATTTATATCCTTCCCCCTCGCGGAGACGAGGACCGGAGTGGAACAGTGGGGCTCACCGACTAGAACCGTCAGACGAGAAAGAGGAACGGAAAGTTCCTGCAGCGGTGCAGGAAAATACGATTGGGAGGAGTTGGAAATGTTTGAGAAAGTTTGTAGTTTTGTTGTCGTGAATACATGTAAAAACACAAAAGTATCCGTCAGACACACCTGTCTGCCTCCTCTCAGATAGAACACACACAACACGACTGATGCCTCTAGAACTAACGGATGTTTGAAAACTCCAAGAACTTTGACATCCTCTCTCTTCTCCGCTGTAAAGAAGGCTCGGTTGTTCTCAACCCGTCACTTTGTTTTAATCGTTGAAACACTCGTCCTTCTCTTTCAGCTCTCAGGTTCTCTCTCGCGTTCCCCTGCCCACCTGATCGAACCCGTTCACCCCGTCTCTCTGCAGGTCTGCGTGCGCTGAGGCGAGCGCTCGACGGCTTCCACCCGCCGTCCGACCGGCAGCTGAAGGGGACGGTGACCGTCACCCTGCAGGACCTCCAGTGGGCCGCGTCCGTGGTGAAGCCGAGCGCCATGAGGGAGGTCGCTGTCGACGTCCCGCAGGTACGGTAACCCCCTCCATCGCTGCGACCTCTGACCCGGTAGCACAAAGAACGTAAAATCAAAGCATCAGTTCCTGGTTTCACTGCTTCAAAGCGTCCAGAGTTCTTGAGATGGTTTCTTGGACCCCCGCTAACGTTCCTGAGGTGGAAAAAGGCTGTAAGTGTGAATGAAGGGCTGCGGTCGGGGGGGGGGGGGACGAAAAACAAAAGACATAAATTGAAAAAGTGATGCGTTCCAGGCTTCGACAAAAAATGATGTGCAGCTCCGAAGTCTGGCCAAAATGTGTTTGTGTTTGGTTTTCCGTTCCCAAGAAGAGTTAAAGAAACGCAGCTGGTCGGGTGCGGATTAACCCCTTGGTAGAACGGCACTCTTTAAATTCAATTTAAATTAAATGAAATTTATTTTATTTTATTAAATTTAATTAAATAAAATTTTTTATTTTATAAATTAAAATGTATTCGTAGATTTGAAGTGTCTGGATTGAGACAGCAGGGAGTCGATTCTCCTCAAATAAAACTTGATTAAGCTCAAGTTTAAAGAATAAGACGTGAGAGCGAACAAAACACACTTTTTGGTTCGGCCTTTTGTCATAAATCTCTCGACAAAACACCCGCAAACATCTGGCTTTTGTCTCCGGCGGTAACGGGTCCTGTTGGCATCCATTCCAGCGATGAATGAATCTGCAGTTGACAGCAGTTTTTTTATTTTTTATTTTTTTCCGAGCTCCGTGGTTTTTTTTTGTTCTCCCGAACGTGACGTCACCCCAACACGTCGACGGACGCTCGTATCGTCGCCCGTGGGTGATGCCACGACGGGAACGCCGGTACGTGGACATCGGTTAGCATTAAACAAGCAAAAAAAACAAACAAACAAAAAAAAAGTGTATGCGTTTGTCGAAGGAACGCAAAACCTACTCAACAGATTTTGACGGAACTCGGCGCCAATCGGAGTAAAATTTGTCGATCCACGACTTTTTTTTTTGTCACCTGAACTCTGATGATGCAGACAACTTGCAGGAATCAGGATGGAGGGGGGGGGGGGTTAATTTAACTAAAAGGTTCTGTCGGAACCTTGGCAGACGTACGTCTGATTCAGCAGTTTGATGAAGCATAACAGGAACGGAGTAATTCCTCTACTTTTAGCAGGTTTACACACTTAAACGATGTGCTTTTACACACACACGTGTTACAGAAGCGTTATCAGTTCAGGCAGGAGATGCAAGAAAACAAAAACCCACGGAGACGCTCCAATCCCAGCACCCTGCCTCCTTCATTTATAGCATCTTCATCAATTACACAATCCGTCCTGGATTCCTCGCCCTCCTCGCTGACCGCTGAATCCCCCTCCCAAAAAAAAACGTGGTTAAATTGAGGAAAAGTGGGCCCCGTCGCCATTTTTCCCCCCCCTGAAGATGAATCAGTTTGCTCACAGCGGACGGATGGATGGATGGATGGATGGATGGAGGGAGGGGGGGAGAGGAAAGAAGAGAGGACAGCGGTAAGACTCCAGGATGTTTTGGAGTTTTGCATGTGCAAGACATAACGGACAGGAAGCGGGCTAACATCATCCTCCACCGGTAATTGAAAGCAGATCGGGTCGCCGGCGGTTCCTGCCAAGCGACTAAAAAAAAAAATAAAAAAAAAATAAAAAAGGGAAGAGGAGAAGATGAAGAAACGTCCTCTCTACCCCCCCCCCCACACACACACCACCACCACCGGTCGCTCCGCTCTGAGCTCACCCGTCCACATCCAGTCCTCCGGGTTCCTGGAAACAGAGGAGTGAGTTTCTTCTTTTCTCTCTCTCCCCCCCGAGCGCAGCTCAGCTGAAAGAAAGGCCGGCCGCAAAAAAAAAAAAGCCCCGGCCCTGATTATATCCACATGAGTGAAAACATTTGTTTCAAATCCCATTTTATATAAGAAACTTCCAGCGACGCCGGATGAACACACACACACACACACACACACACACACACACACACGCCTCTCTAATTTCTTTTTCCGTGATGATTTATGTTATATATTTACACACCAACAAATTGAAAGTTCATTCTTTTTTTAATCTGTTTGTTTGTTTGTTTGTTTGTTTGTTTGTTTGTTTGTGACGGGACATCCTTCCTCTTTTTTGACAGTCTTCTTCTTCAACCGTCATTGCTTTTTTTTTTTTTTTTTTTTTTTTTTGTAAAAATAGTAATCATCTCCCACTTTGCAGCCTGGCTTTAATATTTTCATTTTGCAACTGCGGAACAATTCTTCCTTTTCGTCTCTTCTTTTTTTTTTTTGTTGTTGTCTGAGAAGGCCCCCCACACCCTCCTCTCCCAACCCCGTCAAAGGACCAGACCTTGAGAGGCCTCTTGTAAAGTTCAGAAAACAACAGTAAAAGATAATAACCGGGTCTCGGACGAAAAAGGAAGGGAATGGAAGGGGGAGGGGGGGGTGCAGTGCAGAAAGGTGTGAGTCAAAACATCACCTCCTCCTCCCATTCGTGACAAAAAGCACCTTGCATTTAATGCACCTCTGTTTTATTTCTCACAATGACTCCATTAAATCTGCAGAGACTTCATTAAAAAACAAAAAAACCCTGTTTTCCCATTGGGACAAGACCCCCCCCCCCGTGCTGGGATGTGGATTATTAGTAACAAGGAGGGTTTTTTTTAGCTTTCCTCTCTACTTTGACTCGTTTCTGCTCATTGATTGTTAAGAATTCAAGGACAAATCTCGAATTTCAGAACCTTGAACTGCGCTTGATTGTGTTGAGACTGTTTTCCTGGTCCGTACATGTTTAATTTAATCAGAAAAACAAAGGTTTTTTTTGATGAAATTAAGCACTTATTTATTTTTTGTTTTAATTTTTTTTAAATTTATTTATTTTTTAATTTTATTTTAAAAGTTTTGCTTGACAGGTTGTTCAAGTCAAACATTTTAAAATTCAAGGCAACATATATTTATTTAATATATTTAACATTTCTAGTTAAAATGATTACAATAGAAACAATTAAAGTTTATTTAGAAGTATGGATTAAACCTCTTTTAATCCATTAAATAGAAGCTGCTGAAATTCTGGGGAAAATCTAATTATTAATCTCAGATTAAAACCTCAAAATTAAACGTTTGCATTCATTAATTCCAACAAGTGATTGATCTAAATGGAAAAAAACAATCAGTAATGTTGTTTGAAGGAGCTTTTAATGTCATTTCTATAAGTTTTTTTAATGAGAAAACTCCTACATGTGAGTCTTCAAGCCTTCCAGGCCAATAAACCACAGGGCAGAATTCCTCCTGGCGTTGTCCAAGTTTAAGATTCATCGTCTGGCCCGAATACGACGTACAGTAAACAAACATAACATAGCTGGCGATGGAAACGCTGTTTAAAATGAGTGCCCTGGAACGCCACGTTTATCGTCGCTCAGCATTAAAACGGGAGGAAATGAAGCTAAACAGGAAATGTAAATATCTTAATAATAACTTTTACAATTGTCTAGAATTAGCTCAACCAGACTGACGCCAGCAGGTAGATGTGTGGACGATAATCCACGTGTATATTCCAAACGTGGATTATCGTCTCTGAGCGTCTTCATCCTGTCGTTTCCTCCGTTCCTCCCTCTCCTCGCTTTGTTTCACGTCATTCTTCTTCTTCTCTGGGCCTTCAAATGACCTTGGTGCCCTTAACTCCTCATCTTTGCGTCTCTCCCATCTCATCTCCTTCCTTTCCAGCCCCCCCCCACCACCTCCCGTCTCCGTCGTTCGGTGCTGTCCATAAATTGTTCGGTATTTACAGTATGTGGCCGGACGCCAGGTTTCCATTAGGTGCTTTTCGTTCCCCAGAGACGGCGCCGGTGGCCTGGGATGTGTTACCTCGGGATGGAGAGGAGGAAAAGGGGGTTAAAACGGGGGGTGGGGGGTGAAGTGAAAAAGAGGAGCCTTGATGGCGTGATCGTGAGCTTTAAGTCCAGTCGAGGTAACTTCCTGCGTGACTGGACCTCTAAACTCGTTTCCTCTCGGCATGCAAATGCGTCGGGAGAGCCGAGCCAAGAGCTGGGGGGGAGGGAAAGAGAGAGAAAGGTGGTGTGGTGTGGGGGGGGGGTGCAGGAGATGGGAGGGATAAGAACGGAGAGAGATGCCATAAAAGCGGATTAAAAAAAAAAAAAGGAAAGATAATGGATGCTTGATGAAGAACGAGACAGGAAGGACGAGGGAGAGGTCTGAGGCGCGTCTGGACGAGGGCTTCTCTTCTTATCGACTTTATCTCCTCCGGGTTTTGCACTTCCAACCCCCCCCATTCCTCCTTCCACCCCCCCATCCCTCCTTCCACCCCCCATCCCTCCTTCCACCCCCCCATCCCTCCCTTCTTCCATTCGTCAGACAGACAGCTGTTGTTGTTCACTCCGTCCAGAGTTACCCCGGTTCAACCCGAGCCCTCCGTTCCTCCATCGCCTTCCAAATATGCTTTTATATTTCAACCCCCCCCTCCCTCCCTTCCTTCCCTCAATCCCCCCCCCCATCCCCATCATCAGCCTGAAAGAACTCCCATTCTGCTCGGGCCATCAGAAAGTTAAAAAGGTCGTCCGTGTGGGTTACATAAGGAGACGGGTGACGTCAGCGTGCAATCAGAGCGTGTTTGGCGATGCGTTTGGGTTCGAGCTGTCACAGATTAGAGCTCTGGGTGGAACCGGTGGGGGGGTCGGACTCACCCGGATCCGTCTGTTGGCCCCCAACACTCGTCCACGTCCACCTCTGACAAGACATTCCTCCTCTTCTTCTACCGTTTCAGCTTCCTCCGCTACAGTCTTGGTCAAATTTGTGATATTTTTTCTTCCGCTTCTTCCTGATTTCTTAGGTTTTACTCCCTTCTGTCTGTCCCGCGTACGTCACAGACAAAGTTTATGCTCCAAATTACAATTAAGCCCCTGTTTGAAACAGTCATGACTTCATATTTCAGCTCTCGTTCGACTGTATTTGTCATTTCGACTCTTGTATTTCGACATTTCTGTTTGTTTCATTCGACTTATTCCAGTTGACTCGACCGCGTCTCCTCCTCCCAGGTTCGCTGGTCGGACGTAGGCGGGATGCAGGAGGTGAAGCTGAAGCTGAAGCAGGCCGTGGAGTGGCCCCTGAGGCACCCCGAGGCCTTTGCCCGAATGGGGATCCAGCCGCCTAGAGGGGTCTTGCTGTACGGGCCCCCGGGCTGCTCCAAGACCATGATCGCTAAAGCCCTGGCCAACGAAAGCGGCCTCAACTTCCTGGCCATTAAAGTGAGTCCAGTCATGATGTCAGGGTTCGCCAGTTTGGTGATGTCATAAGTTGATGACTTGTGGATTTGATCTGGTGTCGGACTTTAAGTAGAACTCAAGAGTTCTTTCCTGTTGGTTCCAACGATCACTTCATCAGAACACCGCGAGAGGGAAGCTCCTGATTTCTGAGCGCCGTCGCGTTTCTGACACCCGACCTGCGATCCGACCGCCGTGACCCGTCCTGAACGTGAAGGTGTGACCAAAGTTAGGAATACGATTCAAGACAAACACGCGTGGACCAAACAGGTCGCCCACGTATTTCACACTCCTGTGTTAAAATAGTCTCAAAAGGGGGGGTGGGGGGTTTCCTGCTGACCTGGGGTGGTGTTGGGGGGGGGCATGTTTGACTGCCCAACTTCCTCTGCAGAAAGCTTCCTCACCTGACCTCTGACCCCGTGTTTTGTCCGCTGTCATTAATCACCCCATCCTCTCTGCCCCCACCCCAACTCACCCCACCAGTTCTGGTTGACAGAGACTGATTGATCAGCCTGTTGACGCTTCGATCGGTGGATCCTTGCAAAGCCGTTGCCGCGGGAGACGCCAAACCTCGACAGAACCCCTCATCTGGGGGTGGGGGGGGGGCGTCATTAAGCCTTCGCTGGCGTCGAATAACGTTGAACGTCCGATATTCAGACGCCTTTTCAGGGGGTCGTGTTGGAAAAACAACTTTTAATTTCCCACAAGAAGTTCCCTGAATGTTCGTTTAATTGCGTTGAAATCAGGACGTTCAGGAAAAACGTCTTTATAATAAAATAAGGATGTTTTTTTTTTTTTTTTTGGCATTGTTTGATTTCCCAATACATCCTGATCAACATTACTTTACACAAACAGCATCTGCAGCAGCTGGAGGTAGGAATGCGTTATCATTGTTGCCGTATTATGTTCGCCGCTAAACAAAGACTCGCACCATGTTGCTGAAGTCACCAGGAAAGGGGGTGGGGGGGGGGGGTTAGGGGTATCTCCTTCACGAAACGGGTCAAAAACATCCTGTCCCCTCCTGCTGACAGCCGCTGTCCGCCCGTCTGCCATAACAGTATCGGGTTTTTCCAGTGCGAGCGGTTGCTTTGACATAGATACGTTATCCACATTCAAAATGTGGACACTTAACGGCTCTGCCTGTTTCCTCTGACTGGAAAAGAAAAAAGAAGCCTCTATTATCATCGTGTCAATTCCAGTTTCCTCCCGTACGTACAAACGCAACCCGGCTCGTGTCACTGCAGTGTCGACGGTTTGAAGCTCGCCACGGAAACGGGGAGGGAGAGAGAGGAACCTGGGATTAATGAGTCAACCTCCGCTCTTACAGCAGGAGACAAAAGGGCTGGGAGTTAAGTGTCGTCTCCTCCGCCGGCCCGGAGGTGTTGAAAGGCTGGATTGCAGAGGAGGAAGTTCTTGTGAGGGCTGAGTGGATGTTTATCTGCTTGTGAGTGACGGTTGGGGGGGGGGGGGGGTTGGTCGTGGAAGAGTAAAATTAGTGGCGGCGGTTTGAAACGCCAGACGGCCGGTTGTGAGAATTGTTAGCATCTGAAAGACGACATGGAAGCTTCAGGGGAACGTCTGAGCTGAGTCCCATTCACGAGGAAACATCAGGTGGTCATAGGTCAACTCCCTCTCAGCAGTTAGCCCAGAAGTGGGATCGGTTCACCTGAATTCACTGTTGGTTCATGAGCATTTTCTATTCCTGTCATCAGACAATCAAAGACGAGAAATGATTTCACTGAGACTCTTCTGTGTTTAAATATGAAGTGTAACGTTAGCAGAAATGTCTTAGCCTGACTAAGACGGAGCATTCAGGCCTCATTCAGAGAAAGATGTTACAATGAAGTGGAAATATCACAACAATATCAAGTAGAACCTCGAGATATGAGTTAAATCTGTTCTGACTGAACTCCTAAGTCAACATTTCCCCATTTACAAGAACGAGATCCGGTCGCTGTGATGTAAAAACCCGATTACTATTATTTGAACTCACTTAAATGGTGTTGAAATGACTTTCTCTAGGGTCCAGAGTTGCTGAGCAAGTACGTGGGGGAGTCTGAGCGAGCTGTGAGAGAGGTACGTACGTGTCTTCCCGTGCGTTACCACCACGCTAACATTTCTTGATGCTATTGTCACGTTGACGCGAAGCGAGGTCCATTCCCGCACCTCCGCAATCAACTAAACTTTTGTTCATTGTGGGTATTTTTAGTCGCTGACGGAAAGGACGGATGGGATTATAAGTGCTGTTTTTCCTGTATATGTTTTGCGCTGGGGATTATTCTACAGATCCCTCCTTAAAGGCCTGTTTTTCCTCTCCTCTATTGTTGCTGACACTCGCAGGTGTTTCGGAAGGCGAGGGCCGTCGCTCCCTCCATCGTCTTCTTTGATGAGATTGATGCTCTTGCCAGCGAAAGAGGAAGGTACAGTACGTTCTTTTCTCGGCTAAAATTAGCGGGAAGGAGGTAAAAGACTCGATTCTCACCTCCCCGTCTCACTTCTGTGGGCGATTGTTCACCGCTGACCTCCGCGACTGTCCACTGTTTACTATTTTTGGCACCGTTGCCACCCATTGTCCAGGGGTGAGTCATGTGCAGCCATCGCCCCCGGTCTGCTTTGACTTACCATCCCTCGCCTGCATCCCAGCTTCCCCTCACAAAGATTCAATTATGAACAAGCGTCCTGAGAAGCATGCATAACCATTCCATCAAAGCCGCTTCCCATGGTGTCCTTTTAGACTTTTTGCGGCTTCGCGCGACTGGCGAACACTGAACACAGTCTTATCCGGAGGCGCTTCAGTGGGATGGTACTGGGAACATCTGTGGCTTAAAGGGAAGTGGTGGTGGGGGGGTGACGCAGACCGGAGGCGCACAAACGCTTCATTGTGATCGTCCAGGACAGATGGGGAAGGCTCAAATATGCGGCTCGCTTCCTGGCCGAGCAGACGATGAAGCTAAGCATCTTGCTTAGCAATCCCAACTTGAGTAAGTCGGGATTGCTTCCAATCCTGATTTACTCGAGTCAGGATTGGAAGCAATCTCGACTTCAGTAAGTCGGGATTGCTTCCAATCCAAACTTACTCAAGTCCATTGCTACGAATTTCCCTCTCTTCTCGTCCCCCCAAAAAAAAAGGGTTTTCAACATCGACAGGAAGTCTTCTTTTCCAACGCCGCACATTCACGTCTTTCCAAACTGACAAGCAAAGGAAAGCAAAGCCAACAATCTTTTATTTACTTTATATTTGGAGCGTCTTGACTCGGCTCCAGCGTACAGGATGTGACTCTCCGCCAATTTACTCTTTTTTTTTTTTAACTGCTCATGAATTCTGCCTTTCCAGCGTGACTGAACTCCCCTCCTCCTCCTCCTCCTTCTTCTTATCTCGTCCAATTTTGCGATTGGTTTCCCACCCAGTTGCACCAGGGCAAGACGGTCGCGATGGATTCGGTGGTGGTGGTGGTGGGGGGGCAACTCGTGCTGTGAGGCCACCCGTCATTTGAAAAATGCACTTAGCGCTGATCTATAAACGTTATTTATTGGTCTTCACTTCCTGCCATGTGTAATCAATGGAGAGGCTCGCACGCGCCAGCAAGACACAACCCGAACAGCCTCGCTGTTGTTACGTGTGTGTGTGCGTGTGTGTGTGTGCGTGTGTGTTGTGTGTGTGTGTGTGTGTGAGGCAGGAGAGGCACCTGTAAATCTGTCAGCCGACCTGCCACGAGTCCAAACGGGTGGAAATGAAATGAAATGAAGAAGAGAGGAAGAGAGGAGCAAACCAGAGGGACAAAATAAAGGAACAGACGACGAATGTGGACGGAGGCGGAGATGGACGGATGAGAGAAGACAAGGGAGGGGGGAGGAGGGGGGGGGAGAAAAGAAAAGATTGACTGAAATGAAAATAAAGCGGCTGCATTCCTGACGGAGAGTCTGGAACGGCGAGCGGGAGATAATTATGAGAAATGAAAGGCAGGCTGTTGAATCTGAAACGAAACGACGACCCAGAGTGAAACCTCCCTCTCGTTTCTCCATCCCCCCCCCCGCTCCCACCCTTCTGTTCTCCCCCATCACCTCCCTCTTTGTCTCACCACATTTTCCCTCCTCCATGAGTTTTCACCTCGTATTCTGTCTCCCCTAACCCCCCTACCTCCAGTCCAGTCCAGCGCTCTGTCCTCTGTTACCTAATTCTACCCCCCCCACCCCCATTATCTCCCCCATCCAAACTTTCTCTCCCTCCTTCTCTCCCTTCATATCTCATTGACAGACCTCCTTTGTGCTCCTCTGCAGCCTCGTCTCTGTTAATGACGTCTGGCACTTCCGCTGGCCCTGTCAACAGAGACTCTGTGTGTGTGTGTGTGTGTGTGTGTGTGTGTGTGTGTGTGTGTGTGTGTGTGTGTGTGTGTGTGTGTGTGTGTGTGTGTGTGTGTGTGTGTGTGTGTATCCCTCTGTCTCTATTGCATTATGGAAAATAATCTCTTGGTGATGCAGTGACGAACACAGTGATGAGTTTCTTGAATCTTGAAGCCAGTCTTCATGTATTGGTGATGAAGACTGCTGCATCGTCCTCCTCCTGTTAAAAACACGTCACGTTGGACTCCTGAGAGCGAGAACCGTTCCGCATCATATTTGTGTCGTCCTCTCAGTCGTTCATCACAAGTTGAGTTCCGTTCTTTCCTCCCCCCCCCCCCAGTTGTCTCTTTTCACATTTTTCCTTTTGCACCTGGGTTCCCTTCCATCCTCCCTCCAGGCCATCCGTCCTCCGTCCGTCCCTTTTATCATCAATAACTTCCTTTTTCTGACAATCTACATACGTCCCTTTCCCTTCTCTTTCTTCCCCCTCCACTCATCCGTCTTGTCTCCCTCCAGCTCCTCGGGCTCCGGCGGCGTCGGCGACCGGGTCTTGGCTCAGCTCCTGACGGAGATGGACGGCGTGGAGCAGCTCCGGGACGTCACGGTGCTGGCCGCCACCAACCGGCCCGACATGATCGATAAGGTAAACGGACGCCGGCCCCCCGTCTTTCCCCTCTCCTTCCTCCTCTTTGGTCGGTGATTGATAAGGTGGAGGGGATGTTGTGTGTTTGTCTCTCTTGTCTCCTCCCGTCCCTCCCCTCCTCTGTTGTACATGATTGATAAGGTCAAAGGTCAATCGCTCTAGTGGAGTCTTCCACGACTCTCTTCAGACGGTGTCACGGCGTCGCTCAGCATTCACGGGTTTAGGTTGCGTTTGGTTTCAAAGTGGGGGTTTTTTTTTTTGGGTTGTTTGGTCTTTTTGCACAGGTAATTTAGTTTATTTGGTTGAATGACGCCAAAAAACTCCATCAGTAGATCAAACGGTGATCAATCCAGACAGGTTGATCCACGTGCACTCAGCTTTTCATCTAGAGCAGGGGTGTCGGATTCGTGAATAAAGAAAAATAACATCAGACACAAGTTAGGACATTAACCTTGTTCACAACGTTTTTGTTCATGTTAAAATGGGCTGAATCACTGCATTGTGGGAAATGTAGTTTTGGTCAAAAGTACACTTTTGAGACATTGACCTTTTATGCTCTCAAGGGCCACATAAAATGATGTAGAGGGCCACATTTGGCCCCCGGGCCTTGAGTTTGACGCATGTGATCTAGAACATCAGCTAAGGTGAACTGTGTGCGATTAAATCCATTATTCTTGCCGTTTTTATCAGTTGTGGCCACACACAACATGTCTTTTAACCCTGATAGATTAACTTCTCGTTCATCTCTACCGTCTTCTCTTTCACGACAAGTTGAGATGCTCCGTCCTCGTCCGTTTTCTATTTCCCTGCTCTTTTATCTCCTCCTCTTCCTCTGGCCATCCACACAAAAGCTTTCTCCGCTCTCTTATCCACCCGTCTCCGTCCTGATGAAATTTCCTGAGCGCTAATCAAAGACGGAGTCTGGGCCTCGTCAGAAGGACTCAGGAAAGGAGGATGTCGCGGCGCTTTGTCAGCTCCTGCTCGACCTGCCGTCTGTCTCTGCTTCGCTTCCTTCATTTCATCAATCCTTCAGTGTTTCTGGGAACCAAACATTTGTTTGGTTGCATTTGTTTGAAACAGTTGATGTTCAATACTGAGAGTCTTTGAGGAATTTTTACAGATTTCAGTCCAAATAGTAAAACTTCCAGAGTCAGAATAAATCTTATTGTCATCTTTTGTTTTTATTTCATTCTAAAATGTAGTAGTTCTTCTTTCAGTTTGTGCAGAAGAAGTTTTCTTTACCCTTGTGAATGCATTTGAAATGTAGCTGTGTGCATGTCTAGTTGTTGATGAGTAGTTTTTGTGCATAAAATTGAACGTCATTTCCAATTTTTTTTTGGTGAACGTCTAAATTCTCATTGCAAATCTATCAGCACATGAGGGAGAAATCCCCCTCGTACAAATTTTGGGTTTAACCCCCCACCCCCCACCCCCCAACCCGTTTCTAACCCACTTGTGGTGAATTGATCCATCACTGCGGTGGGGGAGTGACAGCAACTTCCTCCACCTCTGAAACCGGTCGTCGTCTTATTTCAAACTCTATTAGCGGCTGGGAAACGAGGGTGTGTGTGTGTGTGTGTGTGTGTGTGTGTGTGTGTGTGTGTGTGTGTGTGTGTGTGTGTGTGTGTGTGTGTGTGTGAAGAAAGAGAGAAATAAGCGAGTATAGTGGTAGGTAGGGGGGGGTGGGGGTGTCAAGCCCCTGGGTGGACAGATGGGAAACCCCAGGCGTCCTTCCACAAGCTGGCCTCCCTCTCAGGAAGTGGTCTCCCGGGCAGCTGAGAAATCAGATTACATCCTCCTTCCTGCACCCCCCACCGAGTTGTGTGTGTGTGTGTGTGTGTGTGTGTGTGTGTGTGTTTGTGTGTGTGTGTGTGTGTGTGTGTGCGTGTGTATGTGTGTGTGTGTGTGTGTGTGTGTGTGTGTGTGTGCGTGTGTGTGTGTGTGTTTGCCAAGATTCAAGTCATTTGAATGAGGAACACATATGACATAGATTGGGTGATGAAGCTGGCAAATAAAGAGATACCCCCCCGGTTTTAGCACCCTATATCTTTTGCCACCCTCGACGCTGACAGTTCACACCGGAGATGGGGGAGCATTTCCATACCAATGGGAGGATATGATGGGACAAATGAAGATTAATGGGACGCTGGGGGTGTCAATGAAGTCATTGTCGAGGCTCCTGGGGGCCTCAGCTGTTCGATGGCCGGACTGGGGGGAGAGAAAGTGATGTTTATTTAGTTTTGAAAGTAGCTGGCCTGATGTCCGTCTGTCAAACGTCACCCCCAAGACGACGTGGATTTCTGCTGCTCGTCTGGTTTAAACAGGATTCATCAGAGTTTGGAGACTTAAATCCGTTAAGAGTAAAGTCACACGACTCGAGCACGTTTGGGATCTAAGAAGCATTTTAGCAAGATTAATCAATCAGCCGATGGGTTTTAATGGATTATTTTACACAGATTTTAGCCACAAACTCCTGAATATCATCTTGTTTACAGCGTTGCCTAATTGTATAATCAATACACAGCCTTAATCAATACCAAAACTTATTGGTATCAGTTTCCTAAACATTAACAAACAAAATGTTTTTGATTCATAACTTTAAGTTTATGGTTTTAGTGTAAAACTTGCAGAAACAAACCCTGAAGCTAATTGTTTAGCGTCACCAGTAATGTGTAGTTATCTGTACTTAATCCATAAAATCCCTGTACTCACATTGTCCCGTTGCGTGTCGTTGTGAGTCCCTCTTTGTTGACTTTCTCCTCAGGAAAAGTCGGTGTCGGTTTGTTGTTTTACTGAACAACCCATTTGTTTACCCTGATGTGTGCCGGGCTTCGTCCAGGCTATCTGAGGCGGGGAGGCTGGGGGCGGGGGGGGGGTTACAGTGGAGAAGATTAGGAGCAGATGGGTCTTTTGTTTGGGACCAGAAGTTCCCGACTGTGCTCTTATCAGATCAAGGGGCGAAAGGAAAACAGGGGCAATAGAATTATGGTTGAAAGGCCGGGACGTCTCTCCTGAAGCTCCGTAAGAACGATTAGCGTGGCCGCTAGTGGAGACGCGAGGGCTCGTCTTCACATGGGAGATAGACGACAAGAAAGTCCATGAGAGAACGTTTTAGCTTGTAGCTGTTATGCTAATAGCATGGCTGTACGGCTGTGTTCATTTGCAGCAGCTAAGTGGCAAATGTTAGCATGCTAGCCCACTAAACTAGCATGGCCAGTATGGCTTAACGTCGGCATGGCTGGCTCTCAGATGTGGTCATGTTAGCATGTTGTCATTATGTAGCTCAGACCCACAGTCAACAGGCAGTACAACAGGCAGTACAACACAGGCAGTACAACAGGCAGTACAACACAGGCAGTACAACAGGCAGTACAACACAGGCAGTACAACAGGCAGTACAACACAGGCAGTACAACAGGCAGTACAACACAGGCAGTACAACAGGCAGTATGGCAGCTAGTACAACACAGGCAGTACAACAGGCAGTATGGCAGCTAGTACAACACAGGCAGTACAACAGGCAGTACGGCAGCTAGTACAACAGGCAGTACAACAGGCAGTAAAACACAGGAAGTGCAACACAGGCAGTGCAACACCTAGTGCAACAGGCAGTAGAACACAGGCAGTACGACAGGCAGTACAACACAGGCAGTACAACACAGGCAGTACAAAACAGGCAGAACAACAGACAGTACAGTATAAAGTATAAGACGAAACACCAAAAAAAAGAACTGTAGGAATATAATATTCTAAAAACAGTTTTTAACTCATGATGAGCAGAAGGCTGAAGGGGGGAGGTCCAAAGGGCCATGGTGTTTTCCTTACTATAAACATGTCTAATATTATATATAATATTTCAAAGTGATCCTTGTTCTAATTCTGTTAAGTTCAAATTAAAGAATTGGTCTTAAAATTGAACATAGTTGATAATCGAGCGTATTTAGCGACATTTTTCTGCTAGTCTGTCTCGCGTTCCGACGGCGTGGCTTCAAAGGGTCTCATCTTTTCCATCCACTGACTGAACATCCAGGTTCCCATCAGCCCCCTGGGCTGCAGTGTGGCGTCCGAACAGGAGATGGTGCCAAACCTGACGCGGGTCAGCTCTGTGGAGAATTCCTCTCCATCCTGGTGATTCCTACAGATCAAACTCCTGCCAGAGAACGCTGGAATGAAAAGCGTTGCCCTGCTAGTAAACATCTGCAGGAAGTGTTTGCAGTTCCCACTGCATGAGGATAAAGCCTGGCCTTGAAGATAGAAGCGATAACGACATGTTCTTTTTGGCCTGCGACAGCAGGAACACGTCACACTAAATCAATCCGAGCGTATAAAACAGACTCAAAGCGGACGTCTCTTGGAACTAAGTCGTGTTATATAATAATCTCTTTGCTGTTTGTTAGCGACATGTCGCGCAGGTTGCATTTTAAAGAAGCTCTAGCTGCTAAATCCACAATAATTCAACTGTTGTAGTATTTATCTTTTGGTCGTGAAGTTCTACGGCGTGAGTTATGGCACTGAAACGTGAGCCCTTGTGAAATATTTTATGAGCCGTGGTGGACTTGCGGTCTAGCACATACTTCAAGCCACACATTTGCCAGCGTTTGCGATTTAGCTACACGTTCGCTATTTACGGATTAAGTCGCGACGCATCCGACCGACAACCGCGCAGCACGTTGCACCCTGTCGTGTCAGTAAAGGTGCTTCAGTTCACTCTGATAGGTCACTAATAGGTCACTCTGTGGCCTATCGGGCTTCAGCGGGGGTCGCCTGGAGTAAATCCCCCGAGGTCGAACCCCAACATCTGCCAGCGTTTTCTGAGCCCGTCTGGACGTCGCTAATTGTAATCACAGGCGAATTCCGCCAGACTGTAATTAGTGGACCACTTGGTAAATATTCAGGCATTAGCTTTGTGTAGCTTTGATCCCCCCCTCTCTATGTGTGTGTGTGTGTGTGGCTTTCTATTCATGCATGCTGCCGCTGTGCCGGTTCTTAATCAGCGATGTTTTTTGCGAATGATTTATGGTTTTGTTGTCGCCTGGCCGCTGAACCAGAATGCTCAGGGTCACCCCCCCACCTGTTGAGAAGCGTCAAATAAGTTATAAATCACACAAGCAGAGGTATTCTGACTGTCTCACACTCCGTCGGGATTCCATCGCGTTTTTTAAAAAAACCTACTTGTCACGAATCAAGGTGTGGATTATTCGTGATTTGTTGGGGAGGATTCTCACTTTTCTTTAAATCCCGCCCTCCACTGGATTGAAAACCAATCAGAGATGGAGGTGGGCGGTTCTTCTTCCCTTAATTGCCTTGAAATCCGTTCAAATCTGAATGACGTGACATTTAAATAACCTTTTGATACCAAAACCTTCAGTGGCATCAATATTTATAGATTAATCATCAAATCAATTAATAACCATTAATAAAATGAGTGTTTATTGTGCGTTAGGTTGCAGGAATTGCTCTAAATTCCCCCGTGTGGCGGCTGTGGAGGGATTCTTCAGACCCTTCCTTCATGAATACCTTTTGTTTCGCCTTTTTCTCCACCTGAGCCGAGCCTCCGCTCGACAGGAAGCGACTCCTGGTCTAAAAAGAGCGGCCGTAAGCCTTCCAGTCAAAACAGGCCATACTTTTATTTTGTGTTGAACTGACGTTATCATCTCCCAAGCTTTGCTCTCCTCTCGTGACGAGCCAAGCATGATGGAATCTCTATTGGTGCTGTCTTAAAGGATTAGAGCTCATTCACTGTTTTTTCCTGACTGCACAGTTCTGAATAGGGCCCCGCTGCCTCGGTACAGGGTGTCCCGCTGGAGCCCAGCCGTCTGTATTGTCCACACTGTAGCTGATGGAGCCGCTCCGCGTCGACGCCGTGTTCCTTTTATGATTTCTGATTATTAATCAGCAGCTGCAGATTTTAGGGGTGTTCGTTTTTGTGCTGAACTCCGTCTGGTTTCCTGCCCCGGTTGTGTTTCTAAACGAGAAGGCGGCAGGGTGAGAGTTTTGGCTTGTGGCTTAGTGAAGCTACAGTGGCAAAGGAAAACAAAAAGTGTGTGTGTGTGTGTGTGTGTGTGTGTGTGTGTGTGTGTGTGTGTGTGTGTGTGTGTGTGTGTGTGTGTGTGTGTGTGTGTCTTTGCAGGCGAGAAATGGGATACCACCTAGGGATGGATGAGCTCTGGGAAGCTGTGTGCGTATGCATGCATGTATGTGTGTGTGTGTGTGTGTGTGTGTGTGTGTGTGTCAGCAATGGGGGGGAGCAGGATCCCCAGGCAAGTATCAAACTTCAAGGACTGTATTAGTATCAGCTTACACATGTGTGCATCCAAGAATACCACCACAAAAAGCCTCCAATCTGACCAAATACAGGAAGAAGAGGGGAAAAAAAAATCCCCCTGCAAGACCAGACCCACTCTGCAGCCACAAACTTAGTGGAAGAAATTGCGACGGCAACTAAAACTTGGTGAAATCTAAGAAGAGTTTGAGCAGCAGTCTTAAAAAGCCTCAGAAAGACTCTCAGAAGAAGAAGAAGAAGAAGAAGCTGCTGAGATAAATCAAAAGACGCTGCGTGTCTGCCAGCTGCTGCTCTGTTTTGGTGAGCTGGAGAGAGATGATGGTGGAGGAAGGTGTGTGTCGGGTGGGGGGTGGGGGGGGGAGTGGATAGGGAGGAAATGAGGGCTCTTTGTGCTCTGCTACCTGGCAGACATCTCCAGCATGTGTCGTCTTGCCTCTTGGCAAGCTGAGACCACCGGCGCCCTTGGAATGCTCTCAGTTCAGGAAATCTCATTTATTCTCATAAATGCTGCTCCTAACCTCCCTCCTGCAGCACGACAGGAGCGCTGGGGTACTTTCTTCTTCTTTTTTTTACTTCTTAGCGTGTCTTTTTCTGCATTTAAAAAAAAAAATCCCTTATATCACAATCAATTTAATCAATTTAATTGTAATAATGTTGTTCAGACTAGAAATAGTTGGAGAATTTCTTCATTTTCACCATAAAATGCAGGATTGTTTTAATTCTAGCTCGTTGTTGTTGTTGTTGTTGTTGTGACACAAGCGCTTCATCCGCCATGTTGTTTGTTTTTACCACGTGTCACATGGCGGTATCGTCCAATCAGCACAGCCGTCCACCGCTCGTCATCAGTAAGATGATGTGATGTTTGAAAAGTGTAATATTATCCATCACAATCTAAAAACAAAGAGATCAGCAGCTCTTACGCGTTGTGGCTACTGCCAATCAATCAAATCAATCAATCAATCGATCCATTCTGTATGGATTTGTGTATTTTATCTTCAGTGCAGACGTCTATTTGCTAGTTTTTACCAAAATCCATGTCAATAAAATGACAATCTTTTTATCTACGTGAAAAAGATGGGATGTCGCCGTTAGCGCCGCTGTTAGCGGTGACGGCGGTGTCTTTATTGTCCCTTGTAGCCCCCTTTGTACGCACTCTTCTCCCCATTTGCTTCCTTTTGCTGCGTCTCTTTCTCTTTGACTCCCTCTGCCCTCCAATCACAACGATCCTATCTCTGCGTGAGATTCAAACTTCCTCCGTTGGCCAAAAACAGGCTGGCAACAAGGGGGCTGATTAGTACCACAGGGGCCCAAACAATCTGAACCCCCCCCCCCCCCAGACGTTCTCGACAGCCCCGACATTGTCCGACGGCCAAACGCCGGCCCCCGGTGCGTCATGGGTCCGTCCAAGTCCAGAACGGCGGCTGAAGGGACAGAACAGGGCCTGTGTGGTGCCTCTCTATAGTCTGTGTGGAAACAAGGGGGCTGGAAGGAGTCATCATCAGGATACAGTCAGACCCACATACAGAGAGGCTGGTAGGGGGCCAACTGGAGGGGGGGGGCAACAAATAATACCCCCTTTGTATGTTCCACATATCCCCCCCGCTGAAGCTCCCTGAGCCGGGCTCCCCGCTCCAGGGATCCCAGCACCACGTTAGGAACCGCTTACAAGACGTGAAGGTGTAAGTCTGGGGGGGGGGGGGGGGTGTTGAAACAGTGATGTTGAGAGCGTGTCTCTTTTTTTTTTGCCCCCCCCCCCCTGCAGTCCATCTCGACAAGGCCCATGGCTGTGTTTGGGGGGGGGGGGGGGGGCTATATAACAAACGGGCTATTATTTCCTGGAGTCGTTTCAGAGGTTGCGCCGGACGGGCCGGTGGGGGGTGGGGTGGGGGTGGGGGTAACGGTATCCCGGTATAAATCCTCTGCCGGCTTCAGTCATGTTCATCCAGATTTAAGTTACCCATTGTAGCTGAGGTGAAATCAATCCCACCGGGGGGGTGGGGGTGGGGGGGTGGGGGCTAATTGGCTGTCAGTGTCGGGAGTTGTGTTCCCATGTACCGGAGCTGTATGTATATACATCAGCGCTGGTTAAGCATGTGGTTAAGTAGATTCCTTTGGATATATGAGGCCTTCAGCTGTGTGTGTGTGTGTCTGTGTGGGGGGGCTGTTACCATTCACATCAGGATCACGCCTTCAGCTAATGTTTATTGACTGATCTCTTTGAATATCTTTGATCTCCATAATGTCAGAAAATAGATGAGAGAAAATTGTCCTATCATTTTTTTTATATTATTATTATATCATATATTAAATTATATTCTGGATTATGTATTATCTTTCCATCCAAAAATCAACTTTTAGCGGTGGATTTATATTTATTTATGTATTTTATTTATTTTTGTAATTAAAATTTTTTTTTTTAAAAATCAACTTTTAGCGGTGGATTTTTAAAAAAAATTAAATACATTTAAAAAAAAAAAAATCCACCGCTAAAAGTTGAGTGGCCTCCCACGAGTTTAGAGTGGAACTTTTTTTATTACGACGATAACAACGCGACCCCCGAGGTCAGGCAGAGATACACCAATAAAGCGAGACAGAAAAACGCGTCTGAGAGGCCTTTGAGGCCCCCGCAGCAAAGACTTGGCAGATCCGTCGGAAAGACTACGACAGCGCGGTGTCATTCCATTTCCTCTTTCACAGGATCCTCTTGATGAATGACCGTGTGAAAGGCGGCGTTTTTCGTAGGTCTGGGATTGCGGCGGTGGAAGGGTAATCGCCCCCCCCCCTCTACATGTCATCTCTGAAGTCAGAGTAATTTATAGCTGTCAGGAAGTCCCCAGAAGTTCCCTCCTGACCAAAAGAACCTTGACATGGGTGAGGTAAAGGGGGAGGGGGGGTGAGGGAGAGTCACACCCACAACATGCTCTCTTGTAGTTCTTGTGTCCAAAGGCCAAAGGAGGTCCCGTCCTCAATCCTGTCGCTGGAGAAATGAAAGAATTCAGGGGTTGCCTGGTCCACTGTCCTCTGGGCCAGACCCCCACAACTAATCTCTTTCATCTCCTTCTTTTTCCTGCTTGTGGGGGGGGGGGGTTCTTTGCTCCTGTCGATTAGATCGCCTGGAGGAGATGTGGCCCTCGTTCTGCATCACCCTTCCCTCTTTTTTGCTGAACTCCACAGATCTCCCCCCTCCCTCTCCCTTTACCTTCCCCTCCTCTCCCTGCCGGGGCCTCTGAGTTTGGACTGCCTTCCCTTTTGGCTTTCCCCTCTTCCTTCCTTCCTCAGTTCCTCCGCTAATAGCTCCCTTGTTCCTGACTAGTCAGGGCTGCCAGTTGAGCGGTCATTCGTGGAAGATTCATTCGAGGCGCTGTAATTGTAAACAGACAGGGAGAGCGAGAGAGGCACGTTCGAGCATTAGTCACAGACACAACGCAGAAAGGAGAAACTCTGTCTTTTTCTTGGACTCCCTCCTTCTTTCCCTCTCTCCTATCTCCATCATCTTTATTACTTCTCCGGTTGTACCTCCTCTAATTTTCTGCTACTCATAATTCAGGTACCACTTCCATCCACGGGGCGATGGGCCATCTCGTTTCACCGCTAAATGCTAACCGACTTGCGTTCCGCCCACGGCTTGCGATCTTATTTTTTTCCTTCCCTGACATCGAGTCACATGTTTGTTGGGTTTTTTTTGTGTTTTTTTTTGCATGGCTTCCAGCTGCAGGGAGAAACAAGCACATGACCACACAGCGAAACAAAAAAAGAGATTCAGACTAACGTGACCTCCCGACACCCAATCGAGATCCTTTTTAGTCGATGCTAGTTGATAAATGTCCAAACCAGATGCGGTATCTTTAAAAAAAAAAAAAAAAAAACCTCGTCAGACTCTTATCTAGCATGTGAAAGCGCTTCCAGAAAAAGTTCAAGTATTTAGCAAATTAAGTTAAATAATGCATGCAAACTTTAGATATCCTCTGCCAGTGGGATAGCGGGGCAATTTTAGCTTGTAGGGCTTTTGTATGCAGTCAGCTAACGTTTTAAGGGTCAGCAATGTCTGCTAATGTTTCAAATCTACCTGTCTTATCAAACCAAGAATAGAATCTACTAAAGTATTCCTATATTTTTCTGTATTTCTGGGAAGTTCTGCTTTAAGGAATGGGATATCTGCGTAGGAGTGCATGTCTTTGAGTTGCCCCGGTAGCAAAGAAATTCATTTGTTTGCTGGTGGAAAGCCTGAACATGAGAGAGGATGACACGAGGAATGTGTGTGTGTGTGTGTGTGTGTGTGTGTGTGTGTGTGTGTAAGTGAGAATCCAAAAGTACCAGGCAACCAGACCTGTCCGTGACCTCCAGCAATTGCCTCATAAAGCCTTCGCTGTAAGCCGTCAGCAGACAGCCAGTTGCACGCCGCTCACTTTTCCCTTTTCCTCCATCTTCCTCTTTGCAAATGTTTTCTTTCTTTCCCTTTTCCCACCACGTATCGCCTCAGTCCAGCAATCGTCCGATTATAGGAAAAGATTTCTCCGGCGTTATCAAACCTTTGCATTGCATCTGCTTTTCTTCCGCTTGAACAATTTCGGAACCGCTTTTCCAGCAAATTTAGTTCCTCCTTTATCTCTTTCAAACGCACGTCTACGAATGTGAAGATTGAGCGATACCCGTCATTAGCGTACCTGCATCCCATGCAATGCTCACTTACCTCGAATGAAAAAAAGCAACATTTGAGTGTTTACTTAACTGCAAACTGACACAGAGCCACTAAAAAGACCACATACCCAGCTGTAAACATACCACAGTAGGCTCTGGCTTTGTGATCTGCTGTGTGTTTTCACTCACAGTTACCTTTTGTTGCGTGCAATAAACATGACTCAGTTGTTAGGTCATGGGTAAACATTTGTCTTCAGATAATGCTCCTTCCACCAGCTATTATGAAGAGCACTTTGAGCGCAGGCAAAAGCTGGGTTTTCTGAATGAATGGGGCATTACATCCTCTCACAGTGGAGTTAAATACATGTTCTGCAAAACTACAGGGTTGTCTAAGGACACAATAAAACTATGGGCAGGAAGTGCCGAAGTAATTGGTGGTTCATAATGCCTTTCTTTCACATTACTACATTACTATAAAACCAGAGTAGTATTTGTCTTTCTTTTTTTTTTATGTCTGACCTTTGACCTCCCTGGTTGGAATCAAGGAGTTTGAGAGTCTTTGAAGAAAGGTATGCTGAAGATATACGCACAGATTGTATTCTTCATTCTTCCACAATCTCAGAATATCTGTAAAACACAAACTTGTTGCATCCGAATAGATGTATTTTTTTATTTTTTGCTTTTTTTTAAAAAAATGGGGAAAAACTAAAAGAATGAAGTTGTTCTCCGTGGCGGTTTTGCCGATATTGCCCTTGAAAACATTCATTTTTCGGCTTGATTGCGGTGCGGATTCTCTCAAGACAAACAAAGCACACCAAATGCAGCACGGCCAACCGGTCCAATCCCGAATTAAGGCAGAGAGAAGCTTACAGCTACCGATTAGATGACGGAAGCCACTAATTAAAAGCTACATGCTCTACAGATTACATTAATTTTATTTTCTTTAGCGTCGACCGGGGCCCATAATTTCAGAGCGCGCTTGTATGTCTGTGCACATTCCAGGACAGCTGCCTTCTGTGTTTGGAAAGTCCTTGTGCACAGAGGCAGCACTGTCCGTCTACTCTGCTCCCTTGTTGGTAGTTTGGAATGAGGAAAACAAAAAACGCACAAACTGGGGACATTTGGAAAAATCCTGGAGCCTCCACATCATTCAGAATAGATTAGAAACCATTCATTAGGCCTTTTCAACAAGAGTCTGTTTTCAGAAATGTTTCCCTTCCTGGATTAGGTTCCGTGGATTGCTGCCAATACATTTTGTGTGTTGTGAATCGGAGATTGCATTATGCTCGAGTGGTTTGGGTGGTTAACCAATGCGCTTGCTTTGGAAGGCTGCAGGGAAATGTTGAGCACCTGAGGAAACCCACAGGGTTGCTCACAAAAGACTAGGTCTTGTATGCATTCTGAAAACACTTCCAGAGTAATGGTGTTCATTTGGCAGACTGACCCAGAACACTTGTCTTTGTGCTCTAATTGTAAAATGAGGATACACAAGGCAAATTTTTTTGTTTTTTTTTACGGTTGAGCCAGATTGTCAGCCTTCCCAGAAATAGGCAACAAAATGAGCCAAAGACTCACAAATCTGTTCAAATATTTCCCTGGCAGAGTCACTGTGTGATTCAAGCAACTCTGTGGGTCTTGTTTCCCCCATGAACCAGAAAAGTTTAATTAGAATCATGAAAAGAAAGTCAGCCAGACATAAATTCTTATCAACATAGCCTTTGAAATAAAAAGGGTCTGGAAATGTTTTATATAAAGCCGAACTTCCTATTCTATTTCTTGCTCATTGTTTTAAAGGTGATTACTTTTCACTTTGAGCTGTTATGTAACCAGGATACGCAAACACCCTCATGACACATTTGATAAGGTCTTTTTCGGGGGGTTCTAATTTTCTCTGGTTGGAGCGATTTTGCTTACGTTTGGGGAAATAGATCTTTTTCGTCACGTTCAAGAAGTCAAAGCAAGGAAACACCCAAACCAGTAGATACACAACACTTTTTGCACGACCTTCCTGACACCAGATGCGCAAGCAAGTACACAAGTGCATCCTGAATCCTCTTGTCATTGTTTCCTTCCCAGCAGCGACGGCTTAGACACTTAGAGGAGGATAGCCCCCCCACTTCACCCCCCCCCCCAAAAAAAATCCCTCAACCCTTTTCTCAAATGATGGAGAGAAAAGAAAAGAGAGAGGAAATAACTGAGCCCTTGTGTCTTCGCTTCCATTCCACCTAATGCTTTTTCCAGACCTAGAACTCTGAAGGCTGACCTTCGCTCACAAACCGGATTTTTCCTGTACCCTGCACCTTAGATTTCAGGAAATGTACAAAACAGGATAGCAAAGCACAACATATTTCTTTTGTTAGGGGTTTTTCTTTTCTTTTTTCGGAGAAAAAGCTTTTGTGAATCCTGTGACATCAGCAGCTAGGGCTGCAGTAATTTTCTTTTTTTAGCGTTGACTGTGGATTTGTCTGCATCATCTGCAAATCTTAGTCTTAGTTGCTGTTGTGATTGTTCAGCTGTACACAATCCTCAGTAAACTCATTAACGCAGACATTGCACAACAGTTTTGCAACAAGGCGACCATTCTTCAAGGCTTTTTTTCTGTTTACACTGAACAAAGCAATGGCATAATCCGCACATTTATACCAAATGATGGAAAAGGATAGAGGCAAGACTGTCCTACCTTCACCTAGTTGTGTTAAAGGGGCAGAATATCAAGTTGTTTCAGGATATCAAGAACCCAGGCAAGTCCAAAGCAACTAGACAGGCCTTTTTCACCCAGGCCAGTTATGATTTGCATATTGAAACAGTCAGAGCTAACGGTTCCTGAGCCCCTCTTTAATTACTGGGCAGACCTCCCCATTTGCCTTTCAGGCCAGGACAAACGTCGCCTCATTGTTCAGGAGAAGGGCTGCTATTGACACAGAGATGACTGTGTCCTTTTCCCTTGCTCGTAGCCACAGTAGCTCATTGAGTAGTCGCTCAATGCAAGGTAACATTTTGGCAGTTTCCACCCTGCAGCAACTCATGCTAACATAGTTTACAAGCAATTCTAGTTGTAAAAATTAACACCTCCCAACATTCTGGTTGTAAAACTAACACCTACTGGTGTCTGTTTTAAGTATTCATTGAGAAAGGAGCACGATCGGCATCCGTTCTTTCCATTTCCCACGCAATCGTATGACTTGCGTTAATGTTACAGATACAAGAAAACATCAAACTCTTCTACTGATGGTAGAAAATGAGTAAAACCACATATATTAGGGTTTTTTTTTTAGAAAAGCTTTATATATGTGGCCAATTTGGTCAAAATTGTCTGCTTATACAGTGTATTCATTGGAGAATTTTCGCTAACATCCTCCCCTACCCCCTTTTTATTAGTTTGTCTTTGTCTAACAAAGGACAAAGGGGCTTGTTGTACCTAATTTTAGCATGGAGTTACCTGGCTTCACAAGCTATGCCCACTGCGATAAACACTTATGGCTTCAAAAGCTGATAAAGCTTTCCCATTTCTGGCCGCGGTGTATTTTTAGTATGAATGTGTTTATTGGCAACTGCTGGCCGCTGCACCTGTCACTATATTTGGCGACGCCATAACTGCTGGTTCCATAATCTGGACTCACCCACTCTCCGCGCTCCATACCATGTTTGCTTTTCCCAGTTTTTTTTTTCTTCCCCCTTTCCAACCAATCAAGGGGGAATTGTCTGTCTTCCGGAGAAAAAGGGGCAGGCCGCTAATTTTAGATTGACTTGATTGAGCTCAGAGGCCGAAGGGATCAAACCCACATCCGCTGAAAAAAAGGGAAGCTAATTCTAACCATAACATAACTAACATATGTTTTGCTCTACCCAAGTGCTGATTTGAGATCTGCTTAAAGCGCAGCTCCAGGGCTGCAGCCTTCCCCGCTGCACCACTGCAAAGGACCGTTCTTTCTTGTGGCATGTTTTGTGGGTATTGGCCCACCATGTGTATATTTATAGAGACTGGGTCATGACACATGTACATGGACCACTTGTTCTTTCTGAAGGACATGAGGCAGTCGCTTTCCAAAGTTTGCTGATTTTGTAAGTGCGAGTGTATATCTTTCGTTGTGGTATAATTTATTTTCAGGGTGTTGAAACTTCATTTGTTTAAATTAAATTATGTCAGGACCGCTGTACAAATGTCATGTTTGTACAAGACCAATGAAAAGTTCTTTGTCAGAGATTCGGCTACTAACCTCCTGGGCAGGTTGACACATATTCTCTATTATGCAGTGAGAGCAATGGCTATTATATCCAACCCAATCATTGGTTAATCATTGGTTATTGAGGTTCCTTTGTACCAGGACATCCTGTTGTGCAGAATAATCATATCACCATGTAATCAGGCCAATGAGAGACTTCATTATGATCTATGTGTTTCCTGTTAGAGGCTTGTCAATGATAGCGAAGCTGGATTTCTCGAGATACAGAGCAAAGACCGTAACAAATGGTCAGGCTCAATCTTTGGAGTCTTCAAAGGGAACTTTGTAATGACAGCGTTGCTAGCGGTTTAGCCCTCAGGGTCAGCTGTGGAGATGCTTAACTGTGGCTAACTACCAGACCAATTACTGACAAAGACGACTTGAGGAAGAGACACTCGATGCAGTTGCCACAAAAACAATCCCGTCTCCCCCACATCCACCAGCACGTTGGGTATAATAGCCCTAATCTCAACCCTGATCCATTGTTGCCCTCCAGCCGTTCTCAGCTCCCAATCCAGCTGCGTGTCGCCACTTTTCCTGTCAATACTCTGTTTTTTTTGCCATCGTTGGCCTGGGAAGCTGACATTCTACGATGTGTTTATTGGTGGGGGATTTGACAGATATAGTTTTGAGGGTCTTTTTTTGTTTCATGGGACAAATGGGAGGAAATTGTTGAATGTGTCCTGTAAAGTTTGATCTCGAAAGCTCAAGGGAGGACATTAGTTCACAGATGTGAAATAACATTAATGATACTTACACATAGCTCCTTTTCGGATGTTTACCCCAGAATTTACATTAGCTGTCAGAGTGGCGGTCGTTTTTTTTTTATGGCGCCTGATGTTTGTTTGCAGGGTTCTATTAAACAATAGCTGTTAGTGGATTGGCAAAAGCAGGAAGGGTACAGTATCCTTTCTGGAAAATACACATAGCCCAGTCACTTCATTAGTCTTCTCAAGCACGGCCTTATGGGAGGGATTTAACGCAATCACAGTCAATAAGGGAAGTGAACTAGCTCACCAACTAGCATACTATCCATCATTCACTAAGCATGCTGCCAAGTCGACGGAGAGTCCGATGTAGTTGTGTCGAGCCGATGGAAATTTCTCATTCCTTGAGTCCTTTTCAATCTCTACCCCCCCCCCCCAACTTAATCCCCATCTGGCTGGTGGTTCCGTGCTAAAGCTGGGAGATGCGTAGGACTTAATTCAGACACACTAAAGCATTACCGTCTGCACGGGGCCCACAGGGACAAGATGGTCGCCAGGTGTCTTCCTGTCTTCAAAGTGTTGGCATTGTTAATCATGCCCCCACCCCTTCAGTGTCGCCTCACATGTGTTTTATTTCCCTCAGCCCTCACACCGCATACACACCCTTACTCCTTGTTCCCCTGCCTCCCTTTTTTTTTTTTTTTTTTGGACGGTCTGTCACCCAGCTGCATTTCCTGCGGGGTTTATGTACAGTTCTGGCCCAATTGGAACCACATTGGCAAAGCAGCGTGCCATCTAAGTGAAGTCACCACAATTCAAATGGGTGGTACAGAAGAGGATAACCGGAGAAGCTGTAAAGCACCAGGGGATACTGCTAACTCTTCCAGCCTGCCCTTTAGCCCCCAGCAGACTCCTGCTTCCCTCTAATGTGGCCACTTTTATTCCCGAATCCCCTCCTCCTCACTTCATCCACTTCTTCAAAGGGGAAATTTATCTTTCATCTATCTTTGCTAACGGTATTAACGCAGCTCTCGCCTTGTGAACACAGCTTCTACAGCTGCAAGGCCTCAAACACCAGAGAGAAGAAGTAGTGATAAGCAGAACTTTTTTTTTTTCCCTCAATGGGAACATGGGGCATTGATGTCTTTCCAACCTCTGCCAAGTATTTGCAATTTGCATAACAAGGTGTGTGTTTATCTTTTGACACACAGGAAGTGTTAGGAACAAGGCAGGATTGTACAACCTTCGG
This sequence comes from Antennarius striatus, assembly GCF_040054535.1. Lineage (NCBI taxonomy): Eukaryota > Metazoa > Chordata > Actinopteri > Lophiiformes > Antennariidae > Antennarius > Antennarius striatus. The sequence goes on along the minus strand of NC_090785.1, from coordinate 2,226,126 downwards.
GTTAAGTGTATCTTTTAGTGACCCAGAACATTTTGTGTTGCAGAGAAATATGAATCATCAATGACTTTGTGTTTGGGGAATGCCGTCTGCTCTGTTCTGTCACAAATGATACGCACATCCTCTTTGTGAACTTTGTAGTCCTTTGCGGTTCATGTCAAGGTTGGATCTCTTTTTGCTTGTTCTATTATGGAAAGGCACATTGCATTTAATTTGGCACGTTGGCTACCGAGGCCAAGTTTCATTAATAGCGCAGAGGGTGCACTCTCAATGCCCTTGCTGACGCAAAAACCCGGCAAGTAGAAAAAAGAGCTCTTTCCTCTGGAAAAGCACCAGGGGGACTATTTCTGTAGTTTTAAATTTGTTAAAGAGGGCCAGAGAAGCGGAGGGGGTGGTGTTCGCTTGTGAGCAGCAGACTGTTTCACGTGCCAGATCTGCAATGCGTTCCTCCAGGCTGGGAGCTGGCTGAACTCTGGGCCATGGCGCTCCGGGAGAGGAAGTCCCAAGCCTGGGGAGTTTCAGACATCCTGTTTTGGAGTGCCATTGGCCAGGGCTGAGCCTGTTGCACGCCACCTGCAGATTGTGGGTTCAGGTCAGTCAGTAGACCGAGAACAGCAGATGAATGCCACACGCCTGTTGCAGTTTGGCTCATAATGGATTCCCTTTGTCTCGCCACCTCCCACTCTTTCTTAAAATCATATCACTGAATCTAAATTTCTCTTCCCAAACATGCAGCCCCTTTTTTGAACGAACTGCAGATAAACTTCTAACCAACATGTCCTCAATGTGCCCCTTTTCTCTCCCCCCACTACCTTATTTCTCCTTAACTTGGACCGGCTTTCTGTTCTCTTAGAAAAACATTATACAGTTTTAAAGGAATGTGTCTTCAACATTGGTCAAAGAATAAGTCCATAAAAAGAGCGCGCACAAAAGAGAAGTCAAGTATCTGCCATAACATGTTTTTACTTCATGCTGTGAGAAAACCAGTGCACGCTATTCACCGTTTGAGGAAAACCTTCAGTTGTTTTATCGTAGATGCAACGATACACCTGTGTTGTGTCACCAGTTGGTCAATTATTTTATTTATTTACTCATAATTTCCACACGGCGTACTCTCTCTGACCGGCCAAACTCCCACTGTTCTGAATCCCTAGGAGCTGATAGGGCAGGAAGTTCGGGGGGGAGATACCTCTCCCTTGGTCGTTGCTATTTAGGACAACAGGAAAGGGTTTGTGTCTGTCTCGACCAGCCCCGCCTCCCCCTTCCTTGATTGGCCCAGTCTGTTTATTCAGAGCCATTCTCACCAGTCCAGCTGCATTTTCCATGTCTAGCTTGTGACCTTTAATCCAGCAGAGTTTTTTATCAACTATGGTTAAGGGATAGATTGAGTATTACCAGTTTCATGTTAGAAAATGCAGGTTTTTACAAAACACAGAGGGATTACGTAGGATTCTAACTCGAAATTTGCCCCAAAATAATCATATAATTTGTGTTATCCTACCTTGTCCCCCAATTTTTTTTCTTTCATTGTTAGAGAAAAGGAAGTATGCTGTGGTGGCTGCAGCGTACAATCTCACATTTAGTAAGAAAACCATCACAATGGAGTCATGGGACTGTGGGATGCTCATCTGGCATCCCTTAACTGGCCTGAAAAGTCCTAAATGCTGTGGGGGCTCAACTTCTAACCCCAGGAAAACACCAATAGACCCCGTAGGCCGACTTCAAAGAGTGAGCACATCAAACGAAGCTGAGCCCATAGATGGTCAGCGGGGATCAAAACCAGCACCAACTCTCCCATTTGTCAGTACTATGACTTATACGCATTTTCTCCCCCAGTAAAACTGACATTTTGTGGAGGCAGTTCAGCGGTGGCAGTCAAAATGTAAAGGCGTTTTGTGTAATACGTGTAATCGTGACTGACTCTGGTACACGTTAAACGCAGCATGAGCCGCCAATCCACCGTTTTAGCAGACGCTCCTGCAGAATATGAAATGTTATGTCATGTGCAAGGGTTTGCCCCCCCTCCCCAGAATAAGGAAAAAGGGTTTTTCTGTAAGTTTGGCCCCCGTCTATCTCTATACACCCCACCCACCCCTCTCCTCATTCCCATCACCACCCCCTGTCTAACCCTGACGCTAGCTTGTCTGAGTGGCCTTTTGCCATGCATTCCTCTCTTCCCTGTTTGGCCTCTGTCTCAGGAAGTGGCCCAATTAGTGGATAAACACCATGGAGGAGATGAGGAGGAGGGGCCGGTCAACTCCCACCCCCTGCGTCTATGCCAGTAGTCCACCAGCAAAAAGACGCAGAGGAGCCGGGGAGCTGTGATAGGTGGGAGGGGGTGACAAGCAAGCTAAGTTTATTGAAACTTAACATCTTTATGGTAATGAGGGCTTCGACAGTAACACTTCCTGTAGAATGTCAGTGCAACTTCCAGCACAAATATCTACAGGGAAAATACAACAGATGCTTTTCTTGATTTTTTTTTTTTTTTGCCGATTTAAAATACCACAATGGATTTTGGTTGAGTTGGTATTGGTTGGTGTTTGCCTGCGGAGATATGGTTCATGTATTTGCGGTTCAAGTTATCTGTAATTTGACATGTGCAAACTGTTGACATAATAGCCTCAGGGCAGGAAATCTTGATCTACAAATAGCACTCTTAACTAGGCAAGGTTATTATCAACACACTTTATTGTTAATTTTCTGTCAAATTTTGTCAAAGTTATTTCAACTTCAGGAAGGTTTCCTGATTTTTGAATATCTTTGTCTTCCAGTCTTTGTTTTTTAATGTCAGAATCATCTGTGATCTTGTTGAGCCCTACCTTACATTATGACTTAAGTTTCTCCAAAGTATCCAAAGGATCTTGCTTCATAATGCGCCCCACATTTTCACTGGGGAAGATGCAGTCCAGACCCAACATGTGCAGAATGTGGCAAGAATGTGTTGCTGGAATAAGCAGAAGCAAACACGACAAAGACTTCAGAATGGCAGAGGATGCTCCTCCAAGACTTGTCTTACCTTTTAGCATTAAAGATGCCTTCACTGATGCTTAAGTTACCCATGCCGTGGGCACTAACACACCCTTAAACCATCACAGATGCTGCATCTGGATGGTTGTTCAGCCAGGAAAACACGTTTGGCTGCTGCTTTGCTTCTTAGATTCTTTTCTAGAGGCAGAGACCGATTGGGTTCATAGATCACTATGTTCTATGGTATAACACATCTATTAATGTCCCTAATGCAGTTGTACAATTACTTAAACCCAGTTGCTGCAGTGATCTAAGGTCTTGGATAATCAAACTCACAAACAATCACAAACTTCTTACCATCATTTGGAGATTTTGTAGAATCTCTGGTGTCCCTTGACACTAAAAAGCTAAAACCTCGCTCAATCTTTGCCTCTGCATGACTTCACCTTTCAGGGATGCCCTTTTCACACTCAATCTCGATACTATCACCTGTTCCCAGTGAACCTGTTTACCTGCGCGACGCTCCAAACAGGTGTTTTTTTTCTTTCCGTGTAGCATTCCACAACATTCCCTATCTTTTGTTGCCTCTGTTCCGACTTGTTTGATTCTTGTTGCTGCCATCAGACTTCAAAATAAGCCAACAGGCGTGCGTACACACACCTCTGATTTTGCAAATAGACATGAATTATTCACTAATAATCGGTCCTAATAATGTATATTCCTCACATTTTTGAAGATGTAATCATATTGTTACCTTGAAACAAGCCATCCAGAATGATATCCGATATTTTTGCCTTCCAAATTGACCTCAAGCAATAATTCCCTCATCTGCCCTCTTCTTGAGTGAACTCGGTAATTTCATTGACTGAGTCGGCCAACCCCCCCCCCCCCCCTCAACCGCCACCCTCTTTGCCATATTACAGTTATTTCAGCTGGCAAATATGTACTTTGCATTCCACCTACACCAGTGAAGGCACATGCCGCTCCGTTTCCCTGAAACAGTCACTTAACCAATGGTGCAATTACCATCCCGTATGCCCAAACACGGTTGGAACCGATCGTTAGATAAACAAATGTTATCCGATAGGTACAAATTATATACGTATGGTAAAATTACAGATGCATGGGCTACTTTCAGTTTTTTAGGGGAACCAGTTGTGAGGCTGCATTTCAATCAGGGTTTCAATTTGGACTTCTACTTTTCCAGCATGTCTGAAAATGTTTGATTCTTATTGAGATAACAGGAAAGAGTCCGTCTCGGGATATGTTTTCTCCCCCCCCCCCAGTTTTTTCCCTGGTTGGTGGCTCCACATATTAAGAGTGTTTGCGGAGCAGAGCAGTATGCCATATGGCTTGTCAACGGGGATGAATTACGGTTCGCAATCCCTCCAAGAAGTAATGAGATGCAGGAGATAACTGGAAAAGCAGCTTGCGTGCTCCTCTTTAGACCCTGAACACCTTTGACTGACAAATTCTTTTTTGTCACAAAATGAAAAAAAACCTCATAAGTTATTTTGCTGTGGGACCTGTGAGTGGATGGAGGCGACACAGGGACTGGTCGACACGGGGAAACTTCAAATCTGGTACATAGATAGAGGAGAAAATGTCTTAAACAGCACATGGCGCTCATTTTAATAAAGTATTCTTACTCAAGTTTCTTGAACTATTAAAAGTCGAACAGTCTCTTTGATTCGGTGAAATATTCTCACTATGCTGACACCACTGAGCGGAAATACCTTCGTGAACGATACTGATTCGTTAGTTGAAGATATCTGAGGCACTTATGGCACCTTATGGCCTCAGAGGAAAGACAGATGGAGGGTAAAAATAAGGTAAAAGTCTAAAAAAAAAGAGGGGATGGTGTGATTGAGGGTGTCGTTGAAACTAAACAACCCACAGGACATAAGGCAGCAAGTATTATATTATCTAAATGGCAAGAATGCCAATCTTGAAACTCGATCTTCCAAATTACACATCCCAATGTTTGGTACATAGCCTGTCATTTCTGAACACACGCCAAAACAAAACACAACAAAAAACAAGTTTCCCACTGAAAATGGGATTCCTAGCTAGGAAAGTCAAGCTATTTATGGTATGCACCACTTTCCACCCCTGAAATATCAGCTTCTCTCCTTTATTACCCCCTTCCCTCTCTCCTGACAGACAGTAAAGCCACCTCCAGTCGAACCGCGAGCCAAGATTAAGTTTGACAGGCAAATAGCTGCTCTCAAGACTGTGATGGCTCGTCTGTTGTCGTAGCAGGAGTTTGAGCCCTGTGCGTGCCCGTACGCACAACTTTGGCGTCCCATCACTGAGAGATTTACAGGCCTGAAGTGCCGTGAAGTTACAGTACAGTGGGGGCCCGCCGGTGAGGCCCTGAGACAGAGGGAGGCAGGCTGGGTCCTGGGTTAGGGGCTCTGAAAAGGTTGTAGGTTATAAATACTTGACAGCGCAGTAAAGCTGTCACAGTCTTCCTGAAGCAAACATGTACTCACATATGAAAACCCTCGTGTGTGTGTGTGTGTGTGTGTGTGTGTGTGTGTGTGTGTGTGTGTGTGTGTGTGTGTGTGTGTGTGTGTGTGTGTGTGTGTGTGTGTGTGTGTAAACTCCATAGAATGGCATTAATTTTACCACATTCATAAGCAACGTGAAAAGGTAGATAAGGAGCATTGTTTAAATCTATCCTAGTGGATATGACTTTATCTTTAGTTCCTCTTTGGTTCCCCTTTTGGTTCCTGTTTGGTTCCTCTTTTGTTCATCTTTTATTCCTGTTTGGTTCCTCATTTGTTCATCTTTTATTCCTCTTTGGTTCCCCTTTGGTTCCTCTTTGGTTCCATTTTGGTTCCTGTTTGGTTTCAGGAGCACAACTCAGAACCGTTTTAGTATCTACTATTTTCATGAAACCTCATCCACATGTTAATCTTTGTAATAAGTTTCACCTTTCAAATCATCGCAACGTGTTTCTCAAATATTTCAGCACAATGATTTTGTCCTTCTTCCATAAAATGCATCCAAAACGGGACATCCCAATCAACTTTGGATTCAAACTAAAGTTGAATGGCGTCTGTTCTTGCCCAAGACCCAGCCGTCCATGATGGAATTTTCCCTCTCCGATAAGGCTGGGCTGTTTTCAGGAGGACAAACCAAGGTTGAAGTTTGTTGTAGCTGCTGTAGACTCATCAGACTGGTGAAGGCATTGTTTAAGAATGCACTGCATCTCAACAAGAAGGCCACAATGTGACTTATGTAGAACCTTCAGTCCATGTTGAGGCTTAGGTCTCCAGGAAGGTTAGGCTCCTGAAGATATTAAAGATATTTCCTCTCTTGGTATTTTGGGAATAATGAGCGAGACCAGGGTCTTACATGTTGCTCCAGTCATGGTGTTTGGGTTTAGATGAGGTGACTGAAGGCCAAGAATATCTTGAATATCTGTCATAGGTGGTGTAGAGGTAAGATCCAGGACTTCCAACCTGAAGCTCAAGGGTTCGATACCTGACCCTACAACAGTTCTTCCCCAGGTTGGGATCAATAAAGTACATCTCATCTCATTGGACAGAAATGGTCGACTTCAAACAATGTCCTTGACAAAGACTCTGACAGGGAGACACCAATAACATACCCGTACCTGCATTGATGGGTGAAAGGAATCCGATCAGGTGTAGCTGCTGATGTTCAGGACAGTTTTCCGTTTGGGAGGGACAAAGCTTTGTTTTTTCTCAGGTCTTTTGTCAATAATTTCCATTATTATTATCACAATTATACAAAAGTAGTGGTTGAACAAGATAAACGGTGCTGATGAGGAGTCGACCGATGACATCATCAGTTTTTGGCAGCACATGGGAACAGACAAGGAGGACTGTTAAGATGTGACAGGGTGTTGATGACTACCTTAATGAGTTCTACGGGATGCGGTTAGGTTACTATTCTACTTCTGATTGGCTTGGCATGATGATGGTGTTTCTCACGTAACCCTTCAGTGAGAGATCTTCTACTAAGTGAGAAATCGTCCTGCCAAACCAATCAGTGGCCGAGTGGGGCGGGTCTTGACATGGCTGTGGTTAGATTTGTGAAATCTCCTCTTGGACTCATGCCATCCCCTGGATAAGCCTCAAAAACCAATCTTCTGTTCCCTCCCCAGGGCTGACCGTTCCACAAAATTTCATTCAAGTCCATTCAGAGCTTTTTGACTTATCCTGCTTACAAACAAACAAACCACTTACATAACCTCAGTCCCTCGTTGGCGGAGGTAATTATCAAAACTTTCTTGAAGTAATTTTCCTCTAATCAACTAATTGATTGCCAGTCATTTGCTTAAGCCTTAAGGCATCCATGTGTTCCAGAAGAAGTGTGTGTGGGATCGCCAGACGGCGTCAGAACCCCGTCAGAACCGGGCGGCCAGATCCAAGAGTTTTCATAAATGTGCAAAACCAACGAAGTTCTCTTTATTTCATTGAAAAAGGACACGTAGAGGAACTTCCGCCAGTTGTGCGTTGCTTGTAAAGTCATTAGCTAACATCCAATAAGATGTGGCTTACCTTTAATAACAGTAATTTCATTTGCTTCTCTTGCTAAAGTACAGATTATTTACAAATGAGAACCAATTAAAGACATCCTTTACATTCCAAATTCCTATCCTCGTCATCGCCGTCACCTCGCCGTCAATAAAAGACGTCTGCAGCCCTGCGAGAATGTTTATGTGTTTAGTCAATGGATGTCAGGTATAAGAAAGGGATTAAACGTGACGTGAAGTTGTTGCATTGTTATTAAGTTCCTACAATTTACCAGAAAAATGTTTTGCAAAAGCAGGAACCCAGACATAATAGCCGAACCACATGCTTGAGTAGGACTCATTTTAAGATCAGACAATGAGACTTTGTCTCTGAACGAATGTTCGTCTTGCTCTATATTGACTAAACTAATATCTCCACCTACTTTAACCTCGATTCAAATTGGAACATGTAAACTGTAAACCAAGATATGATCCATGTTTTATTTATTTTGCTTGAACCTAATCCCAAGGTTAGATGAGTGCATGCTGAACATAAAGACGTGTTAAGAATATTAAAAAGTGTGAAGCTGTTGGTTGGGGGCCGTGTGTGGGTTTTTCGACTATTTTATCAGATAAATAAGAGTCAAAATAAAATAAATAGCAGTTCAATCATACTGGAGGCTCGCGATAAATTCAAGGTGAAGGTTTCAGAATTAAACATGAACCCTCACAGTGCATATATATATATATATATATATATATATATATATATATATATATATATAAAATAACAGTGAATGAAAGAAAGAAGTGAAGTGTTACTGGTTCAGAGGAACATGTACATGCAGCTCCTGGTCTGAATAGCACTTCCTGGCGTGTGAAAGGCGATCTGAAGAGGGAGGGGAGAGATGAAGGGAATGAGTCGTGGTGGAGGTGCGTGTGTGGGTGGGTGGGTGGGGGGGGGCACCTCCTCCTCCTCCTCTTCCTCCTCTTCCTTTTTCCTCCCACCGCTGAAAGCCTTGTTTGCCATTCTTGTGAGCACCTCTCTGAAAAGGTAGTGAAGGGGGTGGGGAGGGAAGGAGGAGGAGGTGTTGGGAGCCGGGGAGGGTGGGGGGGGGGTGACAAAGAGAAGAAGAGGACCACATCCGTGTTTGCCAGGTGTTCCTTTTGTGAACCTCACCTTGCACTCAGGCATGGAGGACGATGTAGAGAATATACCCAGAGAAAGGTGGAATCAGAGAGGGAATGAGGGAGAAGAATGAAGGAGAGAGCGAGTGAGGGGGGGTGGGGGTGTGTGGAGATGCAACAGGGAGGCAGGGAATGGGACAAGCCCCTAGATCCTGTCATTCTTTGACAGAGATAATCTGCAGGAGAGCTTCTGCAGACACGAGGCATGCATGCACGTGTATCTATGAGCGTGCACGAGCATGCACGTGCATCCATGAGCGTGCACGTGCATGCACATTTGTCTTTCTGTGGGTGTGTGCTGCCTCATATTTATTCAGTGCAGGTTCATAGCTTTTATGCACGCTATTATGCTCCAGTGATAAAACGTTTTTCCACAGCCCATCAACAATGCCTTATCAAAGCCGTAATCACTACCCAGACTGCAACAGCCTGCTAAACCTGAATGCACGCCGACAACGTGATAACTCCACTTTTCAGTCCTTCACATCCGAAGGACCCCCCAAGTCAAGTCAGCTCAAAATTTATGCATTACTGTAAATGCAAACAGGCTTTTCACAAACTACTTAACTACACTACAGAGGACATAAATATAGATAATGGACACAAATTAGGCTGGGGACCCTCATCTGAGAAAGTTTTGCCCAAAAGATTCTTATCTCAGTAGACCTTTGCTCTTAGAATGGATTTTACATGAAATTGCAAGCAGATGCTAGCCAGCAAAGACGTTCTGCTTTTTTCTGATTGATTCAATGCTGCAGCACCGTTCCCAGCAGCCTCCAGAGGAACGGGTTCTGTAATCTTGAAGCGGTAATTCTGGGTAGTTGTGGTAATTTCGGTTCAACTGGGAAAGGTTCTGCCTCATGCTGATATCTAACTTAATTGTGCGACTCGAATTTTTTACGCAACCAGAATGCAGATCCAGTTGTTTAGATTGCCGCGGACGTGTGTCTTGAAGAATCCTTGTGAAGGGAACTCATGTGAACTCCTTTTGTTTTCCTGTTTTCCAACGCAGCACAGATGTCCTGTTCTCAGTTATTTTGAATACTCACTTGGGCGAATTATTCGCACTTACCTGGCCTTAGGTGGAGAAGTAGAGGCTTGTTGTTGGAAAGCCCAATAACTTTCAGTTTGTGGTTTGTTAGTTTTGAGATTAAGCAGTTGACAGCATGCGAATAGACCAGTTTATCTATCTTTAGAAACTGAAGGTTGTTGTTTTCTTGCCAAAGGGAATCACCTAGATCCGGAGTTGTTACACAACCAGAGGTGCGGTTATTTTGTGCATTTCTTACAAAGCAGGCGTGACACAAGTCAAGGCAAACAAGCACATCTTTATTCTCCAATTCTATTTGCATCGACTCAATGCAGAGATGAACTGAAAAACTTTTGATGGTTCACTTTTGGTCTCTGTTTACTTCCTCTCTCTATCATCACAACCTTTGGGTGTAATCTGTCAAAAGGAGCTGCATACTGAACACATTAGTCACGAAAAATGTGCTTCGGTGCCAAGTCCGCTTGCTGACACGGGCATTCTCTGTTTTATTTTTGTGGTATTTTTAAAGATGCGTTGCCAGTAAACCTCCTTGAAGTACTTTACTGTCTTCGGATTACGATTGCAAAGATCGAAAATCAAAGATTGTACTTATGGTGGTAATGGTACCTGGAGACGAAGTTTCAGTACCAGGCACCTAATTTCCAGTGCGAAAAAACGCAACTCGACATGTAAAAACCTTAAAGAAACAAGAATACTTATAAATAGAGTCACACAACCTAAACATAGCAGCCGCAAGATTATGCCTTGGTCTTCGCTCGGTCTGAATGCGTCCACATCAACATTAATGTCTAGCAGTCCTGGAGAGCATAGCTCAATTACCAGCAGCTTACTGTAAGACAAATACAGAAATAGACTGGTGGGCGGTGTTGTGTTTCACTCCTTGTACCCAAGGTCAGGAGACTGTAAAGTAATATCCCCTTGTAAAAGGAAGGATCCATGTCTCTGCAAACAGGGTGTTGCTGAGTTGACTGAATGGACAGGACTGCATCGAGGCGGTCATTAACCCGTCGATCAGTCAGCACTGTTTGATTGATGGAGCTTACGTCAGCATCACGTGCCTTCATATACCTATAAAACATCCATACATCATCTACACAATATGAACTGTTCTGCAGGTACAACAGCTGTTATCTTGTTTTGCTGTAATAGGCTATAAGACATGAAACATTGGCCGCGCTCACATTCAAGGTCTTATTACTGGCTACAAAGGGAAGTATTGTTCTGAATGTTGTCTTATTCTCCTCAGGGTTGAGGTCCGCTGGTAATGTGTGGATAAATAAAGTCTCAGAACATAAAAGCCAAGATTGAAACTCAAGGCTAACTTCTGCCCGGTTATCAGACAGAAGTTGTGGCTAATTATTGCGATCGTGAAATCCTGGTGAGGATGTTTGAGATTGGTGTAAAGAATATTAAATACTGATCTGATATTGATTGGCGATAGCAACCCCCCCACCCCTCCAACAGTAAAGTCAGTTTGTCCATGGCTGTGATGCTAATGGACAAACCTCCTATCAAATTTCTGCCCCAGTGAAGGATGCCTAAGTCTTTTTGAGAGCAGCGTATTTTGCGACCTGTGGCGTTGACCTGTCACTCCATATCCATTTCCAGCACCTAGTCTCATCCATGAATGGCGGCGCGTACCCCCCCCCCCTTCACTGTCGCCATGGAGACAGCCAGTCTGACCTGGAATGCCGCCGTTCGGCTCGACTGAGGGTTTCACTCCTCTTTCGGAAGAGCTGAAAGTATCAATTAAGGCAGAACCACCACCACCCCCACCCCTCCAGCCACCCCTTCCTCCCCCCACACACACCCCCAGCCTCACCTTATCCTCCTCCCAGTCACATAACTCATGCAGCCGGAACTCGAGAGCACACCAATTTGACCAGATTCCACTTTCTCAAATTGCAAGAAAACACACTCGACTGATGGCCCCCCTCCCAACCTGAGGGGAACCATTGTTGTATGCCTTGACCCTCAAACCCACGCTCCTCCCCTTGCCTCCGTCCGTCCTGTCTCCACTCTGTGTCACTTAACAAGCTAAGAGCACACCTTTTTCCGTCCGACCTCGACAAGAGAGCCTTTGACGAGCCCGAGGGCCTCTTGGGGCATCTGGTAGTCCGCTCTCCATGGTCAAGACCCACGAGGGAAAATGTGTAAAGGATATCTAATGGCATGTAAAAAGATCACCTGGTAGATGGATTGACACTTATATAATACTAAGTACAACTTACTGACCTGCAGGAACTAAAGAGTTACCATGCACAAGACACCTGCTCAGGCTTTTCCTTTCCTTTTTTATATACTACTAAAGTACAGCAATTTCCCTGCCTTTTTTTTGGGACCCCCGGTGGTCTAAAGCCCCAGGTCAGCTGCTAACATTTTCCAGTTGGTAATCCAGCACTCATCCTACCAGAGTGCTTTAAAATTGGAGTGCGGTTGTGCATTAAAAAGTCCCGTTTTTTGCACTTTTGGTTTGTAGAATTGCTGGAGGTAAGGCGCCAAAGTGCTGCTTGTGACTTTCTCTCCATACAATCACAAAAGCAAGACCTTGCATAATGTTTAGCAAACCAGAAAGTCAGGCAGTAACAAAAGAGGGAAGATGATTGCAAAGGGCAATCATCCCTGAAATAATGGTGTTACCTCACAACTCCCCTCTTAAGTCCAACATGCCATAACCTGAAGAAAACCTCATGGCAACATCATGCAGGAATTTTTGGGGTGATTTTGAATTGCAGTTCACTTATTTACCTTTGTTCTTACTCGTCCCTCTGATCACTAGCGTTACCAACTACTAGCTAGCTAGCCGAGACGTTCTTATGCTCCGTATTAAGGACGAAAACAGGCACATCTTCCTTGCGTTTTCTTTGCTTGTTTCACGTATTTCTGGGACATATATGGACAAGATGGATGAAATGGAGTGATGGCATTGGGAATGGTTGGGGAAGGTGGAGCTACAATTCAACCAAAGCATGACAAATTGGAACAGACATGATGAAGAGCAAGAAAATGGTCTGTCTTCAAGTCTTTATGAACTACCTGGACCTACCTACCATTGCCATGCATTATTATCAAAATCAGGGATGCATAGAAGAATGCAGCCTTTGCTGGATAGACCTTTAATGGACGTAACTATATAGGGATAAATAGAGAACATACAGTAAATGGTCCCAGTCCTGGCAGAGTCAAGGAGATGTGCATTTAATTGAGATAACCAGCTAGTTCCGGCTACAATATGCAGGAATTAATGGTTATTAGGGCAACAAATCAAGCTGTCCATCTATTGTGGAACTCCTGAAATCACAGAAGACATTTCCTCCCTGATATATAAGACAGTGACACATTTCTCATGAATTTTCCACTCGAGAACCCAAGTTTCATTGAGCGAGAGCAGACGTTTCGGGACGACAGAAACCATTTCCCTTCAACGCAAGTCAGTGTACCATCAAAATGATTTTGAAGCTCTTGTTTTAGGCTAAAGTAGTTGCATAATGTTGGTTTAACCAGAGCATAGATCCCCTTTGCAGATGTTGTAGAAATATATCATCTTCCAAACTTTGACTTTGAATGCAAGCCAAGCTTTCATCACGCTGCCGGGCGACGTGTTTGCATATTTGCAGTCTTTTATGCACCATATCAATTTAGATGATTAAAAGTTGTTTTTGTTTTTTTTAATTTTTCATCAAACTATGAAGCAGCAGCAGTTAATAAGTGTGTGATCCGTAACAACAGTACCCTACAATTATTTGTGTGTTTACCTGAGGTGTTTTACGCAGCTGTGCTGTGAAACTGTGCCAGTGTATCCTGAAACCTTTTGTGGTGTCTAACTGCATGTGCAGCTACAGTTTGCTTTGGTTTTTCAATCCTTCCATCATCACCGAGAGACATTCATCAACACACAGAGTAGGAAGCAGCGGTATATAATTTGCGCTGTCTGAAAGAATTATTCAACTACGCTCAGCTGCTCCAAATTTGATGGGAAGTTCCTAAAAAAAGACGGCGATTTAGGAAAAGAGGTCAGCCGATCACCACATAAATCAGCGCGCCACGGCCAGCGATGGCCCCGGGAGCAGATGTGTCTTTAGCGCTTGGCACAGGGACGGCTGTGCCAGATCAAAAAAAGAAAGAAGGCCCAACCCTCAGACCATAAACATGTCCTTCCACAAACCCAAACGGAGGCTGCAGCGGCGCTGCGTGCCTCCCGCCAGCCCTCCCTCACTCATTTTCTCTGTTTCAACACATCCCTCTCTCTCGACTTCCTTCCTGCCCCACCCATTGAATTTTAATACCTGCCTGTCATGTTTTCTTCTCCCCCCCCCCTCCTCCCTTCTCTCTACCTCCCCCCTCCTTCACCAGACCCTTGCTGCGTATCTAGTAATTACCAGAGCGCTGAGAAAACCCTTTCATTTACAGGATTGGCAATTATCTCAGTGGAACACAATAAAATGGCTTCCTCTCGAGAGGAAGGGGAAGTTTGAGCTGCGGTACGCCGCTGCGTGTCGCACCGCCTCGCTCTTGAAGTGGGAGCAGAGGTGGAGGTCCTGAAGGAGGTGTAGTTCTTTTCTTCTTTCTTCTTCTTTTTTTTTTACCCCTGCGGAGATATTTGATAGTAAAATAGCAGAGTGAGTTTGGGTTGGGGAAGGGGAATCGATGTGGTTCAAGTGATGTTGCTTCATTACCTGAGATTTGTTCCTTCTTGTTGTTAAGTCACCACTTTTGAAATATGAATGCTTTTAAATTGGGTAAAGTTTGGAAAAGCTGCCTTTAAGCAGCTTTGATTTAGAGCCGTGGCCTCCTGCTCACCTCCAGGGGAATCTATAAAGTTGTTCAGACCATTGTAAATAACACTTTTATGACGCTTTAGAATGGAGGGGGTTGATCCCAACACTCCACTGGGACCAACACGACCGTCAGGTAGACCAGTCGGCCTCTTTTCTTTGGCGATACTGTGACAAAGCACACAAAAAATGTCAATGAGCATAACGTTGTAAATGTAAAATGTTGAGTTTGGCTGAGGAAACTTTTCAGTTTGAGTTTGAACATGTGGCTCGTTAGCCTGATCGATCAACCTGGTTTCCATTGATTCAGGTGGAATGGAAGTTCCTACCGATGCAGATTCCGCGTTTAATATATACGTTCTGTGCAAGTTAACGCGACTGTGGTACTAAAACGTTGGATGGAAGCGTGCCACGGTTGGAAAGAACGCAACTGAAGGCAGAAACAATAAATTTGACTAATATACAGTATATGTATACTATATTTATGTTCTCCAGTCACAACGCTGCCAACACTGGATGCACTTAATTGGGTCGGCTTTGGCATCCGTACCAGAATCATTTGTTGAAGAGTCAATCCAGCCAAGTAGCATAAAATATTTACCCCGACACAACATCTTTGTGCAGAACTTGTCCCTATTAATGTTAATAACATTATAATAGACAATATTATTAGGTATCTAAATGGACGCATCCATCTTTGATTGGTCCGTCCTGTGATGCCTAACACTTCTTTCACAACGGTGTTAACACAACTACAACAGAACGGCAGTAGTTTAAAACGTTTTCACAACAAGTATGACAATCGATGGAGGTAAGTGGTTTGAGTCACGCGTTTGTTACACCGTGTGCCACCTGTCCAAGTAAACCCCGACTGGTTGAAGGTTTGCGACCACCTCACCGGCGGTTTGCCGGACCTCAACGCGGCGACAGCTGGCGTTTCCTCCCCCTGTGTGTCGACTCGCTTTGTGTTTCCACAAGCGCCTCGTTGCTGCCTCTACCCGCCTCGCCGTCCCACCTGTCGTTTTTTTTATTTTTTATGTCGACTTGGGGAGAGAGAGAGAGAGAGAGGCGAAGTTTGGCTGGAACAGCTGGTTGCCTTGGCAACACTTTGTGCCACTGCAGCGGATTGGAACAGGAACTGGCCTATCCATGTCAGTCTGCAGGCAGGATCTGGGCCATGCCTTGTGTTAACAGATTATCTGATTTCCATTCAGACGGCTCGGGTATCGGCCCCACTCCTCCGCTCTCTGTAAAAGCGACCCTGGCCTGCCTCTTTTCTGAAAGCCCCCAGAGCCCTCCTCTCTTCTCCCATTTCCTGTCTTAATTACGCCCTCCTTTGTACCGCTGGTGTTTTTTTTCTTCCTTGCCTCCACCTCCTACTCCACATCTCTCATCCCCTCCCTTCTTACTGTCTATCTCTCACTCCTATTTTGTAAAAAAAAAAAAAGAAAAAAAGATGAGGACCAAGATTTTGAAGTTTGAAGACTGTCCTTGCCCCCCTCCCACCTCCATTCCACTGCCACCACCCACAGCCCAGATCCCCTTCTCCCTTCCAATCGTCCCTCCACCTGAAAGGGAATACTGTGTTTTTCGATGCATAAAAGGCTTGGCGCTGTCAACAGGATGAATCCACCAGGGTCCATGGAAAACACACTCAGAGCTGCAGCTACAGTTTCTCTGAAAGGGGGGGGGGGCAGAGAGAAGGGGGGAGGAAGAAGAGGGTGAGTGAGGGAGGCAGCTGGAAGGGATTACTGTGCAGTTTCATAGGCAGCACAATTACAAACATACCAAGTGTTAACTTGGCTGTGCAGCATAACACCAATGATGATGCTTTGGAGCTGGGACAAACTTTTTTTTTTCTAGTGTGTGTGTGTGTGTGTGTGTGTGTGTGTGTGTGTGTGTGTCTGTGTGTGTGTGTCTGTGTGTGTGTGTCTGTGTGTGTGTGTTGTTACAGAACTCCTGGAATCCCTTTCGCAGGTAAATTGAAGTTCCTAACTGTGAAAGGAAAACAAAGGGGGCAGATTAAAAAAAAAAAACGCCGAGGTGCTGTAAAAAAAAAAACACAATGTGGGCACCTCCGCCACGACACAAACAGGTTTGTCACCCTCCTACCCCCGGATCCAGTTACCCCGCCGGGGGCATTGAGGCGAGACCGAGAAAGAGGGTGACCTTGTCTGTGGCGAAATCTGACACAGGTTTTCACATGCTGGGTGGGGGATTTTTTTTTTTCCTCCTCTTCCTCGCTCCCTCTCTCCGTTCCTTTGTTATCTCCTTCAGTCGGTGGCTAATTGCTGGGATGTTGTAGATTACATTAAGCATGCAGCTCCTATTGTTGGTGTGCAGTGTAGTAAAGCACGGGCAGGAAGTGAACCACCAGGATTTATCTTGATGTCCGTTTCGTGGAGCTTTCAGACCATGTGGTCGAATTCCAAAGTTCATCAGTCGGGTCATTTTTTTGGGCTCCAGGATGTCTGTTCTGTTATCTGTTACGTATCATATCAGGCCCAAGTTGGAGAACACACACTTAATAAAACCAGTCCCATCCTACCCAGAATGCCTCTGGACGATGTGGTCTTACGTTGAGGTGGCGGTGTTGTCTTTTCTGCAGCTGGTGTTTGGCGACCGGTGTGATGAATTAATGTGAAGCAGCACCAAAACAAAGTTTGTTTCCAAGCCTGAGTGAATTTTGCAGTGGAAATAAAAAGCAGCGGGACGTTTTTTTATAGAGATGAAGCTCAAAACAACACAGTCATGGCTGGAGCTGCGTTCACTGTGGGCGATGATGCAGGCGGAGCGGGAAAGCCCACAAGTCCATGTGTCTTCATCCAGCGAGGGGGTATTGTCTCTGATGACACTTTCTGTCTCTGTGGACCCCACCCCACCCATCTCACCCCCACCCCCACCCCATCACCGACCCGGCCTCAGCTCCGGTTGAAGGTAAACAAGCTGATGTTTAAAAATTTCACGGAAGTGGAAGCCGATCCCGCCGGGTTGGCCGTCACTCAGCGGCTCGCCTGTTTGTGTTTGTGAGAATCCACCAGTGACAGCATGAGAGCTTCACTTCCGCTGTGTGTGTGTGTGTGTGTGTGTGTGTGTGTGTGTCACACACACAGACATTCCTCATAACAGAGCCCGTCTTTAGCAAAAGAAGGGGGGCAAGCCTCCACCGATGCTAAAAAGAGTCATGTGGCGATGATGATGATGATGACAATAGAAATAATGGAGGTGGTGAAGAAAACAAAATCCAAACAAAACTTAACCCTCCAAACCCTGAACTATCACATAATTGCCAGAAAAATTGAATTTTTTTGGAAAATAAGCTCTTAATGGCATCATCTGTCAAATTTGTTGAATATTTCTTTGCAAGAATTTGCTTTAATTTGTATAATTTTTACTAAATCCGGAATTTTTTTTGCATGCAAAAAGCAGATGCATGCGTCTGATTGTATACAGCGAGTTATTACAGGAAATAAGTAATGAAATTTATGATTTAGAAGACTCTAAATCCTGAAAGGCCGAGTGAATCAAATATCATATGTTTGGCTTTAAAGGGTTAAACGGATCTTTAGACTGCATGCAAAAAAAACAAAAAAAAAATCCAGGTAACACGTTTAATTTGTAATCAAAATAAAAGCGGCAAAACTCAAAAGACCTGATGAGTCCTTTAACAGGTAACGTCTAGTAACAAACTGCATCCCAACGTCTTTATTACTCTTTTCAAAGGCATTTCATTGTTTCTTTTTCCTATTTTATTTGTTTTTCCAGACAGTTGTTGGTTTCCATTCCGTTCGCCACAGTATACAAGAGCTCAGCTTGAGGTAATTTATCGCAGCGAAATGTTGTGTTTGATTCGAAAAGCCTGCGCCAGTCACATCTGTCTTTTCTTAAGCGAGGTTTTAAAGTGGATTTTAAAGCCATGTGGAAATTAATGAAAACCCACAACTGTGTTGAAAATAAAAATAAACAACAAAAAGAAATAAAAAGAATCTTCGGCCTCGGGAGGAGACGGTTGTGATTTGCAGCAAACATGCAAACCTCTGGTATCATCCTTTCAGAGCGTGTCAAAGGTGAATGTCAGCGTTTTGCCCCCCCCCACCCCCCCTCCGGATCCGTCAAAGCAACGATGACAAGGGTTGTCAGGGAAAACACAAAGCACTCTGGGTTGCGTGTTAGGGCTCCGCCTGAGTGGCACCGTGCCTAACGAGAGCCCAGCGGGGACCCCGACGTGGGGATTGGCACCTGCAAGCTGTCTCCGAGGTGGGGGGGAGCGCGGCTGGACTCGAACGCATCCGCCGCCGCTGCTCGTTCCTGATTGGTCGGAGACCCGCGACTCGTCGGTCGCTCACATACTCCGGGGGAAAGATTATGGAAACCAGAGGTTGGCCAGTTTGCGCCGAACTCCAGGCCCGGTAGAGTTAAACTGCAAACTGCGGACAGCTGGCAGGAAACGCCTCTTTGTAAAGCAAACATACAGCCGCTGTACCGCTTTCTTATTTTGGGCTCCAATGGGTCGACATTTCAACATGTTCTCCGTCTAATTTCCTCTGCTTTTCTTCACTTCTTCTTTTTATTTTTTCCCCCCCCGGTGGGCGACCCTTGGCTCTCGTACCCAGACGCTGCCCACCTATTCTCCTAAAATAGGACCGCTTTCCTGGCAGTGGCCATTTTTATTTTCTCGGAGGTGTGAGGCCCAGTCAGTGGGGTTTGTTTTGACAGATCCAGGGATTTTACTGTCCCCCCCCCCCCCCCCCCCTCCAGGGCAGCTGTACGGGTGTGAGCACCCCCCCCCCCCAGTAACGCAGCTGCCGCTACTTCTTCTCCCCCCCTTCCTCATTTTCACCTGGTCTCCATATGATTGTGACCCTCAAACACACGCACACGCCATAAAAGGTAAAAGACGTGTGACATCTAATTCTGTAATGACCCTTTGCTCTCACACACACACACACACACACACACACACACACACACACACACACACACACACACACACACACACACACACCTCTGCTGAGGATTAGCGTCTGTCTCCTGCTGGGATCACACGTACTAAAAAGAGTAGATTGGTGATGCTACACGTGGGAACCCAAACGGGCCATATGTCCAAACCCTGCTTTATTATAGCTGGAGTCTCATTATTGATGCGATCGGTTCTGCTTATCGATCAATATTAACGTCGACAGTGGAAAAAATCCATCTTTCTAACCTTTACCAAATGGGTTATTAAAACCCACGTCATACTAGAAGACGTGTCTAACTCGAGGCCCGGGGGCCAAATGCGGCCCTCGACATCATTTTATGTGGCCCGCAAGAGCATGAAAGGTCAAAGTGTCTAAAATAAACAGATCAAAAGTGTGCTTTGACCCAAAACTACATTTCCAACAATGCAGTAATTCAGCATATTTTAACTTTGACAGAAACGTTGTGAACAAAGTTAACGTCCTAACTTGTGTTTAATGTTATTTTTCTTTATTGATTGATAGTTTGATCCTTGATTGATGGAGTTCTGTGGGTTTAATAACCTGACAAATTAAAAGGACTTATGTTAGAACAGAGAAACACATATTATTTCTGTGTAACTGTAATGTTTGTAACTTGAGTAAGTAATAAATTCAAGTTATTAAGGGGTAGTTACATTTATGTTACATTACATTGAGTTACTTTTAGTTACATTTATTAGTTACATCTGGCCCTTTGAGGACAGCCGTTATATTGATGTGGCCCTCGGTGAAAATGAGTTTGACACCCCTGTAACTGAACAGATAGAACCCATTGGTTTTCAGGTCTTATCCTGGACCGTGGGGGGCAGTAAGGGGTTAACAGCGCCGGAGTTATTTGGTTCTTGGACACGGTGGCCTCGCCTGCCGGATGCAAGTTTGACTCAAGGGCAAAATCCAGAGTGAAAGCCTCTCATGTTTTTTGACTGGTTGCCAGCCCTGCTGCTCTCTCACCCCTTCTCTCTCTCTCTCTCTCTCTTTTTCTCTCTCCCTCTCTCTTTCTCTCACCCGCTCTCTCACCCTTGTCATTCTCATCCAATCCATGTCTCCTCCCCTTCGCCTCTGATTTACTCTCTCTTCCTCCCCGCTCCGTTCCTCCTCTGATCCTCTCCTTCGTCAAAATCAGGGCCGACGTAAAGCAGGTCCGGTGCCCATCTGAGCGCAGCGTGGCCTCGTCCAACATTATGTCATCTTGTTCAGGAAGATTTTGTCTGTAAAGACTCCTTTAGCTGCGCCGAGTTGAAAACAAGGCAAAAACTTTATGTAAAATGTGTTGGCTTGTCAGCTAAGAAAAACAAACTGATTTGCTTATTCCAGATTTGATGCTGGCAATGCGTTTTCAAACAAGTTGGGACAGAGGAAACAAAAAACAATTGTGGAATGCTCAAAAAGAACACCTGTTTGGAAGACTCCACAGGTAATCAGGCTAACTGGTAGCAGGTGATGATGTCATCGATAGGTATGTCGGAATCATCTCTGAGGAAGAATGGAACGATTTGACAGCATAATTGTTTAAATTAGATGAACAAATTAGCTCAAGAAGCACTTCCAAGTTTGTCAAGTAAGTTATTTAAATTGCGCAAAATGTCAGAGGGGTGGAGATTCGGGATTACGCAGCAGGGGCGTGAAATTAAGCTCAGACGTGTATTTAAACACATTTTGAGCTTTAGGCTTTTGAAGTGCAGTCAAATCTGGGTCAAAACAGCTTGAACTCCGTGGGACTCCAGGACCACCAAACATAAAAACCAAATACCCGGTAGTCACATGTTCCAGAAGCTGGAATTGATCTTCTTGGGGCAAAGTTGTGCATGAGAGAACACTCATCTGGGCAAAATATTCCATATAAACACATGTGGCAATCCCTTGAATGATTAGGCACAGGTAAATTTAAATAATGCTGAGCATCAGGAGTCATGGAGTTGCGAAAAAAATATCCCCTCTGAGGCTTTACGGTCCTTAAAAATAAAAGAGTCTTCTTCCAAATACGTCGACGAAAGGTACCGAAAAAGGTTGTTTCAACCTGAGGATGGTCGACATTTTTTTGTATTTAGTCCTCGCCCTACGAAAATCTCTGCTCCTAGTTCCCATCATTATTTATTTATTTTTCCTTTTGTTCGGTTTGTGTTTTGTACCAATCGAGGGTGGCCCATCTCCAGATCGGTATGACTCACCGGAGGCCTCTTGAGGATTGCGGGCCGACAGGTTAAGAAACCGCGTACGGCAAATGCCTTCGGGCGGGGCACAAAGTCAACTGATGTCTCCTCGGGCAAACTGCTTTATTTGACCAGACAACTTGAACGCTTGAAAAACGCACCAAAGCTAAGAGATAATTGTCAGGTTTCTCAGACAGAACGGACTCTGCCTTTTCCATTCGATCCAAAAACGGCCTGATTGGGTCTAGACTCGGCTGAACCGTTACTGAACCGCTCGAATCTCGCGACACACTGTTTACAAATAGTTTCAGAGTTCGCTCAAAGTATGTGCTCCACAACAGCGCTCCAAGGAGAAGATTCCCAGCATTCCCTGCTGGTTTAGGGAGAGGTACCGGCCTTCGCGGATAGGAAGTCATCTGTCATGAGGGGGTAATCACTTCTTGAGGAGGATCGCAATGCCTGGAATGATTACTGTTGTTATCGGCAGTGAAACTTGGCGCAGAGAGAGCGGATGACTTTTTTTTTTTCCTCCCCTCTTTCTCTCTGTTTTCTCTCTTTGTATGTTTTGATCAGCTTGACTGATCCAACATAAGCTCTACGTTGTTTTTTTAAAACTTTCTCACCGTTGCAACGTGCTCGATTCGGCCCTACGAGGTTGTGTACAGTTGCCGAGATGGAGTGGTGTATAAATGCGTCACTTTAGGCTTAAAGCTGGTTGGTATTTCTTGCCTAGGGGCATTTCTAATTACAAATGACTTGTGTGTAATGATGCCTGCCGTTTCATTGCAACAAGAGGGATGCTAGCCGTCATGCAGATTCATTTTTTGGGAAAGCAGAATTTCTAGGAGTGTTTGTTAATGGTGGTTTTGTGTCTCCTGCACCTCTTCTGTTTGTTTGGAGGGTTTTGCTCCTTTAATCCCTTCGAGTGGTTCGTCTGGGCCCTTCGGTCCGGCTGCACTCCTGCTTCCCTTCTCCTTCTCCTTCCTCCTGCCAATCGAGTCGTGGCTTGAGGTTGGATGAAGCCTTTATGAAAAGACTCTGTCAACACTTGCCCAACATGCCAAGCCAAGTCTCTGGGTCCCCCCC
This sequence comes from Antennarius striatus, assembly GCF_040054535.1. Classification (NCBI taxonomy): domain Eukaryota; kingdom Metazoa; phylum Chordata; class Actinopteri; order Lophiiformes; family Antennariidae; genus Antennarius; species Antennarius striatus. The sequence continues at coordinate 2,203,420 of NC_090785.1, read as the reverse complement.
CTCTCGCACCTTTTCCTCCTTTTCCCCCCTCTCATCGAGTTTTTCCTCCTCCTCCTCTCTCCTGCTCCCACCCCATCCATGGATCCTTGAGAACAGGAAGTGTATCTTGTTAAGTGATGGATGGGCCCCCTGCTCTTGCTGAGAGGAAAGTAGAGGGGGGGGGAGCCTTTCTTTCCCTCCAGGGCAGTCAGATGAGTTTAGCAGTCTCAAATCTTGAGGGTCGGCTCTGTTTTCTGGAATCGCTTGGAGCCTGAGCGCCTGGAAGTCACGGCCACTCGTTCGTTACGTGTGCAGAGAGAATCAACAGCCGACAAACAAACGCGTCGTTGCACCAGAAACGTGCATCACAAACTCCCAGTCTGAGATCTTTCGCCAACATGGTGTGTTTATGTGTATACTTGCATTTATGCATGTGTTTGTCAGTCTGAATGGGGAGTGTCTGTGTTTGTTGTTTAGCCTGGGGGGGTCACCAGGTTTATGCTGGCGAGCAGCCGCCAGATACTTCCAGGGAGAGCAACTCAGGAAGTGTCCCTGGCACATCCTCCACATTGTGCAACAACACGCTGTTGTGAGCGGTTAGACCTGCTGTGACAAACAACCATCACCTGCGCAGTATTCCCCCGTTTACTTAATCTCACCTCCTGCCATTCCCATCAACCCGAGGGAAGATGGTGATGCTAAATTGACTCCTAGCGTGTCGTGTTTCGCCAGGCATTTCTTATCAGGTGCTGAAAAGGCTCATTAATACTCAGCATTAAAGGAGGATGTGGACGGGAACCTTCTGGCTGTAATCTGCCTTCATTTCATCTGGATTTGTGGATACGGGCAAAATGGAGCAGTACCAGCAGAATCCTTCGGAGGCAGTATAGGCATCAGCAAGACCTAGAAAATGTCTACAGACAACTTGAAGTGAAATTATTGAGATTTATTTTAATGGCAAGTACGTGGCTGTGTCCACATTTGCCAAGATAAATCGTCAAATGTCCGCATTTTCGTTGTTGTTGTACGTTAGAATCTTCACTGCCACCTGGTGGACAAGAAATATCAACGACACACGGGAGTACGTCGGTATTGACAGATACAGCGTTTTACCTAGCAGATCTATTTTGGGAAGTCTTCTTAGAATAAATGAGCCTTAGATCTGAAGTCTTCATGAATCTCCAACCTGTGATCCATCCAGCTCCCAGCAGGCCTCCCCCCCCCCAATCTGTTTCACGCCGCTGGCTCATCACCCCGACAGCCAGACTGTCTCCTAAAACTAGTGGAAGAATCCAGACACCTGAAAAACAAGAATGTTTCCTCCCATAATCCATTGCTCCTTTGTCATCCATGACTCTGTTGTGGTTACCTAGAGGTAGCTACTGATGTTTGTCTCCAGTTTCCATCATCTCATGTTCCACACTCAGGAACAGGAACACACACAAAAAAAGCCAGAGATAAAAGGCAGGAAAAGGTCTCCATCGACCCACTAAAGGGGAATTGGTTATCCAGAAGGGAAGTAAAGAAAATGATAAAACTCTTAGAAGGGCTTCCTGTAGACATAAAGTAGAACCTGGAAAAGGAGGCTGGGTGGTTCCTCTTATAACGTTCTAAGTATGAGGTTGCAGTTCAATGTTTTACATCATCATTGAACTTCAAACTTAACCACAGAAGCAGGAAGCGATAAAAGTGTTCAAGGTGTAGTTCTTAGATTGTCTACAGCTTTTGATTGCACCCTTTAATCTTTGAGAGCTAGATCACTTTTACTTAAAGTTTAGAGAACTTTTTATCCCTGTTGGATGAAAGATTAACAAAACAGTATGACCTCAAGGTCCATTTTGGGGTTTTTTGTCTTTTTTTATTTCAACGATAGTTTTAAGAATAATCAGTGAATTATTTAGTCTATAAACTGTCAGATAAGCTGTAGAAAACCAACGCCGAGTTTATATCTTGAAATGCTTTGTCCGTTCAGCAGTTCAGAATCCAAAGAAATGCATTTTATGAAGGTGTGAAGTCATAGAGGTTTATGAACCTACGTCAAGTCAGCAGGTTGGCCTGCTATCAATAATTCTAAACCTCCCTTTCATAATCTGTGTGTATTAAAGAAACAAGGAGGCTGTCAGGCTTGGGTGATGCATGGTGCAGGCGGAGAAGCAGGAATAACAGTGTGACGACTGTGCAAACAAGTGTTCAAAGGCAGCTGTTCCGGTCCCTCCAACCTTCACTGATCGCTCCTGACACGACCTCCTGCATGGCTTGCGTTTATGTGAGTCTCCTGCCTCGTCTCCGCTGTGGCCCGTCTGGTCCAGAGCTGGGGGGCTGCTCTCTCTCTACCGCCAGGCCTCACTGGGGTACCGGGAGAAGAACAACAATCAAACGAAGGGTTCCAGTCCGTGTTTGTTGTTCCAGAGCTGGAATTGAAGAGCTGGACCATGCTGTCCGTTGGGCGATCCAATGAACGCTCAACCGAAACCAAACACAACCGCTTGTCACGGCCTGGCTAGAGCCGGGGAACGCAGTGTCAGCGCGGCGGCCCGTCCGTCTGCCTGTCTATTTTGAGAGGCGCCTGCCACTTAATGACGTCTGACAAGCGAGACAGCGGCAGCTTTGGGTACTCCAGGACTGTTTTGGGGTCACGGTGATGTGATCTGTAGGAAGTGGAGGGTTGATCAGATAAGGTCAACATTGTCTCCACGCTGACTGCCAGAAGTGGAAAACTTAGATTTCACAGTTTGCATTTTAGGCATTTGGTTCTGAGGGGTTTTTTTGTTTTAGAGAGGCCTCATTCTGCAGAGGAAGCTTGAGTTCCTCCACCGCCACCTTTAAAAAGCAAACAGCGAGGAGGTCATAGGTCAGAGACGCAGTGTCCCGGCTGCATTTTCATGACGCCAAAGTGATTATGCACCAAGTGTGTCCTTGAAAGTACTGAAATAAATGGATTCCACTTCAGTTTCATGTGTCCTCCGTTGGGCTTGTTTGTGACAGTTTGTGAAGGCGAACCGGAGGCTGACCGTTCCTTCCATCCCACAGGCCTTGATGCGTCCGGGTCGCCTCGACCGGATCGTCTTCGTGCCTCTTCCGGACGCTCCGACCCGACGGGAGATATTTGCTCTCCAGTTCCGCAACATGCCCATCGCCGAAAGCGTGTCCGTCGATGAGTTGGTGAATCGGACCAACAAGTATTCCGGAGCAGAGGTGGGTTAAATTTTTATTGATTGATAACTACCCAAGAAACTCATCCTAAACTGACAAACCCTGCATTCAACATTCGCCTTTAACTATATTTTACCACCAAATAAGAACTTGTGCCTGTTTTTTCAGCAATGGGATGTTTTTTGCACGAGTGTCTGTCGTGTCTGTACTCTGTCAGTCCTCGTGATCTCACAGCCGACTGGGAGTCGGCGCACAAACGCTCCTTTGTGTGACGGATTTGTCTGGTTGCATTTGTCCGTCATGTGATTCACATTGAGAACCATCCTCCAGGACACAAATAACAAGAACTATCCAGAGGAAGGGCGCGGTTCTCAACCTTCTGACCAGATAAACCAGACGTTATTCACTGTTAAGTTGGAGTGTGTGTTTGTTATTAACCGGTTTACACTATACTAGTTCGGGTTGGCCATGTTTTTTTTGTCTTTGAGCAAAACTGACAGTTTATACAACATCCAACAGAAAGAAGACGTTACAATTTAGTGTATTTATACTTCAAGGGTTACAGACATGATAAAAATGTAAAACTGGTCTCATGAAAAGCTCTGAAAACAAGCGTTTTAAAATGACTGGGATGCCTGCGTGCTTTGGCGGGATGTGAAAACACACGTTTCGTTGTTGTCCCTTGTTTGTGAGCGTGGTCAGAGGAATTTCACTTGACTGCACGAGACAGAACAGCAAACCAGTCTCTTCCTATAAGTTTAGAGTTTCCTCTGACATGAACGAATCCAGCTTCCAAATACATCTTGAGACACATGTTACCAAATTGTGTGTGTGTGTGTGTGTGTGTGTATAAAGCTGGGATGTATCTTCAGCTAGCTCTTTCCACAAGGAGGTAGAGTAGATGGGGGACAAAAAAAGAAGAAGCAACGCACGAAAGTTTCTCCACCGCAGAGAAATCCCATGCAGATGACGCCGGGCCGTCACAAACATGGATTTGAATTATTGCAATGAGTTTTTCTCTCCTGATTGAAAACATGAAGTCAATTATTGGAAATGAGAGGTCTGAAGACTTCTGCTTCTTTCAGTAGACAAAAAAAACAGGGTTTAAAAATAAACACTGATGTTTCTACAGCAGGAAAAAAGGACTGAATGACAAAAGTTTTATTTTCTACTCACTCTGTCTGATTTTATAATATTGTTATTTTGAAGCTTGATCTTGTCTGCATTTTAAACGCCCAACAAACCCATTACTTCGACAACATCGCCCATTTTAGGGTCTCTAGAATCTAAAATCAGTGTAAATAAGGATAATTCACCCATTTTCTTCAGTAAGTCCATAAATATCTGCATGAACTTTTTAATGCTGATTGCACAGTCATCACATTTCCGCTGCTTGTGTTCAATCGCCTGAGGTTATCTCCCATCAAATCATCACGTGTTTCCTCACCTGTTATTTCTTTTTTTTTTAACATCTACATGTTTAATCACAAATATTGGCCTTCTAGTAAATTTCTCAAGAAGTCAAACCTGTTTGAACTCTTTCTAGCTCAGAAACATTCTCGACCAATCTGGGCGGGGAGGTGTTGTCTTTTCAGATTATGATCCTCTCCAGGGCAGACTGAGGTTATCTATAGGGACTCCTCATATCCCAAAAAGTACATGAGTCCTGTCCCGGCTGCCCCCATCCAGAAAGCAGCCTAAAGCAGGCGTGCACCTGGTGGAGGTATGCAGTGGGAAACCAATCCCCTGCTATCAGGTGTTGTGTTTGACATCGGGGTTTCTGCTCTGGTGTCTTCTGGGTGGATCGGAGGTCTGCAGTCACCTGCAACCAAGTGCGAAACCCCGCAAAAATTCAGTCAAACCGATTGGATTACACACGTAAGACGAAAAACCGGGCTTCCCATGTGTGTGTTTTTTACGATGTATTTTTATTTTGCATAGCAACGCTGTAGATCAAGTTAGATCAGATGAAGCCTTGAAGTCTTGTGATCGCCGAGGGGAAGCTTGAGAGTAAACAGGATACGAATCACAGAGGAGCAAAGATAACACAGTGTTTACTAGAACAGATCACCAAGGGACAGATTCAACAAATCAATCAGTAAATAATGAAGTAAACATCGAAACTCGCCAGCTGTGGGTCGATTTGTTGTCTCATTTCCACAAAATCCAAGTTAAAAGCAGCTTTATTCTCCTTTCTGGGTCGGTTTTAAATGGAAATTCTCATCAGGTTGACTTACATTTACCAGGAGAGACGATGATTTAATGCAGATTAAGAAGAATCAGGACAAAACTGGTCTGGATTTGCACCACCATACCTTGTGTGTGTGATTGTTTTTGTCCTTTTGTTTCACAATTTATGGATGATTTCCTGATAAATGCAGGAAAATGTTGAGTGATGATCGCATTGCGAAGGAAATGTCACACAAGGCTTAAGAGGCCCAGCCACAAGGCCCACATTCCTTCAAAGACTTGAAAACTTTCAACTAACACGTACCTCCTGCCTCGGGGTTAAGAGATATTTACTAATCAACCAACATGCGGCCGTTTTGGAAACACAGTACAGTAGAAACAGATAGAACCTCTCTATCCCGAGCTTTTCTGTTTGACTTGGCGAGAGAGAGATGCAGCCGGCGACCATCAGTCAGTCAAGTCCGAGCTACCAGGAAGTGAGGTCGTAAATCAAAAGAAATATGCGTCCAGAGGCTGGAGGCCAGGAGGCAGAGTCCGCTTTCAAATCTCGCATGTCGCTGATTTGGTCCCTCTCTCGCATCCTCTATTAATCAAACGAAGCTACACAGGAAACACGTCGATGGCCGTTGGTGGTCCTGGTAGTCCAGGAATCAGAAACTCGCACCTGAGTTCCGACACTTTTGTGAGTTATGACTATTTAGCGGAGCGGGGCAGGGTCGACAGGTAGGTGGGAGGGTCACACAGGAAGTTGTCACCTCAGAGGTGGAAGCTCGTTAAACTCACCTGTCGTCCTACCTGTGTGGACCAACATCTGGTGTTCCCACTGTGCTGACAACACACACACACACACACACACACACACACACACACACACACACACACACATACACACACACACACAGTTCAACGCACAACTAGCCCAGAAAATTGCTGCCGTCTCCTTCGTCACCTCCGCCGTTGCTTCATACGATACTGTAATGGTAGAGTTGCTCCCAGAGGAAGGTGTGATGCTACTCCACTTGTTTTATTTTTATTTTTTTCTTATCCACGCTCAAGCCCGGACAAGAAAAGACCTGGAGGATTTATTGCACCCTGTCACAATCACCGAGCCAGTTCCAGACGTTGTTCGCAGCCTCGGTGAAATCCTGAACCGTTTTTTACGTTTCAGCAGAGATACGACATCAGTGAGGCCGGATCTCGTTCTTTACCGCGTGTTGGCGGATGGATACGACATCAGTGAGACCGGATCTCGTTCTTTACCGCGTGTTGGCGGATGGATACGACATCAGTGAGACCGGATCTCATTCTCGTTGCTGAAGAGGTAGCTCGTGTGTTCTCGTGACTTTTCATTCTTTATCATTGTTTACGTAACTTATATATAATTAATTATGTATGAAGAAAATTGTGAAGAAAAAAATATTTTTTTTCTTTATAATTTAGAGGGTTTCTGGAACGGATTAAAATGATTTTACTTATTTTAAATATGGAAAACTTGTTTGACCGACGAGTTCAGTTCTGTTCAAAGCGTCTCCGTTTTGGTTCAGTCCGTCTCCCGTGGACACCGGCCATCGGCGGGGCAAACAGACCTACTCCTCGTCTGTGGGTTCCTTCAAATAAACCGTCACCAGACAAGCTCTTTCTGTTTGATGACACACAGAATGGATGTGTTTTTGTTCAATACGGCTTGTTTGGAATAAACAGGAAGCGAGTAATGACAGGCTGCGAGCGCACAACTCGCACAAACTCCCAGTTCATTAGCGGAGAGCGCCACGGACCACCCTCCGCTGCGTGATTGGCACATGACCCCTGGGAGGTGAAGTGTAAAAACACCACAGCAATGAGCACTTAGCAGATGTTGACAAGTTGTTGACCAGAAGAAGAAGAAGAAGAAGAAAAAAAAGTGGGATTTCCACGCATGGATGCAGTCAGAACAGAACTGAATGCTGGTGTTTGGATGCAGAGTCAGCAGAGGTGACGACAACGCACACGGATGCCAACCCGTTTTTTTGTTTTTTTTTGTTTTACCGTTTCCTCACAACAACAGCAGAATGTGTTCTGATCCGGGACGTCTGGCATCCGTCAGATCAACAGCCTGCAGTGACATCATCAATGACAGACGATCGGTACTTCCTGTTCTTGGATTAGCGAGCAGCCGCGACGTGATTAAGAGATTTTCGCATTTTCAAAACAGACGTGTGCACAGACGAGCTGAATTAGAGACGGCGACCAAAAAAAACACACACACTCACACTCACACACAGTTAAAGCACCCTCACAGGAAGACAAATGGTTTCCTCCTAACACCTGTTGCGGTCGTGGCCGTTCCTCCTCTGCCTGATTTATGGCCCGGTATTTGTTGTTGCAAAAGATTTTTATCACCAAGGACACAGGCGCAAAAAAAAAACCAACAAGAAAATGTTGCAATGAAATGCATTTCTGTTTGAATGATGGTAGTATCTCTGTTTGTGTGTGTGTGTGTGTGTGTGTGTGTGTGTGAGTGTGTGTGTGTGTGAACGCTCTATCAATCCTGAACGCTCCATGAAAAGAAAAGATCTGCAATCATCGGCAAATTGACATGTCAGCTTGGGAGGAATGCGTGTCTGAGAAGGTTTGAAGTTGGCAGTGGTTTTCTGAAATATGATTTCACCTGCAGTGTGTGTGTGTGTGTGTGTGTGTGTGTGTGTGTGTGTGTGTGTGTGTGTGTGTGTGTGTGGCCACAGTCGCTCGGCTAAAGAAAAGACAGCAGTTGACATGGAAAACACAGTTAACACTGGAACAAAGGCGGCGAGGAAGCAGCTTTTCACACCTCTGTGCGACGCTGACATGCGAGGCCTCGCTTCCTCCCCTCTGTTGTCTTTGCGAAAATTTAGCTCTGAGTCCAAACTGCAGGTTAAACAAAGGTTAAAGAAGAAAACATTCGTCTCGGCGCGTCTGTCAGACGGCTGTTTGCGGCTTGCTAAAGGCCAGCGATCGCCGAGAGGGAAATGGTTCCAATCGGCCCTAATTTTACATTTTTATATTTAAAGCCTTCCCTGTGGTTTATGCACAAGTACATGGTGGGCACAAAATGACATTTCCCTGGGAAACATGAGCCCTCCACTGGATTTGTGCTGTTTCCAAGGGCAGGAAGACAGAATGTGGGTGGAGAGGCCCAAAAATGACAGGATGGGTACAAATGCATAAAAGATGGAAGGTGGGAGGTAAACAGTGGGCATTTCTCTAGCTTGACTTTAATTCTGTAAGTCATTACCCCCTGCTGGTGGTGTCGTTAGCAGATGTGAGCTAATCGAGCTAAATTTTTAGCCGTTTTCTTACATGCGGCCGTGAAAATAAATAAAGATGCTCCACAATACTCGCTCTGTAGAGAAATAAGTGTGATGGAGGTGTTTCTTATTTATTTCCTGTTGTTTATATTAGAATCAGCGACGCTCACTGCAGGCTCTGTATCAGAGCGAAAAAGATGGAGCAAACAGGAAAAAGAACATTTCAGTGGAGCACATCACACAGGTGGAATGTTACCTACCTTGACATAACCACACGTACAGACACACACACACACACACACACACACACACACACACACACACACACACACACACACACACACACACAGAGCTGAGTCTCCAGGTCACTTCGGTGTGGGTGTGTTTGGTAAATATGCCATCCCGGCCTTCCCCAGTCCGGGGAGAATGTGGAGCTTTCATTCGTCTGATTAAGGGGCGAGGACAAATACGCCCTTAAAGGTGAGGCCCAGCTTTACCCCGTAGCCGACACACACACACACACACACACACACACACACACACACTGACAAACCTCCATACTGTGCAGCCCCAACACGGGTGCTATCTCACTCCGCTCTTTCCAAAAACACGCGACTGGCGGGGTTGGGGGTGTGGGTGGGGGTGGGGGGGGTTTGAGAGGGAGAAAAAATAAACACATATGTGAAATAAATAAATAAACACAAATACAACAAACCCACACAACCAAAACAACAACTAGAAGGGATCGACAGCGAACCGACACGGTGACGAGACGTTCTGACAACAGGACGTGAGCGCCTCCGACGGCGCGTAGCCTCAGACAGCAGCTAGTAGCAGTTAGCCGCTAACCCAGAAAGAGGACTCAGATTCAGTTCCAGGAACTCAAATCAGCCATGTTTTAAGCTAAAATGCTAACACTGTTGCTTGCGGAACCTTAGCTTTATCCAATGTAAGTAAAGAGAAAGACGAAGTGGTGTAACGTCTCCCTGTTCAGTGTCTGACAGGCGTGTTGATTCCCTTTCTGACAGGAATAACTCAGCTTCAGGAAGTCACCGTTTATTTCCGAAGATTCGACGTAACCGACGTGGATTCTCTCCGGCCTACGCGTTTGTGTCTGCCGCCTCTATTGTCTCAGCCGCCGCACACGGAGAGGAGAAACCCGCTAAAACACACTTTCATCATCAGAGTCCTCTATGGAATCTGAATTCCTCTGCTCACAGCACAAACACACACACACATTCACCCCCACACACACACTCTGTTATTTATGATCATGTGCCATGTTTCCGTTCCACCCACGTGACTCCCCTCCCTCTGGTCTCCTCCCTGGCTTTAACCCCCCCACCCCCCCTCGCTCTGGTGCGCGTGCGTCTGGTAATCTGAAATAGCTTTCACATGGCGCTGTGGTCAGGCCTTGTTTCTCATGGCACTGCAGACACTTCCTCTTTGCCTTTTTGGAGGATGAAACATTTTATTTCTGGTTGAGAGTTTGGCCTCTGCACCCGCAACGCCGTTTGATTTATATATTATTGAATTTCCTCTCTGAAAATTGGACGCAGTGTGGCTTCTCTCCTCTTTTTTTTTTTTTTTTTTCCACTGAAGGTTTGGGGTGATGGCGGTGATGCTGCTGTGTGGTTGGGGCAATTTTAGGGGTGAGAGTTAATATTTTATTTGCATAAGAGAGTCAATATCGTTTCTGGTGTTGGATGCCGGCTATAAATTTCCGTGTGTGGGATTGTGTGTCACACGTCTCTACTCATCTGACGTTCTGGAGGCTGCTGTGTTGTTTTTGTAATTAAACTCTTATTTGGGTTCAGGCATTTGTTTGCCAGCCAAAACCGATTTTTTAGATATATTTTATTGATGAATGTCATCAGGTCTTTTATTTCTCACGATAAACAGCGTGTTACTTGTAGATTTATCGAACTTTTAGTGCGATTTCAAGCTGAAATTATGGTAATTTTGATAAAATCTTGCTCCCAATCCTGATGTAATGTTAAAACGAGACGTCAGACGACACCACCTGTCACCTGTTTTCAGATTAGGGTAGCCCCGCCCCCCACAACCCTGTGTGATGGTCATGCAGTACCAGCAGAAACCATAGGGGGCAGTATGACCGATTCATGCAGAACCCAGCAGATGCCAACGAAAGAAGACACATCCTTACGCCAGGACTCGACAGATGGCCTCACTCGCAGAAATACAATCACAACCGTCTGCATGTCTGTTGCCGTAGAAACGTTCTTACCTGCCCTCTTGCAGATGTAACCATGCCAACCTAAAGGATGCTGGGATAGGAAGCAGAAACACCTTTAGAAGCGTTTGTTTTGCTCATCCACATCATCCGTGTGGTAATACATGTTCATGGTGTTACGGTACATAGTGCCGTGTGTGTGTGTGTGTGTGTGTGTGTGTGTGTGTGTGTGTGTGTGTGTGTGTGTGTGTGTGTGTGTGTGCGTGCCTGTGGAGTGATGGAGGAGAGGTTTTGTGGGAGGCGGGGTGGGGAGGCCGGGGCTCGCTCCTGTAAATGTGGCCGTTTGTGCGCCAGGGGAGGGGGTGAGGCAGGTGAGGTACGGCGGAGAGGGGGGGGGTGTAGGCTGCTGTAGACACAAGGGCGGATTGATAGTAAACACACACTCCGGGTCCAGTGGATTTGCTGCCGGTAGCCCGGCTAACAAGCCCTTCATTAAGGCCGTCTGATACTCACTGAGCGCCTTTGTTCAAGTAGGAAGCGAAAAGTACACCAGACAGATTTGACCTGAGAACGTTGGTATGCGCTGCCAGCAGTCACAAGTTTTTTTCTCCTTCGTCTTCTTCCTCTTTCAGCCCCTCCGTCTCTCCGGGACGGTTTATTTTCGTCGCCCTGAACAGGTTGTCTCGTGGCACGAACCGCTTTTCTCACCTCCCGTGGGGAAGTGCGGCGGGACAGAAACGTAAATTTGCCTGGCTGGCGTGGAAAAGCAGCCGTACGCGTGTGTGATATTAAATCTGTGTGTTTGGAAGAGTGTGTTTGTGGCGTTTAGAGGTCACACACATGGTCGGTATTTTATAGTTCCCTTCATGACGCACCTGCGCACACTTTTACATCTATATTTATATTTTTTCTCCTTTACGATGCTGCGCATGCATCATATTCCACTCATATACTCCTTCTCACCATGTTTTAACGCCAAAATGTATTGGTTGTATTTATGTAACCCCCCCCCCTACTTTGCTCTGTTCTCATTCACATTCCGTTATCCTCTGCGGTATCCTGTTACCGTCCGTCGCCACGGTGGCCTGATTTCCTCTCCGGGGCCGTTAAAGTTACGTGTTGCCTTATCTTACAAGAACAACAGGACCTCACATACAGCGCCGGGCGCGGGTTAGCATGTACAAGCTAGCATGGAATGGCTTGTGTGCAGTTTAGGGACTGACAGAACTTACGGCACCACAGCGTAGACTCTTTAATGGCTGGATGTAAGGAAGGCCTAGTTGTCGTCGCCATGGCATCGGCGCATTGTAACACCAAATTCCATAAAGCAGAGGTAACATTTGGGCGGCAGGACTTCTAGATGGGTTCCAGTGTTGGAGAATAAGTGTGTTCCGCGGGTTGTTACTGCATGTCAGGCTTGGCTTTCCGCGAGGTTCGAGAACCACCAGGGGAAACTTGTCATTAGAGGAGTATGTGGAAACAAGCATGTGGTGGCCCTCCAATTTCGTATCTATCACTATTCCAGCGACCCATTTTAGAGCTCTGCGGTTTAAAAAGCCTCCGCTGACATTTTATTAAGGTGGAATGCCTGACGCAAGGATTCTAGACTTCTCTGCCATCGGTAGGGGTTGTGTAAGGAGGTTTACGTCAAAGCATTGCGCTTCCGATCAGGGCAAGAGACGATAGATGGAATATTTTACCTTGGATAATTTCCACGAAAAGTGTCTATACTGTCAGCGCTCCTGCCTGGTCTTTCCATAGAAATTCGGATTCCAATCCTGTCCATTCCGATCCATTATTCCCACCGCTCTGCTATTAATAGTCTCCATTGATGTCGACTCCATCGATGACTTCAGCCTGTTTTTGGTCCATCAGCATCCCGTTGAATTAAACTTACAATGACTTCCTGATACAGCGGCTGAAACTTTAATGGATTCATGAGTCAAACTATCTCAGATCCAAACCAGACATGTGCTAAACCTAGCCAAACCCGACCGAGAGATTTAATCCAAGAGGGATTAAACGGATGTCAGTTGAAGTGTTCTCCAACAGTGGCCTCTTGCTTGGCGACCGCCTCGTTAAAAACATCCTGTTTTGTTTTGTTTTTTTTGCCACAAAGACGGCTGGAAAATGTCAGTTTGACTAGTCTTGAACGGTGGTCTCTCAGTTGGCAGTCATGTTTTCGCCAATGTACCATTTTGCTGCCGCAAAAGACACCAGGAAATATGTTGGTTGGGGTAGACCCAAACAGCAATGTAATCCCAATCTAATATTACAAGTACTGTGTAGGACACGTGGTACACAGAGAACATACACATCATGCGGTTTGAAGAAACGTGATTTCCACTTCCTGTTTTGGGTTTTGGGTAAAATTCGCCATGTCGATGGGATCATTGTGTTCATCGTAGAGACGTAAAGAGAAGCAATCAATTGGTTGATGAAATGGGTAAAGAAAACAGGAGCCAATGGTGGTAGAGGAGACTTCCTGTGTAGGTTGTCACTTTAAACAGTTTCTGCCTCATCATCAAAATTCCTCTCTCTTTCATCATGAGTCAGCAGGTTTTATCCGAACTCGCCCACCTCACCGGAGTGCCGCCGCCGTCGTGTGTTTTACGTGATCGCTGATACAATTTATGAAGGGAATGAAAAACAACGTCTGCATTGCAAGTCAGAACCTCCAACCGCACAACTCATTTCTGTGCATTTGCAGGTTTTTTTCTTTCCTGCCTCCACTGTTTGCCTCTGAGGAGTGCAGGGGGGCCCATCTTTAGGGGTTGGGGGTCGGCGCTGGACTTTTGGCTCCGGGTCTAGGAATGCCTTCACGTTTACAAACAAACAGGCTCTTTCGTTTGCCTCGTTTGCCGTTGTGGTTTGCCTTTTTCTTTTTTTTTTCTGCTTTCAGGGCCTACATGGGCAAACACACAGTCAGGAAACACTGGCTTGTTGATCACCTTTACAGACCAGCTCATAAACCCACCCGGCATGAATGTGGGGGCCTGTGCATTTGTGTGCGTGTCATTTGTGTACTTCAGAGCAGCTCCGGACATTTCCTCACGGTTTTTAATAAACCAGAAGGCTGTTGGTGGATGTAAACAACCAAATAATTATTAACTGTCCACTCATGAGATGGGGGCGCGAGGAAGCTAACATGTCCTGGAATTTGGGTTTTGAATGTAAATAAGAAATTAAAGTCTGATTGCGCTGCAAACTTTGGCTCTTCCTGTTTATGGATGTTGCTTGGGAACAACGTTAAATCACCCTGTTCAACATGTGTCGTCTCTCTCGCTTTCTGCCCCTCCCCACCCCCTACCCCACCTCCTTCCTTGCCCACTTACCCCCATCCCGTTGTAAACAGGGAAGCGGGATGCATGGCCTCATTGTTTTGCATCATTATTACTGACAGGCCTAAACGACTTGAAGGATGGGAAGCCCTCATACAAAATTAACCCGGCCTTGTGTGTTTACCCTGCCTAAATCATGTTGCTCATTGGCTTGAAACAGAAGAAGGGGGGGGGGGGGGGGGGTTGGAAATAGGCCTCACATCCTGACATCTGCAAAGCACCTGTCCTGAGCTGAAGCATGCTAGCCGGACCGGCGCACCCCCAACCCGTAGCCTTGAAAGACGCCATGAGCGCCATGTGCTTTATCGGTTGACAACCTCCGCCTGTCTCCACCATGTCTACGCATTTTATGCGTTTCAGATGAAGTTACGTCCTGCTGATGTTTTAAGTTGGGTGTGCTGATGTATTTATGAGCCTTTGACTTCAGCTGAAGAATATCACTCAGTTTCCTGTAGGCTACTATTTTTTTTAATAGAAAAATCAAAGTCAATATTTCGTCAGAGGTTGAATGATAAACTTGGTATCTAGACTTTTGGACTTTCCCCGTTGAGCTGCTCTTGTTTTTGACAGCTGTGATATAATGTTGTTCACAAAGAAATAACGAGTAGAAAACAGTGGACTTGAGATTTTAAAAGTGTAAAAAAGTATTAAATCTTTGCTAGCATAGCTAGCCTGTGACCATTAGCCGAATGGCCTGTCTCTTAAAGGTAAACGATGGCAGCCTCATGCTTACATGTGCAAACTAGCTATGTAAGCTGTTGAGCGCTTGTAGAATTATTCTAAAAACTGTTGCGGAAGGAGGTTGAAAAGTAGCATAGCTCGCTATGTTAGCTAATGCACGCGTCTAGAATCTAAAAACTGTGGTAAAACAGACACCTCGTGGTGGAAGCAGGGCAAAAAGTAGCATAGCTTGCTTGCAGGCATTAGCCAGAGGCCATGTCACTCTTTATGTACTTTAAACAAACGTAGCACTCGATAATACAAAGGTAAATGACAAGCGCAAGCTAGCTACAGCGACTACTAGAAAATAAAACTAGAGGACTTTAATGTCGGCTAGTTAGCGCATCACTATCCTCCACTTGAACGCTTAGCAGCACAAACTGTTCCAAAACATAAAAACTGAAAATATTTTTTGCCCTACTTTTAAATTTCTAACGCAAACAGTTCCAGCTTCAAGCGCCGGCGGCGCCGCCGTCAATGCAAACACGCCGTCTCTCAGCCTGTTGACTCGTTTGTTGGCAGGTAGCGGTGTTCTACTTCCACGTATTTATTTGCTGACAGGAGTCCAGCAGCGGGAGCCCCCATCCCGTGTAGAAGCACAATGAAACACACATCGCCCTCGTGCAGAGTGCAGCTGCACGGGGAAGGGCGCCGACCGGCAGCGCTCCGGTCCACTGAACAATTCCAATGCGCCCACATGGCTTTAAACATGCATACTTTCCCTGTGCAGGAGTCCAGGGCGCCGCTGCATCACATGACCGCCTGTCCCACTAACCTCCCAGCAGACGTTATCAGCGGTCGTACAGGCGAATAGCTTCCTGCACGGCGCTCGTTGGAGGGAGTTGTGTAAGCCTCCCCCCCCCCCGGCTAAGAACAAAGCTCAAACCTCTGGAGCGGGGAGAGGAGGGTGGCACGGCTAGGGGGGAAAAAAGGTTAGCCTGGCCTTCGTCAGCCATCGCCACCAATTCGGAAGTGAGTCAGTCCTCCGCCGTGTGCAGAATCCCTCCCAAAGGTCGCCCGTACCAAGCGCAGCGCGCCACCGCGTCGGCAGTTGTGTAATTCCATCGGTAGGGGCTACTGGAATTACGCTGCAGCAGATCGCAAATGTTGAGGAAATTATGGGATGTGTTTTATTAAAAGCGCTGCATTGAAAGCGCTGCAGTGTGCATGCCAGGCCAGCAGTTGGCGGTATAACCTTTACGCAGTTTAATTTGTGAGCTTTCTCCATGTGTTAGTCCGACCCGATCGAACCCGGCTCACATGGTGTTGTCGGTTGGATGACGGCTGGATGTGTGTGTCTGTTTCCCGTCCTAGATAACGGCGGTGTGCCGAGAGGCCGCCCTGCTGGCCCTGCAGGACGACATCAGAGCTCGGCACGTCCTGGAACGCCACTTCGAAAGCGCCCTGAACGCTGTGAAGCCCCGGATCCCCGACTCCCTCCTGCAGTCCTACATCAGCTATCAGCAGCAGCACGGCGGCCTGTGCGTCCTCTGACCCCTCCCCCTCCGCCGCCGGGCGACGCCCAACCTGGACCACGCCCAACCCCGAAGATGTTTTCCTGACAAACTGAACTTGTGACTTCAGAACCGGTGTGGTTTTAGTTTGTTCTGTTTGAATGTCGATATCTCTGCAGGAAGTATCACAACTGATTATATGGGATGTTAAAATGTAATAAATCCCTTATATGGTCATTTCCTGTGGTGGTTTTGTCTTTTATTTAGCATTTAAAAGAAAAAAAAATCAATGCCAAGATCAGGATGACGAGCGCTGGAGATGTTTAAAAGAGTTTTTAACTGGGTTTTAAGACTTTTAAGAGTTTGTCTTCTTGAGCTAAGTTTAAGCCTATCGTAAGTCGGGCTTTTGCGATGCTTTGTGGGCCTGATTTGCATTTAAAGTTTAATTAGGAAACACTTTCCAATAAGTTCACATCCAAACCGCCTCATTTTAAAATGTTTTCTTGAAGACAGAAACCACCCCGGGGCCCATATTTATCAAGACTGCAATGAAACCACGTTTGATGAACATCTTCTCACTAATTACACCCTGCTGATGCGCTACCGTGGAATTAGACGGTGGACTTAAACTTTTTATCTGGGGGGGGGGGGGCCTTCTGGACCCCTGATGGTTCCAAAACCCCTAGTTGTAACCGCTGGGGGAGGGAAAAAGCAGCCACGGCTGGTAAATTCATCACAACCATCCATGGAAAATCAGCTAATTGGTGTAATGGTGAGATTTCCGTCTGCACTTCCGACCGCTGAGAGGAGGGATCTGGGCGGCCATCTGTCTGCAGGATCTACTTTATCACCCAGGAGCGGGATTCTAACCCCCAGCCTGCGCGCCGCGGTGGTTCCACCGGTCCGGCGGCCCCAACGGGCTCCTTTATTCCCTCTGAAGCGCCCGCTGCCCCGGCCTGAGACCGGAGGTCACCCATCTATTGATCCCTCCATCTGAATGGGATACATTGACTTTGTATTGAACTTCCTTTTCTCATGGATCCGGATGTAGCGCATCCGCGACACCAATCAAACCAGACAGTCGAGAATAGAGAGGAGGGAGGGAGGGGTGGTGGTGGTGGTGGGGGGGAGTCTTTCCCCTGACTGCAGGGCTGCTTTTTTCTTAAGGTGGTCCCACATCGAAGCCCTTAACCCCCCCCCCAACACAGACTGAAAAATCAACCCATGAAACTTCAACTGATGGGAAAATGTTGGCGCGGAGGAATTACGCAAACCGCGCGCAGAACGCGACACATTTGGTTTCCTCTGATCACATGAATGCGTAATGGGAACATTCCGGAGAGGAGAGGAGACATCCTGTTGATGCCCCCCCCCCCCTCCCTCTCCTCTCCTCTCCCCGGGGGGGTTGGGGGCTAATGGAGACTAAATTCTTTACAGGGTTTACACTGAAATTGATAATTTGAACTCATTTTATTAAGAAGATCAGGATTATTTTATTTCATCTTCAGATTATTTGTGATGTTTTAAAAATCTGAAATCTTATTTGAAACGCTTTTAACGTGTGAAAGTTTTAATTTCTTACCCTTTTTCTGGCGCAGAACTCAAATATAACTATTATTATTATTAGTGTATCCATAGAAACCGTATGTTCTGCTTCTATTTTAAAAGCAGGATTTAAAAAAAAACAATCAAAATAAAGATGAATGTTAAAACTGCACTTCCTTTCCGAATGTCTCACGTTCTTGTCCTTAAAAATGACGCAAACAAAAAAAAAACCGCAGTAATCTCATCGACTGGCGCCTTTATTGCGTCACCATTAGTCACAGAAATCTTATTCACACCATTATTCATAAACCGCAAAAAAGGAAACTAGTTTCTTCTCCCTCCACCCCCTAGAAAATAAACTAAACCAGTCCACCTTAACTGGTGCGCACATTTTTTTTTTGTCGGCCGGCCTTCCACATCTGCCCAATGAATCAGGAGCGGATGCGATGTATCCTTTTTCAGGGGGGGGTGAGTGGCCAATGGGAGTCGGCTTGAGGAGCAAACACTGAGTCCTGCGTCCCCATTCATTCAGTGTGGAACAGGCCCCCGGAGCAGCAGAGCCGCCGCGGCCCGCAGCCCCGACGATCCGCGTCTTCCCCGCAACAACTAACTAACTAATGCGCAGACCCCCCCTCCCAAAAAAAAAACTCCTCTCTGCGCAGATTTGGATTGGAAAATCCTGGATTTACACCCCTTCCCCCCCCAATCGAGTCTGATTTTATTTCTACTTCTTTTTTTTTGCGTTTTATTTCTGATTCCTGCGGGACTTGTGTGACTTGGGTTCTGCTTCGCCTGAAGATCGCCCCCCCCCCCCTCTCCGAGTTGCGTTTCAAGAAGCTCCCCACCACCGTGGATTTACTTTGTTTTGCCGTGGGGGGACGAATTGCACGCGTGATCCGCGCTGAACTTGTGTCCAGAAATAAAGAAAGAAAGAGGAGGAGGGGGACACCGGGCGGACAACGCGCAGGGATAATCTCACTCTTGGATTAACAGATTGCGAATGTTATGAATTAGGTGTCGGACTCGCGTGGACATTGGCCCCCTCCCGTGTGGATGGAGTTTTGGTAGCGGCTGTTTGGTGGATGGATTCGACGTTATGGATGGTTCCATATAGGTACGTACCCCCCCTCCCCTACTCCTCCTTTCCACAGTTCCACGCTGGGTGTTTTTTGTTTTCACGTCAGGCCTGGTTGTTATGTCGCGTTATGACGCCTGACTTCGACTTTCCTGCGCGTTTTTTTTTTAATTTTTTGGCACCAACAAAAAGCAACTCATCTCGGTCGGATGGGGGTGAAGTTGATGGATCTCCAAAGCCCGTGTCCTCCCGTGGCGGAGCCGTAACAAACACCCTTCCCCCCACCCGTGGTTGTTTTCATTCATAAGTTCCCCCCCCCTCCACACACACACACACACACCCCCGGTCTGCGCGGACGCGTCCTCCAATGTCTCCTATAATCTGCGTCTCTGCGTGTTTTTTAACACCCGACTCGCTTTGCGTTGCGCGCCCGCGTCTCCTCCTCTGAACGCGCCCCGTGGAGGAAGATCACGTTCTGGGGGTGGGGGGGTGTAGGGGGGGGGAACCGTGCGCAAATTTTTTGACGCGTAAATTTCTTTATTTGCGTCCTCAAATTCTCACTTTTTAATGATTTAAATGCGTAAAAGTTGGAGCGATCCGTCCGGTCGGTGCGTTCACGGGACTGTCAGGTTGTTGGGCTTTTGGTTTTTAACACAAAGTGTGGCTTCATGTGTGACCCCCCCCCCACCCCCATCTCTATCTATCTCTCTCTCCCCACCACAACATCCACGGAGGCTAAATCCTGATCGACCAATCCGACCTCCTCTTTCTAAAATCAAAATAATCCGATGAATCGTTTCTTTCCTGTTGCGTAAATTCAGATTTGAATCCGTTCATGCGCAAAAACTCGTTTTGCAAATTAAAAAGTCGGTATTTTGTCAGAACTCGATCTGACCTCTGGTGTGTGTGTGTGTGTGTGTGTGTTTTCTTTACTTTTTTTGTCCTCATTTCCCTGAAAACCCCTTTCTGCAGTAGTAATAGAATACTAAGTGAGGCAGCTTATTTAGTCCGCTTGGATCGCGTCCTCATTTCGTCTCCGCGGTGCATTTAAATGTTAACTAGTCATAGAAATGGAAATGAGGAGGGGAAGTGTTGGTAGGGTGTCCTGAAGTTGTGCGCGTTTTTGTTTTTTGGGGGGGTTTTGGAGAGGAAGGTACAAAAAACAACAACACAAGTCTTGTTAATCGTCAACTTGCCTTGAGATAAATAAAAGCGACCCCCCACACCCTCCCCCCTCCATTAAAATATGGAACTCGGTTTTTATGCAGCCTGGAAAGCATCTAATCTGGAATATCTGCTAGTCAGGAATAAGTCGTCTGAATCTCTCGATCGATTTCCGGTAGGAGAATGTGTCCGTTTTGGATTCCGCCTCCCCTCTTGACGTTCCTCTTTTGTCTCTCCCCCCGCCCCCCGCCCCCAGCAGGTTTTCCGATGCATGCCAAGTCCACGGTGAATGTCGGAAGTGGTGATCCCCCCAGATGGAGCTCCAAAGTCAACATGGCCCCGGCGGTTCATTAGTGGTGATCCAGCAGCCTTCCCTAGAGAGCCGGCAGAGGTCGGATTACGAGCGGGAGCTCCAGCATGCCGCCATCCTCTCCCTGGACCAGATCAAGGCCATCCGCTCCAACAACGAGTACACCGAGGGCCCCTCAGTGGTACGGAGGCCCCCGGCGCCCCGCGTGGCCCACAGGCCCCAGGACAAGCAGGAGAGGACTCACGAGGTCATCCTCGTCAATGTGAACAACAACTATGAGCACCGGCCGTCGGGTGGGCACCACCACCCCCACCACCACCACATCGGGGGCGGCGTGGTGGTGGTGGCGTCCGGTGGGGGCCCGCAGTACGGCGGTGGCTCCCGGGCACCGGGCCTCAGCCGCTCCACCAGCACAGGAAGCGCCGCCAGTTCGGGGAGCAACAGCAGCGCCTCCTCGGAGCAGGGACTCCTGGCTCGCTCGCCCCCCACCCGGCCCGGCGCCAGCTTGCAGCACCACCACAGAGCGGAGCGACCCGTTCGGACTCAACCCAAGCCCAAGGGTCTCCTTCCCCCCCAGCAGGGGCCGCAATGCCACCAGCCTCCGCTAGAGGCGCCGCTCAAGCCGCCCCAAGGCAAAGGGAAATCGGACTTTTCAGCCTCCGGCGCCGGTGGGGGGTTGGCGGCGGCTTCCGGTCACCAGTTCATCTGCGAGCGTTGCGGGAAGTGTAAATGCGGCGACTGCACGGCCCCCAGGAGCCTGCCCTCGTGTCTGGCCTGCAACGGCCAGTGCCTGTGCTCGGCGGAGAGCGCCCTGGAGCACGGCACCTGCATGTGTCTGGTCAAAGGCTTCTTCTACCACTGCTCCAACGACGACGAGGGCGACTCGTGCGCCGACCAGCCCTGCTCGCTGTCGCGCTCCCACTGCTGCTCGCGCTTCCTGTGCATGGGATTAATGTCGGTACTCTTCCCCTGCCTGCTGTGCTACCCCCCAGTCAAGGGCTGCCTGAAGGCGTGTCAGGGCTGCTACGACCGGGTCAACCGGCCCGGCTGTCGCTGCAAGAACTCCAACACTGTCTACTGCAAACTGGAGAGCTGGGCCCCACAGAGCCAGGAGAAGCCTTCCTGATCATCCACCACCACCCTCACCCGGAGACTCTTGTTGTGGATGTTATGGTGACAATGGTTAATGATGACGCTGATAGTCACGAATTAATGTTTATCAAACATTCTAAGCACCTCCCACCCGCCTCCTCTTCCTCCTCGCTTGTGGAATCCTACGGAGTCAAAAGCAAAGGAGTAACGAAAACCACTCGATTATTTTTTTTAATTTTTTTTGCCCCCCTTTTTATCCCCTCTGGATCAGGACCGTGTTTTTACAGACCAGTGTTTGCCTTAACTCTTTCTATGCCTATCCTCAGCTCCTCATTAACACTATTTTTCATATATATATATGTATACATACATATATACGAAATAAGTTTTCTTCCGTTTTGTTTTTTTTAAATTTTTTTTAAGGTAGGCAGTTTCCTGCCTCTCACCAAATCTGTGAAGGACGATCGACTTTAGGGCGATTATGTAGCTGTTATTACCTGTCATTCATAGCGAGCAGGTATGTCTGATTTCAATCTAAAACCGTGGTTTCCTCCGCTCACTTGTTAACGAAAGCACATCCATCCCATCGTCTTCTCTCCTCCACTCGGATTACGTTTCTCTCCTTCCATCCGTCTGAACTCTTCATCACATTCTGTGGCATTCGTTCCCCCTCCCCCACCCATGTTTTTTGTTTTCCTCTTTATTTTTGTGTAAATTTGTTATGCTCAAAAATCCACAAGTGGAAAAATTCCGGCTATTTTTTAAAAAAGAAAAAGAAAGAAAAAAAAATGTCTGTTAAAACATTTTTTTTTTTTGTTGTTGTACAAAATATTTATTATGTGAAGCTCTATTATTTTATGATATTTATTGCAAGAGACAGTCTTAAATTTACTCATGTCTGAATATAACAAAATATCAAATACTTACTGAAAAATTAAAGGGTGGCACAAAAGAAAACTATGTTAACTTTAATGCAGAAAATATATTAATTAATGAAAAAAACAGCGCTGTCTGGTGTCTTGATTGAGCTGAGAGTCACAAACACCTCATGTTCTGTGTGTGTGTGTGTGTCTGCACGTGTGTGTGTTGATGATGAGTGTGGGATTGTGGGTAAAAACAAAAAAAAAATGGCGCTGAAAGCTTTGAATGTGACTCTTTACGTCCCTGGAAGGCGTCTTTGTCGCGATTTTCCTCTCAGAAACGTTGGAAGCGAAACAGGAAGTAGGTCTCCATCGCTGCGTTCGCCGTTGCTGCCTCCCCAGGCGAGATCGGGACGTTCCCCGACCCCCCCCCCCCTAATGGTCTCTGTGTTGCAGCCAAGCTAAACGAGAGCCACCGTTACGAGGAGCCGGGGGCCACCTGTTCAAAGATAATAAACCGGGGGCTATCAGTGCTGGGCTTTTATGGCGTGGTTCCTGCACTAAAGGCAACGACAGGGGCAAATCCAGCCCCCACCCGGCTCATTCTACACCCCCATGCACACACATTTGGCCACTTCTTTTTTGTCAGTGAATTTATCACTTGGGAAGTCCACTGACCCCCCCACTACACACCCATCCACTCCACCTCCGGGCCCCCCAGGGGATGAGATCATCACTTTGAAAGTTGGTTGGTCAGCCACAAATGCCAACAGTTGGGGAAACACAAACTGTGACCAGGAATTTCTCCGGGACAATGGGGGGTGGGGTGGTGGTGAGGGGGTGGGGGGTATGTTCCCAGTTAAGTTTGGAAAACTGCAGCGTTGGCACGACGACGACGACGGAATCACGTGGATGAATCGGCCACATGTGTCGGCGGCGCCCTCAGGTGCCGGGAAGAACACGCATTGCGATTGGGGGAGGGCATTAGTTAAGAAGCTAAATCTGGCTATGGCTTCACAGATGGGATGCTAATGCTAAACAGGAAGTTAGCGTCTCGTAGCTTTTGTAGTTGGCTAACTGAACGTTAAACGGACCTTCCCAGCCTCCTTTGCCTTTTTGTTGGGATGCACCTTTTGTTGCCCTGAATAGTTAAGAGTGGATTAGCGATTTGTCAATTTCCTGTTACCTTTCAGAGCTGCAATTTGAGCTCCATTTGCTCCTGGCTGCTGGATGATAGCAAACAATAGGAGGCCTTTTTTTAGGTTCCACTATAGTTCCCCTGGACGGATGAGGGAGGGGGTGGAACAGATCTAAACTGTATTCAGGAGGAGGCGAACAGGAAGGCAGTGTTTACTTGATATTTTCCAGCCTAAGCCAAATAAGGAAACAGATCCTACCCCCACCATTTCCACAACTTGTCTCTCAAGTTCTTAACTTGTCTCTTAAATCTCTGATCTAATCAGCGGAGGTGTTTAAAATAACATTTAAAAGCCCACGAATGGGTTCTTTCGCAGGTGTCACGTGTCTGCGCCGTGAAAAAAGGCGGTATTGATGGCGTCTCACCCACCCCCTCCCCACGTTTGCACTTGTTTCTGGGTAAATTTAGCTGCTCCACTCGCACACGTCATGCTAGTTGGCGTCGTCGGGTTCCTTTTCTGCAACTTTTTTTTTGGGGGGGACTGCACAAGTGCAAACATGCATGACTACCAAGTGAGTCACGGTGGAACCTCCGTCCTACACTTCCTACCAGGGCAGTCCCTCAATCGGCCGTCGTCGCCACCACCACCGGCACGACCAGAGCGACCGGAGCGAGATACACCATAAACAGTCATCCTCCTCCACAGCATTCATCACCAAAAGGCCTGCCTCAGCTTTCCTCCTCCTCCTCATCTGGTTTTCATTATTTCCCCTCATGGCGTATAAATAGAAATTAGCAATCAAGGGAAACATGGGGGCGGCGGGTTTGTGGAGAGGAAGGCGGCTTTTATGGACATCAGCGCGATGACCGGAGGTCAACTTGTCTTCTGGATGAAACATACGTGTTCGGAATCTGGTCCAACTTTGAATCTTGGATATAAGATCCGAAAAAAAACACACAAAAAAAACAGCGTTCCCCAATAAAACGTCTTTGTCAACAAGAGCAGCCTTGTGTTTGCTTGGGGTTTATATAACGCACTTTGAAAGGGTTGGGTTTGGAGGCTATTCCCACCCCCCCACCCCACTCAGTTTAACTTCACACAGGAAAGCTTGGAGGCATTTTCAGCAAACAGGCGAAATCATAACGACTGATTTTAGCCTGAGGACAGGAAGAGGCGTAGAAACACGTTTGGAACTTCAGTGCGGAATCTGGTTGAAAGGATGTCCTGAGACGGTTATATAATGTCTTCTAAACACAAAGCAACTGTGAGAAAAAAACCCACAGAACCTTAGTTTTAAACATCTTATCATTTTTTGGAGAGAAATGTAAGTAAAAAGTAGGTTAAAACAAGACAAAACTTTTTAAAAAATGGTTGCATCCCGAGGCGAAGATGAGGAAACGATCCCAGTGAGAATCCGTGGTTTGTCCAAAGGAACGGGACGTCGCTTCAGGAATGACGCGTTAGCAAAAAGAAAAAGTCCCATTAGAACTGGAGTAAACAACTTTAACGACATTCAGACGACACCCTGCTTCCTGTTTGTCATCCGGCGCCTCTTTCCTGCTCCGGAGCCATAAAGAGCCCCACGGGGGGGATGACCCCGACTTTTACCAGGTGTCAAGGGCCATTCAAGATGGAGGTGTTTCATTGGGCCTTCAACCTCTTGAGCATTTGCTCCTGGGTACCTCCTACCACACACACACACACACACACACACACACACACACACACACACACACACACACACACACACTGGAACTTAAGTGTAAAACTTTCACACACCCCTCCCCTCCAAACCTGTAGCGTTAGCGGCTGTTAGTCTCCTTCCTCTCCTTTGTCTTTCTTTGCCGTTTTATGGACAAAGGCTGTTTGGAGGGGATGAGGAAGAGGAGAAGGTGAAGAGCTCCACTGGTAGATACAACACACGATCTTTATTGTTCTGTTAGCCCCTTGCTAACAGACGGGCGTTATTTTTGATTTTCGACGAGATCTGCTCCCAATCAATGTCTATATTGACTCATCAGCATTCAAAGTGTCACTTCCTGCCTGCGACGTTAGACGCCGGCGCCTTTGCCAGCCCTCCTAGGCCTCCGACAGACCTGCCTGTGATGTTCTATTCCATTTTCTAATGAAATCAGCGGGGTGTTTGCCGTTGCTCACAGCGGAGGCTGGAAACAGTTAGCGATCCAGACTCGTTAGCTTCGCCACTCTCAACCGTCTCCGAGTGACGAAACAGAGCTCGATTCTACGTGTGTTGGGTTTTTTTTCTCTAACCCCGACAAGAACACGTCCTTGTTCCTCTTTTGACGGCCGCCCCAGGGGTTTTGGGGGGGCAGTTTTGTGTGTTTACGGCATTCCAGCCCCCCCCCCTACGACTACTTTTGTTCTGTTTTTTCCCTTTGATTTCTCAACCAAGGACGACAAAAGCATCGCACATGCACAATGGGTAGATATGATAGATGATTGATCAACGGATTTGTGTCTGTTTGTTCGCGGCGGAGAGGGGGAAGCTCCCTCGTTCTTTATCCTCCCCCGTCCTCCCCCCGTCATCCCCTCTTTTTTTGAGATTAGACTACGCATCCAGACAGATGGTTCCCGTCTGCTGGCTTTTTTCAATTCACTTCCTCTCTGCACAGACAGCCCCCCTCCCTCCGCCCCCCTCCTCTGTTCTCCCTCCCTTTCCTCCCCCTTACCCCTGCCCCCCCCCCTCCAACGGCTCCTCTGTTATGTGGCTAGAAATAATCTTTTATTGCCCAGTTGTTCGGAAGTGACCTCCTGGCCTTGATTAGATAGGGCCAAGTCCTATCACACGATTGTCTTTGAGCTGGCGGGCTGGACCCCCCCCACCCCACCCCACCCCCACCTCAAACACACACACATTCAACCCCCCCACCACCAGCAGCCCCATCCTCTTTCCAGCCCAGTCCCTCTCCCGCTGCCGGGGCCTTGGTGATCCTGTGTGAGTGGACAACAATAGGGGGCTTTAGTCCCGTCCGGCTCTTCTCGGCTGGGGGGCAACAGGGTGGGGGTCGTGAGGGACTTTCTTTTTCTATTTTTTTTACATCAGTCAGGCTGGCTGCTCCCTCTGAAGGCCTCCATCCCGTCCCCAGCATGATGGTTAACCTCCCGGTTGCCAGTTTGCTCACCCTTCAAGTCTTCTTCCTGTCCTGTTGCCCTGCCCCCATCTCCAAACGGTACCCCCTACCTCCCCCAGACACAGATAGATGGTTTTAGTCTCCTATGCTATCAGCGTACCTTTGAATCTGCTGTGTGGTCAACCAACGGGACGTGATCCCGTTAAAGACCCACGTAGACGACAAATATCCAGGTGTTGACACCTCCTTTGTTTTCTAGTCTGCTTGGAAGCTTTTAGGCAAACAAGAGCTGACTTGTTCGAATTAAAGATATGTGAGTGATAATAAGTGATTTAATTTCCTGCTCAACCTCAGTCCTCTGATTAACACCTTCTTGACTCAACATGGGTTTGGCTGAAAACACAAAAGTTTTTGTTTATGTAGTTTTCCTCAAATTTTCATTGAAACAAATGACTGGAAATGCTGCAGTGTGCATGCCAGGCCAGTAGTTGGCGCTGCAATTAAACTAGTGTTAGTGAACCCATATTGACTGTTTATTTTTTAATTGTTGTTGTGTCCATACTTTCGAATAAGGCTAAAATGATTGTAGGCTTTACAGGTTAAGAACACAGTTCTCACATAGGCTACAAACTCTTCCCAACTGCTTTAACATCATGGTTTTGTTTTGGTTTTTTGGGTTTGTTTTTTTTGCATAAACCAGATAATAAACTTTTAATTTCAAAATTCTAACCCAAGACTCAGGGAACAAACTTTATCAAAGAAACAACAATAAAGACAAACCCTGTTTCGTGCAAACTTTGTTCTAACCTGGAGTTGGTTTTACAGCGATGCTAAAAGTTTAGGGGTTGTTTTTCTGCGCCGTCTTGTTTGTCTCCTCGTCCTCTGGAGCTGTAAACCCATAACAAAACCCCCGGTGTCCAGTTTCACTTTGGGAATGAAGGCCAGGTTGTGTGAATAGGGGGAGAATAGACAGGAAGACAACTCTGATTACCTCCATAAAGGAGCTGACCTCATGTCGCTCCCTCTTCTTCTTCTTCTTCTGCCTCTTTACCTTTTACAAAACATTTGCATTCGAGCCATTTAGCCCACATAAAAGACACACTATGTGTTAACGGTTTAGGCTTGTATGGATCTTTAAATTATAATACATTTTAAATGACAACATGCTACAAACACAACCAAAAGTCTGGTTGGAAACCTTCAGATCTGTGTTTTACAGCTTTTGGAAACTTTTACCGAAGTTTGCCATATTTTGGCTTTTTTCAGGATTACACAAAAAGTACTCCATGGATTTTTGCGATTCTTGTCAGGATGGTTGCTCATATGGTAGCAAAGAACTCATTAAAGTTTAAATCTGTAATTGTTATTCAGTTTCCAAAAATATAGGATAGTGTCAAGGATGTTTGTTCAGCATTTTCTGGACTTTGTTGGGGTTTCTCAACCATTTTGACAGATTACGATGGAATTGGATGGAATTGTGGGCAATGTGCCGTGGAAAATTTCATCAAATGTTGAAGCTACCTCCTAAAGAAAATAACCGTGATACCAATGTGGGTCCAAGGGTGGAATTTCATGACTACAGAGTCATGTTATGAGGGTCAAACGATCATGGGAATATTGCCTTTAGGTGCAGTGATGTATTGTGAAAGCTGAGCTGCCTTTACGGTTGCCGAGTGCCGTCTGGATCCAAATAAATCTGTCCAAGGACAGATCACATCAAAACAGATTCACGTCTGGTCCGGCCGTTCGAATGCAAAGATTAGCACTGTGGTATCAAGTAACCTTTAAAATGATTGTAAAATCATGTCGGTGGCTGTTTACAGTCAATGGATCCGTCCCGGTGGAAGGGATAGAATGGGCCTTGCCTTCCTCCCTCGCCCTCGCCTCCAGGCTCTCAAGCCCCCAGATCCAAAGCAGGAGGTTCCTGAAAAGGAAGCTTAGGAGTACCCCCCCCCCCCCCGCCAAAACCCACCCACTATGCACACTGGAAGGGGGTACCTCTAGATCAGAGAGAAGGGACTCAGAGAAGGCTATCTGTTGTTGATCTTAGGCTTATACTGGAGCACAGGGTTCCAGAGATGTGTCGAGGGATTACAGGGTCGGATCGTTAAATCTCCCTTTTCATCTGTTCTTTATTAATACTGTACTGTTGTTCTACCCCATCTTTGAAACTTGGGGTTGCTCGTTTGGTTTCAGTTTTGTGGGGGTTTTATTAAAAGTGAAGGAAATAACTAGAATCGAAGATAAAGGAACTGAACGAACACACCAAACTCAACAGAGAGGAAACAGGAAGTCGATTCCTGACTTCGAAAACAGTTTTGTACCTCCGCTGGTGGAGTTTGCTTTGTTGCTCCTTTAAAACCCCAATAGACTTCAATCATTTTTTTCTTCCCACTCAGCTTGGTGTTTAACATTTCAATTTCGAACTCAGCGAGAGGTCCGATTCTATCTCCGTCTCCTTCAATGGCGGTATTATTCCAAAGGGGAAATTGGACCTTAAGGGCAGGCACTTTTTCCTGCTGTAGATCTTATTATGTACGTCCCTTCATAATACAACCCAGCTTGACTCTCCGAGACCACACCCTTTCATGGAAGCGGGCCTGTCAATCAGGTCCAGGAGAGGGTCCGACGTGGAATGATTGGCTCCTGGTAGGATGTGTGCCGGCTCAGAGGGAGTATAGAGGAACGCTGGTGCACCGCTGGGAGAAATTCTTTTCCACATCACTGCTCCGTTGGAGTGTTGTGTGTGCATGTGTTAAGTTGTTGAGGTCTGAAGGCGGCTGTTTGCCGCACAAAGCAGTTCCAGTGCCGAGCAGGATGACTGTAATATATGCAGATATATCCGTCCTGCTCGGAACAGATGTAACACTTCAGCGCTTTCCAAAATCTCTCCTTGGACCCAAATTTCCAATGTAATTTCCCCCGCAACCCAGAATTGTTATTTTAGACTACCGTGCAGGCCGGTGTAATCCGACCAGGTTTTAGAGAAATAAATCAGCAGCAGATAAAAGGTTGCATTTGGACGTTTTTAACAGAGCTGGACCACTGGAAAGTCTGGCAGCTCGATGGAAGCACTTTAATCATTTGGCGTTATGTTGTAGTAAAGTAACTCACACCGAGGACGGCGAGGTGCTGATCACTGGAAGCTGACCACATTGCTCTGCAAAAGAGAGATGAAGATGAAGATGAAGAAGCGTGGTCGTGGAGCCAGGGTTCTTAAAAAGTTATTTGCTATTTTTAAACTTTTGACATTGAATTTCCAACTCCGGTTGCATTTTATCTATTTCCAACAAGTCTTGAGGGTTTAAACCCACACTAAAAATGACTACTTCTGATATATACATGGATTATTTCCCAAATATTTGGGGCTAACTGGCCTTTATCTGGGTGGTATATAGTTTCTGTTATGTCTACTCATGGATTGGGGTTACACCGGCGTATAATAACGTTTAGCTTCTGCCGAAAATTAAAAGGTCTGCTTTCACGCCATCTGCATGTATAAACATTGTAGTTTGCATGCCAGGCCACTAGTTGGCACTGTACATTGTCTGAATTTTGTTTTTATTGTTATTTTTCTGTCAGTTATGTTCGTTATTTGTTGCATTTTGGGCATTTATGCAACGATGTAATGGTTGAGTTTTCAAGAGTCTGTTCGGAGGTAAAGGTTCAATCAAACGTTTCCGTTTTTGGTTCTTGGTGGGTGGCAACATCTGAGAGTTGAGAACACTAATTAATATCTGAATTTACAGAGATGCCGGTTCCTGTTCACGGCTTCAGCTGCGACGGGAAGAACCGACAAGCGCCGCGAAACACATGGAAAAACTAGCCGTCACGCCGCGGCCTGCAGCGTTTTATCTGCATCTGTTCCAGGCTCCTGCCCAGGGAGATGGCCAGCTGTGGAGTTGAAAGGAAACTTCAGCTGCCCTGCGAATCTCACACCATTACTCAAGATGAATCAAAAGTGGAACACGTTGGTCGAACAAAAGGAAAGTGCGAGAGGAAGAGAGCGTGAACGAGAAAAAGTGAAACCAGCTGTCTGGAAGTGCCTCATCTTTTACGACGGCGGCGTCGGCGCATGCGTACAACGGCGCTCGCAATCTAACGCTCAATTTGCCTTTACAGGAATATCAGATTGTTGATTTTTTTTTTTTTTTTTTTTTTTGAAGGGAGGGGGTCCGGGTTGGGCTGCCCTCTTGTATTTCTGCTTTTAAAATATATACGAGGTGCAGCTAGTGCAGACAACAAAGGCCCCCTCTAATTCTTTCCTTTCCTGAGGGGTTAGGGAACACACTGCGCCCACATCAAGCCTCCAGACTCGCCCCTACCATGCAGTACAGGTGCAACTTTAAAAGGGCCCTCATTGAAGGCGGTCTGGATGCCTGCAGTGAGAAAAAAAATATCCTCCCTCCCCTCCATCGTTTTTTCCACCACCTTCCCAGAACTCCTTCTTTTCATGTGATCAATTCAAGGTTAGAGGTTTCACGCTGCCGTTGTGGTGCGCTCGTATTTTTACGGATTGTGCCATCGATTGATGATCGAGTAATTACTCTCCGTCTGTCTATTAGATCCAAGTTAGAGCCGTAAATTTATTTTTGGATCAGTTGCGAATTCCGTTTTTACTTGTGTGTTTTTTTTGCGTTAATGATGATACATCCACTAGGGGGCAGTGGAGAGGCGATGTGTTAACAGGAACGGATACGGTGAAGGTAGGAGGATGTTGTGGTGACGTACTGAGTGGAAAACTGTGACCTCAGCGGTGACCTTTGAGGTCATTTGACATCAAGATGCGAGGACGGAGAGTTTTTACACTTTTTAAAGTAAAACAAAACCAGAATAAGAAGCTGGAACAATCGCACGTCCCTTTTTTAGTCTTACTTGGGTCCGTTCATGATAGCTTTGTCTTGCTTGATCCCCCTCCAGCCATTTTCAGGAGTGTTTCTCCTTTTCACGCATTTCATCCATATCCATAGGATGTCGGAAAATGTGGAAAAATACCTGCAAAATTGCATTTGTGACGCTCCACATTTAACATTTTGAGGCTAACACACCTATCAAAGAATAAATGTCACTGGATGGAAATTCAGCAACGACGCCTGCGGGGCGGGGAGTCTTTAGAGTTCACATTTAAATCCCTAACAATGCAAACCAGACCTACTGTCATGGAGGTGAGAGGAGAACGTGAACAAAGCCGCCACCACAAAGAAAGAGACAGAAGGACAGACGGAGAACAATCTGCTTCACAAAAGGCTTCTCATGAATGAACTTCAGCTGCGGATGAAGACCCCGAAGAGCCAGAACGGAGCCTTAGCGCCACTCGTCTCCTCGTCTGCGTGCCATTCTTTGGACTTTGTGACCTTTTCCTCTGTTATCTATAATCCACGTCGCAGATAACAAAGTTGTGAGGATGCCATTAAAATGGCAGTAAATCGCCCTGATTAGCTGACATTATAACTCACCGTGCTAAAGGTTGGGGCTCTTCTGCCGCTCCGTCCCAGACGGGTTGATCTAGGATCGACATAAATAGGTCTATAAAACAGATAAGGATATATTACATCCTCAGGAAGAGCGCGCCATAAACACAGTCTCTAAAAGTGAATTTCACATTTCCAGGTCGTGGTTTTGGAGACGTGACAATTTCTCAATATCCGTTTCACAATTTACCAATCGGTGTTTCTCCATTTCAAGAACACGAGTTGAGTTTTTATGGAAGACTTAAATTTGCAATGCATCATCGTCCAGAGTGGAAGCAAAAGAAAGCATAGCTTGCATGTTAATAAGACAGGCTAATCAACGGTCAGCTATTATTCAGGCGGAGGTCGCGCTCCCTGCAGAGGAAGTGCATCGCCATCATCAATCTGCTCAGGAAGGCCCGCATGAGAAAGGAGGTGGAGGTGGTGGGCGGGGTTAAAAGTTTAGTGCACCCTAGGTGCCAAACACCCCGCCGCCACCCCCATCTGCATGTCAATGGACCCTACTTGTCGACTTGGTATGTTCCACTTCCACAGGAGGACTTGCAGCTGTGTTGTCATTTATCATCTCTTCTTTGTCATCCCACTTTTTCCTTCCTCTCCTCTGTGTTTGACCAACTTGACTGTCTGATTCAGGAGGGAGGGAGGTCTGCTGGGGGGAGGATGGGGGATGGGGGGAGGTGGAGGGGGTGAGGAGGAGGCGGGTGCACATTGAGTTTGCCTAGTCAGGCAGAACGATGGACAGGAAGCGAGGCAGGAAGGAAGACGAGACTCTCCCCGTGAAGCGCCATTGTTCATGCAGTGTGACTGGAAGCAGCCAGAAGTGGCTGGTGGGGGGTGGGGGGGGTGACCCACTTCTCAGGGGGGGGGGGCTGAACACTCACAGTGGGGTTGGACTCCCAGCAAGGCCATCGAAGCATTTAGTTCAGGTTAAATAAATGTATTCATAAATAATGCTGTCATACTCAACTATATATTATATGCATTATATTATACTGTATTATATATTTCATTATATATTATAATGACATAATATGTCATTATAATATATACTTTTACATATTATGTTATATATTATATAATACAACTTTCTGTGTATTGAGTCTGGTTTTTAACCAATCCTGTTTTTTTGTACCAATACTGCTTCCTGTGTTTTCAGTTGTCCCTTCGGGACAAATAAAGTTTTTTGAATTGATTTGAATTGAATGTTGAAGGTCTGCAAGTTCGTCGATGAACATTTAGCGGTGTTGATAATAAACTTTAAAAGATGCAATCGTGCAAACAAAAAGTAATAGCATTCAGCTTTCAACAACAGTGCAGATTATTATTTGATACCTGCACATGTGCAAAGAAGCCCCGCCCTGTTTGCGTCTCACACCAAATCAAGCTGCTCAGCATTCTCCAAGTCATATCCCATTGGTTAACTCTCACAGACTTCCTGTTCAGTCAGGAAGATCATCACATTCAATCATCCACAGCTGATGCTTGATTGGGATTCGAACAGAATGACAGGAGTTCCTGCAGGTCCTGATCCGAACTCCATAACCTCCTGTCCTGAGCGTTCGGTGTGTGTTTTGAATCTGTCAGCAGCAAACCTAGCTTCAGGAGTTTCTGTTTCCCACGTTTTGTTTTGTTTTTTACGCTTCACCTGCTGATGATTTCAAAATGAACCAGAAATGGATTCCAGACATTTAGAACTTCAAAGTTTTGTTGCATCGTCCAACATCTCAGGAACGGTCTGGAGAGAGTTTTCAGCTGCGCGATCGCAAGAAAGCTCATAAAAGTGACTTTAATCGATTTGGATGTGTGCGATTGGTCGTGTTTATGTCTTGGCGGGAACTTTTTTTTGCTGTTTTGTGTAGTGAAGATGTCTGGATTGGTGTCTGCCGATGGTGGTGAGACTGTCTTCGTCTACTCTTACACACAGGTAGCATGCTCCGCTAACCGCCTCATTTTGTACCTTTTTGAGCTATAAACTATAAAAAAGAAGCGGGACTGGAACGTATTTCCTTCCTCTGCAGGTCTCAGTCGGTTCAGACGCTTCACCCGGACCTCGGGGAGGAAGACGAACTCCTCTGGTCTCCATCTGCTCACCACTCCACCTTTGGAACGCTCCCCTGTTCCCGTCAGACTCTTGGCCTCGTTCTCCTCGACTGATGATCGTCCAGATAGCATTACCTTCCCGACCAATCGGACGCCTGCATCCATACCTCATCCTACAGGTAGGCTTTCCAAAGGGCAGGCCAGGAAGGAGAGAGAACATTGCTTTTATTGCGAGCCAACCAATAGGAGGGCAGAGATGTGATCCAGCTGTAAACCAGAGCCAAACCTGTGTTTTGTGGCGTTTCTTGAGGGAACCTTTACCTTTAGCGGGTGCGTTTTTTAGCCGCCGAGCTAAAAGTTTGAGGACTTCCTGTAGTGGAAAAAGCTGTTGTTCTGGACTTTAAACTGCTTCTACTTTTATTTGCTTATAAATTAAATTCTATTTTTAAGGGTGTGACTTTGAACCAGGGCTTGGGGGTTAGATTCTTATTTCTTGGGTCATCCGGATTAAGACTATTGATATGATTGGTGGGATTATCTGCTGTTGACAGTAAACACGAGCCGCTGCAGACTGTTTACATCCGCTGAACTGGATCTTAGTGTGATATTATAAAGATGACCCGATCTTACCTTAAAAACAGCGTCTTTTTTAAAAACTGCCCCGGTTGGGGTAGTTTATCCTCCAGATAGAGTTTAATTTTTACACTTTTAGGAACAAACGCTCACTTTCCTGAACTTTCCTTCACTCCTTGTATTGTCCAAGTTGGTGCACCCTCACCATCTGGCACCTAAGCTGTATATAACACATCATAAAAGCTCTTTGTTAATATTATTTGACCCAGGTCAGTCTTGCGAAACGCTAACCCTTGCAGTTTGCTGTTAAATATTGGACTCTACTCTTTGGAACTGTAGCAAGAACCCCCCCCACACACACACTCACCGCCACCTCGCCTCCCTTCCACCCCTTCTTCCTGCCTTCACCACCTCCAGCACCTTCCCCTTCCTGCCCCCCTACCCGTGTCCAGTAGGGTCCCAAACAGACAGCCCCTGTTTGTTTCCCCTCTGGTCGTTCCTGATTGCCCGACCAGGCTGCTCTAATCTCGCCGTTAGACAGCCGCCGAATTAACGAGGAAACCCATTGGTCACACATGCTTCCACTTTTCTGTTTGTTGCCCCTGAAGTCTGTTTAATTCCTACGAATTTTGCCTTCATTAGGCTGCGTTTTCCGCTGCGGGGCACAGGTAATGCAAAGCATTTCCCTCCCTTGAAATTGCAGGACCCAGCCCCCCCCCACCCCCCACCCCCTTGGTTGCTAGGAAGTGCAAAAGCCTCAATTGCAGCCATTTCCTCGCCGTTGCACCGAGAGGTCCGATTACAGCGTTTAGGTCGGGGCAATTGGTGTCATTACAGGCAGCCAACTTCCCGCCACCAAAGTAATGAATTAGCCCGACCTATTTGGGCTGTATGATTGCAGTTGCCAGGGGAGATGAATATGAAGTGGAGGGATAATTATGGTATGCATCCCCGGGCGGATGTGTGCCGTGTGGGTCAGCCGTGGGGGCGGTTTCCACGCTTGTGTAATGGCTTAATGTCGCTGCTGACAGGCAGCCGGGCAAC
This sequence comes from Antennarius striatus, assembly GCF_040054535.1. Classification (NCBI taxonomy): domain Eukaryota; kingdom Metazoa; phylum Chordata; class Actinopteri; order Lophiiformes; family Antennariidae; genus Antennarius; species Antennarius striatus. Next base: position 2,167,721 of record NC_090785.1, on the reverse strand, counting down.
AAGGAAAGGTGCTACTGTGCTCTGCTGGTGGACTGTGACTGACGGGCCGGACCGTGCCAGTTTGCTTCCACCCAAACCCGCCTCATTTCCTTTAGAAGACTAGGTCCCATCGTGTAAAAGTCGCCGCCGCCGCCGCCGCTCCGAGACGTCCATTGGTTCTAATTGTTTACAGAAGCCTTTTAAAATCATCTGCGACGGCATCCGAGAGGAGCTTTATGTTATAGTCGCTACTGTGCCCAAACTTCATTAGGAGCTCCAGTTCTTTACAAGCTGTAGAGACGAGCAAGGAAACCATTAACTCTTGGAACGCTGATAAATTACCCCGTAATAAAGCAATAGTGAACTTTGATTACATGGCCCATTCATAACCAGCGGTGAAAACAATAACCAGGAGGTGCTATTTCATTTACACCCAACGGCTCCTGCAGGGGAGGGTGGTGTTGGTGTTGGTGGAGAGTGTTGAGGGGGGTGGGGTGGGGTTGGGGCAATAAAAGCATCAATGATAAATATGTGGTTTATTTGCGGCAAACCTTTTAAAACCGAAGCAGAATAAACAAGCTTGGACTAATTTGTGGACTAAAAAAAAAACAAAAAACCAGGAGCCTGGGGTTCGTAGCGAAGGCTCGGCGGTGTTGGGTTGGTGCATTGGGTTGGTGGTGGAGTGGGGGGGTTGTTTTCTCAATGGGACGTCAATAGGAGCCCTGCCAAAATAAAAAAAAAAAAGGTTCCACTAAACAAAGACGCTGGGAGGAAATAATGCCGGTGGAGGTTTGTTGGGCCATTGATGGGCGCCGGTCCAAGAGGCTGTAACCAGCTATAAGTCTCTTTATGGGGACACCCTGAACAGGGGGGCCCCAACCGGGACAGGAACTTTTACATTTCTGTCTGAATGGGACCTCGGCCAGGGGCCGAGTTCAAAGTGCACTTTCCAGTCATTTGATTTAACCACTCAGTGTATTTGATAGGGCGGCAGGACCTGAAGGAACATTCCCTGATTCTACATCTGAGGCGGGGGGGGATGAACGCACACAACACACACACACACACACACACACACACACACACACACACACACACACACACACACACACACATGAGCATTTAATTTCTGGCACTCAAACCCTCCCTCTGCTTTTCCTTTCTCCATCCTGCAGATCATATCTCATGTAAAAAAAAAAAGGAGCTGGTCTGATTATTCCCCAACAGAAACGCTTTGCGTCCGCCGCGTCCACATGTCTGTCGTTTGGACTATTCATGCTTCTCTTTTCTCCTCTGGTTAAAAAAAAAAAAAAAAAAAATCCTCCTGTTTTGATATGATAACAATTACCCATAATGAGTGTTTATGATTTAGTTTCATCAGCCTGATTCAAGTCGGTGCTTTAGAGGACATGTCGCTGCCGATGTGTGGCGTGCCTCCGCTCACCATCACGTTTGCACAAAAGTCCAACTTCATCCTCACAAACCCTTTGAATACAAACCAGTTTTTCTTTTTTTTTTGTTTAATACAGCCTTCTCATATCGCAAACCCACAATGGTTTTGATCAACGGATGAAAGGACTTTTGGTGGACTTGGTGCCAGTGTCGTACTCTTCCTCTGCAGAACGCTCCATTGGCTGAGCAGCTGTGTAAAACTTTCATCCTATCTCTGCTGGTTAAGACACTGTTGGTGGGGTTCTGCCAAATGGCACCAAAGGCAAGAGACTCTGCACAGCGCCACCTGGTGGTTCAGGGATGTCCTGAAGCTGTTGCAACCACTTTATTGACTTCTTAGGAAGCTTCCTTGGTGAACTTCACAAACCAATTGTTTTTGACTGTGATTCTATTATAGTGTAAAAGATAATGAAATTCTAAGAACAAACCTACCTCTTCGTCTAAGAAATCTTATTAAAAAGACCATAAAGTGTGCATCCATTTAGTTTACAAGCTAAATAAACCCAATAAACTATAGATCAACAATTTCAAAAATCCTTAATTCAAACAAAGCTTTCTAAAATCAGTGTAACTACACTAAAAATAAAAATTTGTGTAAAAAAAATACAATGCAGTAGAGCTTCGAGGTATGAGTTTAATATATTCCATGACTGAACTCGTACGTCAAACATTTCCCCATTTAAAATAACAAATATATTTTAATCCATTACAGCCTTGTAAAAAAAAAGCCCCAAAACCCCTAAATTATGAAGAAAACCCCCCCACATTTTTATCAACCAATAGACATGCAGACCTTTCCTTTATATAATTAATTATATATAAGTTACATAATAAATGATAAAGATTGTAAAGAAACGCGAAGTCATGAGAACACACGAGCTACGCCTTTACTCCACCAATGACAACGAGATCCGGTCTCACTGATGTCGTATCCATCCACCAACAGGTGGTAAAGAACGAGATGCGGTCTCACTGACGCTGTATCCATCCGCCGATGCGTGGTAAAGAACGAGATGCGGTCTCACTGATGTTGTATCCATCCACCAACAGGTGGTAAAGAACGAGATGCGGTCTCACTGACGCTGTATCCATCCGCCGACGCGTGGTAAAGAACGAGATGCGGTCTCACTGATGTTGTACACCTAAACTCGTGTGATTTAGCATCTTCAGATGCTCGTGATGTGCAGATACTGTCAGGCGTAGCCTCTGACATTGAATTAGCATTAAAACCCGCCCTGAACCAACGCTGGTTCAGATGCTTCATCCAAATAATCCTCGCCTCTCTTGGATCTGCAGAGACCAGATGGAGCGAGTGGCTCGAGTCCACATCTGCAACCCGAGTCGACCCAGGCGCCGGCGTGCTCCCCCGTGACTGACGGCGCGTTGGGTCTAATTCATCGTGACGCAGTAACGACTGCCCACCGGGGGGCACCGACCAAACCCAACCAAACCTAATTACTTGACGCGAGCCTGACTTTGCGTCTCAAAAACCGCGGCCCGGTAATGGATGTTACGTCGTGAGGATGAAGTCATACGTCTCACAGTGAGCGCGTTTCACATCCTACCTTTGGAGGACAAGGAGGTTGGGATGACAGCTTGATTGATGGTCTTTTTTTTTCTCCTACACACTGCTTGTGGAATCAGATGATTTCATGTGGTTGTGAGGCTTTTGCTTTGGAGCGCCGCGGCAATTAGCACAGTCAGACATTACGCTGGCTGTATGATAGGGCTGCAGTGTGTCTAAGTGGGTGTGTGTGCATGTGAAACACACAGTTTTGCAGCATGTGTGTGTGTGTGTGTGTTTGTAGATGTAGAATGTCAAACCTCACGGGACACAACTTGATAACCGCACATGCAGTTTCGTCGGCCTGCTTTTGGCAAATGTTTGCAGCGACGACTGAAACTCATGTTTCAGCTGCGCCAGTGAACGTTTCAGAGCTGCAACCCGTGAGTTATTGGGGTTCAATTCTGAATCTGCTCCCATGTGTGAAGCTAACTCCTAGCTTTGATGCAGCTAGCTGATGCTAATCAGCAGGTGGTCCTATTGCAGCGCTATGGCCGCCGAAGCGTTTGTGCTAATATGAAGCATCCAGCTTGAAGGGAAACGGCATAAATGAGGCAATCTTGAAAAGAAGTGACGTTTCGGCCTCCGGTTCTCTTCCTCCTCCTCCTCCTCTTCCTCTCCTCCGTGGGCCTGTGCATCGTCCCACCTACCCTTTAGTTACTTGACACTGCAGGAGACGCCAGGCATTCAGGGCATTCTTTGTCCCGGGAGAAAAGCAGGAGGGAGACGGGGGTGAGGCAGTGGGGGGGGACGACGACAATGAGAGAAGTTCCACTCTGCTTGGCTTCAATAAGAGCCCCCCCACACACACACACACACACACTCAACCACCTCCGAGCTCACGGAAGGGGCGGAGTCGAGGGCAGCGAGGTAGGGCAGAGTTAGAGTCGGGGAGGTGGGGAAGAAAGAACCCTCTCCCACCACCATCCGCCTCCTTTCAGCATTTCTTGGGATGCCAGCATGTCCATGAGCCCCCCCCCCCGTTTTTTTTTTCCCACAGGGATAGAGGAAGAAAAACACTCCTCTTCAGACCCCACCCCCTACCCCCACCCCCTTGACTGGCATCAGAAACCAGTTGGTTGCACTTGTTTTAATCCAGATTATCACCTGGATTCTTCACATGCACTCACCTGGCGACGGTGGATGGATTGTACAAAATGCCACCCAAAAGGCCGCCGTTCGTGTCCCGCTGAAAACGAACGCGAAACTGAAAGAAAATTGGTGATAACAGTCGTGATTTGACGACCCGGGAATGAAGATGTTTTAAATAGTTTTTTTTATTAATCTTTTTTTTCTTCTCAAGGTCGTAATACTTGTTTGCTAGCAAAAGATTTTAAGAGTTCACCAAATTCTGTGTAGAAAATGATGAAATTAGCTGAATATGATGTGTATTGTGTGGTTTAACATTTAAAAACGGAAAACTTTTCCATGGGACGACAAAACCGGTTGGTTTTCTTGATTTTAATCCTGACGGGAAAGTAACTTTCATGCTTTTCAAACTTAACCTGCATCAAGTACTTTGACATTTCGACTTTAACAACAGTTTAGCAGCGGCGCACCACCTTCACAAAGGAAAGTCGCAGTAATGACATGGTGCCCATCCTGGCTGTTTACACGGTTCTCAGTATTGAGGTAATGCAATTTGTCTCTATATATTAACCCGGGCAGACTTGGAGGCAGATGCCCGGTCTCATTACAGTGAATGCAGCACAGGAACCAATAAGTCTTTGTGAAACAAGAGGAAAATGAGGCAGCCAGCCGCAGTTAGCGCTCCAACATGACAAAAAAGGCCAAGTAGGATGTAAAAATAATCCAGCATAAAATAATTCCATCCCAAATGGGCTTTTAAACACACGTTCAAGACGGTAATCATGACGTCAGCCGACCTCAGCAGCGACTGGGACGTCCACCGTTGCGCTGTGGCGTAAAAATAACAGCCGTGGCCGGAAACTGGGAGTTTCTTTTTTATCTGACGTGAATATTAACGTCCCTCTGGAGCTGCTGGGTTTAATAAATACCAATGCTGTCATGGAAAAACTATAATAAATATATACGCATCTTTTAAATTAGCATTAAGAAGTGAATGCGTTAAAAGGGATGTCCTACAGGCAGCACAAAGTCTGACCTGTAAATCAATAGAATGAGGTGAATCGGATTGGAGGAAATCAAAGCTAACTGATTAATTCATCAGTTAAATACATATTTGCTGATGTAATCCTGAAGGTGTAATCTATTACCACCCAGATGTGAGTATGTTCCATAAAGAACCTACCTGCAGCTCAGAAACACTGCTTTCCTTTGGGGTCTGTTAAATTCATTCATTAGCGAACTCATCATCAGTCGTCTCAGGCCTCGGTTACGCGAACGCCTCCCTCTGTTGCCATGGAGACGCTCCGAGCTTCCTTTCAGCCGTGGCTCACCCCGGGCCTCAGGACGGGTTGAAGAAAGAGAACCTGCTGCCATTTAGAAGTTAGAATCCGGCCAACATGTCAGCCCCCCCATCGGCCCCCGGAGAAGCTTTCATTCGATCTTACCTCACCGAAAAAGGAAATTGGCCTTGATGGCTTCCATAAGCCAAAGAAACGAATAAACTAAAGAATAAATATTCTTACTTACCATCCCCCTTCTCTTCTTTCTCCCATTTCTTCATCTGTGGTGGTTTTATTCTACACCTCTATGGATAAATTCACCCGTCATTTCTTGCTCTCCTCCGACCAATCAGGCAGCACATTTAACTGAAATATCAAGCGTGAAGGTTTGAAATTCATCTATTGATTATTAATTATTCGGTCATCATCGTGTCTTGAACACAAGGCCCAGGCCTTCCTCTTGATTAAGAGGTCAAAAACCTTTAAACTGCTGTTGTTGCGTTTCGCCCTGTCGGCTCATTCGCTCCGTTAGAAAGTGTGTGACGGTGCTGTTGGGTAATAAACCCTGAATCATTAACGGCTTGTTTTTATCCCGTCTGCCTCTCATTATTCACAAACCTGTTGGCAGAACCCTGCCTGGAAACTGGATCTGATTGATTCCATGTAATGGAAGCATCTTTATCGAGGAATGATTCCCTCAGAGGAAGTTCTCTGATCTGGAGTTGCCTGCATCCTAAAAATTAGTCAAAATGAGATGCCATAAAGCAACATGGCATTACCACCACTGGGGTACCACCGTTAGGGGTACCACTGTTGGGATACCGCCATTGGGGTACTACCATTGAGTACCAACGTTGGGGTACCACTGTTGGGATACCGCCGTTGGGGTACTACCATTGAGGTACCAGCACTGGGGTACCACTGTTGGGGTACAAGCGTTGGGCTACCACTGTTGGGGTACAAGCATTGGGGTACCAGCGTTGGGGTACCACTGTTGGGGTACAAGCATTGGGGTACTATCACAGTTGGAGTATTGCTGTTGGGGTACCATCGTTGGGGTACCATCGTTGGGGTACCACTGTTGGGGTACAAGCATTGGGCTACCACTGTTGGGGTACCACCGTTGGGCTACTACCATTGGGGTACCAACGTTGGGGTACCACTGTTGGGATACCGCCGTTGGGGTACTACCATTGGGGTACCAGCGTTGGGGTACCACTGTTGGGGTACAAGCATTGGGGTACCACTGTTGGGGTACCAGCGTTGGGGTACTATCACCGTTGGAGTATTGCCGTTGGGGTACCATCGTTGGGGTACCATTGTTGGGGTACCACTGTTGGGGTACAAGCGTTGGGGTACCACTGTTGGGGTACTACCACCATTGGAGTATTGCCGTTGGGGTACCACTGTTGGGGTACCACCGTTGGGGAACTACTGTTGGGGTATCGGCAACTGAAATTGACCATTTAGTTTCAGATGCATGTGTTTCTTTTTCAATTTTTGTAGAAAAGCATTGAATTAATTTAGCTGAATTTGACTAAAATGATCTGGAAACTTACAAGAACAGTTCCTCCAAAAATGTACGTGCAGTCGAGGCGTCATTTAATGGCTTTTAAAATGTATTTTGTCTTCCCTCGTCAGCGGTTTCAGAGAACTTTGCCATCTTTACCAAACTGTTGGGGGTTGAGAACAATTGAATAAAGGAGGCATGAAGTCCAGATGTCGCAGCAGCCGATGAAGGAAGGTTCACTTTGATTTGAAATAATCGACTTCTCTCAGTCTGTTTCAGTTGAATGCCCTCCATTTGTTTAATATTTGCCTGAATCAAGGCTGGATGTGTGTCCACACGTCCGTCCACACAAAGCGGTCTTTTCTGCAGCAGACTAGAAACACCATTCCTCCTCTTTAACCCCGAACAATAGCTAAAAGGACCAACGAACTTCTGTTGTTCGCCTCCTTTGTCTCGTAGCCACCTGAGCCCATGGTGCTCAATCCAGAACCACTTATACACACAAGTCAGAATTATTCCATTAATAAGTCACCTCCGTGGTATTTAAGAGAAGCTTGGGATTTAAGACTTCCTCTTTGCGCGGTGGAATTCGCCCAGGCCTTTTGGAGCTACCTTTGTGTGACTTATGTGCCTCCGGTGGATTAGCAGTGCTCAAAAGCCATTTAAATCACAATCCTCTGCGTTCCACAGCAATGCAGGAAGGACAATGTGGTGGAGTGGGGAAAAAAGGCCCTACAAGCACTCGGCTGATAGTTATAAAGCAGCCATATTCCAAAGAAGGGCCCATGAATAAAAGTGCAAACCCCTCTATTAGGGGGATGTGCCTGAACTTGAGCTGAAAGGAATGTTTTGGATTCACAAGGATCCTGTGTCTGAGCCTTCGTGTGTGTGTGTGTGTGTGTGTGTGTGTGTGTCCTATGCGACTATGACGGTTGAGTGCATGTGTGTGTGAGTGTGCTGTAAAGTGTTGCATAAACAGATGCATTGACCTCAGGTTTGCGTGTTTCACAGAAACGTAGGAATTTAACACTTTGCATAATTCTTTGGGTGAGTAAACTCAACCTGCTGTCGTGCACACACTGTAAAGAGTCCTGACTGTAAATTTGAAGTCATCTAATGGCCTCATCTTCTCATATTGTAAGACTTCAAGGCAATAAATGACGACTGATTTCACTCTAAATAGTAAAGGCTGGAGCTGCAGGTGGGGACTGAACTCGCTGTACAGCTCTAGTCGTGTTTGGTTTTTATCCTGAAAGGCTGTTTGTTTGCTTCCTTGCAAACTTGTGCTCAAGTTGCATGTGTGGTCGCAGAAAAGCGAGGCCGTATCCGTCTGAAATATGCCAGGAAAAGGACGTAAATCTAGCCGGCCCCCGGTGGGACGTCACGGAAAACAGAGACCTTTAAGCCAGGCAGACTCGCAGCTCCGGGGAAGAACACGCATCAATCCTCGGAGAACATGTTCTGGGTCCTGTCGGATGCTCAAGACTGGGCCAGGAAGTGTGTGTGTGTGTGTTTGAGTGGATTTCTATTTGTGTGCATGCACACAGAGGATTTCAGTGCATGTGTGCACACTCCTCTGCAAATGCCCTCCCAGACTCCCCTCTGGAGGGGTGGAAACGGGCAATAAATAGCAGGGTATCTCCTGGCTGCAGTCCAGCCATCGAGGCTCTGGCGAGGAAGTGACTCATTTCATCGGAGAGAAAAGGCCATTGGGGGAGGCGGGCAAGGGGGGGTAAGAGGATTTTTGTGTCTCTGATTATCAGTCAGCCAAGGCAAACTGCACAGGCAGGCCAAAGAGGAGGGAGTAGGTAAGAGAAGGTGGTTAGGGGAGGTAGATAAGGGGGATAGGGTCTCTGCAGCTTCATGCGTTTTGGGCCAAGGAGCATGCTGGGATAGTGTGTTTGCTAACACCTGAGCGATGAATGCTTGCTCTGCATATTCTGGGTCCATTTTTGGTCAATGCAAAAAAAAATAAAAAAATAGGTTGAGTAAAGTGTCTCCCTTGAGAGCTGTGGAAAGAAGGCTCTGACTGAGCTGCCCTGTTTCACGAGCCAAAGTGTTTCAGGTAGGTCAGTAACACCTGAGTAGACAGGAACGCTGTTTCATGTTTGCATGCATTGGTTGGAGGGATGGCGCGTCAAGCTGGACGCTTTCGACTTCTGGCATCCCAGGCAATGTTTTTTGCTTTCTGACGCCACTCAATAAACTCTTAAAACCTTGTACCCCAAATTCCTGTACCCCTAAACCCAAACAAGTGGGGCCTCTTCAAGCCAAAAGGTGAAACTATCCAAAGTATTTATTTAATTTACTGTCACATGAACTCTTGTATGTAAAATCATCACCAGAAAACAAAATTATCAGCAGGAAATAAATATTCTGCACACTAAGACACTATTGAGCACCGAACATCAAAGATAGCCCAAATCAGCAAGATCTAGAAGTTTTATTATTGGACATTTCTGCGGCTGTTGTATCCACAGCAGCAGCAGAACAAGCCTCCGTTTCCCATTATCAACATTACACATCCGGTCTAAAGGGGCCTTTCAACTACATAATCACTGGTCGCACAATGAAAAGCCACCACTGTTGAGTCGTGAACACCTCGCTCCACTCCGTCCCAGGACTTCTCAGGTGGGTGTACAATATGGCAGACCTTTGTTCCATGTGTGTGTGTGTGTGTGGAAAAGCACACACTGTCAACACGGGAGAGAAAAGCTAATATTTACCACGTATGGCCTCGGCTTTAATATTAGCTAGAGGCGCTAGTCGAGGGAGAACAGAGGTCTCACTCTGCACTCACTTCCTACCTGAAAGCAATATCTCAGAGGAGGTTTGCTGAAGCCTTGATGGCTTTATTAGACACGATTAGATAGAAAAGAGGGAATAACAAGCTACTGCTAGCAACCACAGCTTTGCTATGAAGGTTTATTTCACGATAATTATAATATATTACCAAATTTTACTCTAATTTGCAATCAAATTTATTTTTAGTATGGAGAAAAAAGTAGTTTGGAATGTTGTATCACTAATGCTGGTGATATATAGGCCTGACATAAAAGGCCTTAGCTTTATTGTGTATTTGCAATAAATAGAATTTGTTTGTGGACATGCATCACTACAAATTCGATTCTTTCGCCATTTGTTTTCTTCAGCATGAGCGATGTGCAAAGAGGCATTGCAGAGCAACAGGTTAATCATGTACCTTGAACCTTGTGCACAGGAGGTAACTGATAACCAATATCCGGTATATGTTTACAGTCCGATTAGCAACTTGTGCTTCCAGAATGGATGAGGAGCAAGAGTTTGGCTGGTCTCTCCGAGTTTATTTGTGCAGCACATTTCAGATAACCAACAGCTGACCAATGTGCTGAGCATGCTGAAAAGAACACACAGCAGTTGTCGTGTGAGAAACATAGAAGTAAATATCATCTATATGCATTGATAATGACAAAATGATCACAAAGAACAAGGGAAGTTACGAAAAAATTAGAGATTTATAGAGAAGATGATGAATGGATGCATGGGGAGATAATAATGAATGAATAAATCCTCAACGCATGGTGGCCTATGCATTCCTGGATAGTATATGCAATTTCCTCCGGGATTATTAAAGTATCTATCTATCTATCTATCTATCTATTTACCAAGATTGTTTACCGGCATAAAAGCCAAGCCCCGCCACCCCATAACTGGCCAGGATGTAAAGGTTGTCGATCTAATTAATAGAATAATCAACACAGAAGTTACAGCTATTCCATTCTCATTGGTTTATTCGGTTACTCTGTGTCTTGGGTTTGGAGTTGATGACGAATTAAATCAATGGGTTATTGTTTGTCGTTAAATCCTCCACAGATTAGACTCACATCCCTCGTCGTCTGTATAGTACATCCAGTCCTACAGCAGCCTTACAGTAATCTCCACGGTGATCCTCTCCAGTTCACACAGCAAATATTCCGTGCATATTTCCCCTTCACTGCCCCTGATCCGAGTTCCAAACAGGAAATGATCCCAGGGCCAATTCTGTCCTCATGGCCCAGACCGGCAGAGTGCATACTCAAGACATACTGGCTATGTCCCCCGTCTCAGGAAAGAACTCCAGACGAGTTCTTGTCCAAGCATTTCGACTAAGTACTGCATGAAATCACCGGGGGATTTGAAGTGAGTCAGGCTGTGGAGCTCTGGCGGAGGACCCACATCAATATCCGACTCATGGCGGTGGCCAGGTGTTGAGGGGAAATTCTCAATCGAATACTGTCTCCAGCTTTCTGGGAGCTCTATCTTATAGGGATATTTGTTTCCCTGCTACTCACACCCCGTCTCCTCTCCTTCCGTCTTGTTTTTGGCATTCCTCCGATGATCCGGGCCGAGTTGCGGTCCACACCTGCCACCAAAAAACAGCTGTGGTCCGGCACAACATCATTAGTGCAGCTGAAAGAGAAGGAAAGGCCTGCATAGTCGTTCCACCCTCTGTTTATTCGCTCTAAGAGTTCAACCCCGGGGCATCTGTACAACGGACAAACATTTTTACGATAAAGACGTGCAGCGGTTGCTCCCCAACCGTCTGCGCTTTTACTGCGAGAAGGTGTAAAGCGATCGCGATGAACCCTGTGGGAGACCAGAGGTGCTGAAAGTAAATTTTATACCTTCAAGATGAACCTCGTCTTGGGGTGTTCACTCCCCACAGCTGTGCAGGCGATGGCTTCAAGACTTACCCAAGTGAATTTATCCCTATGCTATGATCAGGGGGTTTGGGTAAAGCATGAAAAATGAACTCTTAAAATGTGGTTGCGACCCCTTGAAGGAAAGACCTCCCCTACCAACTGAGAATCCGAGTATTTACAAGCAATGAAGAAACACAAGAATGCGGCACGTATGTCACCGCAATCGATACGTCGTGCGGAGCATGTGGAGGACGGGGAGACAGGAAGTGCTTCCATTGATTTCCAAAGCAGGTCTTTCTTAACAAGCCTCTGTTCTTCCAGAAACAGAGGAAGGAGATTTGACCCCTATGGGTACCCAAGGCTGCTCCGGAGAGCTGACACCAACCCACAGATCCAAATCTCCACTGTAAGAAATGTTCTCTTTAACAAGTAATTCCTACAACTGTGTGGATGCTGATTGGAATTTCCAATACCAGTTTGATCCATCAGGGTTGTGTTAAGCTACGCAGGTGATGGCGGATCCATAAGACTCAACCTTGTCCCTGTTTTGTTGGTGGACTCGAGTGCAGGAGAACCAAGAGAAAATGGTTTTAAAGAAAGACGTATTTGGACTTTTTTAGTGTGGGGTTAAAAGTTTGGTTTTCATGCTTTGTTTCAGCTACTGTTAGCAAAAAACAGTCCCTGATTTTGGCTTTAAATAACAACACAGCGGAGGGATTTACTGTGAAACTTTTTTTTAATCGCCAAATTAGTGGAACTCTGTGAGGGTCTTAAAAATGCTGCCAGTCAGTTTCAATAATTTCACATTTTAAGGACTTAAAAAAAATCATTTGAAAGTCGGTAACATTGGATTGCAGCTGCTGTGAATTTTTTGATGCAGTTTCAAAGTTGTAAAATTTAATTTGTTCTAGCGAGTGGAGGCCGTTAACTTGTGATGTCATCAATGGGACACATGCAAGCCAACATTTGAGGGCAAATTCGCCCTCTTTTATTCCTTGACTGCCCTCCAGATGCTTACAGTAGCGTACCGATTCCAACTTTAAATCAGTTGGTTGGAGGTCAAGAAGAGTTCTAGACGACTTAATTCCACGTTTTAATCGATATAACTCCATCTCTTTTTCCAGCGCCGCTCCAGTTACGAAAGGAAGACTAAGCCGTTGGAAAAAGCGATGGGGTCGATCTCCCCCCTACTTATTTCAGGTGGTTTTATTTGGATGAAGCAGTTTCTGGAAACAAATGATAAAAAGTAAAATCATCTTTTCTTTTCTTTTTTTTCTCTGGTGGCACTTTCTTGTCCTCTAAGATGGAAAACGAGCCATTTTAAGGCTCAAAACTGGATTAAATAACCTTGTTTAGATGAATATTTCTTGCAGTGGATCCTTACCGGAGAAAATCAATCCGTCACCACGTGCACAGGAAGGAAGCCTGGGCTGGGGAGAGATACTGCTCTTAATGACATGTCTCTGTGTGCCTGGACCAGAGGGGGAAGTAACCGGATATTTAAACAGAGATAAGAGTGTGTGCCAAAGGTGCCGGGATTGGATATAACTGAAACCCCATGGCAACCGGCCGGGGCTATCGGATATGGAAAGGTAAATAGTAATGCAGCCGTAGCGTGTTTTAATGCTGTAAATTATAAGGTCGTTTAACCGTCATATGAGTCTGATATATAGTTTGGGAGCTTTCCTCCAAGCTTTCATTAGGGATTTCCTCCAAGCTTTTAGCCGTGCGCTTGTTTTAAATCATGATTCGGATTCTTTTTGGGCTCTCTGGGATCTGACGGCACAGAATCTGTAATCCATACCGTTCCCAAGCAGGACCCTTCGCTGGCATGCCGTCATGAAAACAAAAGAGGGAAAGAAGACCCTCCCACAGTCCGTGAAACCTAAACAATATCACTGTCTCTTTACGCCCACCCCTCTATACATACACCCTACGCACTAATTTAATCTACGCCTACATTTTCCAGGATGGCTTTGACAAGGACGGGCCTGAACTTGTCGGATCCAGCTGTTCTACGAGTTACTTACACCTTATGCACAACCTGCTTTGCCGTTGCATAGTCTCGATAGACCCAATAGTCTATCGGGACTATTGGGTCTATTCGGCCTTTAATTTTCTGTGTCCTCTGATTCCTTATCACCACCAAGATTCTGATTGGCCAACTCAAGCGCCATCCCAGGATCCTTAAGCACCATTGGACGTCTGACCAGTAAGAGGCGGGACTTGAATTGGGTTTGATGAGTATTTTGAAGTGAAGGAACTCAAACGAGTCAGCGTTCAGCCTTTCAGGTTCAAGTTCACGTGGTGGTGTTCTGCCTGACGCCACCTGCTGGTCAGGAGTGACAACCATCGATACGAACACCCACATGCCAGCAGCTGGATTCACTTTGGGTTCTCTGCTCAAGAACGCGGACATGTAGACTGTAGAGGTTGAGGATTGGGGTAACACCACCACAGTAATGTCTTGCATGTAGTGAGACGGATAGTAATGAAGTCATTACAACTTTCCAGAGATGTAAGATCCTGTTTCTGGTCTAATTTCTGCTAATTTCTTCTTCTGATTGGTGGATGTAATCCAGGATTCCTGGAAGAAGACGGAAAGACGTGCTCTTTCCTTCCTCATCGTAATAACGCAGCTTCGCCAGAGGAAACGATTAAACCCTGGAACCGCCATTTGAGTCATTACAGCGGGACGCATTTCTAAAGTGAATCCGAAGACGTGTTGACATTTTGAAATTTCATATTTCACGAATCTGGCTCGCTTAAATTCGCTGTCTGTGATTCTAACAGCCGTAACCTAATAGTCCCGCGACGCGACGAAGATCACGTCTGGCAGATGTTCCGGGTAGCGTAATGGGAGCTGGAAGAGGATGCAAAGGTGGATGTGGGATGGGATTCGAGCATGTGTTCACACACACCCTTCCGTCCACGTTTCGAGCAAGGTCCCCCGCTAACCTTCGCCGGCGTGAGGATCAGGTGATGCCCCGCAAAGGGATTAGCGGCAACCGGATCCTTTTGGAATAGGCGCAGGAATTTTCATTACAATGATCTTTTGGGTGTGGTGCGCCAGGAATGCATCCTCAATGGGACGGAGAGGGGAACACCGAGGAGAGGTGCGAGGGTGTGGCAGGAAGGAGGGGGTAACGAGATTTGTTGGTTCATGTTTCCGCCCACTATCTCGTCTCATCTGCTCCCTCTTGTGATTTAGGTAGAGCTACCCATAGGTTTGTGGTCAGAATGATAACAGGAAGTACCCGGTGACATCATACCTCAGGTGCAGAACCAATCCAGGTACTTGCTGCTTCTTGAAGACAGTTTTCTACTAAATTATTCCGTTTCTTAGCATAAATCACAGGAGACGAGTTGTGAGGTTTGAAACGTAAATCGACCTTCGACCTGAGGGCAAGAAGAATCCACATGTCTAGTTGTTTTCACCATCAAACCAGTACAGAAGCCACATTTTGAAGTTCATCCTTCGCTGGGCGACCATGGTGAAAGGTCTTTCCGATTGCAGGTCACGATTTTATCCGGGGGCAGGAGGGGGGCGGGAAGCAGGGGGCTCTCATGGAGCACGGCTCTGGAATTACCTCCACAATTGCAAAGTGAAAGCCATTCTAAGAGGGGGGCAACAAAGAGCTCTCTGTCTGGGCAGCGCCTTTTGGCCAAGGAGAAATACTATCTGCTGCCATGCCCCCCCCCGCCCCCCGCGCCCCCCCCACCCTGCCTCTTGGGTTGATTGCGACAGCAGGGCAGGGTGGGCAGGATGCCGTGCCAGCCCCTCGTCCCACACTCCCCATTGACGATTGTTGCATTTGGCTTTTTCCATTTATGCAAATGAGGATGATGTGTGACCTATGACCCTATATTGTTGAAGCAGTGCTGATACTGTGTGAATATTATATATATTATATATTATTATATTTATACCTGTAGAGTATAAATAACTGTGTAGACCGAATCTGGGATTATATTAGCATTGGTAGCCTCAAACAAAGACAGCTTTAAATCTCACGTAGAAATAAATGCAAAACGCATGAAGCTCCGCCCACATTGGTTGATGTAGTTGATTACATCTTAAAAAAAAAAGCAAAAGAAGCCCCAAATGGTCAGATTACACCCTCTGGACTGGTGAGAAGTGCAATATATGTCACCAGGTCCATTTAATCCAATTAGTAATCCTCAGCCTCGCATTCAAAGGCACTACGTGAGGAGAAGCAGCTCCTAATCGCCGTGGAATTTGCAAAGATCCAGCGACACCCCCCCCCCCCAACACCCCCTTTCCTTGCATTTCCTCCACAGCTTTCTCTTCTTCCAAATGTGCAGATGGCAACAGCTGTCCGGTGAGGAGCTTGAGAAATTGCAGCAACTGGAAAAGCATTTTAATTGCTGCAATGTAAGGTGACGTCTGACGTGTTCTCAGAAGCCTCCCAGATATACGGGGGGGGGGGGGTGCCGGGGGTGCGAGGGTGATCGAAATGTTTTGGCTCGACTTTTCGGGAGCGCTTGTGTCGGCTGTTTTCGTTTTTTTAACATATGGTTCAGATGTGGCGTCAACTGATTCTCCTCGTTGTCGAATTCACTTTTTTTTTGTCGCCGTTTCCTGTTTGGAAACGGACTACATATCAGATTGAGATTGACCTTTGACCCCTTGGATGTAAAGCGCCTTGTCGTCCTATCCTGTTACAAATTAGCCGGAAATTTTGCCACAATTACGTGAGTTGCATCTGAAATGTATTTTGCGAGGTCGTTAAATTCCAAACTCGTCATTTTACAATCACTATGCAAGAGGGAAAATACGTTACAGCACCAACTAGTGGTCAGACGTGTACATGACACAATCATTCTTGTGTGGCGGGATTCTTAAGAAGATGTTTTCAAAATACGAAGAGAACATCACGACGTCACTCCTGAGCTGTCAGGTTCATGAAGTTCATCACAAAAACAAATTCGGAGTTTAATAAGTCAGACTTCTTTAATTCTAGATGGAAATGAGGGGATATTAACGTCCACTAATCCGACTTCATAAAACATTCCAAATCTTCTTCGGGTTAAGAAGATAAAACATGAGAGGAAGGTTACACCAGAGCAGAGGACGAGTAAGTCAGCAAACTTCGCCACAACAACACAAACTTCCTCCTCCTCCTCCTCACCCGTCCTCCCCTCCCCCCACACTACGACTCACCCCTCGGTCCTGAATCCCATCCAGATCGTATACATTCACAGGCCGCGGCCGGCCAACTTTCACAGCTGTCACACATTTTCAACAGATTCCAGCGGCGCTGGACGAAGACATTCCTGCTCCATTACACACGGGCTAAAAGGAATTACCGTTAACATCTGATATTGTGGAAGTGGGAAATTTGCCACCCCGACCTTGCCCAAAGCACTCCGGAACTCAGGGTCATGGATTTATTATCTCAGATGGCCCTCAGAGGTCACCGGGGGCCGTTTCACCCTCCTCCTCCCCCCTCCCTTCACTGTTCCGGCAAAAACCCCTGCAGCCCCAAGTGTGCTATTCATTAAATACACTGTGCAACTTTGTGTGGGGGGTAGGATGGGAAGGGATGGGATAGGATGGTGGGATGGGGATGTGGGGGGGGGGGTTCGCTGGGGTGGGAGACACATGTTACTGTTGCTCTACGGGTATTTGTCAGAAGAACGGCATGTCTTGTCAGACTGAGGCCATTCCCAGCTGTTGGGCTGCAGCGCTGTGATGCACACACACACACACACACACACACACACACACACACACACACACACACACACACACACACACAAACCCCCCCACCCCCACCCCGGAGAAACCACATAAACAGGATGTCTCCATGCACAACTGCACAAGTGTGGGAGACAAATCCACTTTGACACTTATTTTATTTCCATAAATCTGGCTTCGCAATTTTTTTTTATTTTTATTTTTTCATTTATTGTTTAGTTTTATTTGTGCGTTTGTGTGCACACTCGCTGGAAAGAGGTGTGAAAAGTGTTCTCACACTTTCACAGTTCTCCCCCATTTTAATTGGGGCGTAAAAAAAGCCGTTAAACGTTAACGTCCTTGATAAGACCCTCAAAGCCTTCAAAGCCGTGACGGTAAATGTTTGTGGCTGCTTTCAGGCATCAAATATTAAGTGTCAAAAAATAAAATAACATTGGCATGCTAATGATTAGCCGCTGCAACCTTTAGCATGTTCAGCACTTTCATTCAGTGTATTAGCATGCTATGCTTACAGATTAGCGCAATGGCTCAAAGGCTGATGGGAATGCCGCTCTTGAAACGACGAAGCGAAAGCCCGACTTTTCTGAGTGTTTCTGAGTTTTTGACGCGAAGAGTCGGATGAATAAGATGCAGGGAGACTTTCTTTCGAGAGCTAACACGCTAAATCTATCTCTGGTTTTAAAATGTTGAAGAAAAACCAAACATCTAGTCTTATTCTCTTGAGCAAAGCAATGCCAGTTGGGATATTTATTTCAGATTTTGTCCTCGTTACCGACACGTTCGACGACCTCTTAGAATCCAACATCGGCGAACTTGAGAACTCGTAGTTTGAGCACCTGCAACATTGGCCCATTCAAAAAAACCCTCACCTCTTAAAACATCTTTTTCTGAACACTCATAACAGCTAAATATTTATAGAAAGTCGCGGTGCCAAAGTAACCCACCGCATTTTTCTAAATAGGCCTTATTTGAAAATAACCTCCAGATGTTTCGCGTTTTGGGTGCGCGATGCAGACGGCTGTTAGGAGTCAGCGTGTGTTTTTCACCGTTTCCATGACTGGGAGTACGATGATGATGGTTTTAGTAATTTCAAGGCAACCCCAGCGCTCCACTTCCAGGAAGTAAAGCAAAAGTATGCCGGAGCCTGCGTCATCCAGTGAGTCAACTAAACAGTCTGGAGGGATATCTGTGACGGAGTCCAGGCTCAGTCATTCCTCCTTCCTCTCCTTTTCACGACTGCTCCCCTCACTGGCGGAACACTGGGTCCAAAGGCATTTACAGTATTACATATTAAAGGTCTTTCTCAGCATGTTACTGGATTTGTCGGACAAACGGAACATTTTCCTTCCCGGTTTGGTCCCGTTTAACGTTTCCTGTCCAGGTCAGTCCCCGTGAGATGGACCAGGCTCTGTCCTGGTCGACAAATCTCAACAGATATCAGTTAGACAGTCGTCTATCCCCAAGGATGAGTCCCGATGATTTAATGATCCCCCACCCGATGTTCCCTCTGGCACCATGGTGAAGTCTGCATTTGTGGTTTTTAGGAAAATGGCAAAAAGTCCTGACAACTGTCATCAAATTTTTGTCTCACTCAGGACGAACAGTAACAGCTTTGTCGATCTCTTAATGTTTTACATATGTCTAAAAAAAAGTCTTTGTAGCCCGCCAGCTTGTTTTGGTTTAGCTGCATTATAGCATCACTTTAGAGACCAAGTAGCTTCAATGCTAATAACATCATCAACCTCAGTTGTGCTTCGGTTTGAATGATGGTTAGCACGCTAAAAAGGGGGGAGCTAAGAAGGTAGAGTTGTGCAAATTAGCGTCATTGTTAGTGCCTTTTGAATGAATACTTTAGTAATCCCAAAGGGAAATTATTCCTTTTCGGAGATGTTTCAGGTTTTTGGAGTTTAATTCACCTCAGATGAAACGAAGTCTGAAAAAGGGAGGCTACAGCAGTTAGCAACGAAGAAGAAACACTTTGAAAATGGCGGGAAAATGCTTTTCCACAGAAGTTGGTCTTTTCTTGCTCAAATTGAGGTCAAGTAACTGAGAAGGTGTTATCTTCTTCGATATGACGCGTGAGGGTTTAGAGCCCCCTTCCCCCTGACCGTCCTGTCGGGACACAACAAACAAAAGGAGGACCTGAATTTCAACGCATTTCTGAACACGTATTTCCTGAACAGGACTTGAGGGGTAGCTGGAATACGTTACAGCAATTAGAAACCCGATATGGAGAATTCACACTTGTTTTTTTAATAGTTTTTCTTGCACTACGAGGGCAATGTTAACTAACATTTAAACTTTAGAAAATGGGGGCAGAAAAGTTCCTCTCCGCCTTGGTTTCCCTACACTTGGAGGAAAATACAGACATTCCTCCGTGGCTCGGGTTAATGTAAATATACGCAGGGCCAAACAGAAGCTTTGAAGCCAGCTTCGCTGATACCGATATCCCATCCTGATATTAAAAGGATCCCTGCCAGATGACTGGAAGGAAGGGAAAAAACCCGTCGAGCTGTTCTCCGTCTGCTTTGCCTTCAGGGCGGACTTCTTAGCTTTCCTTTTGTCTGAACGACGATACGGACAAGTCTGTCATTTGACCGTCTCCCTCCGCTGTGTACACTTCAGATCTAGGCCTGACAGACTATGAATCATCTGTTAGGAAACTAGGTTAGAGCACAATAGGCACTTCATGCGGCCAGGTAGGAACGTATGCGGCACGGCCATCTTGGAATTCAAAAAGTGTGAGGAAACGGTTGATAAGGGCTCAGTTTGTTTGCCCTCTGCTCCATCATTTAAAAAACAAAAAAACAAAAACGCTTTTACAGCAAGATTAATCGTAAGGCGAGGCAATGAAATCTGCAGGCAGCACTTTAATGACAATACATGGCTAGAAGTAGCCACGATATTTCTCTTAACATATGCATATACAAAAAAAAAAGAACCCTTTTCCACAGCAGTTGGCCTTTTCTTGCTATGCATTATTAAAAATACCATCAATATTGACTCTGTAGGCCTATCGCCAGAGAGGCTGGGAATTTTGCCTAAATGTTTTAACAACCTTTCTTCAATTTATACCTCCTTCCCCCAACGAGTCGACGTCTACGCGTTTCTCCATAATACCGAGTTGCTGTGTCCGCTCTACCTTACAGCAAGGAAATTAAATGTTAAATATTTACCGTTCCCCTGGTATGTGACCCCCACGGATTCCAGCTGTGATGGGTAGCAGCCACATTCCTCACACAGGAAGTTTATCCTTACTCATTTTCTTTCGTTTTTTTTTTTTAGTTTTATCTCCTCCCTGTCTTGGAAGCGCTCTTGAACCATGAACACCTCCCTGCAGCCCCACCTGAGGATTTCCATGCAGGGGCAATATAACAAAGGAGCACCAGTGCAGAAAAACTTTATTTTAATTGGTCGGCATTGAGTTGCAGTTCTTTTTATGTGACTTAATTCCATTTACTCTTGTGTGGACTCATCGGTTTTGTCACTTGTTGAGCGACAGTTTCCTCCTCTTTTATTTTAGCGTAAGAAGATCCTGGCCCCTGACGACCCGATTTAAAGGCACTTTATGACACTTATTAAGTCCCTTTATCTTTCAACAACATACCAGGCCTCCTTTATGGTCCTGAATCGTTCTCATTTGTTTTCCATCATGTGTTTGCATCCCTCTCTACAGATAGCCTGAACCTAAACGGCTGTGCGTTACCCTACAGACACACTGCCTGCATGTGTTGAGCTACGCAACAGGCAGCATATTAAAGATAAATCACTTCAATGCACTTCTTTGTTTTCACATGTTTCTGATGCTCCTATATTTCAAGATGGGGTCCACATTGGCGGCATATGTTACGTTTAAGGCTTTTCTTCCAAACCACTTATAATCAACGGATCCATTAAAACTGCATTTCGAGGCTAATCCTTCAATAGCGACACCGCACTTTTGTCACGGCGAAGAATACGACCAAATTTCGAACACAGCTCGATTGAAAAGAAATGGGAGTCGTGTGATTTCACAATATCCTCGACACAAAGCATCTCTTTACCCCTAAGACCCCAGGCACCCCACCCCCTCAGATGTAGCCTTTTATTGTGAGCATGTGACTGTAGAAATGGCTCGGTAGGAAATGCCCGACACCCACAAAAATACAACAAAAAAAACACAAAAAAAGAAGCAAGAGAGAAATAGTTGTGGGAGCCACCCCCTCTGCATCGATTCAGCTGCAACAAGAAGCATTTTACAGCTGGTTTATTGTTATTCCTCTGCTGTTTAAGCTGTCTTTCATGTCAAAAGTCTTTTCCTGCTTACAAATCACCGGGAAGCAACCCCTTTGGCCGCACCGCTGTGCCCTAAGCCCTTTCCTAGGGTTCAGTCCTTTGATCACCTGTAACGTTGGCCATCAAGTTAAAAAATAGAGAAATGGGCTGCTGGGATAAGCTTGTGTTCTTGTCTGGGATGCAGGAAAAAAAAAAGAACCCTTGCTTTTCAGCAAGTCCTTCCTTTCTTGTCACTCGATGAGCCTGGGAACAAAATCTCAGCAAGCCAGGGGGGGGGAGGCAGTTGCAGTTGTTTTGAAAATGATTTGCCTGCCCCAACATGGCGTCCTCGTGGTAAACAAATTGTCAAAGTCATTAGCTTATAAATGCGGGGTTGTGTCCCGGAGACCCAAGAGTTGCAACCATCTGATCCGCGCCGGTAGATTCAAGGTTGTCCTGTTGTCCAGAGGCCCAGACCAGTTGTCACCGCTCCCCCAGTTTTAAGACTGTCTTAATTGGCTTTCTTGAGTGCCTGAGGAGAGGAAAGGGAGACAGCTAGCTTGTTACAAGCCCTTCTTTTCCCAAAGGAGGGAGGGCGGGTGGTTGAGGTCCCTTATCAGCCATCGTTGGACACCTTCAGTAGCTATTAATCAGAGCCAGAGCCCGGCTGGAGCCAGGAGACGATACTTGGAGGGTGGGGGGGTGGGGGCTTGGAGCCTTTGCCGGGCCTCCTGACACCCTCACAGAAGGAACCCCAACCAGACAGACACAAACACCCCGTCCCCTCCTCCTCGTCCTCCTCGTGTCCGAGAGTCTCCACAAGTACAAACCCCTTGAACCCGCCTCCTCGCCCCTAACCTCACTCCATTTGATTTAGGTTGCGTTTAGTCCCCTCTGGCCAGGGCCCATCCATTCCAGCTGGTGTGACAGGTTTATGTTGCCCCCTTACTGTGTTATTATATTGGTGCTGTGCTGCCAGTTACTATTGTGCTAATGAAAATTTAGCACCAGACGTAATATTCTTTTTCACAGGATGTGCACTCAGCATGCAAAATACCTTGATTGCATTTTTAGGATTAAAAGGGCCTCATTATTTTTAGTATTTGCGACAGTCGGGGCCGAAAAACAGTTTTATGGTCAAGAAAACAACTGGTAGTTGTTGTCGTTGTTAGCGTGTGCCTCAAATGAACTCTGCATTGGCTTTTGATTTCCCTTTTTGTGTTTTTAGGCAACGCTCCAATCAAAAGTCTAACCTAGCCTACCACTAGGCTAGCCGCTGTTGCCCTAGGGCTGCACTTAAACACAACGGTGCTTTGAGCTAAAGGCTAACGTCAGTGTGTAATCATTTTTACACCGACAATGCTAACATTCCATGCAAAGGATTGAGTTTCAAAAGCTGCTCGTTGGCGTTAGCAGGTGGTTCATAGAGGTAAATCAACCCAATATGTCGTCTTGTTGGGGGTACAGCTCGAGATCTTGGAGCTCCTCATCTTCCAAGCTGATCAGATGAATTTAGTTCTTTGACTTTAAAGAAATACAAAACACTAGATGCTGAAGTCCTATTTGCTAATGGAAGGACATTAAAACTGCAAATCAACCTGACGGAGGTACTTGAGGAGAGTTAGACCAAACATTGGACTAAGATTGCCGTTCGTAAAGCCTTGTCGCCAAAAACATCTGTTGAGTTAATCTAATGAAGTAAATCCACATTGTTCCTCCAAATGTGCAACAAATCATTTAATTTCTACATAATTTCCTCCAAACGACATCAATGGGAGTGCGAACATGTTTCTAAGTATGGTGTGCAGACCTCTGAAATACATTTTTATTCGACCGGGAATACTTCCACGTCCCGTGCGTCACCACAAAAGCCTTCGCCAGCGGCGTGAGATTCATTACAACAGCGGCTCCCCTATAGGAAGAGAGACGTGAAGGAACGTTCTGATGAATTTCGAGTTTAAATGGAAAGCTTCTGTGGAGCGCACTACAAAGCACCACGTGTAAATATTGAATAATGAACCGCTTTCTTCCTCCGCTTTGTATCTGCCGTGGAGAAAAAATGGCATTAATGGCAGCTTTTGGTGTGGTTTACATCACACAGACCCATGAAAGGCAATCCCCAGAGATAAATTTGTTATTATTACACTCGAAAAGGCAAGAGATTTACAAGCCTCCCATGCATTTGCGCTCAAGATGTGCTGACACAATTTCTTCTGGACACATGTGACAAATATTAACGAGGCGCTCAGTCGCTGCTAATGCGCGATTGCTCGAAATTAGTCCTCTATGGGCAAAAAAAATAAGTGGAACGTGGTCGCGATTACCAGCGGCAGATGGTTTGCGTTGGTACGGATTACATCTACTGTAGAAGAACTTCACAGGAAGCCACTGAGCTGCAGAATCATAACTCCACAAGTGTAGAAATCTGAATGTTAAGGGTCAGAATTCTTCTCTGTTCCTGTAACTGTAGAATAATTTTCCAAAAATTGAAACTGCTCAGAAATGAGTAAAACTTGCACTTTTTTTTTCTTTTTAGGGGTCAAATGAAAGAACTCAGCATATTTCCTCTCTGAGTAACCAACAAAAGTTGGATGTAACCTGAGGTCAAGATTTCTCATGAGTAAAAGAACGAGTCATGTAAACAGCCGAGCGCTTTTCACACACACTTGTTTTAGGACCTGCTGGCGTTGCCAAGGAAGTTGACTCAGCGTTGCTTGGCACCAGCGTTACTCACCAGAGCTCATGGAAATTAGTGCTGAAAGTTTATGTATGCTTTTCTTTTTATAACCCATCTTTTTTTTTTTTTTTTTTTTTAACTCAACCCGCGGTCAAATGAATTCTGGTGAGTCATGAAGGGAACGCTGGATGTGTAACACGAACTTAAACGGGTTCTCCTGCATGAATGACGCCGGTATCGGATAAGGAGGGAGGCGTTTCTGGATCAAACGGACGATGCTGTGCTAATTTGAAGCATCCGTTTTGTTCAGCGAATCAAACGTTCTGTTTTTTTTTAAAAGTTGTGAATCCAGAAGACTCTCTCTGGTGTAGATTCACACCTGTGCTTTCACGATTTACTCAGCTTCTTCTATTTAGACGTATTTGAACGGAGACGGAACAGAAAAGTTAGCATGAGATGAAATACAATATAATTTCTGAAGCATTTCGGATGAAAAATTTATCTATCGGCTTATAAATGGATAAAACAATGAAGTTGTTACGTTAACATTTTGCTTTAGAAGCGTGTCAACAATCACTGATCAGTTGTAAGCTAAATTTAGGTCAAGCTACTCTAGGATTTGAGAAATTCTTCTTTGATCGCCCCCTGGTGGTAGAATGAGAAATGACAGTCGGCGTTACGTTGATTGGACATTTCATTAATGTTGAAATAATGACTGGTTTCAGTCCAGATTGAGATGAACCTTGAAACCTTCTCCAACAACAAAAGTGCGCACACACACATACACACACACACACACACACACACACACACACACACACACACACACACACACACACACACACTTGCACTCAGGCTACCTGGAGAAATCCAAGAACACACCTGACCCCCATCACCCTCAGGAAACAACACACACCTGCCAAAGGTGACGCTAACACTCCTGAGTAGGCCTAAACGTATTCTGCTATGAAGTACTGTCCTGGTATGACATGCTAACACTTAGCCTGCATTGTGCAAACACACACACACACACACACACACACACACACACACACACACACACACACACACACACACACACACACTCTCCATGTATGATTAATGCAGCTGAGTGACCTGCACAAGAGGTGTGGTTGTTTGCTTCCATACCCAACAGCAACTTGCGCTAAGACATACATCATACCTGTCTCCACGGCGACAAGGGCTCCTTCATACGAAATATTATTAATAATAATAATAATACATGTCACTGCAGCAACAGTTTGGCAGCGGTTCCACTCGTCATTACCACAGAATTCACACAACTCTTCCCGATTTTCCTTCGTGCAAAACGTTGAATTAGCTTCCACCAGTTAGCTTCCTAGCTTTCGTGTCCAAACAAGTCATCCGGAGTTACTTACACTCTTTGAATCAATATCTCATTTCACAAACAGGCTGCCGGCTCCAATATTCCCCTGACGGATGCCTTGATTCCAGGAAAAAAAAGAAAGGAAAAAAGAAAAAGAAAGAAACTATTAACTTTGGCCGCGCTGCGGCGATAAGTGGAGGGCAGCGGTTACACAATCGTCTTTAGATACGGTCGTCGTGTCGGCCAGAGGTTCGGAAGTAGACCTGAAAGGCCTGTGTGACGAGCAAACAGCAGGAAGGAAATAATCAATTTGGTGCTTTTAATGAACAACTCCCTATCTGACCTCTTTGTCGGTGCAAAATTGCCACACGCTGGTTAAACATTAAGCCCCCCCCGCCCCCCCTGGTACAGTTTTCAGGTAGTCGTGAGCAGCCGGGCGAGTCGGCACACAGGAAGTCCGTCGGTGGGGTTCGATTAGAGGCCCCAGGATGATGAAAGGGAAAGCAAACCTGAAATCAAATTAAAAGATTTCGATGAATAAATCACGTTTTCTAGTGTTTGAAGCAATCTGTCCCGCCCCACGTTCCCAAGAGGCATGATGGGAAAAAGTTTGTGTAAAGGTGATCAAGAGTGTGACAAACCCGGAGTCGAATGTTCTACTTTATTGGTCGCTTTTGCGTTAAGAGTGCACTCAAGCTGCACGATTCCTCAACGCGACCTGGCTTTACGAGACAGATTCTGAATTTACAGGTTCTCCAATGTACACAGTGTTATAGAACCAGGAGGAGGAGGAGGCGGAGTCGGAGGCGGAGTCTCGCTCAATGCCGACGTCTTCTTGAACTACGACCGTCTTTTAGCGTTTATTGATACTTAGGAGGGATTTGTAAATGTGGAAAATTCCAGCTCCTGTCACGGATCGCACCGGCGCCGAGAGTTCATTCTGGAAACGGTGGATTCTCTGCCTCCTCCTCTTCCTCCTCCTCTTCCTCCTCCTCTTCCTCCTCATCCAGCTTCAAAAAGATGGAGGGAACAGGATGGTGGTATTTTTTCAGGGGTGTCAAACTCATTTTCACCGAGGGCCCCAGTTTTCCAAGAGGCCAAAACCCACTCAGGTAAATTCCTTCTACCTGTTATCGGAGTGAACCAATCAAATCACAGCTTGTCTTTTACATTTGTAGGGGATAAAAAAATATGTAACCATATTAAAAGACACCGTTAGCGTTGCAGGAATGATCCTTAAAATGGTTCCACCTCAGGCTGAGTAACGTTCTTCCTCACGGAATGGCTTCAGTAGCCGATTTTTAAATCTTTTTACGTTTTGATTTAAAGCCGCAAATTAATCGGGTTTTGACGGCGTCTGCAGGGACGTACCTGATTGATGGAGGAGGATCCGTCGGGAAGTCGACTCTCCTGAAAAGTGAATTACTGCACGGCATCCCGGAATGCGAGGAGCGTCATAAATTCACGTGGGACGGCGGAAGAGACGCTGGAGTTTGTTGATGATTAACCGCCGTTGAATGCCAACTTTATAACCACGTTTTTCACTCGATTTGTGTTGTTGTTGAGCGTAGATTGAAAACAGTGGTGTTTTATTTTATTACATTTTTCCCAGTAGGGATAGAAGGAATGTTGAAGTCACTTTCATCCCATCCATCAGTAGAGATGACTCCGAAATGTCGTCATTTTCACATTTTTAAGACATTATTTGATAGATTTTTTTGAATTGTTTTACATTATTATTCATATGCTTTTATTTTATGACCATATTTATATTATTTTACAAGATTAGTCCAAATTTTCATGATATTTGTAGGAATAATGTCTGGAATTAACAAAGTTTTGCAATTTTGGAGGACATTTAAAAATGAGAAACGACAAAGACGCTAAAGTTTGATTCAGATCTTCACATCAGTTAAATAAAGCAGCCAGGAAGTGTGTTATAACCCCTCACCCCCCCTTCCAAAAAAAGCACCCTGACACCCTGCATCATATGAAGTAGTGGAGAGGAGCCTCATTACCACCAAGGCCCACACGGGTGAGGGGGGGGGTTTCACTCCCAGACGTAGTTTAGTGGCAGTAAAAAGGAAAAAGGCTTCAAGGTTACGAGAAGCTGAACGTCTCTGGAGGAGACGCCCCCACCCCCCGCCCCCCCGCCCTGGAGTCCACGTCACTGGAGCCGGCGGAGCCATAAATTGCTGCTAACACTAACAGTAAACGGATATAAAAGACTCCCAGTTTCCTTTATATGACCCGTTCCTCATGTCTGGGGGTGGGGGGGGGGGGGTTGATAGGAGCCGGGGGTGTCGTGAATGGATGGAGAGGGAGGAAGGAGGAAGCGCCGTCAGTGATGAAGGTCAAGTTTTGAAGTCCAACAAAAATGCAAACTTTGAAAGCGGGTTCTGGAGCGTCGCTATGTGACCTCTGACCTCTGACCCCATCTTGACCGTTTTTTTTGTGCTGCAGGTTCTGCTGGATTTATTAAAAATCCCTCAGTTCAGAGTTCCTGAGACACTGCTGCCATTTGGCAAAGTTACACTGCCAACTACTGGTCTGGCATGCAAACTGCAGCGCCGCGCAAGCATTTTCCAAAAATCTACGTTATTAGTTTAATTCAGTTTTTTTTTTTAAAAATCCGGTATTATTTAATGTTTATAGACACAGATGTAGGATTCAGATGTTTGAATCCTACTACACACTAAAGTCTTTTAGCAAAATGGTGACGTCAGCAGTGGTTATTCTGAGATAAGTGGAAAGATCTGTGTCACATAAAAACAACGTAATCCTTCCCAAGTTTCATTTCGAGACCTCAATGAGATGAAAGAAGAGGTTTTAAGAGAGGATAAAAGATGAAAAAGACTCGTAAAGATAAATATACGTACAGTATATAAGGGAAATAAAGAGTAGTTCCCCGTCAGCTGTTGTGGAAGAGGAACGGGACACTCAGAAAATATAAACTGGTACAAATTATGGATTTGTAGAGGTCCAGTTTAACAGACCACCAGCTTGGGATGCATGACGCGCAACTGGGATCAATATCTGATAAAACCTGCAAATGTGATTTTAAATTTAAGCAGCACTAATATTAAATTTTCTTTTGGTGGAAAAACACTTTTTTTTTCCCGATCGCAAAACATTTTTAGCGCTTCAGTTATCCGTTTCAAAACATATGCATGATGCAAATAAGTCAGAATAGATTTGAAGTTTTTTTTTTTTAACCCTTTTTTGTTCTGAAATCTGCACCGTAGTTTCTAAGCTAGCAGGGTGCAAAAGCTTATTTTGGGTGCACGAGCTTCAACATGTGCACGCGTGCAGCTCTGGCGTCGCCAACCGAGTCATTTAATCTTCTTTCTTTGTCCCTGTTGTCATGCAAAGCGGTGCATACATGCAAATGCAGAATGGCAGCTTTAAAGAAAAAACAAAAAAAAGCCTCAGAGTGAAATCAGATGGTGCTTTCACCTTAACTGAACCTGCTGGATTATTAGCTAGAAAAAGCAGATCTTCATTGTCAGGACCAGATTGTGTTTCCCTCTGTGTTGCATTACGACACAAACACGAGCTTCACGACAGTCTTTTTTTTTTTTTTTTTTAATTTTAATCCATCCGACGTTTGATGTGATTTATTTTGACCGTTATTCAATCCGCATGTCGTCCCCGTGAGATTTAAATCTCTTCTTTCGGAGACAGCTTTGGCCAAAATGGCAGCGCAATTATTATTTTTTTTGCAAGAACCCAAGCAGAACCTCGGATGACAAAAAAAAAAAAAAGAAAGAAAAATAATCCCAAAGAAATCAACGAAAAACTGTTTTCATGAGGAAAATAAAGCTAAAACAGCTGCAGATGCATCTGCGATTTCCACGTCCGATCACAAAATGGAAACTTTTGACCCCCCCCCGATTGTGTCACATGATCACAACCAGGAGGTGTCTCCTCATTTCAAAGCGAACACACCCAGAACCCTAGGCCCATATTCAGTCACCCAGAAGTGCAGATTAGCTTGCCTTGAGGTGGTGCTTAGCCTAGCCCTGAAAATGGATATGCATCAGCTCTATAATTTAAAGGTAGTTTTCAGGGGAGGGAGTCTGACGCTCCTTCCCCACCAGTAATGACCATAATGCCTTGTTAACCCCTTCATGAGAGGTGACATACCCGTGTAATGTGGCCTGAAGTCATCCCAACGGCCACGTTTTTGACGGCTTAAAGACACAAAAACCTTCAGCGGTCAGATGTTAAATCCATATTTATAACAACAAACAGGATGCTGAGATGATTCGGACTCAGATTTGGAGGTTTATTCCAGGCTAATCTGGCTAGCCGTCCAGATTAGCCTGGAACAAGCGCATATTGTGGAGAGGATAAACCGTCGCGAACCCTCTTTCCCCTCGCTGACCCTTTCATGCACTTTCCTGCTAAAGCTTCGTCCTCACCTTCCTCCAGCCGGCTCGTTTTTTTTTGGAGGCCCCCGAGGCCCCGCTGCGTGAACTCTGACCCCGCCGGCTGGAAAAAGGGGAGAGGCTTGCACTAGCCAGTGAGGATGATGGGGTAACCCAACACCGGCGTCCTCCAGTCCTGCTCTGTTAGCCTTAGCGCTCAAGAATTCAACTTTTTTTTTTTTTTGAGTGACGAGATAAATATTCAATCTCAGAAAAGATATTTCAGTATTATCGGGTTTGTGCGACCGTTAGGCTCTACTTGAATTAGCCTTGAAGTATTTCCTCCTCAGGGCTCTTTTGTAAAGCACTTCTGCGTTAAGTCTTGTTGATTTTAAGCCAGTTGTTCCGGTTCACCTCCTTAAGAAGCTACATAAACAGAGAGAAAGTAAAACAATGTCAAGTATATCTGCGTCTGCCAGAAAACCGTCCGGGGCCGACGATGGCGACCCGGGTATCAGACCGAATAATAGTTTAAATGTGGGCTGAATGTTACTTAGATTGCATGGCGGTGAGAATTTATTACAGAAACATGACATGATGGAGAGGTCGGAGGTCGCTGTATCCCGGGAAAGGGAACACCCGCGTGGGAACGTCGCTCCTTTTTGTCGTCGGCGTTATTAAAAGGCTGCGGAGCGTGTCTCCATTATAGAGTGTATCCACACGATATTGCCTTTTCTTTCTTTTTTTTAATTTTTATTATAATTTTAATGAAGCGCTCATTTGCCTGGGTAGCAGACACGTTAGTGCCTGAGAGAATTAGCTTCTTTAGAAGTTCAAAACGGGTCGTAAAAAACATCAAAAAAAACCCCCCCACAAAATTAACGTAAGAAATAACGCTTCTTTCTTCTTTTTTTTTTGTTTTTTTGTTAGAACCATTGAAGTGGTTTCAGTCTGGTGGCGAGCTGCTGCCACTTATACCTGTTAAACCACATTATATATGCTTTACATACACATAAGGGCGCACCCCCCCTCGCCTCGCCGCGTCGTCGTCTCGCTGACACGCGGCGTGCAACCAGACATTTTTATAAAAAAATTTCGGGGGGTTTCCTTTTATGGCACGGTTCCATGCTTTGCCACACATGCACCGGGGTTTGACAGACTTTATAGGCGGTATATTCCCCCCCCCCACCCCCCCATGCAATTTGTCTTTGGAGCAAATGTGATGTTGATGTAACAATCAGAGGCTGGAGGCCTCGTAAAGCGCTCGCTCGCCTTTTATTTCCAACCATAACCATGTCCTGATTCCCATTAACTCACACCTCCACGTCCAACCGGGAACGCTCCTGTCGCTTGGAAACGGCAATTATTATTATTTAAAGGCGCAGTTTGGTTTTAGGGGACGAACAAACAGTCGATTGATCCTGATAAAAGCGGCACACGAAGCAGCTGTTGTACACACACGACTTATTTCTCCTTTCCTGAAAGCAAAGTTGTGAATATTTCCACTTTCAGACGCTCGATAAACGAGCAATATCGAGAAAGCTTCACGTTAAGCTCTGAAGCACCAACAGGAAACGTGCATTTTTGTTTTTTTTCAAGGGCAAAAGCAAGAATGAAACATGCAAAATGTCCCAAAAACAACAAAAGACGACACTTTTGTGGAGGTTTAGAGTAAATATTTCAGACGGTCTCTTCTCTGCAAGTTTCTCCCATTTTCTCTGAAGTAAAAGTTGAATCTTTTTAAAAATGAGGATCAAATTCAGTTTCAAAGCAACTTAATTTCATTTCAGAATTTTGTATTGTTCAAATTTACTCCATTTCAAATGGATAAAATAACTTTTATTCATTTAAATCAAAGATGTTTTCAAGAGAGGTACTTTTTTTTTTTTTATCCTTAATTTCTTGCGTTGTAAATAATTTTTGAAGTTCGAAAAGTTCGACTGCTGCATGAAATGTTTCACTAAACCGAATTAGTTTGAAGAAATAGTTCAAAGTCTTCTTGTTTGTGTAAACTTTTGTAATCGGGAAGATGCGTTCAGGGAACCTCGGGATATTAAGACGAATGTTCCCAACAAATTAGATTTTTTTTATTTTTTTTACTTTTCCATTTGAAGAGTTTCATTTCATTAGAAGAACTTCCAGCGTTGGCACAAAGACGGGACGTGGAACTGCTCCTCGGGAACTTTTTGAAGGGATTTAAAGACCGAAAACCAATCCTCATCACGGGTCACAATGTTTTCATTACTGCAGAAACAAACAAGCCTGACTTATCTTTAAATGTATTAAAGACGCAGAGAGTTTCCATCATTTGCGTTTGCTGCAAAACTGCAAAACAAGAGTGGAATTATAACGCAATGCATGATGGGATACACCTAAAGACCTTTAGTAGTCAAGGGCCAACCTGCAGGTAGGGTCTTTGCAGCGTGATGAGGTGAGGTTGGGGTTATTGGTGGAATTTCAGGAGGGGATCTGGCTGTCATTGGCAGGAAGTGGGAGTAAAGGGTCTTTGGGGGGGGGGGGGGTCAGGAGGTGAAGGAGACACTAATTTAGGAACACCTCCTCAATCAGTTTCATCATCCAGAGGTTGAGGAGGCACCAAATCTGTGGAAAGCGGAGCCTAAATCATCCAAATAGGTTGATTTTTTAATTAATATTGGGAATAAAATTCCCATTCCAATCTGGATACAGGAGAAATGTAATCCATTCAAAAAAAAAATCACCACTATCAGAGGTCAAAGTTCACTTTGTCTTGACAAAAATAGAGCAAGGAGACTCAAAAACAGAAGAACAATGAGGAAAAAGGGGAAAACAGCAGCCTGAGAAGCGAGGGATGAGGAGCATGTGTGGAATATTTCTGCGGTGGATCAGGAAGTGGGAGCGGGGCTTCCATCTTTGCTCCGTCGATAGAAAACATTCCACACGCTGCCTAATTTCTCTAATTATCTCGGTGTGGAATGGCTGCCAGATGACAGCGACAGGAAATCAACACTTTCTCCAAGAGTATCAGGACTTTGAAAGCGCTTCACAGCCGCGGTGGGAAACGGATCGGAACCTCAACCCAGATGCGTTAAAGGGAACAGTCTTTTATGTGTTGAAATTTTGTTGCCTCGTTTGAATTCTAGCTACACTTTCCCGACTATTCCCACGGATATTTCCTCTCGTCTGCGTCCAGATGATCTCTAGAAAGCGATTCAAACTGAAACAGACGGCTCTGTTCGTGTCTCGCTTCAACGAAGAGCAAGAATGGACATTTGAGGGAAAGCCGGGGTCGAAAGAATGATTTTTACTTTCTGGAATTTCAGACATGACCTAAACGAAGCTCACGGAGTCTCTGTATTGTTTTAACATTAATATTTTCCATTTATCAGAGGAGCAATCAAAGCTTTCCTAGAAACACCAGGAGATCGGCCATTTTTGCTGGAAATAAATCTCTCTCGAAAACACTCGGCAAGATGACAGGTGCTTTTCCCAACCCAGTACGCCAAAATACATTAACTGCAGGGGTCGCGACCCTCTGAGGGGTCAGACCACTGTTTTCCAAACATGCCCGCCCCGGACTAGGAGCGGGACTTGGACTGAACGTTCTCAGTTGCAGGGCCGTGTCTGCTAGGCAGCTGTTTGGCATCAGATGCGAGCCTTGTGTGTCCATGCGAGGCTCAGCAAACCCCGCCGATTAGTCGCAGTAGAACCGAGACCGCTGGTGCATTCCAGCAACCCGATCCCATGTGATTTCATCACCAGTGGGGGGTACACCAACGTCAGAGGGGTCTCATCTGGAAAAATATAATTGT
The DNA here is from genome assembly GCF_040054535.1 of Antennarius striatus. Lineage (NCBI taxonomy): Eukaryota > Metazoa > Chordata > Actinopteri > Lophiiformes > Antennariidae > Antennarius > Antennarius striatus. The sequence goes on along the minus strand of NC_090785.1, from coordinate 2,134,024 downwards.
TTATCCTCCTTAGAATTTGAGCTTAAGTTGGGAGCTTATATAATGTGCTGCTGAAAGCGACTTTCCCAACTGCAGATGTCGACGGTCGATCCCTAGAAGGGACTCGCTGAGTTCCGTAATGTAATAACCGGCAAAATATACAAAGTAAATCAGGCCTTAAGCATTAAAATAAATGAGATGACTTCTGTGAGCCTCGAGCGCTTAGCGTTAGCCACCAAAAAAAAGATAATCACATTTGACAAAATAATCCTTATTTCAGATTTTCCCCCAAAGCCTTCAACTGCATTTCCTGATCCGAAGGAGTCGCTCGACATCCCATCGGTTGTTCTGGAGTTTAGATTATTTTGTGCAACGATCATTTTTAAGATTAGTAAAATCTGAAACTTAAACAGCGAATGTTTTTTATCCGGTAAAGAGAGTTCAAGATCACACATTCCATTGTACAATTTCATTAAAAATTGCATTTGTAACACTTATTTATCTTTCAAAGGTGTCATTTATATAACCACAATCTTGACACGAATCCATCCCAACTATTCTCATCAGCAGCTGCGAGAGCCTCAAATCAAGCGGGCGGTTATTCCTGTAAACCGATCCAAGGTCCTTTGGAAAGCTGCTCGTATTTAGGTAGTAAATTCCTTTAGCACTTTTGACTGAGTGATTATTCATCTTGGTAGCAGCGAGATCGTAGAAGATTTATCGCTGCAAACATTCGGAGCAGGTGGCGCCTTGACCTCGCTTCACTTCCTGTCTCCGTCGCCCGTTTTCACTCGTCCTCCCGATCAATAAGGTAGAACTCTTTTAAGCATAGTGTTGGGCAAGTGCGAACATTTAATACCAGAATGGAAGGGATCAATAACATCATTTTTATATTTTAATAATACATCTGTTTGTAAGTTTAAGCTGCATTTCTGAAATTGGAAGGATCATGGAGGAGAAGACGTGGGGAGGAAAAAGGAAAACAAGGAGGATAAATGGGAATCTGAAATCCCTTGAATGCCGAGCGCAGCTGCAGAATAGCATTTCATTGGGATCTGTCAGCTCGACTCTGATTGGCCTGACATCGCTAATCCCTCCAGATGTTCAGCATTAACTGATGAGTGCGTGACTGCGTCGGGTGGGAGGTGGTCTGGTCTGGGGGCTGCTGTGGCCGCCGGGGTCCAGGGTAAACAGGGCCTCTCAGGAACCACTGTCCGAGGGATTTGGGTGGATTTGGGGGGACAGAATGATCCAGCATCCGGGAATTAGATGGCACATAGCAGATTGTGTCAACAAATTGGGATCGAGGGCCGGACACGTGACTTCCTGTCACCAACAAACACCTCCTGTCAGGCTCTGGTTAGTCTTGCGGAAGTAAGACCGGATAGTCTGATCCGGTTTTCCCTCCTGTGTTCAACTTGGGGTGGGCAATGTTCAATCATGTCTATGTTGTCTGACTATGTAGCTTCATATTTAGGAAGTTAAGACCCCGATTGGGAACCATGTGTCTGAAAGGTAAAGCTATTCTAGGATGGACTTCTGTCGAGAGTCCATCAAACTTTCCCGCAGTAATGACTCTTGTCCTGGTCAAACCTACTGGCCACATGACATCCAGGGGCCTGGAAATAGCTTTTGCCATCATATCTTCAGCCTTCAGCCTCAAAGTCAGCTGTTCAGAGCCAGGGGCATCATGGGAGATGCCAGTGGACATGTGGAGCTCAACTTTATGTTGGATTCAGGGAGAAATACAGAAGCGAACAGGCAGTTCTAGAGATGTAGCCTTTAGACCCCTGCTCGTTTTTGAGCGTTGGAGTTCATATGTCTGCCGTGACGAACCCGCCTACCCGCCATTCTCTCTCCAAAATAGACGAGCAGAATGGAAGCAGCTGCACTCGGGTCCCTCTGGGAGCCATGCCGAAATGAAACTATCAAATGCCTCCGGACCGAGGACAGATTTCTTAATGTGTGAAAGCTGCACAGCGGTCACAGACGTGTTTTGTCTGCCCCTTTTGGACCCGTCAATACCAAGTTCTTTCACCGACCTTCTGTTCGTATCGGTGCAGGCATGCATTGGTCGTCCTGTTGGGGAACCAACTGGTTAAACCGGATCTGGAGTTCTTGGCGTGGCTAATGGGGGGAAAAACTGGATGGTGGAGAGGAAGGTTGGGCGGTGAGAGAGGGTGAAGAGGTGGGTATGCCGACTTTTTCCCAAAAGAACTGGCGTGCTTCCGGCTCCCGTCTGAAATCCCGCCACAATTACTCTATTAGCATGCTCAGCTGCGCTCCTGTTTTTCTTTATTCAAGCAACTTATCGCCAACGACAAGGCGCATAAGGCCGTCAGAAAAGGGGCCTGTCAGAGCCCCATTGTGTCCTCGGCCCTCAGCCTCCAGAGCCTTCCCCCGGCCATTGACTCCGAACGGTTGTCAAGAGCCAGAGAAAAGCCAGAGGCATCATGGGAGCTGCAAGTGCTCCTTGTGGTGCTCATTGAGATGGACAAAACTCTGGCAAAGAGAATAAATCAGCATTAATGAGAAAGAAAATTCTGATGGGTCGTAGTTCCAGAACGGATCCAAATGAGGCGGTTTGTCGTTTTTATTTTGCTGTTTCACCAAATGGAGCTACAGAGAGTTGAAATTAGCAAAAAAAAAAGCATGAATTCTGACAAAATACTTCTAATGCTATCATGCTAACCTATTGAAAACATTTCGGTGTCATCGCACGGACTAAACAAGAGTAACACATGCATGAAATAATAATAGAATACATAAATAAAGATGCAGATTCTTTTAAAGATGATTTGCTCTCGGTATTCACCCCCCCCCACCCCCACCCGGTACAGTCATTTACGGCATGTTATACAACATCACCAAATTAAATGTCTGCTCCAAATTAGACTCTCTCAACCATCAAGTCACTGGAAAACTGCATACATCTGACAGCACGGAAAAATATTCTCGACATTTTACTTTCGGAACATGTGCACAAAGTGCAGATGTAAAATAACAGCTGAGGTTCGACCAGGTCTTTCAATGCGTTCTAAACACGGTTTACATGGCAACCGTTGTTGTTTACAGAAGAATACCTTTCCATATACTCTCTACTACCTTTACTAGTATAGTTTAAGAGTTCAGGTGCTGTAATTTCGCCTTTTGGCGAGTATTTCATCTCCTGATTGCTCCCATTTGTTTCAGAAAGGCCGCCAATTATCAGAATAAAAGACTCTATGATAAAGCAATAGAATAATTATATAGCTGGTCACAGCTGTTCCCTTCCCACGCCCGACTCTTTGGCATTGTGACATATTTTTTTGTGTATTTTCTCTTACTGTTCCAACAGTATTGTGTAGCTGTTTCCATGTGTGGGTACAGCTTTTGTTGTTTGAGTTTGAGTTTAATCTTAGCTGGCACGAACCGTGTTGATCGAGTCCTATAAAGACATCAGGAGAAAAGAGGCAGCAACATAAAACACATTTATTTACCTGCATGTGTGAATCTTTGTGCGTGTGTTTGCGCTTAAGGCCGCATCACTTCGCACTTCCATGACAGCGAGGGCAGATAAAATGCATCTGATGAGACTTGTTGGGGAGGGAATATCTTGTGGTTGTTTTTTTTTTTTTTTTTAATGGAGCGGAATGCACTCCTTGTGTGATTTCTCTGTGAAATGAGTTTGTCTTCGCACAGTAGGAAATACTTCCGACAACTGCAGAGGCCCCCGGAGCGAGAAACGGAACACCAGGCAGCTCGGCAGGAGCGATCCACGATAGTCCTCTTTATTTAGGAGTAATGATGGGATGAGCGACGTGACACGACTTGTACGTGTTCAGAGCGGAGCGAGGGGAGGAAGACGGATAACTACAGGTCTTAGTTTGGATCAAACTTCACAAGTCGGAGAAGAAAGACTCGCATTATGCTTTGTTACACTTTGTAATTCTGTTCCGCGCTGCACCGGCGTAAAGGTTATTACTGTTATCAGTGGTTTCATAAACTTTGTTTCCTTAGGAACAAATAAATAAACACTTGGCAACACAGGTAACGTCTTTAAAATCGGAATAATTCGATAACTTCCATTGCTGCAAGCTTTTCCCCGATGAAAGCTTTCGATTTGAGAAGCCTGCTTCCGCTGTTGGTTGGTCTTGTTGTGGCTGAAGTTGGGGTGAAACAGCTGAAGCTAACGTTCACTTCTCTGAACGAACATTTGGTGGCCAATAATCGACACAGGAAGTCAAAAGTCAACCAATGGGAGTTGAATTCCGAATGTTATCCGTCAAAATCAACACAAGTAGAAGCCGACATGATGAAGACTTGAGGTTTAAACAGGTTTAGATTGGGCAAAGTCCGACCCCGTTGTTGGTTTGGTGCAAGCAGTACAACAGGCAGTACAACACAGGCAGTACAACACAGGCAGTACAACACAGGCAGTACAACACAGGCAGTACAACACAGGCAGTACAACACAGGCAGTACAACACAGGCAGTACAACACAGGCAGTACAACACAGGCAGTACAACACAGGCAGTACAACACAGGCAGTACAACACAGGCAGTACAACACAGGCAGTACAACACAGGCAGTACAACACAGGCAGTACAACACAGGCAGTACAACACAGGCAGTACAACACAGGCAGTACAACACAGACGTCTGTACAACAAGTATGAGGCGAAGAAGACTAGTTTCTGGAAACAATATTCTGCAGCATTCATCAGAAAATAAGTCATTTTTAGGATGTGTTTGGGGAATCTTGAGTCTCTTTTTGTGTTTAAATAATGCCAAACGCGCTCGCTGGACCTGCTTTTGCTTTTTTCTCATCCCTATTGCCTTTCTGCTATCCAATCCAATGTCTCTTTTCACATTTGTGCGATCTTCTCAGAAAAACTAAACAAATCTTGATTTGAATTCATCTCCACCATCAAAACACGAGTCTAAGCACTCAGATTGTCTTCATCCCTGTTTCCAGACACGTGATCACTAAACAAAGACGGAGAAGCAGCGGAGCGCAAGGTTTAAAAGACAAATGCGGTGTCAAACCTCGCCTTTTGAGCAAGAACTGTTTTCACCTTATATGTGCATGCATTCAAAGAAACGTCCCAACAGCGTCGGAGGGTGTTTGTGGTTTTGGTTGCAGCCACTCCAATGACTTTAACGCTCAATTTAACTCTTACATCATTATCTGGAGCCAGACAAAGTTTAAAAGTTGAAATGGATATTGAGCAATGTCGACATGCAGCGTATTTCATGAATGTGACAAGTTGATAAAATGCCAGCGGGCATGCACTTGGCTGACGAGCAACTCTCGTTACATTCCTGCTGCATTAATTAACCCGTTCCTGCAACAGCCGAGCTGGTCGCTGCAGAAAAACGCCGGCGTGCATGTGAAGCGCTATCAACACCTCCCTAAGTACAACCTTAAGCTGAGAAATAAATAACACGACTGTCTTTCCTCGTGGCAGGGCCAAACATGCTGCTTTTGGACGGGCTTCAATCGGGCTTTGATTTCGCAGTAGGAGTGAAAAAAGAAGTTGGGGGGGGGGGGGGGGGAGGAGGGGAGTGAAACAAAATCACCATTTACAGCCTCTGACAGCCAGCAGCTCTTTTATTTTTTTCTTCTTCTTCTTTCTTTTTCATGTTTTCATTCCCCACGCCAGTTAAAAAAAAAAAAAAGGTTTACTCGTTGGGAAACTGTCATATCGATTCTGACAACACCGCGAGCGTCGAGGCACGTCAAACTGGCGCTCGCCGGTCGCCTCGGAGCGATGTAACGGGTTTAGCATGAGGATGGGGAGAGGTGACGTGAGGAGATGTTCCTGCAGATACCATCGCGTTAGATGCATGCGAGCATTTGGGAATTGCCGATGAGGTTTGTTGACTTCTTTATAACAGCATCATCCGATACGTAAACAGCCCAAAACCCAAATCCTCGTCATCGCCGCCCGAGGGTTCCGTCGTGTTCGTCAGAGTCGTCCCATATCAAAGAAGATGCCGCTCCTGCTCTGCACCCACCTGGCATAAAGTCGGCAACGGAAAGCCAATGAATTGACACAAATTTTTCATTGGTCTGTGTTTATTCTCTGAGACAGCGGCGCAATTATGGAGGCAAAGGGGAAAGCACGTGACCTGCTACAGCTCCATCCCTTGCGTTCAAGGAGTTAAATTCCCAGGAATGGAAAAGCTCCAAGATTCTTTCTTGACATGACCTTATGTCACACCAAAGGTGAACAACAGCTGCTCCAATGACCTGATGTAACCGCTTTTCATTCCTGCCAATGCTCCAACACCACCGATGGGGAATTCAGAACACATCCTAGATCAGGGGTGTCCAACTCATTTTCACCGAGGGCCACATCAGCATCACGGCTGTCCTCAAGGGGGCCATAAGTAACTAATAAATGTAACTTAATGTAACTCCATTTAATGTAAAATAAATGTAACTACTGCTCAATGTTTAACTCTAAATTTATTAGTTATTCAAGTTACAAACATTACAGTTACGTAGATTAAGTGTTTGTTTATTGCTCTGTTGTAACATAAATACTCTTAAATACTTTTTTTTGTCAGTGTTAAAATGGGTTAAATTATTGCATTGTGGGAAATGTAGTTTTTGGTCACCTATTTTTAGACCCTGACCATTTATGCTCTCGCGGGCCACTTAAAATGAAGTGGCAGGCCACATTTGGCGCCCAGGCCTTGAGTTTGTCACATGTGTCGTAGAATCTGGAATCACATTTGCGTCTATCTGTTTAAAATATTCTAGAGAAATAAGTCTGGATTGAGTTAATTTTTGTCAGATTTGACACCAAACCTTTGATTTCTGTCCGTCATGTCGTCCCGATCCCGCTTCTGGAATCTCCAGATCCAAACAGATCGTTCCTCAGATGTAAAAACTAATTTACTCACGTCTCTCGGCGACGATGTGTTCAGGCGTACGTGGATTAAGCGGCGCCGTGTGTACATTTGGTTTATGATGAGGAGGGGAAAGAGCAGGTCAACACCTCTGCTAACTAACTGCTGTTGACAGTCGGCCGTGACGCATCGGACCGGCTTTCAGCAGATGATTGTCAGCGTCCCAGTACTGTCAGTCACTGGTGACCTCACCACACCAGTACACACTATGCAAATACACACAGGTCCCTGCATACTGTATGCACACACTCACTAACAAAAGCATGACTTATTAGCTGTTATGTGCAGGGATGTTATCATCGTAGGGGTTGGCGTAATTAGGCCAAGAGTTTATTACCTCATGGACGTATTTTACGGTCCTTTTCTCTTAAAAGACTGGCGACCGATGGCTCGTTAGGATTTAAATCCACCCTGGTAACATAATGAATCCAAGCACTCTGCTAAACAAGATCCCTTACCTTTGTTTTTGATTGGTAAAATACCCCCATGCTAAGGAATGCTAACTGTTATGTTGCCTCTATTTATCAGTAGAACTTGTACATTGAGGTTTTTATCCTTTGAAGGTTGCCTTTTCAGTTTTAAATAGTAATAGATTACATTATTATAGTACTTTTAGCAGTATTTATGCACAGTAATCCCTCGTGACTCGCGGTTAATCCGTTCCAGGACCACCCGCGAAAAAATTTATTATTTTTTTATTTACTAAATTTAAATTTGAATTAAATTAATTTGAATTAACATGAATGAACTAAATTAAAATTAAAAAAATTTAAATTAAATTAAAATTTTTTTATTGATTTTTTAAAATTTACTAAATTTATTCATTTATTATTTTTTAATACTATTTTATGATTTATGGTAATTTAATACTTTTATAGACTGTTTAAAACACCTTTTTAGTAAAGAAAAGTGTTTCTTTAATACATGGAAGTGTGTTTTGTGAGTCTCGTAACGCATGCTGTCAGCCAATAGGATGCTTGTACAGTGTCACATGACTACTAAAAATCCACAATTTCGTGAAGCCGGGCATCTTGAAGTGCGAATAAAGGAGGGAATACTCTATAATAAAGCCTCAGAAATCAGATGTCAGTCATGCTAAGTTTACCATAATGTTGTTTTATATTAATATTTTTGAAAACCTCAAGATTTTTTTGTATTTATTATGTTTGTTTGCCAAAATGTAAAAGAAGTTGGAAAGAAAAGGAGATTTAAATCTCTGGATATTCAAATAATCCCGCTGAGACATACATCTAAGACAAACAGTGTTTGTCGGACCAGCACCAGGCTGTCCTACTCTGACTCTAGTGTTTCCTACGTTCGTGTTGGGCTTCTCCATCCGAGAAGCTCTCATTTATCTTCAGCGGTGGTGACACAATGAAAACAGCGCCATGCGGCGCTGCTCGCCACACGCAGCAGGAGCCCCCAGCTAGTTTATTGGGAAAGGTGCCCTATTGAATTAACCAGGCGCTTTTGTTCCTAAACCAATATTGCGAGACTATAAAGGGGTCAAGGGACGGCAGGCACATACAAAAGCCCGCTGTGGAGGTAGAAGTGCCTGCAGGCGGCTCGCCGCGAACGTACAGAGTTTGGTTTGGGTCAAAAGAGAACTCCTGATCTGGAAATAACAGAACATTCCAGAAAAAACACAGCTGTCCCGCCCAGCCTCCCAGCTGCTCTCAGCCGGTCTGTCTCTCATCCGCCTGTCTGTCTCTCCGGCGTCACGTTTGTTTAGCATCAAGCTGCTTCTGTCTGTCTATCTGTGCGGACAAACCACCACGAACTGGAATACGTGGGATGTGAATGACAGGAGTTTACGTAACGCGCGGTAGCCTCGCCTGTATTTTAAATTCATACACGACTTTAATGTCTTCTCGTTTGTGCAAGAGTGACGCAAAAGTCGCTGCTGAAAATTAAGATTGTCTTTAGATATATCAAGTAGTTTTGGTTGTATAATGGATTACAGTATTTTCCACACTATAAGGCGCGCTGGACTATAAGGCGCACCTTCAACTGGTCCATTTTAAACCATTTTCGTATAAAAGGTGCACTAAATTATAAGGTGCATCTGATTGTAAGGCGCACCTTCAAAGAACGGCCTATTCTAAATATGATTTTCATATATAAGGCACACTCAATTATAAGGCGCACTGTCGGTTTTTGAGAAAATTTAAGGCTTTTAGGCACGCCTTATAGTGCGGAAAATTCTGTATTTCAAATTTTTACACAACTTTAATGCCTTGTTATTTGTGCAAGAGTGACGGAAAAGTTGCTGCTGAAAATTAAGATTGTGTTTACATATATGAAGTAGTTTTGGTTGTATAAGGGATTATCGTTGGCGATCTTGGATAAGACTATCGGAAATGACTTGTATATGTATGTGTGCTTGTTCACTTATAAGGTGTTAGCTCACCAGCTAACAACAGCACATTCTAAATTTAAAACTGACTCAGATTAGAGCTCATGATCAAAACATCGTAGCATAAGAAGTAGTTAAACGTCAGAAAATGACTCATCTGTGAGTTACCAAGTTACAGCACAGATTACAATCTAGCATAAACAAGAGATAGAATGACTGCATGGCAAACAACCGCAAAAGCATTTCTACACACGATCTGGGCTGATCAATACTGTTATATAACGGTCAAAATCAATACTTGTAATTTCATAGTTTTGCTGTTTATACTGAACGTAGTTCTGGCTAAAATAAAAACACCCTTAAAATAAAATAAATAAATAGAAATAAAATAAAAACACCCTCAAAATAAAAAGCAAAAAGCAAAATAAATAAAATAAATATGAGTAAATAATAAATAAATTAAATGAAAATAAAATAAAAACACCCTTAAGGGGGAAGAATGACGGATTGCCTCAGGGATTTAATCTGCAGCTTCCCAAACGTGATTCGATATCAGTTCTGGGAACGATACGGCCTGACGTTCGTCAAAACGGATGATCATTTCGCAGTTGGCGTCATCTGATACCGATTTTTAGATGATTTTCTCTCTCAGCCTCCTTTGGAGGAAGGTGTTAAGCCCTGCAGTTAATGGATATCCTTTACTCGACGGCGACACCTTTGATGTTTTCTCATCCCTTAATTATAGGAAAAAGGATTACTTTTAGAATTCGGGCCTTGAAGCGAGCGCCTCAGCCTATGTTCTCTCCCGTACTGGTGGCGTTTTTGGACACGAATCCGATAGCACTCGGGCTAACGCTCCGCAGGCGTGGACATGCTTTGGCATGTATGAGTGTCCCATGAACTCTCAATGCCTATTATGCAAGAGCCAAGCGCTGAGATCCAAACAAAGTGAAGGGTATTCAGCTTTTGATAAAACCCAAATGTGTTCCGTGATAATGCACGATTGCTATTTGCATGTCTGCACTTCCTGCGTACGCAATAGTCAAATTTTTTATCAACACCAGGGAGAAGTCTCCCTCCGCCAAAACCGCCAGCGAGTAGATTCTCAAGAACGAACAAAAGGATGTTAATTAATGATTTGATCTCAGTGCTGGTCCCACATCACACGGGCTGACGATAAGTTTGGAGACGGAAGCCCCCGGGGGCACGACATGTGGGTTTCCCCCCTTGTTTGGTGCTGTCAGAAGACGGGGAAGACATCAAAGCCGAGCCAGGCTGTTATCTCCACCTCACTGAGGAGCTGTCACAGATAAAACAGGAAGTGGTTTGAAACGGTTCGACGTTCCTCTCCGAGATCCGCCACACGCAGTTTTTACAGGACGCAGGTGCACGACACTTCCTGTCCTCGCTCTGGAGGGTCTATCTTTACAACATGCAGCGATGGTGAACGACGTGCCGATTGGCTGTCGGGTTACTCGTGCGTGCAAAGATCTGCAGGATGATTTGCGTCGACTCACAACCGTCACTTCCGAAGACGACGCAAGCCTGGAGGACGAGTATCGTCCTCCAGATCGGAACGCGTGAAGTTTTGATTTTGACACAGAATTAAAATAAAGAACAAAGGTCGAATGAAACATCTCGTAATTCTTGGAAATTTGATGTTTTTTTTTAAATATTGGTTTTTAATTGGCTGATTTTCTTCTTGCCTTGGTGAAAACGTCCATCCTCTTCCACGCCATCACCATAATCGATGCCCGATTAAACCCTCTCTCCCTGTAAGTTTGCTCTACTTGACGGATTTAAGTCTAGTTTGTTCTTAAAGTACGACGTTTCATTCATTCGGCGTCATTAGACGGGTCATGCTGCTTTTCAACGCGATGAATTTATGGTATTGCAAGCGTGATGAAACTAAAAAGAAACAATTTTTTTGCAATTAGCCGCAACAAGGCGCACAAACATTGTGGAATTTTCCCCTCCGAAATTTGCATTAATTAGATTACAAATGATCACTGGTGAATAAACGAGGGAACGTCGTGGGCGCGCACCATCAAAAAGCAACTGGGATTCATTGTGAGGCGATTGGGCGTTAAGGTAAGCCGAACGTCCCCGAAGAGTGAAAATGAAATAAGGGGATTTATCCACAGACACTAATCATTCCCAACTTAGAGTATTGGCACAAAAAAAGGGAAGAATGTGTAAAGAGCCTGGGGGACACAAAGGATTGTGGGTGATCAAAAGGAGCATTAAGGGTGACTTCTTCCACTGAGCCATTGTCTGAGTGTTTCATGAAGTATCGCTCTCGGAGGCGGGGGGGGAGGGGATCAAGGATTTCTTGAATTAAAGAGCCTCTACGCTTTCCTCCCTCACCTTTTAATCCACCACCTCGCTTTTTTTTTTACACCCCCCCCCCCCCACAAAGTTGGTATCGTGCACACATTCGTGCGTCGGCGAGACTTCCAATTTCGGCTTAAAAAAAAAAAAAAAAAAAAAAAGGAGGGCTGGGTGGGCTAGCTGCAGATGTGTGTATGCGTTTGAAGCGTTGGTCCATGTGTGTTTTCAGGATTTTGGTGGGGGGGTGGGAGTCCAGAACCACTGGGGATAATGACCATGACAGCCGCCCAACAGACTCGCCCCCTGCTGTCCTTTTAAGTCCTTGTTTAAGGTTTGGCTTCAGCACCTGCTTTGAACCGGGACAATGACTCCCCCGATCGGAGCGGAACTCCCATGATCCTTCATCCTCTTTTGGGGTGGGGGTGGGGGGGTACGCGAGGCCGAGAGGCTTTCTAGCTGCACAAAGTCGTGTCCTCCTGACCGGCGGACAATAAAGAGCGTTCTCAACTTGATTAACCAGCCGCTACATCCAAAGACAGACAGACCTCACACCTGCTTTTATGATCGACCTGCAAACGTGTTATTACTTTTTTTATTCCTGGGATTAAAGTATTAGAAAGGCGCAAATGCAAGTCTTTAAATAGGAAATGGCTAATATCTGGGCGTTACATTAGACCTAAGGGGAGTTCTTTCAAGAACTCTGGTAAGTTTCTTACCGACTTAAAGAGGATGTTGATGGTTTTCAAGTCGATTTCCCATCAGATGAAGCAACTTTATCCTCAATGATTCTAATTTATCCGCGTGGACAGGCGTTGAAACAGTTGTTGTTTCACACAGCTCAGGTATACAGTAGTGATTTCCTGTCGGAACCCATCAGGTCCATTCTCCTGACAGGTCCCAGTCAGGAAGAAGCGCCGCTGGTCAACAATCCAAGTCAAACAGAGGTTAAGTAAAACCAACTTCGGGAAGCGCGGAGGCCTTTCTCCCCCCAATTGGGGAACGTCTGCTCAATTCATTCTGACTCTGGCAAGGGATTGTACGTGCTAAGAAAAGCCATATGTTTAACGTTGGACGTCTGACAGAGATATGTAAGGGAGAGCGCCGGCGTTTGCGATTTCCCAGATGCTCTTTCCTGATGGTCGCATACATTCGAGGAAGACTGCCAAAACAAATTTCAAGACATAACAGCTTTTACATATTCGCCTGTCACAACCGAGAACATCTCTGGTGAGAAGAGACGCGTTGGTTCCTCCAGGCTTGTGTTCTGTCACAAATGGACCCCTCCTTATTCGGTTAGTCACATCAGATGCTGATGGAAAATGGAGATGATTTAGTTTGGCATGATTCTTTTTTTTTTGAGAATCAAATATCAATGGATGGTCCTTGGCTGCATCTGTTTTGGACAACCCGAATGCGAAAAATTCGGACACTGTGCAAAATGCAGTTAAAAGTGAGATCATCTGCTAATCTCTTCTGACTTACACAAAACAAACAAAGCAGTCAGAGACTGCAACATCCTGCGACACCCCTGAATTCAACATTTTACCCTGACCTACACATTTTTGTGCCTCTGGCTTCCTTAAAAATGTTGCTTTTCGTTTTGTGATTATGTCTCATCAGGTTTGATAGATGTGTACATAAAAAGGTGTAAGTGAAAATTTGACCTTGACCCAGTTTTTTCAAGGTCAAAGTTGTGATTTACTTTTCATGCTCTTGCCTCCCTGAATATAACGCGTTTTGTTTCGTCTGTCTACCTTATCTGGTTCCTGAGATATGTGCAAAAAAATGTACAAAATTTGACCTTGACCTAGTTTTCTCAAGGTTAAGGTCATCAACTCATTTTTATCCCCTTTGCTGCCTGAATAATGTGCTTTTCCTGTCATCTTTCAACGGTTATGAAGATATTTGGTGGACAGACGGACGGACGAACACACACACTGACAATTACAACACATCACCGCTTCGCGGGATGTAATTAGTGCCTGTCTTGTCAAATTCTTTGTTTTGTATAACTGCCAGTTGAGAATCCGATGCCCACAGCGGGTTGGAAACGAGTTGCAACAGGGGGAAAGAGAAGACTGTGAAATTTGTGGAATCATTCAACAGTTAAATGGGATGATAATTGATCAGCTAAGTGTGAGGTAGTGTTAAAGCATAATGTGGGAGTGTTTTGTAAAACTGGTCATTGGCAAATTACTTCCTATTATTTATGTTTTATGAGCTTTTTTAGCAATCAGTAGTATATAAAGACTCGATTACACGCCAATTGCATGCAAAAAGTGGTGCACCATCAGTGTGTCTGTCAAAACACATGGGCTTCCTTGAATCTTTTATGTTGGCCTCAATGTGTCCACCAGGGGGCAGTGGAAACACAATGATGAGTTTCTCACTGGAGAAACTATTAACTCATGTTCTTACATTAATTTTAGCCACACTTGCCCTAAACCTCTTGCAGAATCACATCCAAATCCCAAAGCTAACAAACTCAAATTAGTTGTTTGCTTTCTTGTCTCTTAGCGACAGCAGAACAATCGAAAAGACCACAAAGACGAGGATCAACGAGTGAAGATGAGACCTTGTGGTTGTTTTTGCGATATTCCATTCATTTACTGATCCGTTTTTAGGATAAATGCTCCACTAGTATCAGATGCTTATTACTAAATGTGCCTGTAATTTAGCTTTGCAGCCAAACAGGAAATGCATAGTGGGTTTATCGGATCATCTGCATCCTGCAGCTGAAGACCAAGGCGTTGAGAGATGATCCGGCAGCAGGCTAGTAACTACAATAACAAACAGTGACAGATTTTCAAGTCTGGGCCAGGAATGAACTGTTTTGCTGCAAAAATCAGATGCTATTTTTGCTAACAAGGCCAGATTGGGAAAAGGAACTGCATCTCCAACTGTTCGACTCGACTCTTCGTCGTATTGACTCAGAGTCTAATTATTTACGAGCAGAGCTGTTACAGAACCGTGCATCGCTGCTTCTGATCATGTCACAAATCGTAGTAATTGCTGTTGTGGTTGCATAAAAATTGTGGTTAGAGAAAACATGTTTTTCTGTGCCAGTGCCATGCTCTCATGCTGCTGTGCAAACACTGCTTTGCTGAGTCGTCTTCTGCAAAGACAAGAAAAACCCTGTAGGGCGGAGATGACGAATGATCGCACTTGAGAAATGTTTAATGTAAAACAAAAGATGCAATATGTGCGATGTTGTATGTCACCACTTACGTAGAACGGAGTTAATTGATTTCTCGTCTGAATGCACATATAACGAACTTTTGTTTTGATTTTCGACTCATTTCAAAAAATCCGTTGTTTAGGAAACACGCAACAGACTCGCATCGCTCAGCGAATCCCTTCCGGCTTCGGACTGAAGGATTTTTGGTTTCCAACACAAAAATCCACACAAATAAACCGGGTCAGATTTCCAGCTCAGTAAATAAAATGTGTGCTGTTCTTCCTGTAAGTGCCTCCTTTTTGGAGAACCAGTTGGAAGATGCGTTACCATGGTAACCCTTGTTGAAGACGAATTTATTTACAGAACATTTTATTCCGACGATGTCAAAATGTTCATGTTGAGACTTTTCTGTTGCGCTCATGCTGCTGTTGTCGCCGGTGCATTGCATTGTGGGATATTTCTGCTGGAAACATATGAGTATCTCCTTTATATGTTATAGAATAAACATTGTGGTTAAATAATTACTAGCATGATGGCCTGGGATTTAAGGTTAAGTTTTACGTTTAGCATCCCAACGTCATGCTAAGCTAAGGTTTTAGCCTTGTATTGCACACATAACAGTGGTATTGATTAGCCGCAGAGTGAAAAGCAAGATATTTATTGTAAGAAAAAAAGCATTTTTCCTTTGCTGAATCTGTTTTTCACCCATTTTTAAACTGTGGAATTGACAAAACTCGTGACTTTGGGCGTCTCGACGATGTTTCTGGTGTGTTTGGTCGGTTTCACAGATGAGTGGTAGAAACTCTTTGACTCAGCTGGAGGTTTGTTTACAACCTGTGCGATGGTTTCGCCGCTTGTGTTCAGTGGACGGTCGCTGTCTGTAGCCATAGCGATGTTTGGACGTCCCAGATTTCAGCCACTGACCGTTTGCTAAACCTCAACCCCCGAACAATTGGCCATTCATAGCTTAGCAACCATCACCAGGCGCAGAAGGTCTTTAGAGTTCTGGAGCGGCGAGTCGGAGTCTGGAGGGTTTGTTAGTCTGTTATAGCAAAAAATACAAGAACAGAACGACCTGAGTTTGTGTGATAGCATCAGTTGATTGATCGGTTATCAAAAAACAAACGATTGAAGTTAATCCAGACTTGTTTAAGTCTGTCTTTGCAACACTCAGAAGGGTTAACTTGAACTTCCTCCTGATCCCATCTCTTCTGAAGAATTCCCAACCTCGTGCACTTCTTTTTTTCTTTTTTTTTTTTGGACGTCTATTAGATTACATTAGCAGTAGCTTTTCCTCCCAGCCAGACACTTCCTGCCCCCGGGAGAACTAAAAGATAAGAGCCGACTCTCTCAAAAACACTTTTTGTAGATAGAAAGTGAGCAAATTTCCCTTTGGAGCCGTGTCTGAAAAACAAAAATCCACAACCAACAAAAGATAGCGGTTTGAAAAACAAACAGTCCCGGCGGTCCGGGGACGGCTGGAGCTCCGGGCGGCGTGTTGGAGGAGCGTTGTGACCAAACACTGCGGGGAAGTGGAGATAAACAAAACAGACAATTTTCCAACTATCTGAGAGAACTCCATGAGAGAAAACAATCCCGTCCACGGCCGTGTCCTTGAAAGGATCCGTCCTGAGGAAATGCCTTTTCCCTACTCGCTGGGAACAGTTGGGGAGCGTCCCACCAGGCGGCCTCTGGTATGGGACGCGGCGTAACGCACAAATCTTTTCCGAATACTTATGAGGAGAGGGCAACTTTAAATGTTTTACGACAAGGAGAGATACTCGTCTAATAAAATGGTTCGTCAGGGAAAAAGGTGGAATTCTCATTTTCATTCCAGAAGTTAGACGACATGATATTTTCTGTCCATGATATTTTTTTGTCAGTGATAGTTAATATATAGATTTTACATACGTGCATTTTAGGAAATTTTTTAACAAATTTTAAAAGCCATCAAAAATGTTAAAATTCCAATTCATATAATTACATAATACTCATATATTCTCCTTTAATTTATGAATGAATGAATGAGTTCATTTATTTCGAATAATTAACTAAAATAACAATAACAATAATAAATACACCGGAGTGGTGTGAGCACTATCCGAAAAGGAGTAGGAAGATGTGTAAACTTGTTAAACTCCCCTTATTCTCAAAAATACTCGTTACAAAATACTTGCTGATAATATTTACAGAAGTAAATCAATCATTTTTACTGCATAGTACAAACAAAGTAAGTAAAACAAAAGGAGAAAGAACAAACAAACAAATAAAATAGAAAGTTTAATGATGCATGACCTGAAATTTCCCAGCAGGTTCTGTTTCTTCTGCCTGGCTTGTAGTCAATCAGTACCACCATTAGGGGGCGCTGGACTCCCAAACTGAATGATCAGGCTGAGGTTAATGTCATCCCGTCAACCTTCCGTGTCTCTGTCTTTGTGTAGAGCCACACATTTGCATGCAGGAGTGATCTGATTGGTTTAGATCTTTGCGGGTGTGTGTGTGTCTGTGTGTGTGTGTGTGTGTGTGTGTGTCTGTGTGTGTGTGTGGCTCTGAGACCGTCCACCATGAGTGTGTGTGCAGCTGGTTGTGTTTTGCGTCGGGCATTAGGCCTTATCTATTTGGAGAAGGGATATGTTTGGCCAAAGCTTCCTGATTTCCGTGCTCTTGGCAAACAGACAGACGGCCACGGTCGGCGTATTGTTTCAGAACGGTGGAGGTTGTTGGTACTTGAAAGGGGTTTTGGGCCTGCTGGTGTTTGATTTATGCGGTGTGTCTGTTTGATATCGATCATAAACGATAACACAGCTGAAGGAAGGAAAACGCATCTCCTGCCGAAGCTGTGCGCTTTCAAGTGGAGGTTGAAAAGAACAATGCTCAAAGGTACGCCGGCCTTTTCTGCATTACTTTTCCAGATTTCTCCTCATGTGCCAGACAGAAAGGTGAACCTCCGCCAGCAGGAGGTCACTGAAGGCTTTCTCCGAAGCTGACGATTCATATTCGAGACATTTTCTGAGAATTTCTTGGAAAGCTGCTTTGTTTTCTTGTTTTTTTTTTAATTTAGGTAATAATTATGTCTTTCCTTTCTGACCCTGAACAAATAATGAAGGTCTCCAGCTGTTAATGGGTGGGCTTCTTCCTCTTCTTTGACCTCTTCTCCAGTGACTTTATCTGGGACAAACATTATGGGATTTAAATGTTGTGTATCAACAGGCGTCTCTAATGTGACTGTTTCCTGTCACCATACTGGCCTCTGCTGGCACTGACTGGAACTACATGTACAATAGACTAGCATGTATAGTGTATATAGGATGAATTACACACTTTATATTTAAGTGTTTCCATTATTACAAACGTACAAAGTCAACTTTTACTTGGGGTCAACAATCCAGAGTAACGGTGAGTTTGGTGGAGATGAAGAACTGGATCCAAACGGGCTGGAACGGGTAAAGTGTCAGGTGTCTGATTGGACAGAGGAGTCTCTGCTAGAATGAAGGGCAAAGTGGTGAGGACAGCCATGATGGACGGATTAGAGACAGTGGTGAGGACAGCCATGATGGACGGATTAGAGACAGTGGTGAGGACAGCCATGATGGACGGATTAGAGACAGTGGTGAGGACAGCCATGATGGACGGATTAGAGACAGTGGTGATGGGTGGATTAAAGACAGCGGTGATGGATGGATTAGAAACAGTGGTCATGGAAGGATTGGATACAGTGGGAATGGACGGATTACAGACGGTGGTGAGGACAGCCATAATGGGTGGAATAGAGACAGTGGTGATGGACATATTAGAGACAGTGGTGAGGACAGCTGTGATGGATTAGACAGTGGCGAGGACAGCCAAAATGAACGGATTAGAGACAATGGTGATGGACAGATTAGAGACAGTGGTGAGGACAGCTATGATGGATTAGACAGTGGTGATGACAGCCATAATGGACGAATGTGAGGCAGTGGTGATGGGTGTATTAGAGACAGTGGTGAGGACAGCTGTGATGGACAAATCGGAGACAGTGGCAAGGACAGTGGTGAATCCAATCATCATGGACAGATTAGAGAGTGGTGAGGACAGCCGTGATGGACGGATTAGAGACAGTGGTGATGGATGGGTGGATTAGAGACAGTGGTGATGGATGGGTGGATTAGAGACAGTGGTGATTAATGGATGGATTAGAGACAGTGGTGATGGGTGGATGGATTAGAGACATTGGTGATTAATGGATGGATTAGAGACAGTGGTGATGGATGGATTAGAGACAGTGGTGATGGATGGATTAGAGACAGTGGTGAGTACAAGAAGACAACTTTTAGCTCATTTATGACACCAGAACTCTATTTAGGCCCATTCTAATACAATAATTCCATGTTGCTCTGTGGGAGTAGTTGAATATCCAGCGTTGTCTTGGAAACGAGCCACGTGCAGCATCTTAGCCTAAACTAAACAACTGAAAGAGATGTTACATCATCAGAGTTTATCCACAGCTCCGGCTCCAGAGATGGAGGACAGGAAATGAAATGTTTTACATACTGCAGTTAAAATTAATGACGCGGACAGTGGTGTTATTTCTGTGGAGATGCCATATATTTCCATTTAGGGATTCAATTTCCAAAGCGAATCAGTGACGTACGATTTGGGACATCCGAGCCAAGGTGACTGCGAAAGAGAGATTTGAATTTATGGACCTTCTTGAGATGCTTACGACATAGCCGCTGCTCGTGTTTGGTTTTGAAACAGTGACGGATGAATTTTCCGGACGACGTTTTCCCAAAATGGTCACGAAGTACTCTTGGAATGAAGTCTTCCAGTTCCTGTTCTGCTCTGAATGTGCGGCATAGCAGACATAGCTTAAACAACCTTTATTTTACATGGATCACCAGAAGCTGCCAAAAAGTCTCCGGTGCTGTATTTCTGTTTGAGCTGCAGAGTTTAGCATTCTTGTGTTCACCGCGCTGTTCAGTACGCTGCATGTAGTTATGACTCTCAAACATCTGAGGAATTTCTCTAGTGTGTGTGTGTGTGTGTGTGTGTGTGTGTGTGTGTGTGTGTGTGTGTGTGTGTTGATTCACCTCCTGACCCCACCCCACAGAGCTCCTCTTTCCTGTTTAGCAAAAACTTTCAACCGAGGGCTGAAAAATAAAACAATAAATCTTTTTTTTTTTTTTAAAAAAAACAACAACATATATTTCAATTCGTGAAACAACCTTTGACCTTTGACTGCAGTTAACTCATGTTTACATTGAAAAAAAAAAGTCATTTCCCCATGGGGATTATTAAAAAGGATTATTTTTATAAAGTTTTGTTTTGTTGTTTTGATATCCTAAGTTAGCATGGTTAGTTAGCATGCTAACCAGCTACCATTGAAGAGGATATGTGCAGCTCCTCCATCCTTCTTGTTCCTGAGGGATTTTCCTTCCTTGCCTCCACCTGATTGGTTTTCATCATCCGTGTTCCTGTCGGGTCAGAACTGCTGTAAATCCTTTCGGTACTAAATTCCTGCATGTCAAGCTGGTCTCCTGTCGGTCTAGCAGGAAGTCTTCGGTCCCTGTCGATCTCTGTTGAAGCTGTTGAGTCTTTTAGCTGTGAACTCGATTGAGCAAATGGCAAAGGTAAATAATCAAAATAGCTAACAAAAGTCGAGCGCGGCTAAAACAGATGTTCCAACCAGCTGCATACAAGCAGGAGTCGACAGATTTGGTCGGAAGTCGTAAGACATTACAGCGTGACAACACGCAAGCAAAATTAGCCTCTTTTTTTGGTCAGAAATCAGACGAAACAATTAAAACTAGCGGATCGCAGACGTTAGCATGAAAAGTCGATGGCCAATTGCGTGATTATTTGCTTCCGGATGGTTTTGCCAAGTTGCGATTTCCATTTCTGGTCTGTCGTACACGCGTGTGGAGTTGGCTCCAGGTTTCACTTTAAAGATAGGAGCATGACTAATGGCTAAGACTTTTCTTTGAAATAAACGTATACAGTGCGCCCTCACGCATTCGGGCATCAACACTTGCGACTTCACCTCATTGCGGATTTTTGGTCGGGAGTCTATTGGCTGACGGCATCTGGAAGTGCGCTACGTTCCGTGAGTCTAAGACTTATGTGAGCCACAAAAGTGCTTTAAACAGTCTATCAGAGTGTTTCAAAGGTAATACAGATAGAAGGGGGTTTAATATCAGTATGGGGGGGTTCATAAATGTTTAAATTAAATAATAAGATAAAGAGTTCATCGGTATGTCACGGAATTTGTTGTTCGCACTGTACTTTGGCACTATTTAAACACCGAATCTGCTCCGTTCAGTCTGCTGTCCGACTTTGCCACGTTAGCACGGCTCCAGATTTTTAATCTAAGCTCATTTGAACAGAACCCACCCACCGTCTGCGGGGGGAGGAATGTGAAGTCAGAGCGAGGTCCTGATGATGTTTTGGCTAAAGACCGTCCAGCTTACTGCACATCAATCCTGCAGGCGGCTCTGCTGAGTTCTGACTGGACAGCAGACCCCAGACTCACCCCGCTGGGAATGCTGAGGGTCTGGCCGGCCTTGACATCCAGGTTACCCCATGCAGCTCAGGGGCCTGGAAGCTGTAATTACAGCGAGGCCGGGATGGGGGTGGAGGTGGAGGTGGGGGGTTCTTTCCAAACACACACATGCACAGACAAAACACTGCACGCATGTCATGCATGTGCAGCACAAAGATGCACACATCCACAAGGGCTTACCTGCACCGAGAAGACACCTGGATATGGAACACGTGCACGGACAAACATTCGCGCGGGGGGGGGGGGTGTCACACGGCGAAGGACACACACCCCTGGGTATGCACACACACACACACACACACACACACACACACACACACACACACACATCGTGTGGCTGCCAGCTCTGTCGTAAATCTGCCAGCTCAATTAATCAAGCCGTTCCCCTGGGGGGCTGCTGGAGCCAGCCTCCAACCCGTTGACATGCCCCCAGAGCAGCAGAGCCACCCCCCCACGGGGCTTTAGAGCCGCCGTTCCCCAGAGAATGACAGGAGGAAATAACCGTCCAGACGCCTGTGTGACGTCTCGGCCTGGAGGGGGGCAGCTTGTTTTAGCTTGTTTTCACCCAACAACGGCTGCAGTGAACGAGCTAAGGCTAGGATATTAGCTGGATTACCCAGAATGCACTAAATAAAGAGGTCTAAGGGGGTGTCAATGAAGTTTTTTGGCTCGTGACCTCTCGAAGTTCAAACGGATTGTTTCAGTGTTTTTAAAAGGTTTGGTTTGACCTGGGAGTTTGTCATATTTTCTCAAATATATAAAATAATCCAGTATTTTTCAAGAAAAAAAGCCAAAAGATCAACTTTGGGTTTTCATTCCCTTCGTTTGTGACTTTAAACTCGTCTAACATGAGAGGAAACAGCACCCTCTGCTGGCGTGGTGGATCTAGTGTTTACAGATGCACACATAAACCACACATTAATGTGTCTCTAATTGTAATCAATTCCTATTCGTTACTCTTTCTCTCTTGCATGTTTTTATATTTTTGATAAATAATTAAGAACGGGATGAAACATTTTAAGCTTCCACTAGAGGGCGCTGTTGACCAGTTTCCTCTCCTGTGATCTATCCTCCACAGGAAGAAGATCAATAAATGTCAAGACCTTCTGATTGATTGATAAGAACAAACACTGATATACTTCAGGATTTACAGTTTTGATGTTTTATCACTCTAGAGAAGATAAGATGGAGCAACCAACCATTTAGTGGCTGTTTCACCTGAAAGAAAAGACTCCAGTGATGTAAAATTTAAATAAATTCAGTAGTTTGTAATTCAAATAAAGAAATTAAATTTAAATATCAAACAAAGGGCAGAATGCTGAACTTTTACAGAATCAGAGACAGTCCTCTTCAGGGAGGCAATTAACATTTGACGGTTTATAAAAGAAAGAAACGACCTTTGGGAAAACTAGAGCAGATCTTCCTGCTGAGGAGGAGGACGTCATGACATTCTGTAACATTTCCAAAGATCCAGGTGGTCCGGATCCGTCCTTCCGCCACCCACACGTCTGAGCTGCAGGTTCCCCTGCGGCCAGCAGGTGGCAGGAGCGCACTGCTCTACCCGGAGACGACTTCCTGTGCTGGAGGATGTGGGCCAAGTCATGCATTATCTCACCTCAGTTTGATTCCATTACAGAGGCAGAGGAGAGGGAATAAGGCTGACTCACAGTTCTGCTCCTTTCCCAGTCAAATAATGAAGTGTTCGCCGAGACTGGATGAAATAGGGCTCCGCTAAATCTTTACGCAGCGCCTCATTACAATCAGCCTTCTGCTTTTTGACGATGGCCTCTTTGAGATGATTATAGCAGGCAGGCTGAAATTCATTAACCCAAGGTCACGGTTGCTTTGTACCGAAACCTGTTGGCAGTAATCATATTGGCTCTGGGAAAAAAAAAAAAAAAAAAAAGCTTGTGCGATGGCGTTTGTTAATCAGTTTGCTCAACCTCGCTTCACGTTGTTTGACTGCGAGACGTGGCTTTTCATCTCAGACGAGGTTCAGTTGATGTGGAACTTTTGGTATGCAGGATTTAAGGTGACACCCAGACAGACTGGGGCAAATCAAAGAAACCTCCAGGGGTCGTACAATAATCTGGCTTGCTGTCCAATCTTTAGGTTGAAGACAGACAATAGAGGCGGGTCAAGACCAGAGTTTATCCAATGGACTGCTATTGTTGTGTACCTTTACCTAACATAAAACCATCTCTTAGATTAAGCCCACCTGGAAGTCAGGCCAACAAATATAACCCTTCATTGATCTTCCTTCCACCAATTAGAGTCCTGAAACGGTGCAAACTCGTTGGGCATATGTCCGTTTTTGCAGCTTTTATTTCAGCAACTGAAGCCAACTATACGTTACTAATGGCGCCACATTGGTTCAACCAATCGCCGTAGGCTCTCTTGTGTTCAGTGTAGGCCTGCTCAGAAGTTTTTTGTGTTGAACTGACTTGAAATAAAGTCATTAAAACTTTGCCCAACGTCCTCAGTTGTAGACGTTCATTCTATCGTAGCTTTAGTTCGCTAGCAGATGCTACCTCAACGTTCATGCAAACTTCCTGGTGGTATTGCGGTCTTTACGAGACGTTTCACTTGTGGAGCTAAAAGGTTCATTATAATCCTAAATACCCAAAGGTAAGAAAAAATAAAGCAAATGGGTCACCTTTTCTAGAGATTTCATTTAATGCTATCTTTTCACCGGGGTACTTGTTTTACGACGCCCACACATCGGTTTGTGTGTCGCTGGACTAAAGACTCCTTCAGTCTGAATACACCTTAAGTAGACGTTAAAGAATAAAGATTATGGCAGCTTGTGTAAAGGTTAAACTGGATGTTAGCTCGGCGTTGAGACAAAAAAAAAGGTGAAGGTCGGTTGCGTTTGATTCACATTCTTGAATAGGTCTTCCCTATAATTTCGCCTGGTCGTCCTTTCAGAGCTGCGTATCTCATCAAGCATGTTCTTCTCTGCCTGTTCTTGCTCTCGTACTCACATTTCTTTCTTTCTTCTGCATTTCACGTCCAAAATTGCCCACTGGAATCATTCCATTACGATGCATCACGATCAACCCCCGCGCATTCACTAAGCAGACCACATACTGCTTTAAAGATTCGGCAGCCAGAAAGTGGTCTCCGTTTGGGGGTGGGGGGTGGGGGAACCAGTGCTTAGAGCCAATTTACTATTTGACAGCCAGAGAAAACGATCAGCGCCAGATTAAAGGACGACGTTTCAATTTACAAGCTGTATGATGAACCCAGAGAAACCTCCAGATTTCATGAGAACGCAGCTAAAATCAGGCGTAAATTAAGAAATAAAACCAGTGAATGAATAAAGTAGAGCTGGAAAACAAAAAATTCAAAGTTGCATTCCTTCCCTGCCTGTCAGGATGAGGTCACTGAATACTTTCCATCTTTAAATCATTGGTGGCAAGAAAACGCTGCGTGATTAGAAACAGATACCCGGATGGCTCGGCTTGCGGCCCTTGATTGATTTCGTTGTGTCAGTCCCAAAACATGAATCTTCGGTGTTCGTGGCTGTTTTTTAACGGAGTCGGAGTTCTGCAGAGCTGCACACGGAGAAAAGCTCGTGGCGGATTCACAATCTCCGTGGTGACGTCTCCGTGGTGACAGCGGTCGTCGCTACGCTGTCATCACAGATGCTCCGATGAGGACAAATTTAACGCCATAGGGCGATAGTGTTCGGTTTTGAAGGGATGTCAAGCTCCCACAACAGTCTTGTCGCCTCAGAGTGACATTTTACCCATGAATCATTGCCTCCTGCAAATTTGCGCCAACATGGAGGATTAGTTTTTCCCCTTTTGGCCTGTTTTCTGATGAATACGGCAAAACATCGAGACTATAAGACGATATCGTAACAATAGTGCTGATATTGTTCGATTTCGTGCAAGAACTTCCCAAACGTTGGGATTGATAGGAAAGCGAAAGCGAGTAGAAATTTATGTTTGTAATAACGCCACAGGTTTTTTCCTTTAAAGCCCCTCCGGGGGCGACACCGGACCGGTCGGGATGCGCCGCCCGGCGCTCGCAAAATCAGGCTTGATCGTAAAAACCCAAATAACTGCTGTGGTTATGATCAGTATTCAGACGGTCTCTCTAACATTTGATGAAAGCAGAGGCCCAGACAGCACCTGTACGCCAATAATGATCTCAGAAATGTCATTTTATACATCTATTAAACATTTATCTGCTGTTTCAGTCACACTTTCTGCTACTTCTTTGAACCCCCGGAACCCTTTTCGAGCAATGAAACCATTCGAGTTAACCATTCAAGTTAGTCGACATGAGTTAAAGGAGTCTAGATTCAACTTTTCAGGTTTCATAGTAGATTTTCTACACAAAACGGGGATTTTTGTATGAATTTTGATATGAACTTTGATCTTTTTACCTTGGGTATGAGCGGTTGCTCAACGGTCATCATCGGCGTAAACTCGATACTGGAAGCTTTACAGGCCGGTTCTACTTTAGTCTAATTGCTTTGGGATGGCCGACCCGCCTTGAGAATGTGCAAACGGGGGTGTAAGTAGATAAGGAGCTGGGGTATGGGGGTAGCTTGGGGTCCGTCTCATTGGTCCTTGCATCCTGCTACTTGCACGACTTTACAGCACGACTGTGCATCAAATGAAATTCATAGTTTTCCCAGAAGACTTCAATCAAAGGAGGGAGATACATAAGCGACTTGTTAAATTCTAACCTCTGTGATGTTTCCGCCGTGTTTCTAATCCTCCTCCTGAGTAAATAGGATTTATGGAGCTGCTGAAATGCATCGTGGGTACCTTGAGTGATGGCCGCGACATGCTTAGTAATTAACTTTAAGTGGTTTTGCCAAATAAAAACAGCTCGGATCCGACTTTGATCCTGCGAATTTAGCCACGGTGATTTCATCCCCATGAGCTTCCCGGACCTTTAAATCAACGGCCCCCTTTTTACGAAAGCTGAACCCTAAATGGAGGCAGTTGTAACCGATCCAATACGTGTCATTAGAAGATGTATTTTTACATCTAACGGATGGCGTGAACGCTTAATGGAAGAACCCTGAGACGCTTCCTTCAAGAAAGCAATTCCGCCTGGAAGCCGTTGTGTCGACGAGGACGCCGTCGCCTGACAAGACGTATCGATCGCGCGTCCGCCGGCTGCTGGTATCTGACGGCGCCCAAACATCAAAGAAGTGTCGCCACCTTCCTCGTGACCTCGTTTACGGCGACGCGAGGTGTCGACCTGTCACTTGGCGGCGTGCGGCTGTCATTACATCTAGTGGGGGAGAATCTGCAACACGTCTGGCGGTCCGATCGGTTCAGGGGCTTCGGGGAATAAGTCATTCCAGCCCTCAGAATGGATTTCTGTAATAGAATTTTCAAGGGCAGAGTGTTGGTGGTGAAAAACGCCTGGCGCCGTGCGAGGGTTTAATGTGAGCCTATCGCCACGCAGGGTTTTTGGATCAGATCTAATTCAGACGTATGACTTGAGGAAAAAAAAAAAGAGTTCCATCAAGAAACATTCGATGCTTATTTAGATTTAAATCATCTTTTGGCCTCGCTGCCTCCTGATTCATTGCTCTTTTGGAGGAGACCCAACTGGAAACAGGATTTTATTGCTGAAAAAGCGTCCAGAAGTAAGTGGACGTCTATGTCTGGGGCTGTGCTGTCGTGGATTGAAGGCCCTCGGAAAAAATTCTGAATGTCACAGCATACAGAGGGATTTTAGAGAACTGCGAACTCTATGATAATGTCCCTCTGGCCACAGTCTGGTTTATAAATGAGCATGAATTTATTTCTCTGAACACTTTTTATACTGTAGGAGCATCATTTACATGCAGTCTGTTCACCGACATTAAAAAGTGAAAAAAGGAAAAGCATCTTTCTTTCAAATGTTGATCCAGCTCAGATAAATTTTGTTTAACCTAATCTAATATTTCCAAAGCTCCAGTAACTGATATTTTCCTTCAACAGAAGGTCTCCGTTGAAACCAATCAAGACATTTTTCTTTCAATCCCTTTCTCGACCGAAGGCTGTTCCTTCCTGACTCGGGAAAATAATCCGTTTTTTTTAATTACTCTAATGCACGGCCAGGCGGATGTCAGAGCCTTGACTTTGCATTCTCTGCAGAATGTTGTATAGTCTTACCCGCCAGTAAAGCCTCACCGTGTCTCCTAGAAGTGACCTTTATGTGCAGTGAATACAAGAGAAATTTGACGTATTTTGATTTCTAGAACGTTTAAACATAAGGACTATATTTCCTTGACCTTCAGCGAAATGCTTGTTGTCTCTAAAGCTCCAGAGAAACTGATTTTAAGAGTTTATAGAGCAAAAAGACTGATCCTCATTGCCTTTAACGGCGCAAACTGTACAAATACATCACAATTGTGCATTGACTGGTTCTAGTTAGCATAAATAAAATGTCCTCAACACATTTCCGGCTCAATCGTTGACCGAAAAACACAAACGAAGGGCTGGGACGCTGTTTTTATATCACTTTCACAGAAGGAGACACTTTGCCAGGCGCATCATCACACGTCAGCATGAATCACTTCCTTCTCACTCCATTCGCCGCTGCGTTCGGATCGACTCTCGTCGCTGACGCGTCTACTCGCTGTCCATCGCCGGCGACGGCGTCCCCCCCCCTCCCCCCGGGGTGTAATGACTGCTCTTCAGCTTGTGTCAGCTGCTGGAGTCGAGGCCCTCCGGCTGCTGGAGTGTCGGTGTCAGACCGAGTTAGCCGGGTCTTCAGAAAGACGTGGAGTTCCTGTCCTCTGCATCGCCGGGGCGACAAAAAGGTGCTGCAATCTGTGCTCAACAGACTCCTGTGCCCTCTGTTGGGGAGGCTTTATCAGACGATGCTCAGGATTTGTGTGCAGCCTGGTTTAGTGTGTAATATCAGACAGCTTTAATCCCTGTGGATGTATCCTCTACCAGCACTCCTCGACTGTTGCTGTCTAGTGTAAAAGTAGAGGAAGCAGGAATTCAAATAAAACTCACCCTGTCTTTCTCTTGAACGTATCTTTGATAAGTCTTGTTAGCTTAGCTGTGGTTTAATCACCAATTTGGGGTGCTTTAGCTCTAGGAAGTCCTCTAGACAGGACGTTTGGGCAGTCTTGCCCAAACTTCCTGTCAGTTGTCATCAAAAATAAAGTGAAAAACACCCCCAAACCAAAAAGTTCAGCCAAACCAAAGTCACTTCCTGCCTTACCCGTGCAATGAGATACTATAATACTAAAAGCAAAGCTGCTCGGCAACAATAAACATAAATACTGGTCTAAAAATCTTTCTTTTTGCTGGACCCTCGTCTGTTGGTGACCAATGGTACCTCCACTGCAGCTGTGCTTTGCAGCGTGATGCTAAATCACCCACAGCGTCAGACTGCTGAGCGAACTGCAGTGAAATACGGCGTATGGCGCTCCAGTTTCACGCCGCCTCATTGCACACTGTTTATGAGTTCTCCAGTCTGGACCATCTTAGGTAAGCTGGTCCAAACGTTAATTATTATGTGACGGTCAGAATTATTCTAGCGTGCATTAAAGCTGTAAAATAATCCAATGTTATCTGCTGTTACCGGTTCTCCTCCCCACGCCATGAGGATTACAACTGAAAGCCGGCAATTATGTGTGATGTGGGAATTTAGCAGGAAGCTAATAGAGATGGGATAAGGGCGGGGCATTCCATACATCCGTCTCATAGATACATTTCCCAGCTGTTCCTGGGGGAGCCTGAGGCATTCCCAGGCTAGATGAGATATATAAATCCTCCAACGAGGTCTTGGTTGACCCAATGCCCAGAAAACGACCAAAGGGACACACCCAATCGGAAAAGGATTCCCAAACCCCAACTGGCTCCTTCTGACACGATTGGGCGGCATCTCTCTGGATGTCCAAACTCACAATCGATGCCATTTATCCAAATATCAAAGGTCCTTTTCTTTGAGACTATCCTGGACGGCAGGATCTTATCTTTTCGGAACTCATTTTGTAAGCCCGTTTAATCTCTCCGGTTTGAATTCATCGCACAAACACGGAGTCAAGTCGGAGCATTAACATCTGCTTAAGGGTTCAGACTTGGTAGAAACGTAGCCAAGGGGATGTTTTGCTAAATGACAATATGAGGAGTTAATGATCTCCTAGCCGTCAGTTAATCTGGTTTAACCTTCAGTCATGAGGTGTCAGAAAACTGATGGCCCTCCATCTTTTAACCGGAAGGTGATGCTCAGTCTCACCGTCACGGCGGCACTAAATCTTCCAGACTCGGAGAGGACTAACGGCGAACTGGCTGTGTTTTGCTCCCCATAACCAAACACGTTAATGAGGTGTATTAGTATGCTGAGTCAGATTTGCTAAAGGAGTTCAAAGAAAAGAACCCCAATCCATCAGGATGAACTACCGCTGAGCAGCCGTCTTTGACGAGGACACAAGTTCAGCTGGGGATTCTCTATGAATGTTTTATGTCTCTTTGTAATACGATGAATATTTTCTTAACCAGACCCATGTGGTTCGGGATAAAGGGGTGTCTCGCACAGCCGGTTAAGACGGTGAAAACATGGCGAGGCAGTCCAAATTAAAAAATTCAAAAGCGGTAAAGAAGTCATCATAAATTTTTAACACTCTTTCAAACGGCAGAGGAGTTCAATATCTTTAAATCTTTCAAGAAAGAGTGTCTCTAACTGGGTTCTCTGTCAGAGGGATTATTCTGCTGTTTGTCTTCCGTCAATATTTACAGTCTAATGGCTCAGCGGCACCACATCTGATGTCCGACGTGGGCCCTTGTTCCGACTTGTGTTGAAATGTGTCTCTTTGTTGTGTGGAGGGTTCTCCTACTCGCCTGATTGCACCAAATGGAGCGACATGATTCACTCCTACTCCTTCCTGCTCTTAGCGTCGAGAGATAATCACTCACAAACTTTTTTTGGTCATCGTTGTTTTGCCCACTGCTACTCCACAAGTCGTCTTTTTGCTGAATATACCCGGAGCCCGGCCTTTATGGATGGCCCAGTGCTTCCTTGTGGGATTGGACCGGTGCCATGCGGTAATGGAACAGCAGAGTCAAAGACCACTCTCTTTGTTCCTGCCATTGTCAGCAAATACTGGCCAATGAAGCGGGGACCATACGCAGTAATCATTTCTGTCTCTCAAGGGCATGACATTGTGCTAGCGGCATCTTTTAGACTTCAATCTTTGTCATAGGTTTATCAAGGTGCAACAAGCAATATTACGACTGTGGAAGTAACAATACAGAAACTGCAGCACCAATAAAACCATTTTGACATGCAAATAATCCATCTATACTATTATACCTGTGGGTGTGAATTAGTGGGTGTGAATTAGGCTGTAAACGGCATGCATGACGTCGGGATTGCGTTAAGCATTTTGCACAGCACTGGGACTTTTCGAAAGATATATCATCAGTCAATCAAGTTTTATTTACTGTATATAGCGCTTAATTGTGGCAACAGACATTTCAAAGCGCTTTAACAGACAGAAAAAAACCCAACTGAACCCTCCAGAGCATAAGGGACAGTGGCGGGGAAAAACTCCCAGTGTTATTATGGTTATTATTAGATAATTGGGGTTTTTGTCTTCAATACATGTTTCCCATTGGTAAATTCCATATACAGTCATGTTATGCACAAATGTAAAGTAAATTTCGTCGTTATTGGGTAAAAGCTTAGTGTAAACACCTCCCAAGTCATTAGTTCCAGACCTCCTTCACTCGTGTCCTGTTAGAGTCGAAGCAGAACCTGTGGTTCGGTCGGTTGACACTGTCAGTCTCACCGTAAATCCCAGTTCTCCCAGGCTGGTCATGAACGAGTTAAGATGGCATTACATCATGACCAATCACAACCCCGACAGGTCATACATGTGCGCACTCTATCAAACTGATGTTTAGCTCATCGTTCATCTGTAACCATGGTGATAAGTGGTTGAAGTGGTACGTTCATATCTAAGAGCAGTGTGCAGCAGAGGTTACCATGGTGTTAACCCCAATGATCCATGGTCGTAACACGGATATCTAAGGTCTAACCGTGAAGTTACTCCATCAAACACAAATCTGGCCTGATAGAACAACTCGTCATGGACGGACTTTTGAATCTGGATGCACCTGGAAAAAGAAACCGACCGATGAAGACAACCTCCTCCATCTCACTAATAAATTCTTCCGTCGTCTTCGACGAACGTTATTAACGTGTCAATCAGCGCGGGCAGCCGTGCAACGTCCCACCTGTCCCTGTCGAGTTCAATTATTCATGTATTCTGACTCTATTACCTTGCAGCTGTAGCATCGCCCACCAGCCACAGGAAAGACCCCACCAGCGTTGATCCTCACCTGCATCCACCCACACGTTACAGGCAATCAAACGCACCTTGGCCCCTCATCCTGCCCAGTCTTTTGCAGCTCTGGACTGTTAGAGAGTGAAATGCTTTTTCATTCTGAGTCATGCATGCCAAACTTCCCCTTTGGACTGGACGCGTTTGGGCGGCGGGTGTCTTTGTGTTTGCTAATTAGAAGCAGCTTGGTCCAGCATGCCTGTGTGCACATCGGATCCTCGATCCCGCCTCCGCTTGCGGCGCACAACAGCAACATTTAAAAAAAAAGAAAAAAAGAAAATCAAAAGAGGGGCTGGCAAAGCGGCGTCTGCTCGGAGCCAAGTTTGTCAAGCCTGCGTTTGCAGGATATTCATTCAGCACTTATCTGACTGGACAAGCAGGCGATGTCACCTTTGTTTAAAATGTGAGATTTTCTTGCAAATATTTGTCATTTTGGGATCAATATGGAGCTAAATGTCTAACTACCGGAATAAAAAATGATTTTATCTGCCTTTTTAGCCTCAGAGTTTGACAGTTTGAATGCTGCCGTATCTGTGAAACAAGGAAGAATGGGCCGACCTGGCGTTTAATGCATCATTCTAACTGCTAGCAGCATCGAGCAGCAACAGACAAATGGCGTCTAAACCCACATTAGCTAGTTCCTATGAGCAAGTTCTTCTCATTCTTTAAAGCAAACGCTAATAAAAACAGTTGTGTCTATTTTCTTTTCCTTTCTTCCACTAAAACCTCATTTTATTTTGAAGGGAATTCACCTCCGATGCCTTTACCTCCTCCCTCGGAACCAAACGGAAATAGAAACGTGCGCCAGCGTTTCTTTTTTTTTTTTAAACGTTTTCCTTAGAAAAGCAGCCAAGGCCGACGCGTTTTGCATTTCGGGTTGATGAAATAATTCATTGCCGTGTCTCTCACTTGGAAAACACTGAAAACAAGCTCCCACACGAGGGTTTATGAGCTGTTAATCGTGTATTTTTAAGGATTCACATTCGTTCTTCGGTTTCTGATAGCGTATATATCCTTTGGCTGCTTTATAATTAATGTCGAGCAGAAACTGGTGATTAAAATCTGCTACCACACTCATCACCGCTAAATGAATGATTCCCCGTCACTGACCCATGAAACTCTGCTGAGGTCTGATGATATGGAGCAAGAATTTTTTTTTCTTTATTATAATCACTGCTGTTAGCAGAATATCAAACTTTTATTGTGGATTTCAATGAAATCAAGGTGCATAACAATGTTTCCATACCCCTTGACTCATTAATATTAATACTGGAAGCAGCTTGTTGAGGATTACGGTGATATATTTTGCAATTAAGCTGAAACGCAAGCAGAAATGTGTTGCTCTGGTGTCTAGAAATGAGATTAAGATGAATATGTTGAAACCTGAAAAGGAGATTTCAATTTCAGGAGGAGTCAATAAGATCCCAAGGACCACTTGGTTGATATTATGGGTTGTATCTAACCGTACGCTGATGATGCAGTTATTTACCGCTCTGTGAACTTGGTAGTTGCGAGCAACAATGGAGGGCAGCGAATGCTTCTGCAGGAAGTTTAATCTCATGCACATGAATATTAAATGTTAATCAGCTCATTAAAACTTAATCTGGTGTTCACTCCTGCAATATCCAAACCTCGAGGGAACGCAACTACAACAAAAGAGACGACGGAATTACGATTAAAAGCGCATCCTTTACATAATCCTGTGTCATGTTATTGGGGTTATCGGGGTACGAATCGACGTCTAGAAATGTCTGTTTTTGCCCAATCTTGGAGTGGAGGGAAGGTTTTTGATGCTGTGATAGATTTTTTTTTTGGGGGGGGGGGGGGGGTAGAGAGAGGATGCATCTCTGAACAACATCGCCCAGAGTCTAATTGGAAGACTTTTGGCATTTTTCCGAGGTGACGCCGCGGGGAAACGGAAAGTACAATTACACCCACGGAGAAACGTGTCAAACAGGTTGCACGCTTTTCTCGCCACGCAGTCTCCGTCCTCTTTAATGAACGGCTCCTGTAGCCAACGGCGCCCAGGGGGGGTGGGGAAAAAAAGGGGGAGGGTTTTGTTTCACAAAAGGTGTGAAACGAAGCCTCTGTGCTGTGATTTTTCTGGCTCCACGGGATAGGTGAGGGGCGACACAGGTGACGACCAGCCCAGAACTCGTCGCCATCTGGTTGAACACGGTTGTTCTATCCGGCGAGATGCTAATGGCGCCTTTAATTAACGTAAACATATTATTTTGCATGCGTTGAGAGCGATTGGAGCTCTTCAAAACGGGATATAAATCAAGCTGAAATGACTCCGTCGCGATCCACGACGACCCGTCGCGTAATTGTGTCTCATCTCTAAATGGCATGTTGCATGCTGGGATAATGAGGAGCTGCCACTCACACGAGTTTGACACGCGCGTCAGAGCGACGGACGAGACGATAGCGGCGCTCATGAGCTCCTCTTCACCACACGTAAACCACGCTGTTTTAGCTTTTTCAAACATTTGTTCACGTCTAAACTCACTTCCTGTTTATTTTCCCTCTGAGAAATATAGACTTAACCTCGCCTATGCTTTTATTTTGGTAGTTCTTATAACATCTCACTCTGCTTCTGTAAAAATGGAACATTTTATCACCCAAACCCGGTTTTCTATCTTTTACCTTATTTGATCTGATCTTTTCTCATTTCATCTAATCTCGTTTCTTCATCTCCTCCAATCTCTTACCTCTTCTCATCTCATTTTATTTGATCTCTATCTTATATCTTGTCTCTTGTATTTCATCTTTTGCCTGATTTTGTCTCATTCTATCTTGAAACCTCCTCTCAGCGGTTATCTTTGCTTATTAGCTTCTTCTTCTTCTTCACGCTATCTTGGATCTAACTTTATATAACACATTGAGATTTCTCAATATCTTCCTGATTATTAAAAAAAAAAAAAACCTACTGAAACAATTGATTTTTTTGGTTTGTGTTTCAAAAACATTCGAACCTTTTATCCAGATCTCGGCGACCCAAAACGTCCTCTTCTTGCTTCTTCCTCACAATCTCGATTAAAAAAAAAAAAACGATCGACGGACTCTCCGGTACGGAAACCTTCCAAGCGCGTCTTTGAATCTTCTTTAATCATTTTTTCTCAGCATGTCATCTGAAATCAGACACAATCTCATTATTTCACATCACCTCCATCGGCGCTGCTTATAAATGAAGACACAATATGTTCCGATTTTTAATATAAGAATCAAAGAGAATTAGTTTGGTTGGTATAATTAAAGTCCTCGCAAATAATTCCCTTCAGACGAGTAACTCTACTTATTATCACACAAACACTATTTCTTTGTAGCGGGTTTGTCATCATGTTCAATTTTGCTCTGATTTTTAATTATTGCCGCGTCCTTGCTCGACTGCACGGCTTGAAAAGACCTTGTTGGTCTCTATGTTGTCTGCGCTGGCGGAGTGGGGGGGGGGGGTGTATGTATGACGGGGTCGCTGCACACAGATGTGATGCTGCGATCTTTCCACATGATAGTGTTGCAATCACTCAACACATGCTAGAACCCAATCATCCAGCGCCGCTGCTCAAGAAGGGCCCGCTTTTATATTCCCCAGATGAGCGGAACTTTCTTTCTCGGGGAGGTGGGCGGGGGGGCTGAGTCACAGCTTGTGATACATGTAATCACTGTTGGCCTGGATTTACAGGCTCCCTAAGGTCAGGCTGTTGGTGTCGCTCCACATGGGGGCGACCGGCTAACATCTGGAGTCGCCATTGGCGAGACGTCTGCCTACATGAGGGGGGGGGGGGGGGGTGTTGGTCGTTTTATGACAGGATCAACCTTTGCAAGTGGGGTTTGATCAGAGCAGGTGAAAAAAAAAAATCGCTTTTCAGAAAACGTACATCATCCTGATGTCTCGGGGTCGCGGAACACGCTGCTCACGTCGCTGTCGGAGGAAACTTTTTAATGTTCTTCTTAATAGGAACAACCTATCCTTCGGTTACGATCCCGTCTTTTAAAAAGTCAGCCTCTCGACAACGACAAAAAAACCCCCACACTTTTAGCGAGCGGCGTGCGTTTAAAACTCGATTACGTTGGACTTGAAAGCAGGAAGATGAAAGGTAAGGCTAGATTTTCTCAGCCCCAAAGAGGAGAAACCTCTTAATCCTTCAGATAAAATTAAAAAAGACTGAAAGACTTTTTTTTAAAAACATTAAAAGCTAAATATTAATGCGGAATATTAAAAGAGATCTACTCGGGTATTTTCTGTTTTACTCCATAGCCTTGAAGTTCAAAAAGGATGAATCTGGGAGCTGGGAGGACAGCCGTGTTTCTGACGGGTTCGTGCGAAACGTCATAAAAAAACTTAGTCTTGGCTTTTGGTAGCTGGTGCTTTTCTAGACGTTGGATTCATTAGACGATAGCTGGTTGTCATAGTGACATCGCACACAGGTGTCTCGATCTCTCGTTAGCTTGTAGATGTTCTCTAATCAGCTCGAAGAACGGCGGGTCCTCAGATCACCTCTGATCTTTACTGAACACTGAAGACACAAATGAATCCTGAAAAATGTGTATCAAATGTTGTCTGAAGCGGGATCTTGCTTTCAAAACCTTCTAGATCAGCTTGATCTCAAGCCTGGATTCAGCGGTCATGACCTCTGAGTCCTGAAAATCCAATACAGGCAAAAAAAGGAGAGCTGGGATCGCTCTGGGTAGAGCCCAGGGGCTTTTACTGATTCTGTTCCAATGTTCTTTGCAGGAATTACCATAAACTTCAATTTCAGATGCTTTATTGTGCAGAAAACAAAGGAAACAATTCATTTATCTGTCCTTTATGTGTCCCACATGGAACAACTTGTCCTCAAATCTCCTTTTCCATCTCACCAGAGGGAAAAAAAAGTGAATTTATTTGTTCCCCAAAATCAATAATCGGCATTCACCTGAAGTCTCCTGCGTAGCCCAATTATATTTCGTCCTTCATAATTTGTCAGAACTTGCTTTTCTTGCAGCAATTACCGAAAGGAATGATTAATAAAAACAGAAATGGGAACAAGCTGACAAGTTTCCTTAATTGTCTGTCAGCAGCAGCGGCGTAGCTCAGCTGGAAGGACTGGGAGGCGTTCGCTG
Source organism: Antennarius striatus (assembly GCF_040054535.1). NCBI lineage: Eukaryota > Metazoa > Chordata > Actinopteri > Lophiiformes > Antennariidae > Antennarius > Antennarius striatus. Next base: position 2,097,316 of record NC_090785.1, on the reverse strand, counting down.
ACGGCTTGGGTAAACCAAACAGGGCTCTATTTCCTTTATTATAGATCTGTAAGCATTCCATCCTCTGAAATCAATGGCGCAACGGCAAAGATAGACGGATTTTAAAAGCACAAAGCACATCGATCCTTGGTTTAGCATCAGGTAGACTTCCTGCCACCGGTCTGCAACTTGAGGCTTAATGACATCACCGATTCCCACTCCCTCTGACGGATGTCTGGTATGAATGTCAGCCCGGTGAATCCTGGGAAATAAAGCTAGAGTGCTGCTTGAAGTCGTGGAACAACGATGCTCCATTAGCCAAAAGGTTACGGGTTTCAGCCCCAAATCTGCAGGGTCTTGGAGAAAGACATTAAAGTCTTACCTGTTCCGTCACCGTGAGCTCCTCTCAATAAGTGTTCCGCACAATCCCTCAGGGGTGTCGTTGTTCCTCTGCTCACAATGACTCGAGCTTTATTGATGCTTCCTCTGCTTCTGTCTGAAGAAAATCTTTACATCGGAACGCTGCTGCAGAGCCTGGAGGAAGCAGCAAAATGGCCTCATCCGTCACCCTTACTGCCGTTTCCCAGCACTGTTGTTTGTTTCGGATTTCAAAATATGTTGTCTTTGGTGGTAATTTTGTACTCTCCGGACAACGTTTCCTCGCAGGCCAGTGCGAAAGTACATGCATCACGCTGTCAGCGCCGGAACTGGTCTTTTGTCGTTACGTGGTGGAGCATCGGGCACTTAGCTCGGCGGGATAATCAATCAGTAGGTCCGATTTTTTAAAGATGAGACTGTCAGGGTAGTTTTTGTTTGGTAACTTATTACTTATATCTTTAAGTCGGAGTTCAACACAAGAGACGACAAAAAAGGAAGTCAAAGTCGAGGCAAACTGAAAAAGTTCAGTTTCATAACCCAACAAATAGGTTTTTGTCCCGGCTGTTTTCAGTGTGTGATACTGATTTAGGACGGGCAGCAGATAAATAGAGAAAGACTGTTATCGATGGCTTCAAACACGTGAAAAACAGCTGGTACACCTCTTCACAACCAAACCTTTTATGGTTAATAAGCTGGGACAAGACCAGGCACCGCCAGAACTGAAGAAGCCTCTTTGATGAGAGACGAAAAGTCTTCAAGAAACAAAGTCCAGTGGATAAGTTGGCTTAATTTTCACAACTCCTGACCTTGTGCTCGGATCTATCTCTGTATATAAGTTGAAAAAGATGATTTATTGGTTCCTCTGAGAAAAAAAAAAAAAAAAAAGAAGACCGTTGGAGTTTTTTGGAGAAACATTCAGCCGCCATCTGCTGCGGCGCAGCTGCTCGCTAGCCGACGCAACAACTAATCGCGCCGCAAAGCTCCTGGGTGTGAATCTATGCAAGTCCCTCTCCTCCAAGAGTAAATAAGAATACCAATCGATGAGTGGATAGAGAAAATCTGTATGGATGGTTTGACTCGGAGCTCAAAAACAAAAACACCCCCCCCCCCCCCCAAAAAAAACCCCCCACAATCAGTGTCCAGTAACCCCAACTCCCGGTTGGCTCAGTGACAGATGTACCACTTTGGCAGTCGGTTCCAGCCTGGTGTCCATGTTCATCCGATGGACGGGGGCCCCCCCATTCATGATGTTGATGGTCGGTCCAGGGAGGACTCCAATCTGCTCCTGACACACGGTTCCGACGGCGGCCTATAAATCATCTTCACAAGGAGGCGGCGGCTCCCGGACCACATGTGTGCTCATCTTTGTGAGCGATAAATATTTATGGCTTGTTTTGTTTACCTTCACGCCCCAATAAACACCAAGAATATCGGAACTTTTACACCTCGACCTGCAGATAAAAAGGACTTTTAGTACTTTTAGCTCAATTCCATGGTGGTGACGTCTCTCCTCCTTGAAAACATTTGCCCCCCCCCCTTGATATTTACCTTCCCCCCTTTTTTTTCCAATCCATCTTCACCTCACTTCACAGAACTCCATCTCGCCTCGATCTGTCCCTCCTTCATGAAGAGTATTTCCCGTCTCACCGCTCCACTTGAGCGCGATGAGAGCGCTCCAACGCCGGAAGCCGATCACCTGTCGTCTCCGGCTGGAGGGGGGTCGCGAGGCGGGGGCGCTGCAGTAGTTTAGGAGTAAATAATCCACCCCGGACCTTACATAGTGCCTCCCCCCGGGGGGACGGAGGGTGAGGAGACAAAGAGAGGACGCAGGCAGAGCCAGCTTAATGGAAACACTATCCCCACCCACCCGGGGGACCCCTGAAAACCCACCATTACCAACTCATTAGCTGTAAAATTGAGGGGTTTGTAGATCAGGCTACATCTGACATGGAGAAGTCTTTTTCCGAAATACACGGGGGGTGGGTGGGGTGGGGGGACTAAACCCCAATCCCTCCCAGATTCAACAACAGGATAAAATCTGTCTTTTAAAAGGTGCGTCAACTAAACCGAGGCCGCATTCAACGACTGTGTTTTATTGGCTGTCTGGTTTTCTGTGGTCGAAGATTTAGTCAAATTAATTATCCAGACTTCCGGTGGAAAACCGGCTTAAAGGAAAGTTAATTGGCAGATTATTTGCTTTCCTTTAAGTCCTGCTAGTTCGGCCTGAGCGGCGCTAACAGAGTAGCCTCTGATGTCAGAGACAACAACCGGGTTCCTCACATTTTATTAGCTTTGATAAAATTCACGGTTCTCAGATATGAAACAGTTGTCTCTCTTACTCTAGTGCTGGCCAATCATAACACAGCTGTTGGAGCCAATCACAGCACACCGGGGGCGGGACGAGACAATTTCACATTTAAATTGCTCTTTAGATGTTTGGGTTTCGTCGGATTGTCCGGGCTGCTAATGTTTTTCCCAACAACGTTAATTTGATCGGGAAAAATTCCAAATGCTTTGTGCTAGCATTTCGCGTTACCTCCCTTCTCTCTTGGCACTGACCATGTGACAAGGATTTAGCTTCCGACGCAACAGGAACGGCGAAGGTTTCGTTTAGCTTCTGAATCATTTGATTGGGCAGTGTATTCGTTATCCGGCTGTTTTGAAGCCTAGAAAATATCCACGACAGAAGTTGTTTTAAAAATGTATGCACACACACACACACACACACACACACACACACACACACACACACACACACACACATCTGTGCTAGCCAGTCTGTGCAGAATGCCCAGAGTGACAGCTGTTGGTACATTTATTTCTGTCCAAAACAGGACCAACAAAATCTTTTCCCACGAATCATTTTTCTCAGCCTTGCCAGAAACACACACACACACACACACACACACACACACACACACACACACACACACACACACACATACATAAGCATGAGTGGTATGTCAACAGCTGTACACACTGTATGTTCACATGCTAACGGTCAGGCCGGATGCGTCGTTGGGCTTTACTTCCCAGGAGTCCAGAGAGACGAGCGTCCAGCCGGGATTCGTTTGTGCTGCTCATTTTCATCCCTGTTTCAAGTTCTCAAGATGCAGATTCCTCCTCTGTCCTCAACTCAAGCTGCTACCGATTCAAACTCTCACCGTGAAATCGTCCTTAGCGATCCTCTCCGCCACCAGGAAATAAATATCCCTTCATTTCTGGTGTAAAATAAAGCTGCAGGCTGGACTGGACGTGTGTGAGGTGTTCCTGTTCGGCGGTTTGCAGTCGCGGCGCTCGACGCATGAAAAGTGGATGTGGAATTCTTTCCATGTACGGTTTAATTGAGGAGTCCATCTTGTTGACTGCAGGGCAAATGTTGTGTTTAAGACAGGAAATAGAATCATTTTAATGGATAATTCATGCACATTTGTTGAATCTGTTTTAAATTTTTCTACATTCCTACATCAAATATGCTAAATGAACCATTATTTTTGGATTTATTTGACGTATAATCAGGAACTTAAGGGTAAAGTCTGTTTGCATGAACCAATGTGTCAAATAAATAAACTATAAAGGTGGAAGATGATCGATATATTTCTGAAATCAATATTTAAACACTTCTGGGCGTTTAAATAATTTATCTCAAAAGAATGATGTAACGGCAAAAACTCATTAAAACTGAATAAAACAGTAAATGTGATATATTTCTAATACATTATATATTTTAAAACAAGAGACCAATGAGAACTTCCTCTTCTTCACATTTTTAAATTCAATCATGATGAAGATCAAACTTCAGATCAAATATCAAAGAAGTCCAAAATATGTATTGAATTCATGCCCTAATCTGGATTAGTATTAGCATGTGGATTATCCTCCACATGTGTGATAATTCTCACATGGCAGACAAGCAGTGAGTCAGCAAGGCCAAATCCATGAGGAAAAATGAGCTAAAGTTAGCAACCGTTAGCTATGATTAGCATTCTGAGCTAGAATACTCAATGCACTTTGACAGCCTTGCTCTGAAAGTCACATGACCATGTAAAGGCCTTATAATGGACTATAAATGGAACGCTGTATAGATACTTGGAGAACGTCTGACATTTGTGGGTTGTTTTGTAGCGACTAACGCCATAGCAATCAGTTGTTTGCAGCACAGTATTAGCAACAAAGCTGCAGACGCGGCCAATCGTTTGCATCAGAGGGGCGGGGCCGTCCCACGGCGACCATGAGAGCGTTGGCTGACCCGGGAACAGTCGTTAAAAGGCTCCCTTCAGGGTGGAGTCCACGCTCTTCTGGAACGCTGGCTCTTTTTCCATCCCTCCGACATGGTGGCCTAACCCCTACAACCACCAGTAAACAGCCCGTAAACAGCCAGCAAACAGGCCGTCGGATCCAGTCGGATGCTCCAGAACACGTCCAAACAAAATTAACGTCCGACAAAAGTTACGATGTGAGAGACGAGTTTGTCTTCTTTGGACCAGGAAGAGACAAAAACGGATAAAGATCAGCCAGTTGTACATCCCCCCTCCGCTCTACCGAGCCTTTTTAGTGCCTTTGAGCTAATTGTTTTGGTGTTGTTGGTTAGTTTACGGCTTAGCTTCACCCTCTCTGCTCCTATTAACCCTTTGTTCACTGAACAGCAACTGATTCCCCATCTCTTCATTTCACAAGTCGTCTTTATCTTGATCTGAATCAGCTGTTTTGGTCAAAATTTTCTTTGGCTGGAGACCGACGACCAAACATCACCCGCCGGCTGGCGTCCAACAGCCTCCAGCGACCGCTCCTCTCTCTCTCCAACCCCTCCCCCACCACCGTGATTGAAAATCAGCAACACCCTCCAACCAAAACGCCCGCCGTCCACAGGGACCCAGTTTGACGGTTCAGTCGTATAATCATGGAATTAATAAGGAAGGCGTGGATATAGATGGATAAATGATGGATGAATGGGTGAATAGAACACTCTTGGACAGATGCTGACATTGATAACTATAGCATTAATTGATGGATGGATGAATGGATGAGTGAACGATGGATGTAAGACATGACGGAGTGTTGGTCAATGGATGGAGAGATGAACAAAGAAAAACGGATGGATGGAGTAAAGAAATTAAACCCAACATCCCTTAGCTGTGAGCCCCCACCCACCCACACCAGACAAAGACAAACCGGTAGCCTCCCCTCCCCCCCAAACAGCTGGAGGTGAGGCAGGCGAGGCCACCCCCTGCTGTGGCGCCCCTCTTTCCTGTCCACAGCCCTCCGACTCGGGGCGCTAACAAGTCAAGCCTCCTCCTTTCATCTGAGCCGTGACAGGGGGGGGAGGCTGAGCGCCGGTGGGGGGGTTGGGAGTGGGTGGAGTTTGACAGGTCGGAGCAGCCGGGCTCACATCCGCTGATAGTCATGAAATATGCATCGAGGCTCTGCCTCAGCCCCTAATTGATCAGAGGACGCCATTAACCGCGGCACAGCCCCCTTTTTGGCGGCACCTGTGGACCCGCCTCCAGCCCGACTCCTCCATCCCCCACCCACCCGTTCTTTTAACGAGACGCGATCAGACAGACGGAAAGAGAAAGAGGAGATGAACGAGCCATGCCCAGAAGCTCAGAGGAGTCGTTCTGTCGTTGGCGTTTCGTTGGGACTTTGTCGCGGCTGTTATCTCATACTAGCAACAGGGTAGAGATTAAACACGGCGTGATAAGTTTCACATGGAACAACTTACCCTTCAAACCCCAGGATGGCGTGTTGCACCGGTTCTTTTATGGCATTTCTGGACTCTTCAGCAGCCGCTAACCTGGCTGGACTACCAGAGGTCCGAGAAAAACAAGTAGGAGGAATTAAAGTCAGATCAATCCTTTCGCAGGAAGTCTACAAAGGCAAATAAAAGGGCATCATGTGGCCCCAAAAATGATTCATCCATGTTTTGACATCATGACACACAGTATTGATATTCCGACCTTAAGTTAAAGATTATTTCGCCGCAGCCGGTTAAATGATTGCAACAATTTCCCTGCTTGAAACAGTCCCACGCCTCTCAGGAAAGACTCAGCAAAACAGAAATCAATGATCAGTGGAGCGCACAGATCACTTCCTGCTTTCGGCGTCCGTCTGCGCGCTCATCAGATACCAGATGCAACTCCAGTTATTGTCCCGAGGGAAATTCAATTTGCAAGGCCAGTGGAGAAAATGGTTCCAATCAAACAACAGCGAGCTAAAGCGGTCAACAGGCAAGACATCCAATTAAAAGTCTTCAAGGCTGATGTATTACTGCTATCGCTGCATTACCGCTGATGAAGAGGGTACGGCGGCTTCATCGCCCCAAAAGACGCCCCGAAGATCGGCCTCTTTAGCGCGTTTTGAGTCGGAGATGTCGTCCGTCTTTGGAGTTAAAAAGGTGTTTCCTGATTGGAGATCAGTGACTCCTACATCGCCCAGATTAGCAACTATTGGGTCTCCAGTTCACGATCTTGATTGAACGTTTGCCCAGGAAGATAGAAAATATGAAATTCCTTCAGAAGAGTGAAGGTGATAGATTTTATGGTGGATTTCAACACAATGCGTTTAAAGACAATGGATGGATGGTCAACCTAGTCAACCCATCAGCCTCTGTCTGAACTCCAACTCCCATAAAGCCATCCTTGGATTTCCTCGGATGTGGAGTACTCCGTAACTCCATCTGACGGCGAGCTGATCGGAGGCCTCCGATTGCTCCCCGTTTGTTTATTAGTATTCTGCAGATTAGAGGCCATCACCGGGTGCATCCATTCATTTCATTTCAGCTCCTCAGCCGTGAAATAAAACCTATTAAAAGTAGGATGCCTGCATACAAAGTGTGACTGTTTGATGATAAATGCGGTTAATTTACTGGAGATCGGCTCATTTCCAGGAAGTTTCATGCATACAAACGGACACGTGTGGCGCCGTTAGCGTTAGCGTAGCGACTGAAGTTGTGAAGGTGTAAAGAACACGTTCTGGTCGTGCTATCCTGGACCTTCAGACGACTCTCATAGCATGAACAAACGTTTTATTTGGCTAGCTTCCGTGCTGACAGACACACGGCGGTTATGTCATGTCATATGTCATGTCATGTGTGGATTGTCACGCCCTTCCTGTTGCAGGACAAACGGACGGATGTCCCTGTTGAGTCAGAGGATGTGGTAAAACCGGATCGTTAGGTTTTCCCGTGTGACCGACGGTTTCTTCTCAAACACCTGAGGATTTAGATAAAGCAGGTGAGGGATTGATGTGTTCAAAAACCGCACCAAAACTAGGAATAAAATAAAGTATGGTGGAGGAACGGAAGTGATAGAAGCACGTCTAAAAAATATAGTATTAACATAAAATAAATGCAAATTGGAGTTTTACTTTTAGACAAGAGGTGAATAGAAACGACTTCATTTACTTCACGTTTGAAGACTTGAAATGAAACTTTTTTTCCTTCTCTCTCCGTTTGAACTTGGGCATGTCATTGACCTGTGACTCATTAAGGATTCTCAGCCTTTCAACAGTCATTCATCCTACACGCAGGCTGAGTGGTAAATTGCTGCCGAGGCGATGATGTGCGAGAGGAGCTGGCTGTCTTAATAGTGGGGGGGGAGGGGTTGTGAGGTAGGGGGGTGAGTGGGTGGTCTGCTCTCTGAGGGCCCTCTGCAGCCCCTTACCTTACATGACTCATTAGCTCTGCTTAGCAACGCAGCTATTGGTTGTTTATTTGAATGTTGTTGCAAACATAGTGTCGTATCTCCCAAACAGGCTTTTTATGCTCTTTCTCAACCAAGATGGTCTGATTATAATTGGCCCCGCCCAGTTTGGTTACTTCCTGTCTCGACAAAGCAAGCCAAAACAAGCTAAAACGGGCAAAAAGTCGCAGGTTGCGCCATGTGCATCGTCTAGACATGGAATACTTCCATGTTTCTATGGAAACCAGAAATCGGATCCGATTCCCAGCGAAGACACTTTCTAAATGTCAGAAATAATTATCCGAAACCGTGATGGAACTGATCTACCGATGGCGTTACTGGGGTGGGGGGTGGGGGGTGGGGGCATCACATTTCCTAGAACCGCTGCCCGTCGTAACTGTGTTTAGAGGGCGAGTCAAAGCACATGTGGTGGAGTCAGAAACAAGGAATGGGCTTTGATCTGCACTCCTTCTGTCAGACTCTAAGAAAAGATCAAACCTAACAATGAGCTCCTCCAGTCTTTAAAAGACCTTTCAAATTCCCTCCACAGTCTGTGCCAAACCAATCCATTTAGACGTAAACCTTAAAAAAAACAAAAAAAACAACAACAACAGCTATAAATCTGTAATCTGATTTTCTAAAACGACTAAAGCAGCTGAGTTCGGTGGGTTTTTTTCGGGCATAAACAGGTAATTTATGCTTTTTATTTTCAGCCGTGTTGCGTATTTACGGACAAACCACGGAGCCCACATTCGTTGTGACGGTCCTGATTGATGTGTTTGTGGAAACAACGGAGGTAACGTCGAAATGCAAAAACACAAATGCATTCTGGGTACGGCTTTTTTTCTTCACATCTGTGACAACGAGAAGCCCGTTGGTTCGAGTTAGGACGACTGGTGGAGGACCAAAACAATTTAGAGCTGCAGGGGCCAACTTATTAATCTTCCAGCTGCTCCCGTGGCACACACACACACACACACACACACACACACACACACACTGACAGTTCAACTGTCTGGCTTGAATGCAAACACACTTGTCTTAAACCCTGCAAGTCCTTAAGCAAACATGCAACGACTCTCATGAACGTTTGTTGTTTAACCCGTTTGCAGCTTCTTTCCATCCTCTGGTCGACGTGATGATTCCGTCTGACCCGCGTTAGATGCATCCGGACGGGATCAGTAGTCAGTGTTGATTCTTCTACGGGAATCCAAAGCTAACTGTATTCTGCTGCAGAAACTTCAACCATCTTCAAAACAGTTCAGCGTGTCGGGGGCCTGGGCAGAACATCTATGTTTAGTAGGCAAACAAGGCGTCACTCATTTTGGATTAGATTATAATGAATGATTACACCCTTCATTTTACAACACAAATAACAACACGACGTTCTTGTAAAGACTGGAAATAACAACGGCTCCTTTTGGCCTTAACGTGCAATCATGCAGCGATTTAACTGGACGTGCTGGTTGTTTACTGGGCTGAACAAACTGGGTTTAGCCCAGCTTCACCGGCACCGACCCAGAACTCGTGTTTGGATGAGGAATAAACGTTTAGAAGCCGCTTAAATCTAATTAAATTGCAATTTAAACTGTGTCTATCTCATTCATTTATTCATTTTCGCGCTTATGAAGCCGTAAACTTTCTAAAAAATAAATTCCAGCATCATATTAATACTCGATTTTTTATTATTATGCCTTGTCCCAAGAAAAATCCATTTGGGTTTTTTTTTTTTTACATAAAGATGAGTCAGATTTTAATATTTAACAAGTGATTAAATTACTTTGTTCATGGGAGACTTTTGGGAGATATTGTGCATTCATTTCCCTCACTATGCAGCTGAATAAAATGATCAACTTGTACTCGGAAAGTTTTTGGAGGAATTAATCCTGGAGTTGATAAAGCCATACGATTAATTATGGATTTCTCTCATTATAGGTTGGAGGTATTTTTAGCAACTTCTAAACTCAACAAAACAGGCTCTTCTGCTTCAAAAGGACACTTAAGAATAATTTTTCTATCACTGATTTGCATTTAAAACCCATGAGCGGCCTCTCCTGCAGGTAGAATTCGACTTTTCTCCGACTTACATCCCACCCAACCTCCTCACCTCCGGAGAACGGCACATCATCGGCGTCAATAGATGAAACGAAGGTGCAGGATTTCTGCCTGTAGTTTCATTTATATGTTAATCCGTTGATGGACGCGGGTCAGGATTGGAGAGATTCCTGCATACGCTTTGGCGATGCATTTAACGTGACCACGCTGCGACGGCAGCGGAAAGCCTGTGCATCTTTTTAACCCAGAAGCCATTTATCATCGGCGAGGTTTGGCAGCACGTCGGCCTTCCGGACTCCATAACTGTTCCAATTATGTAGAAGACGACCTGTAAAATATCTGTTGAATATAGAGCAGCCGCTCCAGCCGAGGTTAACTTTTTGTCGTAAATCCTGAGGTCTGTTATTGACTGTATTCTCTTTCTAACTCAGTCGATTTCTATAAACGGCGAATGTGGGGAGGAAACGAGGCATTTTTCATCGTCTGCTAATGCAAACAGCGGCCTGTTGAATGATGAATGGAAGCTTTTGTCAGACGGAAGGGGGGGGGGGGAGAAAAAACGCCATGCATTGTGCTGTTTGCTGCCTGAAAAGCGTCTATCTACATACGATTATCTCCCTCGAACGCTAAAATGTCAATGCATGCACGAATCACTTCAGAGGTTGCTTTTGCATTAGCTTTATCTATAATAAAAATACTTTTTCATGCTGATGGAAAGATTCCTGCATTCTGTGCATGCAGATGTTTGCATCTGCTTTCAAAGAGCAGATTTAAAAAAAAAAAAAAAAAAAAAAAAAAACCAAGCCAGAAAATGGAGCTAGCGGCTCCGAGGCTAACATGCTAATGTTCTTAAGGTGCAATGTTAATGTTGTCTTATACCCTGTCATCAATCATGCATACATTTACTGAATTTCTCTCATCAATTCAAATATTAGCACACACCGTAGTATGGAAGTCATACGTTTGAGTCGCATGTTTGATTTGGCAAAAGTTTTACGCCGGATGCCCTTCCTGACGCAACCCTCTGTATTTATTGGGACCGGCACAATAAGACACTGGCTTGTGTCCTGTTGTGGCTCCATTAGCACAGACTATTGTAAAATCTGCCTTTTCCATGCTAATGCTAGCCACGTAGCCGCTAATGTCTGCAGGAGGAGTGTGAATTAGCCGTTGAGCTGCGATTTGAACCTCGACCAAAGGACTGCAAAAACAGATTTCGACCAGATGATCCCAAGGAGGACATTAATAAATTAAGTTTGAGTCGTCCAAACCCCCGTATTTTGGGGGAGTAATATTTATAGAATGTAACTTGCGTCCAACAGAAAGGGGGGAGGAACTCTTAGATCTCCTCCTGGTGTTCTGCGGTTCTGTCCATCACACTCCCTCGCCCGGTTCTTCTTAGTCATTCATCAACCAACCCTCCCCTGGCCGGCTGCCACCGTTCCTAATGAGGTCAGACTCCTGCCTGCTCGACTGCCCTGATCAGCAATGTGTGTGTGTGTGTGTGTGTGTGTGTGTGTGTGTGTGTGTGTGTGTGTGTGTGTGTGTGCACAAGACAAAGAGAAACCCTCATAAGGACAGAATGAGTGTGTGCGACTTTGACAGGATGAGAATGAAGGGGGATAAAGACGGTGTTTGAGAGAGTGTTCTCGTTTCTGCCATCGCTGCTGACCTGGAATAGCGCCGGCGCTAATGAGGAGCGGTTGAGATGTGAGGGGTGCCCGGGTCAGGCCTGACTCACATTTATAGTGTCCAGGTTTGGGGGAGTCGTGCACCGCTTGTACTGAAGAGCGACGACTGTCAGGCTTTGGTGTCGGGACACAAAAACTTGGCCGGAGATTTGAGCAGCGGTGGTGCATCAAGAGGAGACGTCTCCGCTGGCAACCGAAACGCAAACACGTCTCGGGAGGTGAACGCCGCTCGCAAAGTCGTGATGCTGATTAGCCGCGCCAGGAAATGAAATAAACACAATCGGATCTGAAGAAGCCTGCGGTCATGCAAGCAAAATGCTAAGCAGTATGCTGTCAATTTTGTGAACCCACATGCTAATGTTAGCGTCATTACCTTAGAACCTGTTCTCATTGGCGATTAAACAAACATAAATATTCATGATGCACACGCTAACATTAAAAATGCCTTATTTGGCATCTAACCCTAAAATAATTGATCAGAGGAGAAGCAGACGTTGTGTTATCTCAGGTGACATATGAAGGGGGCGCCACAGTCGCTCAGAATCATCCTCTGGGGGCCGCCAATATCAGAATCAATTTAAAATGCTGTGGAGTGGCTTCACACTTCAGAGCTGGAGAGGCGACGGTGGAGCGTCCTCTCAGAGACGAGGGGGGGCTTTTTTAGCGCAACTTATTCCTTTGCTGCGATTTCCAATTATTTCATCGCGTCGTTTAAATTCACATATTTGCACAACTTCCAGCTGGAATTCGATCCCTCTCATTTCCATCTTCTCCTCTTCCCTGTGTACTCTGTGGAAGCTAATATTCACAGTCAGGCTCCTGATTAACTTCTGCATAAGTCAAATTAGGTCGAACCCTTTTTGAGGGCGCCGAACGGATCGAATTTAAATACTGGAGAAAGGCAGATGAAAACGTGGACGCCAGTTTTTAAATGTTCACGCCAGTAGAAATCGACTTATTTGTGACATCATCTGGCGTCCCCTCCCCAGCCTGCGTGTCGTTTTGTTCTTCATTTAATTCTTCTCTCTCCGAGCAAACTTGGAGGACGTCTCTGTTTTGTCTTAACTGTTCTCCATCCGTCCCCGGGCCCCGATGCACCCGAGACATTGATTTGGTGGTGGTGTGTGGTGGTGGTGGTGGTGGTGGTGGGGGGGACGGTGTGAGCAGCAGAGCAGCGTTTTTTGTCCTGGGATGAACTCGACAGCAGCTGTGGTGAGGCCTGCTCAACGCCGACGGAGGGAAGAAACAGGGGGAGCGATAGAAAGAGGAAGGGGAGGGGAGAAAAACAGACGGAATACTGCCACCGAGAAGGCGGGCATGACAAATGGGAAGAAAGGACTACAGGAAAAATGGAAAGAATACACGGCGCTTGAGTGAGTGATACGAGGAGACAGAATGGAAGAGGACGATCGGCAGGAAGACGGACGACGAACGGAGAAAGACAGGAAAATGAGTAAAATAGATTAAAAAAAAAAAAAGAGGACAACAGTGCCAAGAATAAATGTGAAATGGATGAGATGTGGAAAAAGGAAATGACCGGAGGAGAAAAAAAAAAAAAAAGGTAGTGGATGGAGAAAGATTGAAAGCAAAAAAATGAAACGCTGCCAAAATGAGAAAGTTATCCAGGTGAAAAAGAAAGAAGGAACCGTTGCCAACGTGAGATTCTTCAAAGTTCTGCAGGATGAGCTCAGCACTGATTAAGAAGCGTCTCTCGTACAGTTTCTTCTGTGTTTTGTGCTCATGATGCTAAGCTACAGCAAAAACAAGTGAGAAGGGGCTTTGTCTCAGGATTTACCCCAGGGTTTCTGGGTTGGATTAGGTTCTATGCAGATGACACTCTTCTGTACAAACCAAACTGCGAGGCAGAATGAAATTGGGTTGTTTTAGGAAATCTGTGCGAACGGAGATCATTTTAAAAACACAACAGGAATATCATTGGAGCTAAAGAAAAACAAAGCAGCTCCGTCTTGCATAACGCTGCTCATCCACGCTATAATTCCCCCAAAGGGGAAACGGAATGTCGCCAAAACGTCTTCAGCTACAAACGTCATTCTGCACGGTCACAAAATCATTAAAATAAACGGCGGAAAATAATCATTCTATCATCACCAGGAAACTACTGCGTCTGGGACGCTGGTTTCCTCCTGTTGTTAAAGCGTTGGCACAAGCTGAGCGAGACTTTTTAAAACTTTAGATCTCTTGACATCTTCTTCTCTTTTTATTAATCTGGTAGCTGCCTCTCGTTCTACCGATGATTATTTTTTACAACCCACTTAACAGGACACAGCTCGCTCTCTCCCTGACTTTCCCATGTAGACTCTTGCAAACTTTAAATTCTCAGCTGCTTCTCGCAGATTTTCCCCACATATCTTTGCTGTTGGGTAAAAAAAAAAATAAAAAAATTGCAAATTCCAATTGGTGTGAATTGAATTCTAACATCTCTCGGGCTCGTGTAAAAATCTTAACAAAAATATAAAGAGACACTTTTCCGGGTTACGCCAAAGCTGACATTTTGCTGACATGGGGTGCATCTGATTGTGGATGATTGAAATAAAGCGAGGCGGCTAGGAAACGCTGAGCTCTGCTGCTTTCGCCTCGCACCAGAATATCGTGGTCTTGGGCGCTGCAGCCCTTTCATTGTGAGTCCATTTATTATCCTTGGCTTCAGCTGTAATGATTAATGAGTATGAAAGTGCGTTATAACCCAAACCCCCCCTCCGCTTAAAAGGCCGATGCTCCAGTGTTTTGTCTTTGACTTGAGGTGTTTCACTTATCTTATTCAGGGAAAGTGGAACACCTGTGTGCATGTTGGACCACTGTGTGGAGCTTCAAAGAAGAAAACAGGTTTTCCACAGAGAGTCGATGAAAGCTTTTCATCCACGCTGCCTGATGAGAGACGGTAGGGATTATGTAAACAGGCAACAAAGACGAATACAGTATGTTTAATCTCCGCGTCTCCAGCTTTTGTTGGCTCTGAGTTCCTTCATTGTTGCTTTCGTAGCTGCCCATTTCTTTAAATACGGGCTTTTTAACGAGTGTTTCACGCCACTTCTGCCACGCTGCAGCCAATAGGACGTACGGTAGGAGTACGGGGTAGAAAAAAATAAAAAACTGACCCTCTTTTTGGTGAAATGAGCATTCATTAATGTTCTTTCAGTGCTTTTGATGGATCTAAAGGCGGTTAGTGAAAGCAGATGAGCGCAAGACAAAAGCAAGCTGGAGTCAGAGGTCGTCTTTTAAATGATTGGTTGGTGAACAGCTCATGAATAACCCCGCCAACACCTTCTGTACTTCAATCCAGACCAAGAACGACTTTGTTCGACTCAATCGCTCAAAAACGGAGGAGGCAGGCTGTCAGGAAACATCTGAAAACAACTTTGAGATTACTGCTTGTTGGCGTTTCAAACTCAGCCTGGAGGCTGTCAGAAGTAAAGCAGAAGTTACACATACAACTAGGGTTCTCTGAGTGGGGGCTGGGATGGAGGGGCTGCAAGGTAGCAAGTAATAAGTAGAGGAAGACATTTTCTATTTCAGGTTGATGCCATATTTATATTTCTAGCATTATAGGCCAATCATGTGAAAAATTCAAGTTGAACTTTATTACCATCAATGAATCTCTAGACTTTTGCATTACAAATTTATCACCAGTTTAGACATTTTTCAGCTTGTGCATGTAATACAAACGCTAATAGCATGAATTTCAGTAATTGAAGCGAATCATTTGCAATGCACGACATGAATTCATCATCTATCCTGGTGTTATTCCTTTGCTCTCAGCTGATTGGGCGCCCATTATGCATAACGGAGCATTGCATTGAAGAGAACAGACCAAATGTTAAAAACCGACTGACCTTAACGTAATCTTTTGGTGAATGTAAGTGAATGCATTTAAAGCCTCCAAAGTCAGTGGACGTCCAATTACATCAGGTGTTTCCAGCCAAAGTGTTTAAATTGCGGTCGTTTCCTCGTCTGAATTGTTAAGTAATTGCTGTGAATTTAGGAGAAAAGACATTTCCGGCTCCCAACATGACATTTTGGGACTGTAATCCATCTAAATTTGAAACTCGGCAAGACGGAGGTGCTTGCATGGCTTCACTCAGGTCATTAAAAAAATAAATAAAATAAAGTGAATGGACAGATTTAAACTGCCGTTGGTAAAATCTACTGATGAGTCGGACACTTGAATGCCTCCTTGCTGAATAAGTCGACTGTTTACTCTTGTACAGACGCCAGTTTCCCAGAACGGCAATTAACATTTGGAGAATAAAAATGGTCTGACAAGATGCACTCTGCAACAGTCTCACTTGAGAACTAAATATATGCCTTGGGAACTGAATGTCATATATTCTCTCATCATATTCACACTCGATAAGTTAGTTCTTCACAATTCTGAGCGGGCAACCAAGGAATTTAGGTACGCTTATATACGTAGGAGATAAAAAGTTGTGGCTATTCCTCAGGAATGTTGATCGGTCTGCTCAATCAGAATGGGATTAAATTTGTTTCAGTTTGCTACGCTTCCATTTTCCAATTTCATGAAAACTTTGCAGGAAATCTCCAGGTTTCCATCCATTTAGCATTCATAGCCTTGTCAGAAAAGCTCTTGCATATTTGTGTGTGTGTGTGTGTGTGTGAGAGAGAGACAATATCTGCATGATAATGAGCCTGAATGGAGCCGGCGTTTGGAAACACGACAGCTCCGTCAAACTGCAACGATCCTGCATGTTTGCATTCAAAAACATGAACGGAACAGCATTTTTTTTTTGTTTTTTGATTTAATGATGACCTGGAGTTACTCGAGATTCTCATGCATGCAGGAAATTTTGCACAACAATGCGGTAAAACAAAATCTACTTGATGAAATCTGCACACATATGGCTCACAGGAAGGAGCCGTTGGCTTTTTAAGTTGTGTCTGGACCGACTGGGCTGCAACTGTCGCCATGTTGTGAATATTGTGTGGGAGGTTGTTAGCGCTGTATCCAAAACACGGGCACGGGTGGAGGGGAACCAGATGTGACCACTGGCAGATGGTTCCACAGGAAGCCTTATAGCTTGGACAGTACATACATGACTTCAGCGCCAGGTGGTTTCCTCATTAACACCCACCCTCTCAAAACATACAGAAGAAGCTGGGGCAAAAAAAAAAAGAGATAAAAAATTAATACCACGTCAGCTGCTCTGGCATTTTTCATGAAATTTTTTAGGACGATGGAGCTCAAATCATCAGACGATAACTTTTGCTGCTCTTTCTTTTAAACATGCATGAGTTTAAGTTAGCACTTTTTATTTTACTTTATTTTTTTCCACGACAACACAGCATGTCATTTTTGCAGATTTCATCGAGTAAATCCTGAAACCGCTCAGCGATCTCTTTGCATTGATTTATCCTGCAGGCCCTGCTTGTCCGAGATGAACCGGATGAACCGGAACGTGGGCAGGAAAAGCCTCTCGGCACGCCGTCCCCCTTCCATCTCAGCCTGACCCGGTTACCGTGGAGCCTGTGGCGTTCCTGGTTTGGCCGACCACCGTTAAAGAACAAAGACAGGTATTAACGGCACGCGCTAGTGTCACCACGATGCTGCAGATGAATGAAGAAGATGGAATTTAGCAAACATGGGAATATAGAGAAAATAAAATAATGGTTCCTGCACATTGTTCATTTCACTATTTGCCATCTTCAAAAAAAAAGTTCCATACAGTCGATGGTGCATCAGCGCCATCTCGATCTCTCCTGACCTGGACAGATCAATCAGTCTGCCGTGAATTTAGGAGACGTTGCACTTCAACTCGAAAGATGAAAAAGTGAAAAATAACCTTTGGGTTAATGTCCTCCTGCCTGCACAGAGACGAATCCTACGACTGCTTATAACTCATCCTTTTTGTTGCTACGCTTCCCGCGTGGGGGAAAAAAAAATAAAAAATCAGCACAGGTTTCGTTTTTCAGCAGTAAAGCAAATGTTTATTAAGCACTGTAATATACATCAGAAAATTCCACTTCATATAATACAGGAATTCTTTTTAAAGGAAAGTTGAATGTACATTGTGAGCTATTTACAGTCAAATCAAAGATGACAGACGAAACACAGTCAAGACCAACGATATAACTGCTTAATAAGACTATACAGTATGTGTTCCAACACTGCTTCAGACCCTAATCCTGCCTGCAATCCTTCCGTCGACCCTTCATGGCGTAAGTTTGAGCTACTGCAGTAGTGAAGAGCTGGGAGCTTTCATTAGGGCTTACAAGGGTTTGTGCATGCGATGGGTTTTTACTCCCCGTGATCCCGAGTTCTTTGCAAAAATAGCTCAACTGTTGACAATATGAAAAGCCTGCAAAAATATGACACAGCCTGTAAATGCTAACGCAGCTCCCCACAGTTCATGAGAAACAGATGTTTCAGTTTTCCTTCAGTGTCGCAGTCGCCTCCTCCAGCAGGGTGTCGAGCTTCTCGCGGAGGGGGGGGGGTGAGAAAAGGTTCGTTCAACAACTTCTCAAACAAGATCATTCACAGCTATGAGTCGTCTTAATGGCTGAACCCTTTTTGAGTTGGTTTTAAGTGTCACGCCCCCTGAAAAAAACCCAGTAGTGTTTACTGGAAATGACCCACGTGACAAGAAGGAAACAAACCCTGACTTCTGTTTCTTGCATCGCAGTGGGTTCTACGTTACTCTGCATTTCTCTAAATCGCTGCTTCCACTCAAAACGACTGTGTTTAGCGAGAGACTTTTGCTGACGTTACCAAAAAAAAAAAAAAAAGGGTTATTTAAATATTTTTTTATGCACACACAACATAATAAACACACAAGCAATTGAAAAAATCCCATAGGGACAAAATTATTAAATTTTTTTTTTAAACATTTTCAATCAACCTTCCTCTGTCTTTCTGATATTTGTCATGATACACAAACGCACAAAGCCAACCAAACTGGGAGTCCAAAATAACTGCAGGCAACTTCTGAACACAGCACCATGGTAGAGCGTAACGCAACACAAAAATGCAGCAAAAGTGGCTTTTTTTTCCAAAAAATAAATATGCTTGTATACACTCATGAAGTAAAACTGCCATAATTATCGACATATCACACGCAACGTAGGTTTAGCACACCGATGAAAGGTTAACACAGATTATTTGGGGTCTCTAGAAAGGCTTAAGTTCATACTGTCATGTCCTGTGGTTGGTGACAACGTACTCAGCGGTGCGTTGCTGTCCATGTGAAGAAGTAGACGGAACAAGCGTAATAAGAAATTTAAAAAAAACAAACCGCTTATGTTTCTCTCAAACAATCGCTTTGATAAAAATCAGATGGGATTACAAAAGTGAACAGAACAAATGCATGTGTGTCTTGTTACTCTTTTCTTTTAAAAGTGCATACACTGTTTATTAAATAGCAATTACATTAAATTAAAAAAAAAAAAAAGATAGTTTGCATGAGTACATGAAGAAGGCTGTAACAGATGTAGGCACATCGATGTGTCGGTTGAAGTAAGCTGTAGGCAGCAATCAACGATCGTCCCTTGGTATTATTTTGAGGTCTCCAACTGGTGGGAAAACTAGTATTTTCTTAAGCAGATGAAAACAGTTGCTTTGGCACATTCTCTCCAATGTCTGCATGATGAATGGCATTCAGGACATCTGAAACAGTACAGGAATAACTTGGGTTAATGTCGTGTTTTTGGGAAATCAAGTCTGCTTATTCAGATTCTTCATGCAAAGCTAATGGCGGTTGTGTTGAGCGCAATCCAGTATCAACTGCGCGGCCGATGGACCGACAAACCAAAGTCTGGCTTCGATGCCAACGCCCTAACCTTGATTTCAACTTTCTAGAGCACATATTTTACAAAGAATGGCTTACCGGCTATAATGGAGTCTCTTTTTTGTAGGTGAACCCAGGGTCTGATCCCTCAA
Source organism: Antennarius striatus (assembly GCF_040054535.1). Lineage (NCBI taxonomy): Eukaryota > Metazoa > Chordata > Actinopteri > Lophiiformes > Antennariidae > Antennarius > Antennarius striatus. Next base: position 2,077,625 of record NC_090785.1, on the reverse strand, counting down.
TCTGCAGTTTCAGGGCTTGTTTAAGGCTTAGCTCGGTTTCCCCTATGGGATAGTTCTCCAGAACATCCTGGTGGCCTCTGTTCTGTACAGTCCGAGGAACGGATACTCGACTCAGGAAAACCTGGTGATTCCCTTGCAGGTGATAGTTGGGGTTGGTCATGATGCCGTTCCTCCTTTTCTCAGAGCAGCTCTGCTGCTGGATGAAGAACTGGTCTTGGCCGTGCACCCTGTCCTGCTTGATTGAGCCGCCGATCATGATCTTGCAATGCGGATCTTTCACCGAGATGTTTGCTACCGATTTGTTGAGGGCAATCCTTTTGTCAAACTGCGTCATCTCATACTCCAGAACCTGGCCTTGGGTCGATGCGATCTTCTTGACTTTCTTCTTGTCTGCCAGAGGTGCCTTACTATTTGATGTCCCGTTCCCAGTCTTGCTTCCACTGGTAGACTTCAGACCAGGTTTTAACTGAGACCAGTCTAAGTCACTGGATGGAGACGATGGCTGCTGGTTAACGGACTTGGTGGTAGAGGAAGGTGACACAATCGATTGTCTACTCCGGCTGCGTGGCAGTGAGTGCTGCTGGATTTGTTCGGTGAACGTCAGTCCGTGGAAACTGTCGATTGGTACGGTCTGCGCTGTGGCGGTGGACGACGTGGTTCTCAAGGAGGAGTTCTTCGAACTCTTGAGGGAATTATTGGACAGGGAGGATTTCTGCCTATCTACTGTGGAATCAGGAGACTCTGACGGAGAACTGAAAGCATGGACTGGTCCGTTGGTTACGCCGCGCCCAGACGACTGCACATCTCCTGCTCCAGTACTGCCAGAGCTGCTCGATTTAATGGTGAGAGACTGCATTTTACCAGTCACTGCCAGTGGGTTCTTCTCTTCCATGGTGTGCACTGGAGAGGGATTGCAACCATTGAGAGTTGTGGCGCCATACTTCTCCAGAAGTTTGATGATCATCGAGTGGCCGCCTTTTGCCGCAACTCTCATTGCCGTACGTCCAAACTGATCGGCATGGTTGGGGTCGGCGCCGTTTTCGAGAAGTATTTGCACGACGTCTATGTGACCCTCTTGTGCAGCGATACCCAACGCCGTCGCTCCCTGGTTGCACGTATGATCCACATGTGTGCCGTTCTCAATCAAAAACTGCACAACCTTTGTGTGTCCTTGCCAGGCAGCCGACTGGAGGGCAGATCTCTTCTCGTTGTCACAGGCGTTCACATCAGCTTGGTAGTTAATCAGCAGCCTCACCATTTCAACATGCCCTTGCCAGCAGGAGACATGGAGGGCTGTTCTGCCCTCGGTGTCGCAGGCTTCCACGTTTGCGCCGTTTTCAAGGAAATACTCTGTCATGGCTAGCTGGTTTTCAAGTGCCAATATGTAGAGCGTCGGCCGTCCGTCGGCGTCTTTGTAATCGATGTCAGCACCGTGGCTCAGCAGCAGTTCGACAATGTCCCTGTGGCCTTCTAGTGCAGCAACCCTGAGAGAATTCCTCCCATCGTAACCCCTCTCGTCAATGCAAGACTTGTTTTCCAGAAGAATGTGCACACAGTCATAATGTCCCTCTTGTGCAGCTAATATCAGCGGGATTCTGCCATCGTTATCAACCTCTGTACAACGAGCGCCTTGCTCGATAAGGGCGTTGCACACTTGGCGGTGGCCCTCGAACGAAGCCATGTGTAGCGGGGTCCAGCCTGCATCGTCCCTGTGATTCTCGTCCAGACCTCTGTCCAGCAGAGTTCTGACCACCTCCACGTTTCCCTGAGCAGACGCTATGCTCAGCACAGTCCTCCCCTCGCTGTCGATGCTGTCGACAGCGGCCCCCCAGAAAAGCAACGTGTTAACAACGGAGGCGTGGCCCATCGATGCAGCGGCGAGTAGCGGGGTGCGACCGTTGTTGTCTGTGTGATCCACGTCAGCCCCGCCTTCTAAAAGCAGATCAACTACGTCAACGTGTCCTTCATAGCCCGCCACAAGTAGGGGGGTCATGCAGTCCTTATCGCAGTGGTCAACCTCTGCTCCCCGGTCAATTAGAAGGCTCACAACCGAAGCGTGGCCTTTACTGGCAGGGACACAGAGAGCAGCGACGGACAGAGCGGTCCTGCCATCCACGTCTTCATGATTCACTTCAGCTCCGTGGTCTAAGAGGTGCTCAACAATCTCCCTGTGTCCCATGTAAGCTGCAGCAATCAGAGCTGTTCTTCCTTCATTGTCCGCCTTGTTCACCTCAGCCCCGTGCTGGAGAAGGTTCAAAACGATGTCTTCGTGACCTCCCCAAGCAGCGGCTCTCAAGGCAGTCCTACCATCGGCGTCAGCACAGTCCACTTTGGCACCAGCGTAAAGCAAAGCAGACACAACTTCTGAGTGTCCACCCCAAGCTGCAGAGCGCAGGGCGGTCCACCCATCGTGATCGGTGTGGTTTATGTTGGCCTCACACCCAATTAGGCAGTTGACCACTTTGGTATGACCCTGCCTCGCAGCAAGAGTAAGTGCCGTTTGTCCGTGGTTGTCCTCCAGCTCCATGTTTGCCCCTCTAGATATCAGCAAGTTGACCACGTCGAGGTTTCCACTGTAGGCGGCGTTGGCCAGCAGAGTTCTCCCACTGGAGTCGCACTGGTTCACAGACGCCCCGTTGTCAAGTAATGTCCGAATGGAATCCTCTCTTTCAAGGGCCTGTTGTACAATACACGACGCGTGATCGTCCTCGTTGTTCACGTGAGCTCCAGCTTTGACCAGAAGTTGCAGGACTTCTTGTTCTCTCGGGATCGATGTGGTGAGCGAGTCTTTAGCAGGAGTTCCATTCCAAACCATCCACAAAGCCAGATTAAAGGGTTCAATCTGCAGATTGGAATTGACCAGGTGAAGAGCGAATTCCTGCACTTCAAGTGGCTTCAGCTGCCTTGCCCGACAAGTGTAACTCATTGCGAGCATTCTATGTCCCTCTGCTGCGTTGCACAAGTACTTCTGGGTGCAATGCTTCACATCCAGGAGCCACTCTGCAAAACTGTAGTGAAAAAGGATTTTGGTACTCCCAAGACCATCAACCAGCAATTTTGAGAGAATGTCCATCTTTTTCTGAAATTCTTCCATGGTCAGTGTCATGTTTTTGGTCCAGACTGCGTGGTACAGTTCCTTGACCGTGAGTGGCCTACAAGTTGCCAGGATTACATTAAGGATGGGCTGGACTTTGGCAAACTGTTTTCTGACAAATAGTCTCTGGCAGAGCCACAGGTAGAGGCCATTGAGAGTGCCAGGGATGTCACGGATCTCCCGAAGCATGATGAAGTTCTCCACCACGCCATCTAGCACTCGCTCCAGGTAAAGGAAGCAGCCACTGCTTTTGATATGGAGCTGGTTGAGCATCTCGGCTGTCTCCTTGGTCAGGTGCTGCCTCAGGGCCTCCTCTTGGTCCAGCCTGTGGAGGATGTACTGTTGCACATCTTTGACGATGTAGGCTTTGCGAAGGTCATCGAGGCTGATTTTACGGAACCCTGAAAGAAAACAAACGGACGTTAGGATTCTGGCAATAAATTGATCAAACGCAGAGGAAATCCAGATGATTAAATACACATTTACAATTAATTCAATCCATTCCATGAAGAGCGTGAAGACATAAATGAAAAAATAAATGGCAGCAGTTGTAGATATCATAGCCAAAGCAACCCTTGAGTCATTATCTTAAGTCCGACCGTGAGATCCTACCCGGTATTTATCCACTGACCTCGTTCTTTTCTAATTAAGATGAAGCCAACCTCGAATTTCCTCAGGCAGGATAATTAACAGCAAAGCCATTTAAATTGTTAAATAAAAAACTTCAAGAGGAATTAAAAGCACAACCCCTCTGGCTGCTGAATACATACGAGCCACAGGAGTTCAAAACCAGGTTTAGACCACAAATACACAAATATCTTGTGAAAACAAAACCACAGGAATTTGTGTGCTTGTGAAGCAGAAGCAAATTCAGATAATTCAATAGTCAGTATATCACAATATACCTGCACTGTTTTAAGTTTTATGTATTCAAACATTCTGCTTGGAGGGGAAAATATCCTATGTTAATATCAAAGTCCATCAATTTCTTGTATTAATAATCAGTAGAGGTCAATCTTATTCAAGAATCATAACAGAGACTATGAAACACATCTGTACTACAGCACTTATCATGCAACATCCTCCTGGCACAAATCCTCATGAAAAGAGACATTACTGCAGTGAGTCTAAAAACATGAGCATTAATGGAAATTCCTCCCTGGGAAAAACGAGCCCATAATGGCCTTGGCTAATGGATCTTCAGTGGACTTTGCTCCACGTTAAAACAGTCTGTCCATGGTCTGCGTGGCCACCAGCCCAAGGGCAAGAACGGCATTTTTACATACTTATATTTACACTTCCCATGGTTCCCGGGGTTACTGGAACAGGATATAAATGTCACCAGAGGCTCTGTCTGCATTATTGACATACTGTACTCCACTATAAACCAACGTTGGGGAAATGAGTTGCTTTTTCCTCTCTTGAAAGGTGCATTTATAGGTCAGCCTGTGCTTGAATTTCATTAGCGTTGACTTTTAAATGTAAGGTTATTGTATTAATATGAGGCATCTGATTATGAGCTGACAGGAAGCAACAAAATGAAGCACCTCTACTTGTCTTTTTTAACAGTTGACTGATTCTTTTGGTTATATAACATGACTTTTCCCTCGACATGTAATGAATCAGACTGTCACCACACCTGGGGCAGTTCTCTGTTCATTTCACCACCATTGTGTGGGTAGAAAAGCCTGTGAAATCTTACTCCACACTGGGCCAGTGGCTCCCCACACCTGGAAGCCGATAACAAAACTGACGAGTTCACCAGAGTTCCCATGCAGGTGTTGACAGTTTGGACAACAGGATCCTGGTAAACAGAAGGAGCGATGGCTTTTCTTTATCATCTGCTCCAGAGTTTGTTTAAGATAAGCACAACTCCACCAACCGTGTCCCGCAATTATCTCCTTTAACTTTGTCCTTGAGGCCTTTGTTGTGTTTCAAACTGTGATAAAAGTCTCGAAATACAGAAACCACAAGTCACATACTGACCAGGTTTAATTAAATCCTTGGATATGTTGTAAAAATACAGGAATCTGAGGAGAAATTATTCAGATTTTTACTGCACAATTTACCAACAACGAAAGTATTTTACAGCACAGCCACCCCCAAATGAGTAGGGGGCATGTTTAAACGTAACATTGAATGAATAACACTGGATGAAACATGAGATAAATATTCCTCCAAGTTATTCAACAGTGATTCTCTTCTGAACATTTGCAGCTGAACCCGTGAGAGACAGCTGAATAATTGTAATCAGTAAGAACTGTAAAGTGTTGCCCCCTAGCATGAGACCATATAACTGCCAAGTCATTACAACAACTCAATGACCCCAACCCGCTTTCCGTCTGTTATTGTTTTCAGAGACTGCGAGCGTTTTCCACCCTCCCTTTATGCTCTTTTCTTCCTCTGCACCCACTCCCACTCCAGACAGGGAGAAGCCACCGACATGAGAAGTGACAAGAACAAAGTAGGAATGCATAGCGGTCCTAAACACACCAGTACTCCTGTATTTGGGGACTAAACATCGTTGTGTTTCATTTAAACACCATCTTCAATTTCATTACGGCTAAGCAAAAATATCAAAAGGTGTTATTTATTCTTCAAGAGTGTGCTCACTAGTCCTCTGGTTCCAACTTCAAGCTCTGAAGATCAAATTTCAGTCATGCAATTAGGTCATTTTTCACACTTCCTTGCATTTTCCCCCAACATTTTGTTTCATGTCCAGTTCTTTATGTCCCTTTGTGGACCATAATGGTTGTTTTAGCTCGTGAGTTTCCTTCCCCGTTTTTGAAGTGCTGTCGACGGATTCGCAGTGTGAAGGTTTTATTTACACTTTATTTTGAAAGACGAGCATCTGACGCAATCACATCAAAGACTGGACTCAAACCTTCCATTGGACACTCTGGATTTGCTCCAGTTGGGACAGGAAACCCACTAGTGGAGAGGGTAGGAAGAGGCCAACGAGGGGGCGACACAAGAACAATAAAAACAAGACTTCAGGGCACCAATAAAAAAAAGTCTCACCCCGCAGGATTTGAACAAAAAAAGTGACATTTAATATTTTGTCTTAATGTAGACTCATCCTATTTGCAGACATCATCAAATTCTAGAGATACTGCTCTGTCGTGAATATTTTCTGCAGGGAAATGAAGGAAAAATGCTTCTGTGCTGTAGTTTCTCTTACATTCCATTTGCTGACATACCAATTATAAACATACAGTGACTGGAAAAGCTGGAGGAGGGACAAAGAGACAAAAAAAATCTTGACTGCAGCCACCATGAAATAAAACACTTGCTTGGCTAAAAGAGGCTTTAACAAATAAAACTGAATGTGCAAGAATGAAAATACCAGGCAAGACCCTCTGGTTAGAACCCATTAGAAATAAAAAACAAAACAAAAAGGACCTCTTCTCTCAGTTGGACGAGGATGAGCTACAATTTCCACTAAAGTCATCAGCAAACTTTGCAAGACTTGGATGTCAAAAGTGAAGTCATGGCATTATTACTGCCCTAATCACGCAGATAAAGCACTAAAAGGCAACCACAGGGAGAAAGTCATCCAACCTTTATTTGATGACTGCGGTGTAACAGGAACTACTATTAAGTGCTACGCAAGAATGCAGGAACTTTCATTGGCTTCAAATATTCAACTGCCTTCCAAGAACCATTTGGGGTTTTTCGCTAACCGTCATGAAGGCCTAGGTTGTGCGCCATTAATAAGTAGGCTACGGAGACTGTAGCCGAGTATTGTGTATGCAAGAGAGCTCGGAACAAAAGTGAGTGCTAAACAAGCAACAAATGACACATTCATCAGGGCGAGAGATGCAGCTCCTGAGGACTGGCCTCTGAGCCAGCTGCTGCTCATTACAGAACTGGATACCAGCCACCGGAGACAGAGCTATGGGCACAAAAGACTGACTGTTTGCCTTCTAGATTAATTCCTCAGATGACAAACGAGGCAACGCGTGTTCATGCGAGTCGGGAACTAAGAAGTCCGAACTCATCGAACAGGAGTTTTGGGAGTGGTGGCGGTGTCTTGGATAGGGCACGTTCCTCGCAGGGCATCACCTTGGGTCATCTGATCTATAAAGAAAACAGAAACCCAAGCCTGGCTTGCCCTCTTCGTCGGAGCTCTCCAGTAAACCCGGGCTCGACAAACGTCTGTTCGACAGCTGCAGCGTTCCGGGCTCCAAAAAACACCAGAGCGCCAACCCCCTAAACACAAGTATGTGGATGAGAGTCCGCTCCAACCGTCTGGAAACAACAGCCTTTTGAAACGAGTTCTGCTATTTAATCTTTGAAAAATACCATTTGATTACATACGCTTCGACGAATGGATGAAAAATGTGGCTAATTCACAAGTGGGAAAGGATAACGTCTGGCACTAAGAAGATTTGACTCTAATGGGACAATAATTTGACTGCAAAAAGACAACTACTGCAAGAGAGAATCATTCAAGCAGAGGCCTTCATGCGGTGAACGGTCCCTGCTAGTCTTACCCGGGCAAGAAGTACAGAAATCATTAGTTTAACAATTAAATTCATGTTTTGCTTCAGGCACGTGAAAACAGTCCTGCCCAAACACGTTTCTCGCTGATTTTCAAACAGGAAGTGAAAGAGTTTCCAGGCAAGCCTGTTGTGGTGCAGCTGAGTTGAAGGGGCGGGGCCAACGGGAATTCATTTTACACACAGAATAATTACCTGCCTGTTAAAAGTGACAGCATTTTGTCAGGAGAGAGAACAGCTGAGTTAATCATTCATGCTGGGATGGATGTTTTGTGTGCTGGCATTGGCTGCGTTGCTGAGGGACTTGAAGACTTTGCTTTGCAGATGAGGCCTAAATTAATGATCGGCGAGTGTGAGGGACACTCTCCCACGCAATTAATGGTGCAATTTTTACATGCCTCTACTTATGCGATGGTGCTAGAGCGAGTTCTGCTCGTTTCATAACACCGGAAAGCAGTGGATGACGAGGCGATGGGTCGATGAGGCCGTCCTCTTGTGAGAAATCACATTTCGTCCATTAGTTTCATGAAACTATGCAAAAGAGCGTCTCGTATGTTGGGAATTTTATGCATTATATTTATTCGAAAATTTTACTTTTTATCACATATGTAACAGGAACTGCACTAATGGACAACTTAAAAGACTACTTTCTGGCTTTATTCGAGGAAAACCACCTGTAGCAGAGTATTTCATGCTAGCTATGAAGGGTCGTAGGTCGACACAATATATAATCTGGGCGTTGGCATTCTATATGTGAAACCCTGTAAGGCAAATTAATGCTGAAGTAGACCCAACATGGCCCTTATTTCCCCATGACTAATCTATGAAAGCTGTATGTGTGATAAAATTCACTCTAAATGACAGATTGTTGGATAAACGTAGTTGGTCAATAGTCAGCTTCAGCCGACTCGTGGTGAAATGTAAGCCTCGCTTCTGGAGGAACAATCTGGCGGCACTCGTTAAACTTGGAGCAGAACTCTTTGAGTTGTCTTTCTTTTCTGTGGTTGTGAACCGAATTGGAACTGAACTGTTTTCTGGTTGTGGGGGAAAATGAACTGACTCCTTTCCAAGTGTGTTGAACTGCGGGGACATGTCCATTACACACACTGATACCCACAACACTATTGCTTTGCTTGCTCCAGTTAATACATTTATTGAAAACTGAATTTAGCTGCGGTCTATCTGTTGTTTTTTTTTGGTGATGTATATTTCACTGCTACTTGTTATTTTCTTTATTGCTGCATATGGTTGAACCGTTTTTATACTGGCTAAGCACTGACTTCCTGATGAATGGGCGACCGCTGACTGGCAGCCCCGTTCATTTTAAAGCGACAAGACTGACAGGAGGTCATTACGGTGTTGAAAGAGAGCAAGTCATAAGTTTGTGCACCTGGTCACTCATTCCATCCCATACTGGCTATCTACTTAGAGTTGTCTCTATATATCATGGGGCGTCTTTCAGTTGCACAGATGGTTGGAAATTTTATCCAAGGGAAGAAATTCCCAACGAGAACTGAAATAATACCGTTAAACTGGCAGCTAGAAAACAAGGCCTGAATTTTATGCGCTTTATTGAAACTGCCAGTTGGCTAATATTTGTAATCGGGGAATAATCTCACACCACACAGCCCTTTTTGTTTATCGCCCTAAAGTTGTCTGTGTTTGTTGGAGTTTTTTAACCCAATTTCCTTAATCGCCGTCTGTTTTTGTTCATTATGGCTCCCGCTGACCTCCGGGTAACCTCATTTAGCCTAACAAGCACATGTTTCCATTCACCTGCATGGGGATCAAGTCGGTCTAGCATGTCAGTCGCGTTTTATAGGCCATCAAGTCAAATAAGCCATTATCTGCTATCAACAAGCGGTGCCAGGAAGGTCTGGAACCACTTTAAAAAAGATTTCATGGGGTCCAGACTGCAGCGTTGGTGCGAGAAAAGCTCCTTACTGAGGAATTGGGTACTTGCAAAGTCATCGTTGGTATGAAGTTTAAGGTAAAAAAAAAAAAAAAAAAAATCTCCCCCTATATTTACTTTAGAGCCATTTACCTCCACAGTAGCATCGAGCGAATGCCAGAAATTCCACGGCATTCATTCTAACGAAGGTTTAAATGAGTTTTCATTTAAATGGCCTTCAATTAAAGCAAAAATTGACGAGTCACATTCTCTGTGTGAGGGCTGAAGCGAGAAAAAGTCTCACATCCATAATAATTCGGTGGGGGCATGCCACATACCAAAGGGCATCACCTCAGGAAGAAAGAGACGAGTCAGTTCATCATCGCTGTTCAGAACGGTGCTACCGCAGAGCAGCACCCAAGGTGTTATAGATACAGACAGGGTAGACCTGTAATTTGCCCGGCTGTCAGACTGCATGGTGGTAAATTACAGTATTCAGCCAGGATTATGGTCTTCAGCTCATCCAAAGTGAAGCTCAACATGCAGCCTCACAGACGACAACTCATACATGAATGTGGACATAAATCAGCTTGTCTGTGTAAGCCAATTTCAAGAAAAGGGGGAGGTAAGCTAATTAAATGTGTTGTCCTTGCTCTTGTGATCCAGGCATCGAGGCAAAGAAAGAACCAATTCTAAAGAGAAAGGAAGGAGGGGACAGACATGGCTTTTATTGTATTTTGCTGGTGGGAGACATTTGCTGAAAGTGCTCTTTGGTTTAATTTTGTGGAATTTAGTTTCAGGCCAATGTGTGTTGGAATTTGGGCTTTTTAATTTTTGTTTTTTAAGTGTGCCTTGGAGCTCCTTTTCCTATCAGTGCCTAAAATTGTTCTTGGCGCTGGATCACTTGTAAAAACGCGCAATTTTATTTTATAGTTAAGTTTCAAATTCATTTGTCGCCTTGGTACAAACATTCTTCAAATGATACCGCAAAATGTCATTTACTAGCCATCTTTGTCTCTCTTCGGGTAACATTCCACGGCCCAGAAGAAATAAACCATCCTCGCAGCTTTACGACTGTGTTTGTACTGTCAGTCGGCCAGAAGACCCCGTGGTCCCTCCGGTGGGGTCTCGCGTTTGTCCAAATACAAACAATCCCAAAAAGACTCCTAATCTGAGGGACTGTTCAGAGTCTTGTCGACCTTTCGTTCTTGCATGCCCTCCTTTACGTTGACAGTCGGGCCTCTGGACAAAAGGGCTGCCCAGAGCGCTGGAGGAGGGCGCATACTTTAAACAGGGCTGCTCTTTTCATTTGCCATCATAGGTGGTAAATCAGTTCTGTCCCCTTGACGGGCAAAAGAAAGCTCCATTCACGACGGGACGGTGGATGTGGAAGATGCGGTTCAAGCCTTCACCAGGGTGGGCTGACGGTTATCTGAAGACACGCAAATACAGGAAACTTGGACCCAACCCCAGAGTCGCAATTTCCTGAGAGCAGTTGTGGAATTTGGAGTGACTCATCGACAACGTGGAAGAAGACCTGCCGAATTACCTTAGGGGTAATAAACCCCGAATGTGAGCCTGATTTGTCATTCTAGATAGGAAATGAGTAAAGCCTCCATCAATACGCCTCACAAGGTGATCGTCTTGTTAAAGCGGGGACATGCAGCCGTAACATTCCTCAGGCTGAGCCTGGAATATAACTTCAAGTCTTAATTACAGCAGTGAATCATAGCCAACAGTGGCTGGTGTATATAAGTGTACATGTGTGGCTGTTGTCCAAGTGTGTAGCTGCTACAACCACACAACTCCTGCCAAGCGCCCCCCGTGACCAACTACAAGTCTTAAGGGTAAAATTAGGAAATAAATGAAAACACGTTGTATTTCATAAAAGTGGAAATCCATCTAATTGAAGGTGCTGTAACACAGCGGAGCAGGAATGCGGTTGTTGGAGGGGAGTTATTACGCTTCGCGGCTCCGGCGGCACACTGTGTTATTATAAAAACTGGCGCTGACAAATCCACCGCTTCGTCTTTCCTCATCACCCACGTCGATCAAATTTCCTACAGCATCTTTCTCAAGGTTTTTGGTTTATTCCCCTAAGGTGCGCAGATTAGTCACAACACGCTTCCACACAGGATGATATAGGGTTTTCATTATCACAATAAGACGGCTAACAGAATCTAATCGAAGTCTTTTACCTCCTCTGTTTAGGTTGTTATTTAACTGTGGTTCAGCTCAGTCAGCAGAGCGTCTACCCCGAGTACTGAGGCCTCTAGAGATGGACACGGGTTCAACTCTTCCCTCTAGGTTTCTCAAGTATTTCCTGATTCATCTTTCGCTGTGAACAATGAAGAACAGCAGATAAAATTACTTCAACTCTGTCACTGAGGATAACCAATGTTTGGGAGCAGCCAAAAGCAGATTTATGTTATTTAATTGGCTACTAGGGTGAGTCCATGTTAAAAAAAAATTATACAACAAGACTCTCCACCGAAATGAGACTGATTTTAGCTTGAATACCAGAAAGAACTGAGAAAATTAAACTAACCATGCTCTGCTGCGTGTGATTTATCCAGTCAATCCAGAATTTCAAGATGTAAATGTATTTAATGAGCCACAAAGAATCGACTTCCTCTCTTGTTAAGATACTAAAATCTGCGCTGAACTTAAGACTATTTTGTGTGATGCACTCCTCTCTACCCTCATGTTCACTCCTCGCTATCCTTACCATTTGGGAAAGAGTGACTCTGACAAGCGTGCGCCACAAACAATGTCGTCCAGATGGTAGCCATTACGGTCGTGCCTCCGCGCGATAAAAAGATCACACACTAGGTTGGATCTAATGCGATGAGGGGGTGAGGATTAAAACGAGCCTGTAATTATTTTAACAAGATCGTGAGGTGATTTTTTTTTGGGGGGGGAAACAAAGAAATGCAACTAATATTGAATAGGCAGGCGTTGATTTGGAACGTTTTACAGGAAATCGCTGCCTTTGACTTTTGCAAAAAGCAAGAATACCATGATGCGAGCTGGAGGTATGTGCATGTCTCTGAGGCTGTTTCTATTTAAAATCCCAACCCCCTATCTCCCACCTCAACCCCGCCTCTCTTACCCCCCATTCCCTTGCTCTCTCCCTTCTGCCGGAGGCCTTGTTAAATTGGCACAGATTCCCAACCAAAAAAAAAAAAAAATCGCTGCCTAAGTGTTTCCACTCTGCTACCCATAACACGGCCTTACAGTAGCAGAGGGGTGCGTGCACAAGCCTCTCTTCATACGTCTGCTTTCACCGGGGATGTTAAGAAGCAGCGCCGACCAGTTTTCAGATCGACCCTCTGCTTATTTACATCTCCAGGTCTCATTGAGATGATGCCGGAGCGAGCGAGGCTCGAACAAACCTGAGCGATCGTATAAGGCAGCCGAAGCCTACTCGTCATATTCCCGTACCCCTCCTCGCGCTAACAGAACGTTCTTTGTTTGCCAGGTTTCGGCCAGGCGGATGCAAACGAAGCATTCTGAGAGCCTCCTTCTTCCTGCCCAGTCTCAGAGGTGATGAAAACTTCCCAAAATGCATTCCTTTCTGAGGCAGGAATACCAAGTTTTACTCCAGGGGAAGACAGACTATTAGCAACGGCAAAAACGTTCCAGCGGATGCAGTACGTCGGATTCTGGTGGCTTTAAGTCGTTGAACACAAATCGTAAAAGGATCTTAAATTCCCTCATGCAGACTTCTGCTCCGACAACTTCTCTGAGAACTGACCTTTTTGGTTAAAGGTCACTCCCCAAACTTTATCGACACTATATTCACACAACCACAGCATTCCCAGAGTATACTGGGAAACCCACACAACCTCCACCCCAGACGAAGTGGGGCTGCACATGTAAAATAGGAGTTGGCTTTGCACAGAGCATGAAAGTACAGTATTTTGGCAGGTCGCTGCCATCTCTGACTTTCAACAATATGACGGCTATTTTTAAAAGGCACTTGGCCTCAATTTCAAGTCCTTTGGTCTATTTTAGGTCTGGCGCTGCATGGAGATGTTTTAACACTGCTGCGTTCAAAATAAGGAGCAGTAGCTAATGAGGGGTTGGGGGTGAGATGCGTTAGTCTTCGTTTAGAGAGAGATTTTTAGAAGCGCTAAAAGCGCAGGACAAAGTCCGTGAGAGCTTTTCAGTTCGCACACTGAAGAGATTCAAGGAAAGAAAGTAGAATCTGAAGCAGAACATTCACATGAACAATTCTTCACATATGAGATAAAACATGTCCTTCACTTCTGATGTCGGTTCGCCTCAAAAGCTCGTCTTGATGCTTTTTTATTCTTATTTCTGGTGGCCAAGTGGAATAAAATCTTGGCTGTCATGGGAAAGAAAAAACAAAACAAAAGAAAACCGTTTATCAGATGAAATCAAATTGAAACCACATCACAAACGGACAGCCAGCGTCGTCAATAGATGGCAGATACTGTAAGGCAATCAGAGCTGGGTGAGAAGCTCTGAAGTGGGTTTCAAATTTTTTTAAAAATCAAAAATTGGCATTTACATCTGTTCCTAATTGGCCCGTAGATTCCACCCGGTGACTCCACCGACAGCTTTATGTGCAAATGCAAATGAAATCAGACGGTTCAAATGTACGGTTGGGGACAGGCGCCGCCGACACGCAAAGTGGAAAATGTGATTTTATGCAAATTGCTGCTGAAAGGAAATTATGTGTGGAACTTTCTCTCCATCTGTGGGATCAAAGTTTCAGAAAACGCTATGAGGATTCTTCGTGTTACCCTGTGATGCCAACCCAGAGACTAGTAAGTTTGTCTAATTGTCGGCGCAATGCCGACAAAAGACTCAAAGCAGGTCCTGGTGTCCTGAAACTTGCCTGCCTCCCCTTCTTGTTGCTGCTGCTGCCAAAAGCGATCAGCTCCACGCTGGCATAAACTACACTTAACGCAGGTCTGACGCCTACACTTAGGGTTTCACTTGATCTCCAACGCTGCACCTCATCATTTCAGGCCTAATTCAAGCTGTGTTGTCGGGCTAAACTGTCAACGCGACATGACAATCAAATGACGGGCAGGTCCTCTGATTATTGTTATAACCACTTAATGCACAAGCAGGCAGTTAAAAAAAGCTCTGAGGCAGACTTGAGAGTAGGACGTGAATGTCCAGTAACTACAGCAATTAACTCCAACGTGTCAAAAGTTTTTTAAGGTTTCGTATAAAAGGGAAACTTTCTCACAATCCATGACTGACGGACGGAAGAAGTCGGCCTGATGAGACCTAATTTACTTCAATTTAAACGGCTTAGGTTTGATGGAGCTATTTCTTTTTACGTTTTTTTTTTCTACTTGAGTGACAGCTCTCTCTTTTGTAAAGACTGAAAACCTCTAGAAACAAAACGTTCTGGAATGAGTCATTGGTAAAACCTGTTGCAGAAACTCGTGCAACCCTCATTCCTACGCGATGAAACGCAACATGAGCAAGACGTTTATTGCTTTGCCTCATCTTTTACTGAACAGTAATAAAGTAAATTTATTCATTTTAATGCAATATTATCTGAAATACAGGTAGTCCTCAAGATATGAACATCCGACTTACTAACAACCGCACGTCGCCATATCCGACTACTGCAGTTCGCAGTTCCTCCTCCTTTTCTCCACGCTGAATGTTTTGCTACTTGATGTTAACTATTGGTTGAGTTAACCGAGAAACTTCATGAAATAAAACAGAGTAATCAAACATAAAGGGATGTGTCTGACTTTTCATGACCAGGAAGTGACATCAGCGAGTCGTTAAAGTTCAAGTTGCATTACTGTACTACAGGATTTTACTCCATTACGTCTTGTTTTTTATGTCCTCCAATTGTTTCTGGTCAGTTTTAGGGAATGGTACTTTAGTGTTTAGAGTAGTAATGACATTTAAATGACCTCAAATGACGATTATAGACTGACATTTAATAAATAATGACTTATAAATAATTCAGTTTACGAACAACCGCTCAGAACCAGTTGTGTTTGTACGTTGAGGACTGCCTGTGCACCACTATGAACAATACTTAGGCAATAAACGATGGAAAAGAAATGCTCAACTCATCCATACGGACAGTTGTGAGTTGCTCTGCGAGTGCTTACAAAGCTGGGATATTGCATAACGTTCTCAGAGGTGAGCCGGGAGGCTGGACAAGCTCCCACATTGAGCGGTTCTGGAAAGGCAGAGAGGGTTTACGCAGCAGAACCGTCTGCAGAGACTTCCTCCCACACAGCCAGGTCTGTGATTAATGCTACGTCGGCTCATCACCACCGAGGAGGCTACCGGACTGACAGGGAGATAATAGCAGCCGGTAAGGTGCGGTGTCATAGGCCATCAAGCAATGGCTGCAAGGGTGAGCCTAATCTCTTCTGGCACATCGTGATGCTGGAAAGCTTTTTTGCATCTGTAGTATCCGAACAGACAAGACAGCAAAGAGGCGCCGCTGCAAGCTTTGTTTGTAACCACATTTCCAGGTGAGCCGTGTCGTATTTACGCCGATAAAACAGCCGACATTGACCGCTAGCGAGCAAGTGGCGACGCTGCCGTTGCGAATATTGTGTGTTCAGTCAAAATGTCCTTTTGCATCAGCTCAGTTCAGCGTTGACAGCGGTAGGAATAATGGAAGCGACGGCTTCGTGCTCACCTGTGAACAGTTTGGTGATGGCCTTGTTCTGCCGCCGTGCGGAGCAGATGAGAAGCAGCCAGGGAGGGAGGAACTCGTGATGGCTGGCCAGGAGCTCGGCGACCGTCCTGGGGGAGCCGGGGGACGACCTCTGCTCCCCTTCGCCCAGCTGACAGCCTTCGTCGATGGAGTCCACCAGCAAGAAGAGAGAATGCTGGGGAGGCTTAACGCTCAGGAGAGGCAGGAGGACGCATCTGAGGACGGAGGGAGGAAGGGATTAATACCACATGTGATCATGTAACGCTAAAAGTGTGGTTTTAATTGTGTTCATCCTGCCATTTTTGTCTGTCTAACGGAGTGATGGGGAGTGATTTCCATCTGGCGAATGCTCATTTCATCGGTCTCAATCAGTCCGGAGTGTAGGCATTTAAATACATCTCCATCCAACCCAAATTACATCCATTAACAGTCCCGGTGTGGATGATTTCAGCTCGTGGAAATATCCAGAGCAGAAACATTCATTTATTATTCAGTGAGCCTTTTTGTTGGATGAAAAATTTTGCCCGGGAGCTAAATGTTCAGCCTTGACTTTATCAAACATTCAGCAAACATTTGACAGTCAGACTTCAACAAATCTCCACCAACAAATGAAACACCCATTAAGCATCGTTCCTGTGGCGTCCAGCGATAAAGCAAAGCGGATGATTAGCGGAGCTAGCATCGGAGCTAAAAGAGACCCAAACATTTTAACTGCCTAATTACCCTTAGATGCAAAGCAGACATGGAATCTGCTTGCTTCAATGCTAATGTGGAGCCTCACTGGAGTACACAGCCAACAAATACATTCTGTGTAATGCTGGCGACATCTGTGTTCCGCTGTGGCTGCCACCGACAGCCAACTGGGAAAATGTCATTTCCCCAAGACTCCTGAAACGACTTCCAGCCCCGATAAAGAATCTGAAGACTTCGTACTGGTGATGTTTTAATCTGGGGCCCAAGTTAATTAAACATTTAGAAACAGGTTGGCAAAAAAAAAAAAAAAATCAATTAAGTGGCATGAAAAGTTAATTCGAAAGTAGAGATGGCTGCCAGGCATCCGAGGCAGCGCTCATGCAGATAGAAATCGGTCACCTTCCACATGACGGGACGACCACTCCGCCTTAATGGTTTCTGACACTGGTTGGAAGCTTTGTCATAAAACACTAAAATACTGTTTTAATGAGACTTGAGTCTGGATGCTGAACCGTCTGCCCCTTCGCTTCTGGCTCCAGCGCCAGTCCCTTTTTAGCCCATGTTCATTATCCCTAAACACATGGCAACTGTAACGTTCACACCAGCTGGTTTTTAATAAACGCCTACCCTTGGTGGCGGAAGAGAAGTGCAAGTATTGACGCCTTTCCTTGTCAGTGGAATTCTCAAATTTTGTTTTTGCAATCCATTAGTTCCAATATGTTTAACATATCTACAACAAGAACAATCAATAGCAAGCTATTTAACATTTTTAGGCACCAAAGTCAACATTTTTGATTATAGTTTCTTGAAATTTTAATATCTGGAATTGCTCTTCTTCTCTGACAGTAACCTCAATATTCTTGGGGCAAACAAGAAAATTGGGTAAAAAAATTGCTATATTTCCTGACATTTTATGAAGAAAGTAATAAAAACATTAATAAAGAAAAGGAGCTGTGGCCCTGAATATACAGCGAAATGTCTAGTGACCTGCCAGGCCTATGCTGACCACCTGCTGAGCTTAAGCATTGGGAATCTTGAGAAAATCCATCTTATTAAATTGATTTTATCAACTTCAATCCAAGTTATTTAACATGAAGTGGCCAGAACTCATCTGTGACGACAGCGCAGCATCCAGACGGTCAACATAAAGAAACCTTTTGTCACAAAGTTGCTCAACCCTTCAGAAACAGCTAATCGCGCCGCTCATGGAGAACCTACGACGCCATCTGGGAGCCTAGCCAAAAGGAATGTCCATCCACGGGGGTGTCCGAGCCAATGGTTGCATCTGAGGCCGAGTTGCCAACTGAGACAATCAAATCCACAGTGACAGCAAGAGGGCAAGACAAAGAGTCATTCTTCTCTTGCAATTCAGCCAGTCAAAGAGTCAAAAGACAAAGACTGAAGACAAAGAAAACTCTGCAAGACGCAGTAAAGCCCCAAGCTCAGAAAAGCTGATTTACTTCGCCAGAAAAACCTGCAGCATACCTGAGCCAGAACATTAGAAGCACTTCAGGCCACACACTGTGGTCCTGGACTATTCTGAGAACTAATTTGGTTCTTGCTCAAGTCCTTAACATATGCCCAAGTTGATGCCAGTTGCTATTTAAGACTACAAAAAGGGGGAAGTGAAATGTGCTTAATACACTAGCCATCTGCTGCTTCGCATACACGACTGCAGCGGTCGTTGCTCCCGCCACGCAACGTGCAAAGTCAAGATTTCAGAGTGGTGTTTAGTGAAGATGTCTGAACGGGGCAGCGCCGGGCAGAGAGCCAATGACCTTACAAATTTACACAGCCCGTTTTATAGAGCGGGAACAGAGCCTGAAATCTATGCCGCATAGTCAAACATGACATAAACACAAGGGAACACAGGGTGAGATATACAGACCTTCGACAAAGGGGTCAACGGCGGAGTTGAGTTCTTGGCTTCAGGTAGAGTGTTACCCACAAAACTTCCCCCGGTGACCAAAGAGGCCGTTTTGACAAGATTTATTACATTTTTTCGTTTAGTATGGAGTCTATTCGGCAGTAGTGCGCACAGCATCTTTTCCTAGTCCTAAATTGGTGTAAATTAATAGATACTGACTATTAATTTACGCCAACATGCAACGACTCATTCTAAAAGAAAGGAACGACTATGTTCCACATCCTCTCCTATGTGGCTCCTACATTATGCATAGCATGAGTGCAATCATTTTGTGCAAAGCAATCACGCTGATGGGCGACAATAAGCGTGACCGTATTCGGTATTCATCCCCTTCCCGTCGGCCATATGCTCTCATTTCCTCCTCAATCTGTTATCATTACTAACTGATTGGACTTAAAGTCCAAATCAAAGTCTTCATTACAGTTTTTTCTCGCTCAACGAGTCTTTGTTGAATGAGCCTTGATTCGTAAAGCTTTTAACAAATCAAGGACTTGATGCAAAGCGGCTGCAGTTCAGCAGAACGCCGCAGACAAACGAATTTACGCTAATTTGTGCTGAGAGGCTTTCGCCGGGTGGATAATCCTAGTTATTGTTCAAAAATAAAGAAACGGCCATTAAACCTATTTGTACGAAATGGCTGAGTGGAAAACAAGGCAACAAATGAAAAAAATAAAAATAAAAAAACATTTAAGTTTGAGCAACTGCATCGCGCCAAGATGTAAATTATCCTAAAAGCACATTGACATTTTTTAAAATTAAATGCACAACATCTCCCCTGATATGAAGCTACCCCATCCACATTTCATATCTCAGCGGGCTGTGGATTGCAATTTATGAAGCTCCACTTCCTGTAAATCTTTCATTGAACATTTCACATCCCCTGCTTTTAGTCTCTGGATGCCACCCATGTGCCAGCCAGTCCGCCGGCGCACCACTTTACTTCTCTGTCTGAACAACCGCTGGATGGATTGTAATGAAATCCTGCACAGACATCGATCCGATGACCCCGGATGACTTTAACAATGCTTTCAGTGTTACGAGACCTCAGCTACATGTTAAACCTTCATTTACAGCTGAGCTTTTAGACTAAAGGGTTGAGTCCCGTTTTTCCGGTCCAGCCCAGGAGATGAAACCGGTTTGATTTCAAGGAAACGGACACAACCTGCATTTGTCAGGTGTCGTCTGCGTAGATGACTATCAGGAAACCAACACTCAACGGTCCTTGGCTGTGTTTAGGTGCACCGTTTGTTTTGAAAGCTAAGAAAGCAAGAATTCTAGTCCATCCAACGGCCACACGAGGAAACTCTCTTCAGTAGCAAGTTGAAGCAGGTCTAGCTCTCTGATGCTATGTGAGACAACAAAATGATAACATAGCCCAGTTTTATTTGCTTCCATTGGCCTCCTGAAAGTTATTGCACTGCTACGTTAATACAAATACAGCAGTGAATCTGTTCTGAATCAAGAATCGAATTACTCCAATAAATTCCATGTGCAGACTTCTTTTATACCCGCAGCAATTTGTGTTGTCGATTTGTGTGTTGTATGTTTTCCTTTGCTAATCTCGACCTCCGGGAGTCGACGTACAAACAAATAAAATGATGGGATAATTTCACTAAAAATATTTGGGTTTTTGGATTAATGAGTAGATGGAACACCAGATTGTGTTGTGTGGTTTTTTTATCCAAGAGTGTGAGCTCAACTTTCAGGACGTTTGTCAATGTTTTCAGAAGCTAACAAATTCAATAAGGCTTAAAGTTTGATGTTATGAAACCTCAATCTTCTTTACACGGATGCTGCTTTGCATCAAGGCCGAGTTTAGACATCATGCTTTTGTGATTGCTAACCAAACACAACAGCGTTCCGAGACCGCAAACCTCCACCAAGGTTGAGCATTCCCAACAAAGCGTCCCACCTCCCCACAACTTGCATTCCTGTTTTCATGCAACATCTGTATTGAGATTCGTTCGCCATGAAGAGATGCGAGAACTTGGATCCATGCATAATTTTTTGGCATATGGAAAACAGATGTTCCAGAAGTGTCTGAACTTCCTGTTTCCTCTGAGCGGATTCTCCCCAAACTTTGATTACCTGTTCCTATTTCTAAAGACTCATTATTTGGATCTAGTCCAAATATTCAGGAAAACAATTAGTGTAAAAGAATTCTAAAAATCATCCCAAATGGTTATGCCAAATTACATTAAAAGCCATCGAGTAGTTTTAGAATAAAAGAATAAAAATGCAGCATAATTATTCCTTTTTTTTTACTCTATCATACCATTATATAATTAAAGTTGGAATAAATGGCTTTTTGAAGCCACCTTTTCAATGTTTGGTGATTTTAATGAAGAATTTGTTAACTTAATGATGAATTAAATCGTCTGTGGTGTTTTGATATGAATCATATCGGCTCCAGTAAAATAAAGAACACTCCAACCCTCCTCAGTTGGAGCTGAAACACTAAAGCCTGTTCCACAGTGATGTCATTACAGGTGTTTTCCCAAGTCTCCATAAAAAAGCAAGACATCACCAAAACAACTCCACTCCCTTAAGTATTTAAAAAGTACTCCTTGTCTGCTGTTCTTTAAATATGTGAGGATTCCATCCACTTAATGGATTTTCGAGATCGATTCTGCGTTGGATTTGAAGCAGATGAACGCCTCCAGCGCTCTGAGAAACGACTGGAGGCTGGACTAAATCTGGATTTCTGACTAGCAAACAACAGAAAAAGTCCAAATCCATCATGAGCGACCCCGACCCCATGTCCTTAAAATGAGAAACTCAAGTTAATGATGATGTATGAGGTGACGTTTGGTTTCTCAACGCCCACGGGAGGTTTTTTTTGGCGAACGTAAAGGCCTGTTGTTGAAATACAACAAAAAAATCTGCTAACAGCTTTGACTAATAATCATTCAAATCCATCCTCTGCAAATCATCCCGTTTCTTCCTCCCTATGATGAAGCCAATTAAAAGTCAGCGCTGCACACCTCTTTCCTGGCCGGCACACATGCCTCAGATAACTATCCCAAATCCCCCAGGCTCTTCCCAAAGCAGACGAAGTGTGCATTCCTGGCCAGCTCACCAATACTGTGAGAGGAATCTGTAATTTCATCCGTTTCAAACCGCCTCCCTCATCTTCCTGCAACAGTTCGCCTCAGAATCCCTCCCTGAGATCCTCACACATGTGGGAATGAAGCGCACATGGATGAAAACAGCCTGCCAAGGCAGGTAGACGGCGGCTTCCACTCAATACAGCGGATTAGAGCTGACAAAGGACAGCGGTGCAGAGACGACTGATCAATCTCAAGAGGACAATCTTCCATTTCTTGGCTGAAAAAATCTGCATACATATTTTCTCAATCAGCTTTTTCTGCGAAAAAATTCACCAGATATTTCTGCAGGAGAGACTGTCCTTGTTTTTCTCCACCCTCCGATAATGGGCGGACCCCCAGCCGGTGGTGATGTCACACGTTGGAGCCCACCAATCAGAGCCGAGTGAGCGTTTGAATCAAAATATGATGACAGTTGTGGGGTTGTTTGCTAACGCTGCCAAACCGCTTGTCAGTGAAACGTGAACAAACCACAACTTCATAAATAACGTCGATGGGTGTTTTGAGGGAACTGATGGAGCTTGTCTGGAACTAAACGGTTAACTTTTACCGTTATTTACTGTTGGTTTTAGGCTAGAAAGTAAACATTCACTTTCTGCTTCCTTAAAAGTTAGTTTGCTTCTTTCTTGTGTATTATTAAAGATTTAAAAACACGATTTAAATGCCAAACACAAGATAAATCTTGAATCATGCCCTCACTTTCTAACAAAAGTTTGCAAAAATATTCAAACCCAAATGAATCTGCAGTTTGACTTAAACTCGGCTGAACTGCACCAATCCTCCAAATATATGATTATTTTTACACATTTTCCTTATTTGCGGCTAAAACTGCCAGGAAATCAAGCCTCCCCCTCGTCCTCGCTGACCTTAAACCCCTGGTGGTCTAGATTCTGCCCGCAGTCCCCCCTGTTGGTGACCCCTGCTACAAACTGAATGATTATTCATGAAGTTACAGGATGATGAATGAGTCCGAACTCCTCCAAACGAGCTCCAGCGCCGCCGCGTAATTCACCGAGTGGGACGATAATAATACGAGTGTGTGCCCACACGGGTGTGTAGGCTCATCCGCAATAAACCAGGACATCAACACCGTCCACTGGCGGCTGAGTCACCGCTGCAACCGGAGTCCAGGCATGGCCCCCCGCCCCCCCGAGCCTTTTCTCATTTCTAAAACAACCGTGGTTCTCATCAGCAGCGGGTTTTCCGCAGCCGAGCGCCAAATGAAAAGGTTCGGGGGTCGTTTTCATTTCGAATCCTTTAACCCCAATAAGGAGGGGCTGGCCGGCGAGCGCCCGTCAAGAAGTCAACACGATGGGAATAAATAAAACCACTAAGCTCCGTCGCAGACTTCATAAAACCTGTTTTTTGTTTTTACTTCAAAAAGAACCGGGACAGTCGGTTTGGATTTGAGGGTCGGTTGAGTTCACGTCGGATCAGGAAGAGGTCAGGGCGTCCTGAAAGAACACCTTCACAGTCTGTTATGTCTCCAGCGTTACGCCTCAATATCTCATCTTCCCGAGAGTAAATACCTGGAATTCATTTGTCGACACGTCCTAGAGAAGTGTTTTGTCTTCTATGAGATGTGTTTACACCCAGAGTTTCCCTGTATCTTGATTTAGACGCTGCATCGATTGTCAAAACCACCACACTGATTCTTTTGGTTTAAATACAATTACTCGGTCGTATTAAGTCCATATCTTCCTGCAAACAGCAGTTTTGCAATAAAGTAAATGATATCTAGCATCAAAAATATAATGAAAAATATCAAATCTTATGCCAACAGTCATGTGCATGTGAAGCAGAGGCTGCCGTACGAGATCGAATCATGTCCTCAATTATTATCTTTTATTTCTAAGATATGTAGTGAAACAAAAATCTTGTAGAGAAATCTCTCAACCTCGGTTTCACCGAGGGAATAAAAATCTCTAGTAAACTCAGGTCGCGTTCAAGACGCTCATTCATCATTTCTGAAACGTGTGGCCTTTTAAAAGAAATGGAAGCGCATCCGGTTCCAATTGAAGGCTGGCTGGCCGGCCGGCCGGCGCTGGACGACAGATCCACGGAAGGTCACACCTCCACTCCAAGGCCAACTCTGTGCCATCAGCAAAATAAAAAGCTGCTGCCTGTAGTTTTGACCAAATGACTGGGTTAATCCCACCTATTCGGAGCTGGATCTTTTGTCCAGAAAAACGAGGCGTGTTGGATGGCGGGAGGCCAAACGGGGGCGTTTAAAGCAAATTCATTCAAACTGGGAGGATTCCAGTCAAAACACCGCTGGACGCTGGCGCGAGAGAAGAATGTGTTTTAAAGAAACCTGGATGATTCACATGAAACCTTCGAATATCGAGTTTATCGTCTGAACAAGACGCCACCTTGTTCCGGGGGGGTGGGGGGTGGGGGGGGGGGCCTGAAGCGGAAGAAAAGCGAAGTGAAAGGTGAAGCTGGCCTTTATCTGGAGGAGCGCGGCTCCATGACCTTTGCTGGGAGGCATCTGCCCGGCTAATGCATCGCATTACTTTCAGCTGCACACAAATACAAATGCATATTAGGTGAAAGCTGACGGGCGCAGCTGACATCAAGGCTTATTTCATTCATCCCCATTCCCAAGAACCATCCCAAATTTGCACGGCATAAATCCGAGCAGCAACGTCACGAAATATTTCATTTGATCGTGGAAATATTTCATTTGACGCGCGACATGCTTGCTAACATTAGCCACATCAGCAATCACTTGGCAGCTCTGGAATGTCTCTCTCTGATTGGCTCCTCTGGTCTGAACCGCGGGAACGGACACGCTTTGAAACTGGGCTTTGATTTATGGCTTGAAATTTACGCCTGATTTTAACCAAAAGTTAGTAAAACGTGTTTCTGATCGTATCTGATCTTGAATTTAATCGTAAATCCCAACAGGACGAAGTCGGCCGGCCTGCTTTTGCTCCTCAGGTTTGGATGAGTCTGAATCGGGTTCTCCGTATTAACACAGGACTGGTGATCACTGAGCAAACACTCCTGTTTGTTTTGACCGGGACAAAGAATTCGACAGGCCCTCCAGCATTCGCTGGCTAAAATTTACAGAAAAACAACAACAAATCGTAGCTGTAAGTGGGTCAAAACCTTCCCGGAAGTTTGCATTACGCAAACCAGAACTATAACTTTTATGGCTTTGTTTTGATTCACGTTAATCATGACGGCGTTGGACCGGTAATAAACTTTAACGCACTTCCACTTCTCCTTCTGTTTTTATTTTCTACGCTGCCTTCTGGGAGAAAAACCCAGATAGGATCTCGATCAGCAGGGGAGCCGCTCAGATTATTTGTGTAACAACAGCGCCTGGAATACATTTTACACCCAAGACGGCGATAAGGCATCCGCTCAAGTGCTCATTGGGTCCCACAAACAAAATAAAAACAGTGCGGGATGATAAGCCCCTTTTTTGAAATTTAAAGGCCTCGACGTGAAATTTGCGTGACGCAGGTGAGAAGCCCCCCCTCCCCCACCCCTCCCAGGTAGGTGGGATCTGTTTCTGTCCCCACGGCAACCGGCGTCTTATCTGAGAGGGGTCAAACTGGAGGCTGCGTGATTACGAGCAGATGACAGCGCTTCCTTGAGAAGCAGAGGAGTTTAAAAAAAACCTGCGTGTGGGTTGAACTGTTGACTCTGGTGAGCGTTCAAAAAATGATTTACCTTGGTGAACGTTTGACCTACTTCTCCCCCCCCCGCCCCATCCTCGATGTGTGTGTGTGTGTGTGATGCTGGGATGGTGCAATAAGCATCACCAGATGGCCAGACGAGAGGCACTAGAGTGTGTGTGTGTTCAGCGCTGCATTCCAGGCCGCGCTGCGTAGACCGGCTGACCTATACGGTGCAGACGAGTCATGCGAGGAACCAGCACACACACACACACACACACACACACGTTCATACGCAGCGCCTTCAGAGCCTCAGCCTACAACAACACTCCATCTTGATCGCGTTACAGGCCCGGACAGGCCCCTGGGAGTCCGTGAGCCCACTGTACTTCGGTTTCACAAGAGAGCTTCATCTTCCCGCGGTGACTCAGGTCAGTCAGTCAGTCAGTCAGTCGGTGAGTCAGTCGTTCACGCAGCCACCTGCAAGACCCTTGACCCCCCCGCCACCCCCCCACAAGGAGCTGAGAGAACACCCGGTGGGTCGCACCGGAGGGGGGAAGAGCAACAAAAAACCGTGACATCAAACAGGAGGGGAGGCTGCTGAGGAGGAGCTATGCAAAGAGTGTGAAGAGGAAGAGGGGGGAGGGAGAGCATTGGGGGGGGGGTCAGGAGTTGGGGGAGGGGTCGACAAATTCCTAGATTTCAGATGTTTGAACGTTTGACGGTTTTGCTCGCCAACGGCCGCAAACATCAACCTTTTCTTAGCGGATTCCCAAATGAGATAATCTGTGAAATCTGAGAGCAGCAGGAGGTGTGTGTGTGTGTGTGTGTGTGTGTGTGTGTGTGTGTGTGTGTGTGTGTGTGTCCCTACCTTTTGAAAGCCTCTGTGGGGTTGCGCTCACACTCTCCGGGCTGCAGCGCGCTCTGCACCGCCGGGTCGCGCACCTTCTCCTCGTACCCCGGCAGCATCCCGCCGCGGCGGATCTGCGCCACCAAACCGCGGACGAACCCCCCCACGCACAGCGTGTCCGCGTCGTCCGCCCGGCAAAAATGGAAGGCCAGGCTCTGCTGGTGCAGCCCCCGGTGTGTCCCCTGAGCCGACGTGGGCCACAGCAGCTCCGTGCACACCGCCGTCTTCCCGCTTCCCGGTCCTCCCACCAGCAGGACGCCCCAGGAGCTGCCCGATTTGACAGATCCCGACGTCAGGGTCCCCGGGTTGGACGCGCCCCCGCCGGGCGCGAGCTGGGGCTGCTTGCTGGGGGTGTTGGCCACCCCGCTGAGACTGTTGGTTTTCTCCTGGAGGCAGTGCTGGATCTTATGGAAGACCCACTCCCTGCAATAAAAGCGTTTCCCCTGCAGCAAACTGGTTTGGGCCATTTTGATATCTGTTCCTCCTATTGCTCTTCTTCATAGGGGTCCCTTCATTCCCGCCCCTCAAGACTCTGCAGGGGGGGGCCGCTTGTAAATCTCAACATCCATTCCAGCAGGTGAAAACGTGCCCGTCCTTGGGAGTTCGGATGTTTAGGAAGAGAAAAACCAGCGACAAGCGAAAGAGAAGGGAAAAGATTTTTTTTTTTTTTTTGCTGCAGACGGCAAAGAAGAATATCTAGGTCAAAAAAAAAAAAAGAATCAAAATTGAAGATTTTCCACCAACTTTTTCCACAGCTTTCCCACTGGTTGGACCGAGCGCTCCTCGTGATGACGCGTGCGTCGCTTTAGCATGGCGCTGGGCACGCCAGGACGCTGGGCTCCTGAGTGCATCGGCGTGCAAACTCCAGCCGCCGCCGCTTGAAACCATTAGCCATGTGGGAGTTGCTGATATATTTCCACTGATGCATTTCAGATGCTACCGGCGGCGACCGAAGAGCATTTCCATTACATTAACACGGAGCCCGGCTGCCAGCGGCGCACAGTCAGTCTCTCCAGGATCATACCAAATCCTGGCTCGCTCCCCCCCCCCTGGAAAACACACAAGAAATAACGGATAAATTAGCAAAAAGAAGCATTTTAATCAAGGAGATGTATTTGGAATGAATGCACATTCTTGGGGGTGGGGTGGGGGGGTCTTGATGTGGCGTAAGCAAGTTTGAGAGATCTTCCCACCTCCAGGGGAAGAGTTAGCTTCATTCCTCCGGCTGCAGGAGGTGCCAGGTTGGGGTTTTTTTTGTGTGACTTTATCCTCCACGACCTGCGACCAAATTCTTGGCAGGGGGGGGGGGGTTCATCCAGTTTCTCTAGTCTATCCACTGACCCCCTCCCATCCACCCCCAACCCTCCCCTTCTTCCTTCCTTCGAGGCTTTAAATCCCAAACAGTCCACATCCGTCCCGAACCCCTTTTCCTGCACTTACAGGGGTCGTTTACATGCAATGCAACCTCAACCCCCCCCCCCCCCATCCAAAAAAAAAAGAAGAAGAATATAACAGCCTCAGAAGGTAGATTTAATCCAGATTATAATATGATCAATGCCATTGAAGGTGGATCTTTGTCTCCTAGTGTTAATAAACGCATCATAACCATCTATTGACATGTAGATGTGACCGTGCACACAGTCCTGCCGGTCACTTTCCCCGGTGATGGGGGGGTTCACGCCGGCTGGGCTCCGTTCACACCTCTCGGCACAAAGATGAGCCAAAACCATGTGTAGTGGAGAAGATCCGGAGTGTTTCCAGGCGCTCAGGGGACTCCAACGAGCGGAAAGGGGCGACACAGGTCCTCTGTAGGAGCAGACAAACCTCACCCATTTCAGATGGGGTACAATTTACACCTCTAGGGGGGGGTGGGGGGTGGCTTTTAAAAGCCCCCACCTCCAGTCCAGCTTAAGCTAACACTGAGACGCTTTAAAGCGTGTTGTCTTCTGCCCCAACTGTTCCTTCAACTTCAAATTTAGCCCCATTTTTTTTTGTTTTTTTGCTAGTTTCCAACCTCCAAAGCGGGTTGTTCTCCTCCTCCTGCCCCCCCATTCCCTTCTCTCCCCCCTCACCTCTCGCCGAGTCCTCCTGATGTTTAGGTGGGGGGTTGCCGTGTCCGGAGAGTCCACACCCGTTCGGTCCGCGGTGAAACCATTCGACCGTGTCCTCCGGTGGGGTTTCACAGCCAGCTTTTGCGCGTCGGAACGACGTTCATGCCGCTGAGTCGCTCTCTTCTGCCGGAGTCGGCTCCTCCTGCTGCCCGACACAGCTCCACAGCGAGCCGACTGACTCTCCGCCTACCAGCGCTCTACACTTCTCCCCGCTGCGAGCACGGCGTACGTAAACGAGCGTTCGCAACGCCTCATGGGAGTTGGAGTTTTTACCCACCCGTGACTCGTTTTCTTGCTCATGTGACGTATGACGTTTATCCCCACCCATAAAGGTTACGCGTTTGCGTTATCTAGGGGGCGGTAATGTTGGTTATTAAGCTAAAATGCTAACAATAAGTGGAAACTAACGAAGAAGAAGAAAACGTACGCGAAGAAGACAAGAAGCAAGAGCGGCTAAGCAAGTAAGCTAACGCAAAGTGTTTTGAACGCATTTTGATTAGTATTATTTTTTGACATGTAATTTAAACTTTTTTTCAACATATATAGTAAAAAATAAGTAAACTCACTGATATTTAGTGTGTCCGAAAATAAATATAAATTTTATATTTTATATATTATGTTCACCCAAAAATAGAGATGTTGATTTTTTTTTAAATTTTATAAAATTTTGTCAAGACTTTTACATGTTAAATTTTATTTTGAATTTTATTAGAAAATAAAAATGTAATAAAAGTTTTAAATTTTTGTAATGTGTTGTGTAGTAACGTGTTTATTATTGTTATATAGATGTCACTTCATTATCAAATTAAATAGAGAAATTCTGGGTTACATTTTGGTGGTATAGTTCATTCGTAATCGTTCACTGGAGTATAACGGAATTAAAATGAGATGCAATTATAAAGTAAATCATGTTGGAAATAATTTTAAATTCACTCAAACTTTGCATTTTTTATGTCGAAACAAAACCTGGCTATCTTATTGAGTATTGATTTGGACAGTTTACGATTAATTTATCTCCTAATTTTCCTCTTTGATTATACAAGCATGTCTATTTATGTATTTATTGGAAAAGGATGAATAAAGCATAATGTGGGAATCAAAAACAGTAAAAGATGTTCTTCTTCATCCTGTTTGCGTTTCCTCACAGCTGACGCACCAGATGTTGTCATGGCGAGCAGCAGGCAGGTGTGTGTTTTGGAATCAGAATTTATCTTTGACCAGCATCTGAGGACCGACTAATCGCCGTGGTTTTATCGCTGGTGATGTGTGTTTTTGTTTGCTATTTTTCTGTTTAACGTTACTAGATTGTTGCTGATTTATTTTGAAATGAACAATTTGCTTCGGCTTTCAACAGCAGAATAAAATCATCTTTGGGAAATGAAAGACAGAAATATGAGATTTCCAAAAAGTTTTCTTCCTACAGCGGAGATCCACATGGGGCCGGTATGTTGGTGTGTTTTGATCTAACTTAGACTGCTGATCCTACAACTTATTTATCACTCCCTGAAGATTCGCTGCAGGGATGTTTCCTTTGAGGTGGAGCTGAAGTTGTGATCGCTGACAGTGTTGCAGTCGGTTTCCACCTCAAATCGAGTTTCTTCCAGTGTTCCAGGTCTGACTTTTGGTGATGGAGCTCATTGATTGGGTTAGGGGAGAGATGAAGAAACAGATTTGACATATGACCTGACAACAACAACTACTCAGAAATCTTCAAAGCTTGAGAAATAAAAAGTCGTCTCAGAGACCTGTTTTGGTTTTCCTTCAGAATAAAGTTGCGAAGTGATTCCAAGCAAGCTGAGCGCAAACCACCAATCTGTGACCTCGTGTTGCAGAATATTAAACGGTCAGAGATAGTTATTACCTGATCAGACCAGAAATGGTACAAAATGTTCCCTTTTTTTCTTGACACTCTTTTGTCTCTCTTCCTGCAACCTTTTTCTGAACAAAGTTTGAATCCTTGCTGAGGCAATCAGCCACATACTGGGAATCAGGAACGCCATTACCTCCATTGTTCCTGCCGCACAGAAGCGGCCTCACACTGTGTCGCTATGACGATCGGTTCAGAATACCACCAACATTTTTGGGGTACTATCTGCAGCAGAAAAGAAAATTGAGAAAAGTACCACGTCGTTTTGAGTAGTTCTCACTTCCCTCCACCCAACATCCACTTAACAACTCCCCGTTTGCCTGGTGCCAAACTTGAGAGGAAAGTTGTAAAATATGGACACAAGTCAAAAGGGGGTGTTGAAATTTAAGGAACTGCTGCTGACTGTGGTGTTTGGTGTTTGGCTACCGTTAGGTCTGTTCACCAAGGAGCTGGAGGCTGAATGGATTCCGCCCGAGCCTCAAGTCTGGGTCACGATGATGGCGATGGGGCAAACAGCGTCTGAGAAGGACAGGTGTGAATTCTACATCTTACTTTATGATTTGTGGATGTATTTCAACCAAAGTAGAGTCGATTTTGGAAGGAAAAAACCAGATTGTTTGATGGATTTTTACTTTATTTTTGAATGAAGTATATTTTCTGATGAGTAAAAAGTAAATGAACCTCCAATAATTCACCTGGATTTTGGTTAGTTTATAAATCTGGTGTGGATATACAATTTTTGTCCTTTTTTGGAATATTATAGTTGAAAAATGATTGTTTTTCAAGCTTTATAGAAAAGAAAATAAGCAGTTCATGGAGATAATAAGAATGTGAACGAAACACTTAGAGCCGGAGGAAGCCCTGCTGATTGTGGGGAACAAAGCGCCCTCCCTGTATTTCCCAGCTGTCTGCTTTCAATTGTGCGACAAATCAAGCCTGAATCCCAGCAGAGCTTTCAAACCCGCCTCACGATTACGCAGCATTCCGCACGCGTCCTTCGATGGAAATATGTCGAGACTGGAAATCGTTCCATTTCAGGCCTGTTGGGGGGTGCGGGGGTGGGGTGGTGGAGACGACGGCCTGTGGATGCAGAGTGGAGATAAACAAATCCATATATTGAGCGTCCTCCTGAGTTATCACAAACGCTGATCGACCTTACGTGATACTTCATCTGCTAATGTGTCCTCGTCAACAAACACGCCAGGAGGAAGAGGAAGCGCTTCAGCTAATGATTATTTTCTTTATTGATTAGAGCCAAAATGGCAATTTTGATCAAGAGTTGGCAGCTTTTAAGCGGGTCGTTTGAACGAAGGACGGTTCAAAATTAAAGTTAATGTAAATATTTGTTGTTGTTTTTTACCATTTGATTGCCCAGATGTTTTTAGATTTGGAAGGTTGTCAAGAAGAGTTAACGACACATCGAGGCGGATGCAGATTTGTGCCACATAATAAACAGAACACACACATTGTTCACACTCCTGAGCAGACCCAGCTCTTCTTTCAGAAGCCTGGATGCTGGCAGAAATTATCAAAAGGGTTCTAACAGGGGGAAACGGTT
Organism: Antennarius striatus; assembly: GCF_040054535.1. NCBI lineage: Eukaryota > Metazoa > Chordata > Actinopteri > Lophiiformes > Antennariidae > Antennarius > Antennarius striatus. The sequence goes on along the minus strand of NC_090785.1, from coordinate 2,045,657 downwards.
TGCCATTAATTTATGGTTCAGTGACAATGGCGTTGGCGTCACAGGCGCCATGAGCGCGTTGTTGTGTTGAACATATGGAGCTGAGGACTTCCTGTTTCTAACCCACATCTTCGAGATGCAGCTCTCCACTGGCTGGAAGCGGCTTTCTTTTTTTAAATGAAAGGTGTTTTTTTTTATTTATGGTGTTTACATTCGCACTTTCATTTGTAAATTAAAAAAGAAAAGAAAAAGCATGTCATTTAGCCTAACTTAACCTGAGCTAGATTAAAAAAAACACTTTTAAAGGAGGTTTTATTTAAATGAAACTACAGTTCAAAGCCTTTTAAGCGAATAAGTTGTCAAAGTGTTAGCGTTAGCTTTACATCATTTTGTATTTGGTTTAATTTTTAATGAATTAAGAGTTTATGAAACATTTTTATTGCTATAAAGGTGCAGCAGACTGAAATAATTACAGCTGTACAAATGGATCAGTGGGTATTATTAGCTGTGTTAGCTACACAGCTAAAATGAATGCTAAATCTTTGGTCTGGACCGAAATCAAATATTTATTGCAAATATTTATAATATTATGGTTACATGCTAGACATTAGCTTTTTACAGTACATTCACTGTGAACACATTCTTAATGTTAGCATTCAGCCAAAAAAAAAACCCCCATCTGTCTCTGCAAAAGTTTTATTTTATTGTGTTAAATGTTTTGGGTTTTCACTTACTGCTAAGTTTTCTTTTTATTTATTTGTGTATTCATTACAACACGAGTAAACAGTAAATAAGGAAAACCAATGGACAACATATCGGACTTCTAATTTGCAGTCATGTCTGGTTGGACCTTTAAATATACAACACAATACATGTAATATAAAGACGGATAATTTTGGTGTAACAACAGTAATTGAGACAATAATCATCTAAACTAAAAAAAAATACACCAGTGTTAACAAATTTGCTTCTTTTTTTATAAGACATTATTTAAAATAAAAGCCTAAATTTACTTAACCGCTTTAAGGCATTAACCAACGATCCAGATCATCTCCACGTCGCTCCATAGATGTTAGCGGAATGAGAGTAAAGCCTCTAGTCACGGGCCTACAGCGGCACAGGCGCACCATGCTACACAGGCGCGCACACATTGTGTTGCCGGGTCTCAAACTGGTATCTGCCTTCTATTCCAGTAACAGCAGGAGCTGAAATCCACCTCCACCTCGCCCACCGGTTAGTCAGAGTCACATCACTGGAGCTAATTGTCTTTTTGATGACTGAACAACAAACGGTACAAAGTCACCGTCAGCACGAGTCGCCAGTTGTTCCCTTTTGGGAGACTATCCTGGGAGGTGCTCCATCAGCGCCATGGCACATGTGGCGATGGGGGTTTGGCCAGAAACGCTCCGTGCCATCTCTGATTTGTGTCTGTTATTCCCTTCTGGCTGCTGCCGCGGTAACGGCTGAGCTATGTTTGGCGTAGTTAGCGCGCCAGGCTTTAGCATATTTGGAGGTTCTCTTTGCGGCGACGGTTCCTCATTACTCAGCTAATTGGCACGAATGACATTCTGTTTGTTTTTGGGGTTTTCTTATTAACTGGGAGTCTTTGTCATCTGAGGAGGCTTCAGGGGGAAGGTGAGATGACGGTGCTCTCACTTTGGAGATCGCCCTGAGCTGATTTGCATAACTGTTGACTGTAGCGTTTCTTTAAAAGTAAAGGTTCAAACTGGGTGACGCACATTGTTTACAGTGGCAGTGCTGAATAAATAGAGGCTACAGAAGTACAAAGAAGGAGAAAGCTGAAGCAGGCAGCTGAAGGAAGCTTTGCTCTAAAGCTGCAGCCAACAACAGAAGAATGACTGTTTCATCCAGCAACAAGTCTGTGGACATGCCCTCCAAAAGTTTCTCCCTGTGTCCTTCATGTCAGGAACTTCACTTATTCCTCATATTGCACTTTTTGACTGGGATTTCTTTCTAAGGATTCCTCTTTTTCTTCCAAATAACACACACACACACACAAAAAAAAAGCTGGATTGAAGTTTAAACACAAGCACTCACACAAAGGCTTTACCCAAATAAAATACACATTCTTCAATTGGACTCGGTTTGAGCCACGATTTGAGGCAGGACTTTAAATGAGACATTTTTCCTTTGTGTAATAGTGACATAGAAACATTTACAACATGAATTAATATTTAATTGGCTTGTTTTTTTTATTCTGCTACAAAAATAGAAGACCCTGAACCAGATGGTTTCTGTGCCTAAAGCTAACCACACTAGTTGACTGCCACTGGTTTAAATAGTTGTGATGCAAGAAAGGGTAAGCTGAATCACCCTGACAACCATCCGGCCAATCAGGCTCCTGGAAGGAGACGCCTACTCAGACTTGACATAAGGTGATGAAATGTTTAAACATATTCATTTGCAGAGATGCGTTTTGCCACCGTTCACACAAAGGACGAGATGTTAAAGCCAACCAGGGAATAATAAGTTACACATATTTGAATGGAGTTGTGATCCGTTTAGAAGCTGGAGTTGGAGCGTTAGAAGGAATGGAAATCTCGCCTTAACATGAAGCAACTTGAAACGCTGTAGTTACAGGATGACCAGGAAAACAATAGACCTCTTTCACTGCAGACATTTTGACTTATCAGAGCAGTAAAATAGGAAATAAATTGCCTTAACGATGGCTCAGCTCCATTAAGTGTCCCAGTAAGCCATGACTGTGAGCCAGCATGCACAATACCAGGAATGCACTCCTGATTAATCTTATTAATTACACCTATTAATCCCATCTCGCTCCAAAAAAGACCTTTTCCACAACCCCAAATCCAGGAGACGCCGAATGAATATGAGTGTGTGTGTTGACATGGCATGAGAATGAGATGAGGAGACAATACAGTCGGGGGATGGGGATGTGGATGTGAGGGGGGTGGGGGGGGGACCTTTTTTAAAATTCAGACACCACCTCTCTGAAATGTGCACACACCGTCCTGCAGAGCGGATTCCGGGGCATCATTACGGGTTTGACATCCACACAATGACGGAAATCAATGCTTCACCGCCCAGAATGATAATGCAATAATGAACAGCGGGGATAACTGGTGCAGCGGCACTTCACCCCCCACCCCCCCGTCTGAATCCAGGCTGAGTAATACGTAATTGACAATCATGGAACCCAGAGATACAGGAGTGTACGCACTAAATTGCAATCACAGTATGGGTGAGTGTGTGTGTGTGTGTGTGTGTGTGTGTGTGTGTGTGTGTGTGTGTGTGTGTGTGTGTGTGTGTGTGTGTGTGTGTGTGTGCGCACGGTGAAGTAACTCGCAAGCGAGATCAATTTCTGTTAGTCTGGGCGACATAAGTGGTACAAAACAAGGCGGCATCCGCACCCGATTTAGCGTGTCCGTTTATTTATAGAATAATGCTCCATTACGAAGTGATTCCATTCTCTCACAACCCGGAAAAATAAACTCCAGAAACTCTCTGATCGATTGTTTTTCTCCATAACGGAAACCTTGAAATGTTATTTTCTTAAAGAAAAATAATTGAAAAAAGAAACCGGTGTTAAAATTGTACTTTCTTTTTGTTCATTGTTGGGGTTTTACGGCCTGTAACGGCATTTTTATTCGACTCTCACAAGTCTCTTCAGGAGAAACGATAGAATAAAATCCTCTAAACCCGTAAAGTAATTGAGCATTTAGCTGATAAAGACACAAAAAGAGCTAAAATTAAATTTTATATTACAACTTCGTCCACCAGGTGACCAGAAACACGTCTGCGAAGGAACGGCTCATTTCCACAAGTTCACCGTGTCTCCTTTGACTTTTGGAGTTCAGTCAAACCCGATAGAGTCAGGAGGCGTTAAGTTGTCGCCAAAGCTCCGAGAACCTGGACTATTTGAGTCCGCATGGACCTGGAAGATCATCTGGTGGCTCGGCTTCATCAGCGCCGACCTAAATATCTGACCCGTCACAGATTGGTCTGCCAACCAGACGGCAGCCATCGATTGATCGCCTCTCTCTGCGCTTTTATAGTGCAAATATAGTAAAAATTCCATCAGCGTGTAGGAATTCATTGGTTTCTCATCATTATTTATAGCTGATTAAATTACCCATGAGAAGAAAACATATTTGTCCTTTTAACCAGAAGTGATAGGGTTTTTTTGCAAAATAAAAGTCTGGATAGAGTCTTAAATCATACATGTGAACAAAGATATAGCAGACAGCGTACTTCTTTATTTATGTGGGACATAAGTATTTTATCAGACGAGTACTTCCTGTCAAACGATGGACCAATCGTGGATGCTGGTTTTGCCTGCTTCTCACTCGCCGTCTCGCTCTCTTTCAGCCTTGTGGTTGAAATAGAGATTTGGTTTATTTAGCTTGCGTAGAACGTCTTTTCCTCCGATCAGAGATGGTGATAAATGTGTCAGGGGTTTGGAAGCATATGGAGATGAACGAGTGAGACGAGCCCAAATTAAAACGTCAAACGTTAATAGAAAAATTTGAATCTTCCCCAGCTAGCTCGTGCCGCTGATACCAAGGCTAACGGTAGAGAAACTAAATGTTCTCCATTTAGATTACTTTTTTTACTCAAAGCATGTGTTCAGTTGCAGTTAACTGATAAAATAGTAAGACATGCAATCGTTTTTCAGCTGCTGACACATTACGAGGTACGTTTCCTAATTATTCTGTGATACTAGCGTCGCTGAAAACGCCTCCAGGGAAGGTCACGCAGACTCCCTACCTCAAGCAAATTGAACATCTGGCGTCTCGGTGAAGCTAATTAATTTGATGAGAGTCAAAGGTCAAACTGGAGGGACTGTTTCCTGTCTTCTATCAACCGTCATCAATGTCGAAGTCTCGTTTCTGCACCTCCACAGCGCCCCCTGTTGGAAAACAACGTCAATAGCACTATATTGTTTTGTCTGATGTTAGCATCGAGCTTCTTTTTAAAAATTACAGACTCTAGCAGAGTGTCTGTGATGCTCATTCTCTTTACAATTTGAGTAAAGTAGAACCTCGACATACGAGTTTATTGAGATACGAGTCGTCGCTCTGTCTATATTTTTGTGTAACATACGAGCAAAATTCGAGATACGGATGGATGGATACAACATCAGTGAGATCGAATCTCATTCTTTACCACGTGTTGGCGGATGTATACAACATCAGTGAGACCGGATCTCGTTGTCGTTGGTGGAGTAAAGACGTAGCTCGTGTGTTCTCGTGACTTTTGCGTTTCTTTTCATTCTTTATCATTATTTATGTAACTTGTATGTAATTAATTATACACAGGTAAAGTCTGCATTTCTATTGGTTGACATAAATGTGTTTTGAGAAAAATGTGTTTGAATTAAGAGTCCAGTCGCGGGACGGATTAAACTCGTATCTCAAGGTACTGCTATACATCTTTGACTTAGCTTAACTGCTACTAGCTGCTGTTTTCCGTCTTGTGGCTTCCGGTCCGGGCTGCAGGTGTAATACGTCATCAAAGCGTCGCAGCCCCGTCCTTCACTTCCACAGACGTTTACACAGATGTGCGATTGAGCGCTGTTCCCGCCTCCCCTGCCCTTTCAGAGGCAGAACAAACGAACCCCCATTGTGCATTTACTGTGTTCCTTCTGTGGCTTTAATTGATGAAAATGCAGAGAAGAAAAGGCTTCAAATGGACTGTCAGCTTTCTGTTTTGGTTGCAAACTGTGAAAATGACAGGAAGCAGTTAAATGGCGAGGACAGAACGCTCCTGTCAGCTGAGGGAGGCGGGGTTAGTCCGATCACATTACCGCGTTTGACCTGTTGTAATATGAGAAATTGGATTAGCGCAGCTTTAAACGTACTATTAAAGATTAGAAAATCCTCACACAGGTCATTTCTGCAAAGCTGGATTTGTATGGCGGCGCTTCGTTAGCGATTAGTGCCGCCGCCTCACAGCCGGAGGGGTTGCGGGTTTGAACCCCTACCCCTACACGGCCTTTATAGACAGACGGATGGATGCAGCTGATTAATCGAGACTGCCTCGGGGGCATTAGGTGTTGGTATTTTGGATGTAAACACCGGGGCAGATGTAATCGAACATCTGGAGTCTTAATGAGGCTGATGGAGCCTCATTGTGGTAAATCTGGGGCCGCTCTGAGCTAAACCTCTTTTTGTTTCTTCAGCCTACATGTACTTTGTCTAGTTTAATTCCCACCCAGACTTCCTCTAGATGCAACAAACTATAAAATCATTAAGCCAGATATCTTCTGCCGACTTTATTTTCTCTGTACGGGTCGTGAACTCCTGTCCCTCCTCGCCAGAAAGCGGCGTTAGCTCCTTCAATACGGGCGCGTCCGGCCCAGCAGACGGGAACTAACAGCAACTCCCTGAAATATTCATGTCCCTGGAGAGAGTGTGTGTGTCTGTGTGTGTGTGTGTGTGTATCTGTGTGTAAAAGTGGTACAACATAACATCGAGCTAATGTGTGTACTGCACTAAAGCAAAGGTTCTCCCCTGTCTGGCTGTTTCTTTCTCCGTCACTGTCAACACATGACTTCCTGTAAACACAGACTAATGTACACAATCGACCAATCAAAGAGACTTTTCCAAGTCACCGTTAGAGTTAAAAAAAAAGACAAGATTTTTTATATATTGTGCATTTTTAATTTGCAAAACAACACAAAACAACGTCTTACAGCTAACAACGTTAGCGTTTAGCGTGTGCGTCATGTTGTTTTCACCTCTGAAGTCTCGTTTTCAGGCACTCTCTTCTTTTTAAATCATTTATTTCATTCATGAATATTAACTATAATCAGCTTCTGGACAATATGATCTCATTTAGATGACTATAATGTTTATTAGTCTATAAAAACGACCCATAAAAGGCAAACGAACTGAAACAAGGACGCTCCGCTGTCGTTCGCCTGGCGGATCCTGACCCTGGGATTGGTTGTTGGGTGTGTGTGTGTGTGTGTGTGTGTGTGTGTGTGTGTGTGTGTGTGTGTGTGTGTGTGGTTGACGCTGAGGCTTTGTGTGTACGCCTCCTCCTTTCATGTGTGTGTGACCAGACATTAGCCTGACCCGAAACACACCATCAAAACCGGTGGCTTGTGACTCTCTCCGGAAAGAATGCTCTGTTTATTCGCTTTCTGACATGAAACGACCGAACGTGTCGGTTTCAAAACGTTTGTCGGCCTCCACTTCACATTTCCTTTCTTTTTTTTTTTTTTTTTTTTTTTGTTTACGTTGTTTAGAGAAGAGCTTGTCGAGATGATTTTACGACCTTGATGCCGGTTGTTTAACGGACGCACAAACACACCCAGCTGAGGCGGCAGTTTGTGTTTGCAGTGGCGATAAACTCTATCACAGCGGGCCTTCCTGTTTATTGTTGTTTATTGTTCTGAAGCGCTGATGCATGACGGAAGACGGGAACCTGGAATATCATCAGATATATCAGACGGGATCTGAACCTTATCGTTTTAACCAGTTTACAGCCACACATGATAAAATATATCACAGCGGGGCCGTTCTGGGTGTTGATGGTTCACGTCAAGACGTTTTAAGATTCATTCTTCTGTGTAGTTTCTTCCTTGTGAAAGCAAATGTACTGAAATTAACAAATTTGTATTATGTCAATGTATTTTCTAGTAGTTTTTTTGCAGTTTTTTTCTGCAGATTAATAAAACAAAACAAAGCTAAACATGCGGTAAAAAGAGTGACGTATATACAACTGCATTATCAGCGTATATCTAATAATTATTCATTATACAGCAACATTACAATTTATTTAAAATTAAATGTCAGTGCAATCCTTATTTTAATCAGGTTTTTGTCTTCTGTTACACCTTCCTAAGGGAAATATCGACGTCTTTAGCGACTAAATGTTAAATTCACCTGTTGTGTCCATCTGTTGCGTACGCTGTGATAGCGTTTAAGCGCTTTTATACTAAAATAGATGCATAGCGTCGCTATGCAACATCTAAAAATAATCTCACCTTCATCAGTAAACCTGATTTCCCTCACATTGTCACATTATTCACACAACGCTGCACTAAATGTAAATATTTGGATGGAGAAACGACCCAAACGTGTGGTTTCCTTCTCCTGATGATGTCACAAAGCGTGAGTCTGCATCTCCGGTCAAGGCTGGGGTCACCTGACAACAAATGGCGTAATTACCCAAGGTACCAGCAGGGCTCCATGCATTCTTTGGTTAACCCCTCGCTGTCACACGCAATCACACAAACACACTCAAGTGTGAGCGGGTCAGTGAGGTCAGAGGTCGCTGCTCTATGTCCTGCACTCGGACCAATCTGGTGACTTAATGACCGCTGGAGTCGGTTATAAGACGGGTGGGTGAAGTCATGTGCAGTAAAAGTCCTCATAAATGCCAGGTAAAGTGTAGTGACGCCGTAAAACGGAACGTAAAGGATCTCAGTCTGCATGTGGACCCCAAAAAAAAAGTCGTATCAAACAAGGACGTCTTTATAGCACAAACTAGTTGAGGATTTGTGCGACACTCGGCGAAAACCATCGACTCGGCGTGTGCAAATCAAACTCTTCACGACTCTTTAACCTCATTTTAACACCTTTCAAACTGCAGGAGGAGAGTGGGATGGAATAGGAAATGCAAAATACTGGAAAAGAGCTCAAATCAAAAGATGAATTTCAAAAACAAAATCTGTCGATCCTTTCACGAGAGGATAAATGAATTAGTTAAAAACCAATTAAATGCTCTAAACTCATTAAATGTGCCACAAATAGACCTTTAAAACCGACATGTTCCTTCCTCTTTTAATTTACACGTGACTCTTAAAAGATTTTGAAAAGGTTGCCTGAATAAAATCTAATAAAGTCGTAAAACCCCAGGTGTTTATCGCTCTATTAAGGAGTAATAAAGGAGGTGTTCTCTGTGATGCGATCTGCCAGGAGCCATCGTCTCGTCTTCTGTTGACGCCGTTACTGGTGATTCATGTCGGGGGGGAGCGTGACGTCGTCTGGGGGCAAAAGTTTTATGCGTTTCAAGAGTTTCTGGATGGGATCCTCCCTTTAAACTCTCCTATGTTTGGTTTCAGCTTTTCCACTGCAGACTGCATCATTTCTATTGGGCGCAATTAATATTTTATCCCCTCCTTTAATCCTGCAGGAACGGTGGCTTTTCGAGTCGACAAATTGAAACAGCCAGAACTGTATCGCCTCGAGTTCCGCGGGCGTGAATTGTTTTCTCTGCCGCTGCCCCGTGTTGTCATTTAAATTGCTGCATTTGAAAGGACTGTTTGTTACCCCCCAGATTATTTTTTAAAAAAACACACAAAAAAACCCCCTCATTTAATTCCTGTAAATCCAAAACGAACGGCGGCTCCTCTGTTCCGGTAATGAGAATTCTTTATGAACTTCTGCTAACCTGGAAGCACAACGGGGACGCGATGGCTTCAGAAATATACAGATGATCTACCCCCACCCCCCCCTTCATCCTTCCCATCACCCCCCCCCCCCCACACACACACACACACACACACACCACTTCTCTCGCTCTGAGCGTGCTCCAGCGCTCCTCCAATGCATTTCGGAGAAGATTGCTCTGTCAACCCCTCTAAAGGTGGCGATTCACAGCGTGCCACTTCCTTCCCATCCACAACCAATATGCAATTATCGCCTAAAGTGGGCTCTAGCCTCCACCAGGTGCTGGAAATTGTGTGTTTTGTACAAATGCTATCCATTCAGGGTGTACTGACTTTCCCTCCCTCCATGCTATTATGGGCTTTTTATTGGTAACACACTATTATTCCTAAGCATGTCTAAAAAAAGGCATGTGAAATGACATGGTTTGGGTCCCTTCAGAATGTTTTTTTTTTTTTTTTTTTGGTGAAAGAAGGAATAAAGGATGGATGGATGCAGAACACACACTCACACACACACACACACACACACACGCACACACACACACACACACACACACACACACACACACACACACAAGACACACAAAAGGCCCACAGCCGGCTTTGGGTTTTTTTTTATTCAGCAGAATTTATTTTTACAAATGCACGACCCCGCAAAGTTTCAGTTTAATTTCCTTTGAGGGAAGGAAATAGATTGTGTTTACTCCTCCAAAGAAGTAAAGTTTTTACATTTCTATTTGTTTCCAAAGCCACACCAGGGGATTTATTACCATTATTATTATTATTTTAGGTGCAGACGGGAGCTTCAACTTTTACAAAAAGCTTTAGAAACAACTGCAAGTAACAACCACCAGTGGTGGAGGATGCATTAAAATAATTTACACAGACGTTACCAGACTATTAGAAGACTCTCTCACATAAAGAGATTAAAACGATCCCTTATTTAAAGGGAATAATCAGCAGCTGGTTATTAGAAGCTGATCAGAAACACTTTTGGGTTGTCAGGTTGTGAAAAAATCCTCCAGAAAGGAAACTTTTCTGAAACATGACTGGTGCTAGCTAACTCTAAGCTACTGCAACATTTCCACTTTTAAGCATCCAATGTTGAAGTCCAAATTTTCTCCCGTAGATTTCATCTTGCAGTTTGATGCAACTTCCTCGGTTTTTCGGCTAAAACAAAAAAACATAAAGCATGACACCAACCCATACATTTGTGCATCCATTGCATAGATGTAGGTCTTTGTCTGCAGCACATAATGTTCCTGTGAGCTGCGTTGAATGCGATACATACTAAAGTCATTTACATTTAGCCGTGTGGATCTGGGACAGTGACTTTCCTTTGTGTGCAGTTTGGAACAACAACTGCATTCAGACACACAGAGAGTCCTTATGGCTTGTTTATTTTCTCTGGAACAGCGGCTCCAGCCACGATGGCCGGCGGCTCTGAGACGCTTCTTATATATTAAGATTGTTTCTTGTGGAATTGTGAAAAAGCTGCTTCTTACTGGAGGACAGGGGATTTTTTTTTTCCCTTAAGCTGGATTGAACGGTGCTCACAGAGAGCCCAGATGGCCCAATCTGTGGATTCTGAGCAGTGAAAAAACAAAAAAACAAAACACTAAGCGAGCAACGGATTGAAGAGACAAACGTTTTTTCTTTTTCTTACGAGTTCAGCCAGAATAACGACTAAATATCTCCAAAGTATTTGGGAAAGGTTCGCTCCGGCTCCAAGAATTTCAAGGTTTCTTGTTGGGTTCCATCTGTGTGTGTCTGGCATGAAAGGACGATTCCAAGGCCAGGAGTTAATAATAACATTAACAGGTTGCATATGGACAGGAAAACTCTGAGTGTTATTGGATAAACTGCTCACACGCTCTTATTTTCCAATATTTTTCAAGTGCACAATTTAGCACATAATTCAAGTGGCTGTAGTTTTTTGCCCGCTGTGGGACAACACTGTGGGCCGCTCTTCATTTAATGTGTACAGTTTGCGCTGAAGTGTGAAGTGGCACAATAAATATTTCTGCAGATGCAGAATGTGAAGGTAACAATGTTTATTGAACTATAAATGGTAAAAGAATGAATAAACTAGAGTTAGACATTAAATGCGCACATAGGCCAGGAGACGAAGGATAAAACTACAAAAACATATTTTTATCCTACAGATTCTTCTTCTTTTTTCCATTCTTCTTCTGTTTTCTCTTAGAAAATAAAATAAATTATTTGTTGTTGTTGTTGTTTACTCAAGTACTACCGTGTTGGAGCTAGTAGAGAAATGGAGTTTTTGCATGCTTAGGGAATTATTGTAAGTAATAAAAAGATTCCTGGCGCTGCCTTAACCTGAATCCTCACCAACATTTAAATCAGGGGGTCTGAGGGCCACATCAGCATCATGGCTGTCTTCAAGGGCCCAGATGTAACTTATAAATGTAACTAAATGTAACTCAATATAATGTAAAACAAATGTAACTACTGAATTTATTACTTATTCGAGTTACAAACATTATTCAAGTTACAAACATTACAGTTAGACAGAAAGAACATGTTTGTGTGTTTCTCTGTTCTAACATGAATCCTTTTAATTTGTCAGGTTATTAAACCCACAGAACTCCATCAATCAAGGATCAAACTATCAATCAATAAAGAAAAATAGGACACTAACTTTGTTCACAATGTTTTTTGTCAGTTATAATGGTCTAAATTACTGCATTGTGGGAAATGTAGTTTTGCTCAAAGCATACTTTTGACCTCTTTTTAGACATTCGGACCCTTTTATGCTATCAGGGGCCACATAAGATGATGTGGCGGGCCACATTTGGCCCCCGGGCCTTGAGTTTGACACGTGATTTAACGGGTTCTTTCCTGACCTCATCCCTTCACCAGGTTCCCGGGAAATCCACCAGCAACCGACATGTCTGGGTGGAAAACACTTCCTGGAGGAAAGACGCGGCGACATCATCGTTTCCACGGTTACTCCTGGAAGGCTCGTCCCATTTCGGTCGCTGCAAGGTGCGTGTTTACTGTTATCTGCCACTCTCTTCCTTCGTTTTGGGGTGAAGGAAATTCCATCCGACGCTGCTGAAACATCTGGTAAAATAAAATTTCCCATCTTGGATCCGCCGAGATGGGAAAGCTCGGGGAAAAAACTGTTGGAGAACACGGAAGCGAGAGCCGGCGGTTTTGGCTCGCGAGTCGACATCCTCCGTGTTCCCTGCACCATCTGGTGATCTATTCTGGAGACCTGTGGGTGACATGTAAGGGGGGATGTGTGTGTGTTCAATGTGTCAAGTGTGTGTATTTGTGCAGGAAGCAAGAGGGAGACATATGGCCGGTGAACTCGACATCCGCATACATGGAGGAGGAGGAAGAGGAGGAAGAGGAGGCCGGGAGAGGTCTGTTAAACTGCTGCATCGCTCATTAAAAAGCTTCTATGTAGAGTTCTCACACCTTTTCTGCATCTTCACGCCTTCAGTTTTTCTAATGCAAAGAAAAAAGAACACGTCTATACAAAAAAAAAAAAGAAAAGAAAAACCATCTGCAGCCACAAGAAGTTGAAGATATTTGATATCTGTGAAATGTAAAACCATTAGTGGAGCTTTCTGCAGGCCTGGAGAGTCACTGAATATATCAGCGTTATGTAATCAGAATAAAGAAAAGAGGCGGCTGTATTCTGATGCAGTAACAGGAAAAAAAGAAGAAGATGTAATCAGATTACAGATGCATTTACAAAAAAAAAAAAAAAAAATCTCGTCCAGGTTGAGAGTAAAAAGCCTCAGAAAGAGACGGATCTGTCAACAGAGAAGACATGAGGTAATATTAGATTTGCTCGTATCATCACGTTGCCCGACGGGGAAGGCCAGAAGATGTGTGCTCATGTCACGTCGTCTTTCAGCTCGTTATTACGAAGGGAGTTTTGAATCTCTGCACTCGTCTTATCTCTGAATCCAGACGCCCCAAAGTCTGCTCAGACGTGTAAGCCGAGTGTGAAGGACGGCGAAGTTTGTGCAACGCGTGAATTAAACATTCTCCTGAGGCGGAAAATATATATCATAAATCTCTCCCCCACCTGTGACAGAAATTCTTTCAACTGATAAGAACAGAAAAAAACCCCAGAAACAAATAAGGGTTTTTGATTGGTTGTGATTTGAAAAAAAAAAAAAAATTTACCAATGAATTGAATAGATTTCAATCTGAAGGGACGAAAAGTGGGAAAAGGTAAATGTCTCAGATGGCAGCTGGTCAGAGATGATTTAGAAATGACAGGAAGTGGTGAGAAAGGAGATGCCGGTGGTGGCGGCGGCCGATGAAACTGCAGAATCTGCAAAGAAAGGCAGCGGCGGAAGGTGGATGCTAACATGCTAACATCAAATATCCAGAATTGAGACTTCACTGTCAATAAGTGCTTATATAGTATAGTTTTTAAAATTATGTAGGATTAAAGGTCATAAATGTAGAAAAATGAAAAATCACCGAATAAAACAGAAAAACAGGTCAAGTAGAATTTTGAAAGATGAATTCATGGTTTTTCTCCGGGGCGTCGTGGTTTCGTCACATGAGAGCAGAGTGAGAGGTCATCTGACTGTAGGAGTCCTCCATCAAAACATGTTTTGTGTCACTATTTAGGTCACTGCTCACTAGCGAACAACTTCATGAAAAGGGAAGGTTTGCCGGCAATGCACCACGTCCTGTGTGGCATGTGAAGCATGTGTTGATCGCTCATAAGGCGGCTATTATCCCAGCGCTGCTCCAGAGACGGAAAATGTCTGGTACAGTCGGAATCAAGCTTTCCTTTCCCAAGCTGTGAACAAAGAAGAGGCAAAGAGAATTACCCACAATGGGTGACAGGGTGAGATCGAGTCCCGGCTGGACTGTGGTGTCCCCTCTCTCTGATGGGAAAACAAAGATGAACAGAGCCAGAAAACGCAAAAGTAATGAGGGAGAGACCAAATAATACTGATTGACTACAAATATAAATAGAACAACGAGATACGAGTGTGTTTATTTGATATTCTTTGAAAGAAGGTGGTTATTCTGAGGACGTGACGTCCTTCAGATCTGAATCTGATGAATGGGAGGTCACTGATTGAAGGGAAACACACACACACACACACACACACACACACACGTCTCTGCTGTCACAGCAAACGACGTTGGGCGACCAGCGAGGTGAAGTCAACAGTTCTCGTATAATAACGGTCTCCTGCTGTCGATGCGTCGAGTCATTACTGGATGGCAGAAGCCATGCATTCCTAGATAACGTCTGACTCCCGACCATTCGCGGTTCAATGGGTTAAAAATAACGCTCTCCGCTGACGGCGTTGTGACGCATGGGCAACGTTTGAGCGCTGGGATGAGAAATCCTTCTTCATATTTGCTTAACCGGGTACTTAATTCGGAATAAATTCACAGAAATTGGCCTGTCAGACGAGCTGCAGGGAGTCAGAAGCTCGTGCGGCTGGGGGCAGGCCCTCTGCTGCTCCGCTGGTCGGTGACGGATGGTTTGCTCAAGGGCAACTGGGCAGGGGAATGTGACTCACGGCCTTCCCCTCGTTTGGCTTTACAGGTTCTGACATACGTGTGTTCATAGCGTGTACCCGCCTGGAAAGATGCCTGTAATCAACACAGACTCTATAAACCTGATCATTTTTGACTTGTTTCCTGTGAAATTTGTGAAAAATTTAAAATAATCCCACGCTGAAATACTCCTAGATCCGCCCCCCTTTTAGGTTGCAATCCAAAATCTGTTTCAAATTTGAAACAAAATAAAATCCAATAGAATTCAGTTAAAAACATCTGCTACGCTAACGCTGTGCTAATGCTAAAGTTTTTGGTGATGTAAATTAAATTATGGTAAATGTTTGGTAAGGTTGTGATTCTGTTTGAGGGAAGAAAAAAAGAGGATCTGGTTACACATTAAGTTCTGGTTAAAAAACTTGGGTTTTGCAGACACATCCACCACCACCACCACCCTCACTGGTGCCAAACTTTTTTGCACTTCTTAAAAAAATTTTTTTTATGCGATTATGAAAGCAGGAAAACAATCTTTGACGTTTTATCTGTACCTTTCCTCGCCCATGCGCCGTCATCCTAAGTTTTGTGGAAATCTGTCGTGTATTTTTTTGTGTAAACCTGCAAACAAACAAATCAACCTTTCAACCAATGGAGATCCGAACTGCGCCTCCTCTGTGGACGTTAATCAGCTTGGAGCTGACAGTTTCCCCCGGAACACAATGACAGCTTTCAGACCTCGAACAGAAGCATCACGGCTTGTGAGGACCCCCCCCCCCCCCACACACACACACACACTCCCGGACCCTCAGCCTCCCCCCCCCGACGGCCCCTCGCCCTCCTGTAGACAGCAAATCAACTGTGTCATTGGCCTGCTAATGGGAGGGATCACGCATGGCTGTGCAAAAAAGAGCAGGACAAGCTGTCAGCGGTCTTCTGACAGGTGCAGCTTTTTCCCACAATGCCTTGCGGCCTTGAAGCCCCCCCCCACCCTCTGAATCTCCAGCTGCTCTGTGCTGACGAGCCAAACGTGTCCATCGCCAGCAGACACGAGTAATTAGGTTTCCGCCAGCGCCTCACGCAGAAAGCCCTGCGATTGGCTGCCGCTCCCTCAGCTCCAATCAGACGTCGAGACACCAGCGAACAGGAAGAGCGAACGGTGATGCACGATGCTCCCACGGCCGATAACGATGCCTTACAATAACTGCCAAAGATCTCGTATAAGTGTAGGAGCGTGGGAGTGGAGGCGGTGTCGCTCACTCAGACCAACTGTGCAAAACAGCTCATCAGAACAACTATTTATTTCCACAGCGACGCTGCAGCGCTGCGAGGTCAGCGTTTCATCCCTTATTTACTGCGATGGAAGAGTGAGGCGCTGGATTGGGAGTAGATCCAGATAGGATGGATTTGTGATTTTTGTTTGAATGAATTGTGGTTGTTGGAGCTGCTTCTTTTGTGATTGGATGCTTGATTTATGCTGGGAATTCTCCTCAGTCGTGTGCAGACATGGAGGTTGTACAGCTTGTATATTTTTGTGATTATAAAATGGAACGGATCATCTGCAAAATGTAGAATAAAAACATAAATGTGAAGACCTGCATATGAAGCACAAAGGTGACCCCTACTGGAACACCTTAACGTCCTGCATGCACTCAGCTGGAGAAATAATTCCTCTCCATGGGCATTGATGTGGTTGTTTTGCTCTCTATGGATCCCTGACATAAAGCAGAACAGCTGGAAACGCACTCCTGATCCTAGACAACAGTTTGTTTTCAGAAACACTTTTTAATCAGTGGATGGAGGAAACAGGCGATTGGTGTTCGTCTGCTCCCTCCAGTTTCAAGACCATTTCATGTAAGTAGGGCAACAGGAAGAGTCAGAGTTTTTTTCCTAAAGGATGTTTGGAGCTCACATTCTACAGGCCAGAAGTAATGTCTTTGCTCCTGTCACTGAAAAATGTGGAATTGTACATCTTGCTGTGAGTATTTTCTAGGCCAGAGCTGCACGCCAGATTCACAGCGAGTCCCGCCACGAACAGGGAACAAATTTATCTTGGCACGTACTTTCCGGCTGCAGCAGAACACGACTTTTCTGCATCTCCTGGCTGTCGACTTGTTTCTGCATAACAAAAATTGTGATTCTATCCAGCATGGAGTGACACAATGTGTGTGTGTGTGTGTGTGTGTGTGTGTGTGTGTGTGTGTGTGTGTGTGTGTGTGTGTGTGAGCATGAAAGAGTAGCCGTCTGTTGGATGAGTTGTTCTCAAAAGTTTCCATTCTCTCAGATTTTGTGTAGAATTATGTTCCGTACCGGAGACGACACGCGGACCGCCGGTGTTTTTAAAGTTTTTAAAAGCTTGTTTCCACCGTGAATACTGCAGTTTCACCAAATAATGTTAATATGATGACATTAATCAGATGCTGCTATGAATATTTCATATTTCTACACGGTTATTTGTGAAGATATATGAAATTTATGCGCATTTTTTTTATTTATACAGGAGAATTTTGCTTGAAAACACTCTTTTGCATCATTAGCTGGCATGCTAACCTGACTTAGCAGCACTGGAACCTTCTACTCTCATTCATTCTTCTTCTAGATCCGGGTTTGATCCTGCAGCTGAGTGTTCTCCCCCCCATCGATTTTGGCAAAGTCCAAGCGGTGCTCAGCCTGAAGGTTGGCCGTCGCCACCTTCTGCCGAGCATCATGGGAAGCTCTCACCCCCTGCAGGTGTTCAACCTGGTCCTTCATCCTCTCCAGATCAGCCTGGAGCTCATAATTGTCCATTTGATCGTTGGTTATCTCACCGTTGGCGGTCAGTTTGTGTTTCTCTACAAACTAATGTCGGCCATCTTGCCCTCATCTTTTTTTTTTCATACATTTAAACTTTAATAATTTTTCTTGAATGATTCTAATAGTGAAAAAAATACAACAAATTCGTACATCTACAATTAATCCAACTAAATGAGGCCTTTTTGTCCTTGTCTCAGGGTGTCAACTTGTGTTGATTTTAGTATTTCACATAATTTCTCTGTCAAATTTTTTAAAAAGCAGTATTATTATTATTATTATTATTTTATTACTGATTTGCATTTGCTGCTCTTTTCCACGTCTTTTAGCCTCTTCGGGTTTAAATCTCTCATTCCTCCAGTGTTAGTGGGAGGTTGTCTCCCAGACATGAAGGTGGACGTGGCTGCAGGCTTCAGCCCTCAGCGCTAATCTAATCTCTGCACAGAGGTTCCAACATCCCAGAAATGGAGAAACGGCGTTTGTCTCAGCGGTTAGGGGAAAGCTTTTTGGAGGGAGGGATGAATACTGAAGTAGAACACAACAGCTGCCCTGACAGCCAGTCGTCTCCCACAATGCCCGATTCATCGGCGAAGACGAGGAGGCACATGTCGGCTTGACAGCCGTTTAGAACATTTACGATAAATAAACATTTTTTTGCAGTCGAGTTTCTTTTGTGTTTTCTCCCCCCAAAAGTCCTTTTTGTCACAGCTGAAGCTGACATCTGTATCGCAGCTGCGCTTAAAAAAAACCCCCCAAAAAGAACAACAAACCCTGCTGAAAATGGCTTGTTTTTTAAAAAAAAAAAAGCATTTAGAATGTGTGTGAATTCTTCCAGACAGACGTCATTTTAGATCTAGATGTTAAGTACAATGTTTTGAAATAGAGATTGGAACAATTGAAACAAGAGATTGGAGGCTTTTTATTTGACAGAAGAGGTGAAAGGTCGGAATATTAATCATCCATTTAAGAACAACGTTAAAAGTGAGACTGGATGTGTTGTCACGGTAATAAACTGAACCTCAAACTCTTTTCTTTTTTTTGGCACGATGAGGATAAATGTAAATGTGATGAATGGAAACAGATGAAACTGTGGTTAAACTTCCATCTGTAGCTTCCAGCTTCAGCTTCGGGTGTGTGTCCGAACCAGAGCAGTGTCTTTTTTAACCCATGACACGCGTGTTAGCGCTTTTGCTAGCTGAGACACTTTTGCTGGTGTCTCCTCCAGGAGACGGAGCCGGAGGTAGCAGAGATGAAGATGCTGAGGTTCTCTCTGGGAGTGACCAGGATGGATAGGATCAGGAATGAGTACATCAGAGGGACAGTACATGTTAGAGGTTTTGGAGATAAAGTCAGAGAGGCCAGACTGAGATGGTTTGGACATGTCCAGAGGAGAGATAGTGAATATATTGGTAGAAGGATGCTGGACTATAAGGCGCACTGTCGGTTTTTGAGAAAATTAAAGGCTTTTAGGTGCGACTTATATTGCGGAAAATACTGCAGCTTCTTTGTGTTATTTGTAATCAGTTCAGACAAATTTATACGAACGTAGAAGCAGAAAACCTTCAAATCAAACCTTGTAAGTTGGGTTAGCGTGTGTTGAACATCTGCTACTGAAGTCAGATTTATTAGACGGCAGCTAATTTGGCTATCAAACACACTAGCAAAGGTTACCCAGGTGTCTGCTTTGAACTTCATTATTGCTTTGCACATCGTTTTTCGTCTGCGTTACTAGACGGATCACAGGGATGACAGCTGTTGCCTATTGCAATAAGTTTACCCCCAGTTTTCCACCATGCAGCTCCGAGCTGTGGAAAGCGAAGACATCATCGGGCTATTAGACATGCATCACTCTGCCAGCTGGTTTTAAAGTCTTACCAGACCGACATGTCTGGTGGAAGCTCCTTGATCTTTTATTTTTAGTCGGAGCGTAACCCCACAGCTCGCCTACACCCCCCGGGGGCAACCTCCACCCTCCCCAGCCAACCACAGACGGTCTGGACTGAACTCATCTCTTTGCGGGAATGAAAAGGCATTTGTCTAATTAACAGTTGAGATGACTCCCTGAAGACCAGCTGCGCTCGGTGCACCCGCAACCACACCCAAGATCTGCCTACCCCAGTTGTAGACTATCTGAGTTATGTAACACGAGGCTGTGTGGATGCACAGGCCGTCGTCACCACCCTTGTTATCTGTTTTTTGGGGGGGCGGGCGGGTGGAGGTGGGAACTGTGGAAGCAACACCTTCATCACAAGACTCATCATTCTCATCTGTCTACCACATCTTGCCTTTAGAACACTTTCTTTGACACCTTCGCCCCTCTTTTTCATCATAAATCTTCCATTTGTCTTATTTATTTTGATATTTTCACTTGGGGGAAGTTGTTGGTGAGACATTTAATGCATGACATGTGTTAAAAGTATTAAAGTATTGGTTTTTCTGATGGCTTTAGTTGCATCAATCTCCAGACTGGTGTCGTCAATGCAATCTAGTCCTACATACACTGGTTTGTCTGACACAAACCAAAGCTAAACAGTAAATAAAGTTGTTTAAACAGCAGTGATGCGTCACTGATTGTACACCAATGAATTCTAATTAGTTCAATGCTTGAATGACATTTTGGAATGTTTTTCCACCACCTCTAATGGGGAAATTATTATTACCATAAAAATGAAAGTTTAGAAAGTGTGTATATATAAATGAAGGAATAAACGAATGGTGGATTATATATTATATATTATGATAAACATTTATTTCCACCTGTAAATCACAGATTGCTTTGCATATAGTAAATGAAACATTGATATTCCATTATAACAAGCACAGTTTAACAATTAAAATCAAAGTTCTGTATTAAAATTGACCTTACACCCTAATGAATAGCCGAACGTAAAAGAAATGGGTCTCGATCATCCCATTAATCTCTCTTTATCGTCTTATGAGATCCTAGGTTGTGATATTTCCTGTCTCTAAGGACTTTAAGAATTGTTCTGTGGCGCCGTCAAACTTTACGACTAAGTGCATCTTATTTTTCACAGATCCAAATCTGCACCGCAAAGCATCCGTCGTCGTTCCACTCTCCGATTCCCGATGACGTTCCCGATGGCACCAGTTCTCCACAGTCCTGCTCCCCGCCGTAGCTGTTGGGTTGGTCGTCCTGCCAGTACCTGAGAGACCACAGAGACGGTAAGGCTTTACCCCCCCACCTCCTCCGTTTGCTTTCAAACCATCAGCAGATGATGAAGTCAGCTAAAATCTCTGCAGATGCATTTAAGGTCTTTTTTTTCCTCTTCCTTGCTCAGCATCTCAGATCAAAACCCTTCCTCCGCATTTTCTACGACTGAATCGTTTCATGAAGAAGTAAAAGCAAAAATTCAGGGCTTTTAGTTCCTTAATGAAGTAAATGGAAGGACTGTTCATGGAACAAACCAATGTGTCGTCATGAAACTGTGAGATTCTTGGCTAAACGTCCTCACCGGGTGGTGATGGCGCTCCCGTCCACCCACATCCACTTCCCCTCTTGGTAGAAGTCGTTCAGACCGATCCAGGCGTTCTGGGTGGAGTTCACCAACCGGTTGATGAACACCTGTTGGCGTCACACACAGTTAGAGCGCCCTCTAGTTCATTTCACCTCAAGAAAGTAGTGCATCCCTGGGATGCGCTCCAAGAAAAAACTTGTGCATCCCAAAAGTAATAACAGAATATACTGTAGAAGCGTACGCAAGGATTGAGTTTTGACGATAATATAATATAAAATCTAAACAAACTGTTAATTTTAATGTTTTTATTAATAACATAGCGGTTTAAGTAAAAATAAAAAAGGGTAAAATTATGTATTTTATCAAAATGATAAAGCCTGGTAGTCATTTAAAAAGCAGTTTAAAAAATAAAGATTTGATAGTTTTGCTTTTCACTTAATAGTTTTCTTTTTGCCTTTATTTATATATTCTCCTGTGGACACTGCACCAAGATGACAGAACCTTCTCCACACACATTTCAGTAATATCTGTAGTAATATCTGTAGTAATATCTGTAGTAATATCTGTAGTAATATCTGTAGTAATATCTGTAGTAATATCTGTAGTAATATCTGTAATAATATCTGTAGTAATATCTGTAGTAATATTTATTTTTCTTCATTTACATTTGATTACATTTAATTTAAATTTTTAATTTAATTTAAATTAATTTTTAATTTAATTAAAAATTAAATTAAATATCTGTAGTAATATCTGTCTTTTTTTCTTCATTAACTTTAGATTGTTTTTTATTCTAGAAAACACTCATCACTTGCTTTTACTCTAACTTTTGCGTCTTTTTTTGGAAGCATGGTGATAATCAGCTTTTATTTGTATAGCGCTTGATCACGTCAGCAGACATTTCAAAGCGCTTTAACAGACAGACAAACCCAACAGGACTCTTATTGTTGCCCTGGAGGGTCAAACTAACTCCTCTCTCGCTGCGGCGTGTAAAACGCGCAGACGTCGCGTCGCCGTTTGGTTGATTTTAATAAGGCAGAATCACGCAGGTGAGTCTCGTGACGAGAAACTCGCGCGAGATCAAAACGTACCGACGATTTCCGGGTTTGAAATTTCAGTGGAGAATATTTTTTGTTGAATGGAAGTGCATTTAAAGCTTGCATCCAAAAGACGCGAGGACGCACGCAAACGGAGGCGGGTTGACTGTTTGACACGAACCTGCTCGTCTCTGCTGTCCACCACGACCAGATCGGCGCCGTTGGCGATGCATTCCTCCCTGCTGCTCGTCCAGTTCTTCTTCTCCGTGGAAACGAAATAACATCCGGTGTTGAACTTGGTCCAACCCGTATCACACATCCGACCTGTGAAAAAGTGAAGACAACAAATAAATCCTGCTGTACCACCACAAAAAAAAAAAAAAGTAGAGGTTGTATATTCAGGCTAAAGCGATGAGAGTCTAACTTCGTCTGACGGCGTCGAGCAGCGTCCTCAGCTGGTGCTCGTCCGTTAGCAGGCCGCTGTGATTGGCCTTCAGCTGCTCGTTGTCGCGCCGCAGCGAATCGTACCTGGACTGAAGGCGGGTTATTCTGCTACTCATCTCGTCGTAGTTTCGTCCCAACTGGTCCATGTCCCTCCTCAGCGAGGAGTGATTCCTCTGCAGCTGCTGGAGGGATGAACGTTGTTTGCTCTTCTCCTTTTGCAGGCCGTCGTATTCGATCCGGAGCCGGTTGTTCCTCGCCGTCACCTTGTCGTAATCGCTCTGCAGACCCTTGAGCTTCCTCTGCACGTCGTCGTAGCTCGTACGTAAGCGATCGCTCTCTCGTCTCGAGGCGTTGTAGCTCGTTCGCATCTGGTCCCTCTCGTTTTTTATTTTGTGGAAACCGGTTTGGAGTCGATCCCTTTCGTTGGTCAGGGAATCTAAGCGTTGTTGCAGCTTCTTGGTTTCTCCAGTGGCGTTGCTCAGCCTGGCCTCGCAGCTTTTCCTCTCGTCGCCGCCCTGCAGGGAATCGAGCCGAGGGCTGGGGCTGGCCTCCGCCGATAAGTGATGGACGGCTATCTCATCTGTAACAAGAAATGTTTGGATGCCTCACATTTAAAGCTCCTACTGAGTGGTTTTTTTTTTAAATCCAGAGTGGGAACACTTACAGTAAATAATCTGTCCGATGTTACCCGCCAGCAGGACGGCACACAGCAACCCAAGACTTACAGTCAGGCATCTAGACGGAGGCTTTCTCCTCTGAACATCTACAAAATCAAAAGCAGGAACAGCTCAAAATCATGAAGTTAATTATTAATTTCATCAATCCTTTATTTGTGCAATTTTTTATTTGATCAATTTTTTATTTTGTCAGCTTTTTTTATTTCTATGTGCAATTTTTATCCTCCGGGATTAATAACGCATCTATCTATCTATCTATCTATCTATCTATCTATCTATCTATCTATCTATCTATCTATCTATCTATCTATCTATCTATCTAACGCTGCACAAATACTATGTACAAGAAAAAGTTCAAATGTGAGTTATGATGCTCTTATAGCGCATTATGGCTGCTCATACACGCATAAATAGAAACTGTATTGTGTGCTAATGCTGTAATGCTACGTGCGTGCTTATAATAATAATAATCATACGTGATGCTGCATAGTTCAAAATGCATAAAATACACATCATGAAGTATATAAGTAGATCAGTATGTACTTGTATTGATTACGAGAGCGCTCTTCGCCCTGCAGCTGCCTGTCAGGTGATTATAGGTAATTATGATGTGTGAAATGGAAAAATGTCATTGTTCCACCAAAAACAGGTGTATTTTCATTAGCGGGTCTTTCTTTAAAATGTAAGTCACACCCTCTGTTCTCTACCTTTAGTAATGAGCTCTTCCATTGTGAGACTCTTATTGAAATAAACGTCGTTTTCCATTTCCATCACATCCATTCTGGTAATGGTCTCACGTCTTTCGCTGTGGAGTGGATATAAAACCGCAATCACAAATAAAAACAACCTCATTTTGTGGGGATTTTTACACTCTTTTTAAAAACCAGCATGTAAAACAACGATTATTTGTGCTTCCATAATCTATATTCTATAAATACAGAAACCCAATAAGACGCTGCGCTTTAATTAAAATCCTTCTCAGTTAATTCGATTTTTGCTGGCAACACAAAGGAGCTTTGACTTTATTTGAAAACTGTGTGCCAGAATCCATAAAATGAAGCTTGCGTGAGTTAATCCATGTGCTTAAGTTTAAATGGGATCATTTGATTCTGCAGCAATGATAATCAATACGCCTTAAAATACACAGTAAATTTGAGTTTGTTGAATCTGCAGAATATTTACCGTCAGATTTAAATTGGAAATAATCTATAAGTAAGCTCTTACCTTGGATCTGTGTGGGTAAGAAATCAAACCTGTGTCACATTTAGTTTTAATAGCCCTGAAAGTGAAGGTGTGTTCATGCAGAATCATTTATCTCCCAGGAAACAGGATGTTTGACTCCAGCTGAACTCTTATTTTGACAGATTTCAGGTAATTTTCGGCCAGAACTTTTTAAACGGGTCAAACTGAAAGTGAACAGCTGTGGTCAGTGAAACTGGGAGGTGGTTTCTCTCCCAGCATCCACACTCTCATCCTCCGTGGTTTCTCTTCCCTTTTCCCACACATCGACTTCGCACTGAGGTTATAAACGGGTGCGACAGGTCGTGTGACACAAAAACAAGTCCGTTTGAAGGGAAACAGCTTAATTTTTAAATGCCTTATAGAGCAGCTTATTACATATGAATTCTTCAAGTAATTTTTTGTAATTAAACCAAAAAAATATGAAAATGCTGTCTTTAAATAACCTTAAACAAACAGATATAGAGCAGATAATGTGGATTACATATACTGTTTATTTATAATTTAACAATATTTTTTTTGTTTTCCTGAAAAGTTAAATAGATGTGATTTAGTCGAATTAAAAGCATTTCCATGTGTAACCTATTAAAATTACCTCAACATATGTAATCGTAGTATGTAATGCTTTATATATTGAATAAAACAAATGATAAAATAATACCGATGATCCTCTGACTGTACCCTTTGCTTCCAAAGCACATAAAAAGTTATATGAATATTTTATAAATTATATTATATACATAAATGTGTCAGAATATTTGAGATAGCTGACACAACCTGGGAAAAAAAGTGTTCCCCATGGAAAATTAGATAAATACAAAACAGATGTAAAAAGATAATGACAGTAAAATTAAGTATCTAAAAATATAAAACATATAATAAATTAGTGATCGTTTTAGCTGTTGCCGGTTCAGCACGTCTTTCACTTAATACCAATAATTGGTAGATAATCAATAATAGTGTAATAATGTGCACCATTCTTACAGTTTACAGTAACTTTTTGAACGTCGAGGCCGAACAGAAGTTGTAGGTAAGACAGGAAAAGTCCTGACGCAGGTCTCAGATGAACGAGCCTCGGAGGAACTTGGATGACTTTCCTGAAGACTTTTTCTCCTCAACAGCATTGATTTGATGGGTTTTCAATTAGCATAGCTTCACATTTGCACGTCGCAGAGACAGATTAGAGGCGTATATATCGTTCGGTGGCAGCAGATGGAAGATGAAACCTTTCGATGGAAACATCTGGATCATCCCGAGGGGGAGAGGCGGTAAAAGGGTTTGTGCAATTGTGCATCGGAGAGATAGAATGTCAGAAACAGAGAGATAATTAAAGAACACGCTCTGAGCGCTGGAGAAAGATAATTGGCCACATGGCCGTGTCAGAAATATCTTTTCCATTCAGTTGTCGCCGTTTCCACATCAGAGTAAAGCCCGGACTCACAAGGGGCGTGGCCAATCATCCCCATGTGACAAGCGGGGATCGCGATGTGTGGGCCGCGAGCGATCGATAAGATCCGAGGAAATCTTTTCATATCTTCTTCGTGAATGGACAGTAATCCCTCGCTTATTCACGCTTCAAGATGCACAGCTTCACTGCAACGCGGATTTTTAGTAGGTGGTCATGTGATACCGTACGCACATGCTATTGGCTGACAGCATCCGGAAGTGCGCTGTGTTCCGAGACTCATGGAAACACTTTTTGTATATATAAACAGTATATAAGGGTGTGGGAAAAGGTAATACAGATATAAGCTGATTTATTATCAGTATGGAGGGGGTTCATAAATGTTTAAATTACCATAAATAATAAAATAACTCGTCGCCATATCGCAGAATTTTGTTTTTCGTGGGTGGTCCTAGAAAACAAGTCCCCACTCGTCTTGGATAAATCAATGTAAATTGACCTCACTGCTGCCCCTAGTGGCCAACGGGAGAAGAACAAGTCAGAATTCAAGAGGTACACTGTATACCCGTAACTTTTTGGTTGTTGTTGTTGTTTTTAAACCAGATTAAACCAGCGTTCACTTCACTGTACGAACCTGGACTGTTCCTGGGAGTTCATACTGATCCCATGTGGACTAAATTTTGGTTTGGATGTGAATCTGGTGTAGAAGAACCACCTTTATTTCTGGTGATGATGATGATAATCCAAGATAATAATTCTTTTTTTAGCCGTTGGGAGTCAGACGGATGTGTCGGATGTTTGGGTTTTTTTTGCGCCTTCACAAAGGATTTTTCTGAAAAGTTTAACAGGAATTTCAATTATTTGTCGGTTTCTTCAAACGGGTATTGATCCAGGTTTACCCACGATGCCGCTGCACACAAACCGACAACGTCTAGTTCCAGGAATTTAAATGTGTTTTCTCCCAACGTGTCGTGCTAATATTTAAAAGAAGGCCTCAGACGGGTGGAGACAAAGGGATGTAAGAGGCTTAAACCGATCCGTTGGAGGTTAGATCACAGCTGGATCAATGCACCGGACACATTAATAAGAACCAACAACCTACAACCTGCAAACACCCAATTTGTGAGTCGTGGGGGTGGAAGGGAATCCATAGTGGAGGACGACCCGTCTGCATCCAATTAACCCGACCAGAATAAAAGCCTCACTGTTGATTTTTCATGACAAGATCAATTATGGACATGTATTCTCTTCCAGGGTGTAATTAGTGGTGTAAGCATGGAAAGTCTATTTAAATGTGATATATTTATATTGTAAATGTTCGTCCCGACTGTCACTCAAAATAAAAGCAGGTCGGTTCAAAACCAGCAGTGGAATTAAAGCGTTTCATGCATTTAAAGCAGATGTGAAGCTGGAATAGTGGATTCGTCTGATCCAGATTGGAGGCACGTTTTCTGTTCTTGTTGACGATAGAAGTTTTTTTTTATGCAAAAGTGTTTTAAACATCAGTTTAAAAAAAAAACAAAACCATGAAGTTATTCCCCAATAAATTATTTTAAAATTATGTAAAATTACAGGTATGCCTCCGTTTACGCCGGTAATCGGTTCCAGGAGTTGTGTTGTTGAATTAACTCGATAATCATTCCCAGTTCTGCACTGACTTTACTATAATAATAGCATTTTCAATAATATTAATATGAATCTATTTTAAGCTGACAATTAAATTTTATTTTTTAATATGGTACAGAAAACACATTGCCGTTCTTGTGCTTTTAACAGTTTGCTCATGATTTTACGTTTTCAATATTTATGGCAGAAGTAAATTTAAAAAAAAATATTATTTTTTTTCTATAAAATTGTCGTATAATCAAAAAACAACATCAGCTGAGGTAAACCTGTACAGGCTTACTGGTGCAACTTTCACACATTTTAGCAGTAGTAGTTGCCCCTACAGCCCCGGTAACAGCCCCTCCAGTTTAACAGTTTAATGAAATGGTTTAAATAGCTTTTATTCCACGTTTAGCTGCTGGTTCATGTTGAGATTAGCCGTCTTGGATTATGAGATCAGGGGTGATGAAGTTCCTCCAACTTTCCAACTCACAACTTGGAATTTGGAAACTCTGACTTCCCCAGGTGGACTAGAATGAACCCAAACATTGCTAATTGTGGTTAGCAGCTAACACAGAGACAACAAAAATGCCTTAAAGTTGAAGCAACAGTAAAAACTTTTTGGAGATCCTGATCATCCGATAACTTTACTCTGAGCTGAGTTTCCATGTTTCCAAATGGGTGAGTCAAAATCGTTCTCCTCTTCCTCCTCTTCCTCCTCTTCCTCCGTTCACACGCCAACTTCAGGATTAATTTGTCAGTTTGAAGACGTAAAACAAGTCAATTAAATCTGTCGGACTGCGGCGGCGAGCGGCCAACGGGATTCAAAGCGTGGATTAGCAGCAGGAATAGAATGAGGAGTTTCCCCCGCTTCCTGTCTGGTGTTTAATTACCTGTCAGGTCCAATCAGTGGAGGAGTGAAGTACAGGAAAAGGATGGAAAGTTCTCACTGACGAATTAAAATAGTGATTGATGAGCAATTTTTTTTTTTTTAAACGTAATCTCATTCATTTTCATTCATGTAAATGAATGTTTTTAACTCCGTATCTTTGGTTTTACTCTTCCCTGTTTGGACAGAGCATTCAAGGTCCTGCAAACATGAACCCTTTAAATAATGAATTTCCAGGTAACCTTTGAGGTAAAAAGCTTCACGCGGTCTGGAGAACACGTCGTGCACTTCTCTGACACAATCTCCGACATCCGTCTCCGTGTGCAGATGTTGGCGATAATTGCGAGAACTCTCACCTTTTTTTCTCGTTGTGTTTTTCGAGGTGTTTATTAAGGTGCTGGAAGGAGGAAGTGCGATGTTACCCCGCTTTTCCCCTGCAAGGATTTTAATGAGCACAAACACACCGAGCTACCAGCGTGTTAGATTTATCTGCTCGGTCTGACGCAAGGAAATATAATACCACAGTAAATCTTGTCTTAAGCTTGCAATCAGTTTTTTGTTGACACTCTCTAAGAGGAGTTGATTCAGCGCTATGATAATTTTTCAGACGGTCTTCAATCAGCCGGAGTGATTTATTGGCTTGTTTTATATCAAGAGCTGTATGATTATTGTCATATAGTCAAACAGGGGCAGAAAAAATATTAGAGAACATCTTGACATGAATTATCTTTCTGGCAGAGCGTCACCGAAACTAAATTAAAAAAGGCGCTGACTTATCCGAGTATGCAATATTTGTTCCCCTCCTTTGAAAACAAATGGAAAAAAAAACAAATTTCCAATTTGCAAATTAATCACAAGGTTTTAAACAAAGTTATGGATCCAAAGCATGTCGATAAAGAATATTAAAAAAAAACCCCAAAAAAACAGAACGGCCCCTTTTAAGTAAATTAAACCCAAAATCTAATTCCAAAAAAGTCGTCAGAAGATCTGATCTCAAGGTTCTCACAATGTTAAAGAACAAACTTTATTTGGATCTGCCCCCATAATTAAACTTTTTTTTTTTCCCAGAAAGCAAACAAGAATCTCAGTTATAAGCTAAGACAGAAATCCTGACTGAATCAAGGGCGACGGTGAGGATGGGAGGAGGAGGACAGATTTATTCGGACCATCTGGATTGGAGGATGAGACACCTTGGTGCTTTCATTCATAATAAGCAGCATGTGAGAGGAAATCTTTATTGATTAGGAAGCAGACGCTGCGACAGATGCTCCGGTCATCCGCTGAAGAAACCCCTTCAGACGCCGCCGTATATCGTTTTGGCTCCATCCATCGCTGACTTTTACTCCTCCTGGTGTTAGTTTCTGGAAGCACTTCCTGCTGGAAAAATAAAAAAAAAATGTCTTTGTTGGTTTATTAAGACGAGATGCTGGTGTGTCTTATTTTATCGCTCGGTGTTGACTACAACCACACCACGCTCTGTTTCAGAGGTGCTTCCAGATGCCAAAGCGTCTCCTCACAGATAGAATCTGATCCGCCGCAGTCAAAACAAAAGAACCGGAATCCAAGGTTGAACCAGGAAGGGTAGAGATGTTGTTCATCTGAGTTCTACTTGTTGTTGGTTTCACCCAAGAAGAGATAGAACTACACAAGTTGCAGCAGTTTGGGCGTCCATTTCCACCATCGGTGATCATATTTTGCATGAAGCTTCAGAAATTCATTCCAAAGAGGTAAAGTTTGAAATACAGTGGTACCTCTACTTACAAAATTAGTTGGTTCTGGAAGAAATTTCGTAAGTAGAGACGCGTTTTCCATGCTAATGCCCTAATCCGTTCCAAACCCCTCAAAATTCAGACATAAATGTTTTATAAAGCATAAAAATGCATCAAAACATGTAACAAATACATGTTACAATTAGATTATTACACAATAAATGAGAGTTGCGCATAATGTAAAAAGCAAACCTAAATGATGGTCATTTACCTTTTAACTGCTGTCCTCATTGTGTTTTGCCCTCTTTGGTTCATGCCCTCTTGCCCCCCCATGAACAACAGAGTGAATTCCAGTCCTCCTTCTGAACTTCTCCAACCACCCACGCGACGCCTTAAACTCCTTAAACTTCCTTTTGTTTTAATAACGTGGTGATTGTAGATGCATTACGGCCATATTCTTTGGTGAGATCAACCAAACGCGGACAAAAAAACTAATTTCTTCGTCTTTTCTTTTCCTCTTTTCTCCGTCACTTTCTTGGGGTCCATAGTGAATACTCTAAAAGTTAATATATTTATGTAAAACTATCAGAACACCTCACGGGTCGAGGGCCGAATGACGAGGACGCTGCATAGAGACCTATCTAGAGGTCCCTCTTAGCCAATGGGATGCCAGGATGCTAGGTAATAGCCAATGGCAGAGCAGCTACAGTATCACAATCTTGCGTTCAGGAACCTGTATTTTTACCTTTCGTAACTCAAAATTTCTTTGGTAACTAGAGGCAATACTTTCCTGTTCCGGCGTTTTGTATGTAGAGACATTCGTATGTAGAGACATTCGTATGTAGAGACATTCGTATGTAGAGACATTCGTATGTAGAGACATTCGTATGTAGAGACATTCGTATGTAGAGACATTCGTATGTAGAGACATTCGTATGTAGAGACATTCGTATGTAGAGGTACCACTGTATTTGTGTTGTATCTCGCAGAGATACTGCATTGTCTACTCTTGCTTTCACGTTTATCCACGTATTCTCCTTCTGTGGCCCAAACGGATTCATAAATTCTCCACGGTCTGAACAGGCCTCAGAAATAGAAGCAGGCAAATTATAGTTTCTAAGGCGCTGAAATATGGATCACACAGACGGGCGAGACCAATTGCAATCTGCATAAATAAACATGAAAGAGGGATGACTCAGGCAGACCGCACTCGTTTGCCTACCAAGAGTTAGTTTTTAAGTAGCCGGTTGGGTCATTGTGTAACGACCAACCTTGGCAGACGGATAACGGGACCGATTTAGCTCGGACGTCGGCGCTCCAGAGGCACAAACAACACTTTGTTCTGGATAAATAAAGGAACCTGGCAGACATAGTATGAACCCTGTAAACCCGTTCAAACGAGACATCGAGTGCGGTTCTACCTCCAGCGGCAGGCGTAACACACCGGAGAGATCAAACGCCCCACCACGTGTCGACGCCCGGATGAGAACTGTAACTATAGCAACAAATAAAGCTATCAGGCCTTCAGTGCTGCAAATTTTAGAATTGACAATATTAGTCGTAGATCTTGAAGAAATTATTTACTTGGGTTTTTGTTTTATCGCCCCCTCCTGGCTGTTTTGCACACTGCAGTGTAGAATTAGGGTTACGGTTATGGTTAGGGGTAGTGACCGACCCGACAGTTGTGGGAACGTGCGAGATCATTCTTTTCACCTTGACATGACGAGTGGCGTCTGGTTTCCTGGATGAAGCGCGGCGGTGTCAGATTATTAAACCCACAGAACTCCATCAATCAAGGATCAAACTATCCAAGAGATCACGGGCCACATAAAGTGATGTGGGGGGCCACATTTGGCCCCTGAGATTACAATAATATAGTATTTGGTTGGGTCTTTGTATTTAACGGTTGTGCATCTCTAATGCATTTCAGATAGGCTGAAATAAACTCAAGGGCTGGAACCAGCCTGAGATCTGTGCCTGCAGAAAAAGTCAAAGAAACTAGACAAATGAAAGTCCTGCTGGTCCTCTTGTGGAACCTGAGGGGGGAGAAATGTGGCCTGTTAGATGCCTGAACAAAAACCTCTGCTGGCTTGGCCTCCGGGCTGCAGGACCCGGTGTATGATTACAGCTCCTCAGACGCCCGAAGCGGCGGCGGAGATGGGGTTGTGTTGTCCGCACTCCTCGCCTCCAGGTGTTCTGGAATCAGCGGGGAGCAGCTGAGCGTCTGATTGGCTTTGCTGCCATCAGACACGCCTCTCCCCGGGTCGCCGGACCACACAGTTTTGTTTACCGCATTCCTCTGGCAGCCGGGTGGAACTTGATTGACACCTGTGGCCGATGAGTCACAGGTCCGGACCCGGTTTCATCCCCAACCGAGCGCCGCCAGCAACAAGCCATCGTCACGGAGACGGGCTCAGCGAGATAATCTGACAGCCGTCCGACTCGCTGACCTCACACAACCTTCTCCTGCTTGATTCTCCACCCTGATCCGTCGTTCCAGAGCAAATATCCTCTCCTGGACTTCATTATATTTACTGCATAGAAACAGTTTCTATCGACTTCATTCGTCCCCTGACTCATCGTCATGTTTCCTCCCA
Organism: Antennarius striatus; assembly: GCF_040054535.1. Lineage (NCBI taxonomy): Eukaryota > Metazoa > Chordata > Actinopteri > Lophiiformes > Antennariidae > Antennarius > Antennarius striatus. The sequence continues at coordinate 2,012,920 of NC_090785.1, read as the reverse complement.
TCTTGAGGAGGAAAAAGTCCTGACTTTTCATTCGTTCCCTGTTCTGGTTCACGCTTCCCTAAAAAATGTCCAATTATAACCGAGGAACTGTAAGGAGGTGAGATGGTTCCGTCAAGCCCTGTCGTCCTGCGCTGAGGTGGAGTATGGAGCAGTCGGACCGGATTCTTCTTCTTGGCGTCACGAACCAAACAGAAACGAGTCTTATTTGCTAATGATAGCATGCTTTAGCCTAGCCTAGCCTAGCATGACTGAATTCAGCTAGTTTATAGCATCCCCATTAGCTTACCATTCAAAATGATCAGTGTTTAGTCTTGTCTTCTTCTACATCTTTGATGGTAGTGGAGTCATGCAAAGTGATTCCAAGACTTGTTTCTAAGCCTATTTTCTGTCTGGAACAAATGTTTCCTGTTCCTCCTACGCCGCATCAACATGCTAGAAGGAAAAATACAAAAAAATATTGCATGTGCTTATTACGCTTTAAAATAATTCCATCCCTGCATCTCACGAATCACAAGGAAACAATCCCAAAAGTAGAAAAATCAAGTTGACGGGATTTTTAGAGGCGTGACCAAACAGAGGTAGGAGAGGAATGTCTTCATCCCTCCACCGCCCTTATCCCCCTGAGGTGGGGGGGCTCATGCAGGTGACCTGGCTTACCGCACGGTCCGTAAAGCCTCGGGGTAGGGGGGGGATCAAACACGACGCTCCCGCCAGTCAACGAACCCACTGTTCCCAAGAATCCGCTGGTGTTTTTGTGTAAACAGTGTGAAAGCCTCGCCTCTAATTATACAGAAGAGAAGAGATTAGAGCGCTGACGGTTACCTGACTGAGTCATTTCATAGAGTCTCTGCTGGCCCTGGCCCAAACGCCTCCATTAAAGACCGCTGAGGACCAGTTCTGGTGATGGGGGGGTAGATAAAGTGGGTCTCAAACAATCATCCATAGTTACCTCGTGGCCCAGAACAGGAAAGCCACACCTTGTGATTCAAGCACATTATTTTATCAGTCACACTCTTATTGTTTGGTCAGAAAGGGACCGTAATGTTTGATCAGTTTGGAATTTGTGTTAATAATTACAAACTTTTGATTCAGCGAATGTCCACATGCATCAAAAAGGTCTGAACAATAACAGCGTTTTCACCTTGAGGAAGCTGTAGGTTCTCAGTTATCCAGGTCATGGTTATCCAAAGCTGTTTGGACCAGGCAAAAACTGGATGAAAGGTGAAATGTCTTCAAGAAAAATTTCTTAAAGTCCAGTGGAGCTTAGGAACACCTTGAGGTAACTTTCATCGCCGCTCTTGCCTCCCTGAGCGATTGTGATGTGAAGTTTCAAAGTAAAAGCCGCGCGTTTTCTCTGACAACCTGATTTTGTGTCATCGTTTGTAACGGATGACAACATCTTTCAGAGTCCACTGCAGGAAGATGGCACCCCCCCACCCCGTTCTTAATCCCTCTGACAAAGCTCCGATTGGCCTCTGATTGATTGTGCGTCCAGCTGCCAGTGTTTACAACCCCCCCCCCCCAACTTATTCCTGTCCCTTACTGAATGGGCGGTGGAACCAACATGACTTGGTGAAGTTTGGTGGACGTCTTGGATTGTTTGAGCTGTTCTGGGTTTTTGGGGGGGGTTTTAGCCTGTATTGTAAATTTTTGCTTGTAAACTTGTAAACAACTTCAGTTGAAGAGAGCCAGCACCAGCGCCGGTATCTCGAAGACTCTTAGAAGACTCTTTAATGTCACAGGGATGTCCTGCCATCAAAAAAATAACCAGCTACAGAGGAATTGAAAAGATTTTATGGTATTTTAACCTCATACTTGGCCCAGACTAAGAAGAATTTATACCGTATGATGAAATGGGATAAAAGTACGGCAGTATCAGATGAATATCCCCATTTTTTTGAAAGACTTGATTCCTTGAAAATGGAGATCGGATGCCGTGAAATACAAATAAATACTTGAAAGTCTTCATCTTGCGACAGAGCGGAGTGGTAAACATGTTTTTATTGGAGGAGACGCTTATTCAGGGCCCTGAGACAGCTTCAGTCACAGATCATTTGCTGGGTTGACAACACAACCCCAAGTCCATCATAACAAGTTTGATAAAGGACCTAAAGAGCCAACGGGAGGTCCGACGCAACCGGCGTCAGGGCGGATAGGGTAAACACCGCTTTCTTTCTTCTTATGGGTTTGAAACAGCAATCTGAACGGCAACAGACTGGAACCTCAATGTATTACCCAGACTGATGAAAGTCCAGATACGGGGGTGAGGATGTGGGGGAATGTCTTCCACTTCTCTAAAGTCATTTACGCTGAAGGGAGGAAGACGAAGAAAGGGATGCTGGAGGGTTTTCTGGTGTTCACTTTCGCTAATGAAAAATAAGATGTGCTTCTTTATGTTGGGACATAAAAGGACGCACAAAATGTACATTCTAGACAGCAATTCATGCTTCAGAAACACAATGGCGTATTATGGTTTTTGCCACTGTATGATACGGTGGACAAAAGAAGCGCCCATCGATGGGAACAAATCACAAACTGGCTGCTTCTGGTGTTGTTAGAAGAAAAAACAGATGAAATCTGAGATAAATGCTGAGTGCGGAACGATCCCTCAACCGCGATCACAAAGATCCTGTACGAGCGATGCATGTGATGGAGGAGACACCGTCGCCTTTGTGTTTGCAGGGCGAAACCTAATAGCGCTTTACAGAGAAAGACATCTATCTCCAGGAATGCACGAGCGATAAAAAGTGGATTTATGGCCGGTCGTGTACGCCGGGGGCGCCGTAAGCCGTGCTTTGTTGGAACCTAATTTACTGTCATTGTTAAAACATGTAATGCAAGTAAAGGATTTCACATCTCTCAGTGTGTTCAGACAAATAAACTGGATATTTCATAACCAGGAAATAAAAGATGGCGTCATGGTAGCCTCGTCTTGGATTGGAGGAATTATTGCTTCAATAAACTTTTACCACCATATTCCTCATTTTAGCCGGTTTTGTCACGTCGCAGAATTGTCATCCAATTAGACAACATGAGTTCACCACCAGTTTGACCTCCCTCTGGGTTTCCTCAATGCTAACAAGAGTCGAAATGGATTATTATGGGTTTTTTTAAAAGAAAATACTGATGTCATAATGTCATACAGAAAGTAAAAAAAACCATGTCTTTGAAATTTCAATTATTTTTCTAACCATAATGTGTCATCAAACACAATTGGAAACGTTACCTTTGCCTTTGACCTTTTGTCAAAATTCATTCATGCACCTGAAAAACAAGTTTAATATGTTTTTTCTGAATGGTTTTCATATTTATATTCTTTCACTTATTAAGCAAAAAAAAAAAAAATCAATTAGAATACACGACTGTCGTTTTTCGTAAAAACATTTCCCCCCTTGATCTGTAAGTAATACAGCGCTCCTGCCAGAAGGGGGCGGTAATACATCCACAGACAGTTTTCACCCACTCATAATGAATAAACAAGAATGATGACAACAAATAAAGTGGTGAGTAATGACATAGAAAAGTATTCTGCATTGATGACACATCAAGAGAATGATTGACTGCAGCCTGAGGTTAGCATCAGCGTCAGAAAACCCTAAAACAGCCCCCGCTGGGTGAAATACGACGTTTTGTCTGGTGTAAAACTGTGATTCCAACACGACTTGTCAGACATCTGTTAGTTCAAGTCACACAGGAGTGTCGAGCTGCAAGAACAGGTACAGTTTATTGAAGATATTGAGATTGGAATTAAGGTTCCATCTGGAGCGTGTCTTGGTGGGGGTGGGGGTGGAGTGGGGGTGTCAGTCTTCTGACAAACACAAACTATACCAGCAGAGGCGAAGGCAGCTTTTTATTACCCAGAAAGCCCGACATCTCCAAGGGAACATATTTTTAATTACAGACGTGACAAAGGAGACTTGAGGGAGTTCATTTGCAGCGAGTCTATTGCCCTCCCCTCCCCGTCTTGCCCCCACTGGAAATAGTCTCACCACACATCAGCTCGGGGTAGGAAATTCAGCATCTCCTGACCTCAGTGGAACTCTCTGCAGAAGCTCGCCAACTTTCAGGAAGATCTTCCTGCAATCTTTGGGTCTGCAAACAGGGGGTGTTCCTGGCTTAACCCCCCATTATAAACTCTACGGATAACTCAATGTGGTTCTTTATTCATACTTGAAAAGTCTTTCCCTGGGCGCTTCACAGGCAGCACAATTTGATCCCACTGTAACTGAAGAAATGCTTACGATGTTTAAACTTGCTTAATGGGGTGCCTCAGGGATTCATCTGTGCCTCCTCTATTTTTTCAAACCCCCCCCCCCCTCCTCCTCGCCACCGAGACACCATTTATGATATGCGATCACTGAATCAAGGGACACAAATCAAGGGATCGTGTCTCCCCCGGTGGGGGGGTACAGTGTGTGCTCGCCCACAATGAGCACACCCGAACACAACTTCTCTTTTTTCCACCGTCTTCATGGGTGAACATAACACTTTTGAAGCTATTATTTTCTGCCTTGGCACACAAGACATCCATCCCCTGGTAATAATAGAACCGCAGGAGGCATTTAAAGAGGTGGCTCCATGTACAGTCATCTTCTCAGACAGCTCCAGGCTTTTTTCTTCTTTTTTTTTTACGTGATACGCAGCTCTCACGCGGCCGCGAAGGGTTACGTAAAAGTTGGCCTCCGATTATACGTGCAACGATCCCGAAAGCCGTATCTTTACTTGGATACGTTAAAGGAGACGTCATTCCTGTCACAAACTCTCAGTTATCGCTCGACTCTGCAGCTTTAGACTCTCGCTAGTGTGTTTTTATAAAGAGGTCATCGATTATTTCGGGTAGACCAGAGTCAGACCAGACTTTTAAATAAAGTGATGAAGAAAAATGGGGAAGAAAGAGTCTTTTCAGCGAGTTTCTTGGTGTAATCCTCCACAAGAAAAGCCTCTACCTTCGTCTTCATCATCAACAAGTGGAGATAAGACGTGATCGGTCCGGAACCAAACTGAAGTATCCATGGATTTGATCGAATTCGGACTCTCGCTGATGCCGTCAGTCTGACAACAATCCCAGCGTTCCGTTCTGATGTACTATTATCCTGCGTCATTAATCCCACATCATAAACCCTCCTAAGTACAGTTTCCCGCGGCTGGAATGTGTTCACGGCGGTAGAAAATCATCAGCCCCTGCTGACACAGTGGATAATTTCTTCATTTCACTTTTTTGCCAAGCCATTGGCTTTATTTGTAACGAGGCAGCTTGGTTCATGACGCGCGGTAAATCTTTTAACACCTTGGAAAGGGAGTTGAAGGAAGTCTCGGCTCCACAGGGAGGAAGCTGCAACAAATCAACAGATCCCAATTCAGACATGTGACTTACCGATTTTAAATCGATCCATCGCTCTTCCAGCTCCTCCTCAGGCGTTCCCAGACTGGGTTGAACTGGGTTGCCTCTCATTGGAAGTCTTCCTAGCCTCCCAGTGGGACAATCTTGGAAGACTTCCAATGAGAGGCAACCGGGGGGGCATCAGATGGCCGGACCACCCTGGGCTCGATGGATGAGATCAGCAAGAGCTCAAGTGTGAGGCCCTCGTCCTCTTAAAGTTGGGGTTAGGGGTCAGGATTAGGATTAGGGTTCGCGTTAGGGGCCTCATGTCAACTTTTATCTCAGCATTGAATCTATTTAATCTCAACGTGGCGTCTTTGTAGCTTCTGCATCAGATGTGACACAGAAGCATCTCTAACGTGCGTGTTTGTCGTGAAAACACTCGCATGACTCTCCAAGCTTGCCTGTTTGCTCATGAAAACCTCACCAGTCATCATCCTCACGCCTGTGCTTTGGAAGGGCTTTTCAAAATAAGAGCCCAGGGAGTGGTGAACGTGAATAAACGGTCTGATGAGCGGCGGCGCTATTTGTCTCCGTCCTCCTCTCTCCTCTGCAGACCAGTGTGGAGTTTCATATTAGTTTCAAAGGAGTTAAGAAGCGCAGCCGCCTTCAGTTTTGTTTTTACATCCTGCATTAGCCAAGGACGACCAAGGAATCCTCCTAAAACTTACTTTATATCCTTATATCATTAATATTAGAAATTCCTATTTGAAATATGTGTAATTGTGCAGTATTTCCATGTAGATATGAGGCTATAATATCCACCATCTGTGTCCAGTCCAATCTGAGAATAAACCTTGTGGTAGTAAACAGCTAATTATCGTTTGGACGCCGTTATTTGACTCACTGATTCAGTCATTCCCCTCCGGACTCTCAAATATTTTGTTTTTCCCCACATTTACTTCAGCATGACTCCATATGTCCTCAGGATTTAACGGTTTGGGAGGGAAAAGGCGGTAAACAAACGTTTTCACCGAACCAATGAAGTCAGATGATTTAAACGAGACAATAGGGGCCCCTGCTGGACAGTTGGTGGTACTGCACTCCACAAAAGTGTGACGCGTCATTTTTCTTTTTTTGCTCACAAATCTCTAATATTCCTATTAGAACATATAAAATAATGTGATTTTTCTTTAATTGTGTGCAGTAGTTTACTTGTCGTCACCTTTCTTTTGCGGGGTCGTAGTGGGAGGAGCCTAACCCAGGTGACAGCGGGACAAGACGGGGTTCATCTGGGATCCAAAGGTGCCAAATATCAGCCTAAAACCTGTGCAAATTTTCTTTCTATATTTCACTATTTGATATTTTCTGCTGAACCTGCAGCAAAAAAAAAGTAAATATAATTGAATATATTTACCAAACTGCGTCCAAAAAACACGTCTCAGTTTCTATCCAGTTTTGCCTCATTTTAAGTTTCATTTTCAAGTTTTATTTTAATGCTTTTTTTTTCTCCTCGAAACTCTGATTGTCTGATCGCTTCCACCTTCCTCTTCCTCCCCCTCTTCCTCACTTTTGTGTCACTGTCTTGCATTCAAATGTTGTATTTCTGTCTCTACTCATCTTCCTGTTACGTTTCAGCACCGTTTTACCTTCTGTTTTTCCCCAGAATTCCCTCCTTCTTCTTCATTTTTACTTTTCCTGTGTTTAAACCTCCCTGTTTCCTGCAGTTTTTGTCAACATCTATGAACACTGTCTGCAGAATCGTGATTAATTCACAGTTAACCACGAGATCAGTCAGTGATCATTCTCAGGGTTTATATATCCCGTCGTCTTAGAATTACCGGATGGTTTCCGAGGTGAGGTTTCGGTCAAACTGGGAAAAACCAGACATCCAGCAGACTGGGAACGCAGACGTGTGTCCAAATGCTGCCTTCATCTGCCTCGACTGTCGGCGTTGAGTGTTTAAAGTTAATAATACGACAACACAATAAAACACGCCGCGCTGGCAGCTCCTTAAGTGGCGTCCTGAGTTATCCACTCATCACGTCTCCGTATCCCGCCCTCTTCCCTCCAGACGCGCCTGAGTGGGAAAACACTGCATGTTTCACCACCTGCTCCATGTGCTCTACTCCTACATTTCAATATGGCGGCGCTCGGCGGCGCCCCCGCCCTGAAAAAACCCACCGACTGTTTGGTTGGTTTGGCAAACGCTGCAGCAGATGATATCTCACGTAACGCAACCAGACGGCGAGTGATGTTTCCTCACGCTGAAATTCCTGCAAGCCCCCAGCCGGCGAGGGGATGGCGGGAAGACGCCAAGCATGCTGGGAAACAGCGGGACCTCGCATTAGAAACCAGGACGATTTAAAACCCAGAGCCTGGTTGAGCAAATACAGACGTGCAGCGGATTCCCATCACCTTTCTGGAGCAAAACTTTTCAAAAAGTCTGCTCCCGTCACCTCCTGCTGGCCGAAAGTGAAACCAGCAACTCCTTGTGAAGAAGTATTGATTCACCCTCCTCATCCTCCTCCTCTTCCTCCCCCCTGACCTTCAAGTCTGTGCAATGGAATGAAAAGTTCATCATTAGCATCTCCACTCTTGCATTTGATGTTTACGGCCCGGCTTTGACTTCTCCGTACGCTGGTAGGTTTTTACGAGAGTCTTTGATGGTCTGAAGTAATCTCATTGAGGGGATTTCACATTTCTTTTCTGGCATCGGTGTGAAATCCCCTCAATAAGATTACTTCAGACCGTCGGTCCACATTTGGAAACCAACTGGTTTCACGTTCATTCGAGCATCCTCATTACCCTTTTTGTCTCAGCTGCCGCCTGATTGATTTACAAGACGCTGTTTTTTTTAAATATTTCGTTCTGCATCGACTCCAAACTGAACTAAACGTTTGTTTCTCCATCGGCTGGCAGGTTTTGCTGCAGCAGAGAAAGTTCTCCGGAAGCTGAAAGCCTTCATCTTTAATGTGTACAGACAGCAAAGGTGGAGACTGTCAGCGAGGCTGAGGCCACTAGAGGGCGCTGCTGCATGAATGACACCAATGAACAGTAGAGTGACTTAACCAAAGGTAACCATTACTAGTTCTGTACTGGAATGTATTAGGAATCCATTTTCAATAATATTTATTTAATAGGAATCTTTTTTAGGATTTCAAACACTTACATCTTATTTTTTTAATGCAATACAGAATAAATTTTTAATTTTAAAATTAAAAATTTAGACAGTAATGTCACTGTCTCGTCTTCAGCAGCTTCTTCCTCATTGTGGGTCACGGGGGTTGCTAGTAATATATAGCTAATATATAGCTAATAATATATAGCGTATTGTGCAGTAACATTATGTGTTTTTAATGGTTTTCTAGTGATTTTAGGATTTCGATATTTGTGTCAGACAGACGTAAATTGGAGTAAAATAACTAAAACTTAATTTTTATTTTTCCATGTATTATTTTTTGAAAAGTGACGTATAATCGAGAACGACGGAAGCTGACAGATACCTGCATTTGTTCAAATAAGATATTAGTTGATGTTCAGTCAGAGGCCGGGATAAATTAAACCTCGATCATTTAGGAGATTAATGGTGCATCCTCTGAGGAGCAGGAATCCACCCTGCTGGCGTTTAAAGATATCATCACAACAATTCCATCTGATCACAGATCCTTTCTCATCTCATTCTTTATTCACCACCTGTCACGTGATCCCATCTACCTGTTTATACCTGGTTCATTCAATGTCAGCTCGAGTCAGATCTGAGTCGGAGCCGCCCAGGGGGAGAAGTGACAGCGCGTGGAAACAGCAGGGAGCGTCAGGGGAGGATCAGAGACGAGGCGTCTTTATTTATATCGCAGCATCCTGACGCTCCTGGCTCAGCCCAGTAATCAGGTTAGCTCACGTCTCCTGTGGGGAGTTAATCCAGTCTGATGCCACGTCTCCAACCCACACTCTGGATCTGGATCCGGATCCAGCTCTGGAATTCAATTACAGGACTGGACCCACGTCCTCATTTAGGTCCTGATTACAGAAGCCACAAATTGTCAAATATTAAACCTGTATAAACATTTATTTCTCCCTCTCAAAAAAAAAAAAAAAAAGGTGGGTCATAATTATCCTCCGGAATGTTATTTCACAGGAGGGATGAGGTTCGCGTCCCAGATCGGTCATAATCGGAGAGTGTGAACTCACCTGACCCGGTGCCGACCCCGTCCCTCCGCCAGCAGACATCCATCATACGTGTGATTACTTTTTTTTTTTGCGTCTTCTCCCACGTTGTAATCAATAAAAAGCAGCGCAAGAAACGCTCGCAGGCAGATTCTTCATTCAGACATCTGTTTTGTGTCTTATGTGGGAACGGAACTGAAGGAGAAGCGTTGAGAGCTGCCTTGTGATCCCAGATGCTCTGTAGAATTTATAAAGAGAACAAGATTTCTAATGTATGAAACACACAAAACTGAGGAAGAAATCACTAATTTAAGTTAAATTTAACTTATTATTCTTACAAAACCTTTATTTAGACGGTCATAATTAGTGTTTTACGCGTCATTTCTAGCTGCATTAGTTGAATTTTCGCATTTTCTGCCACCTATTAAAATCTATAGGAGAATAATTTAAATTTCTGCTCAAACCAAAAAGCTGCTGAAAAATAAAAATCATCTCAATCCGTCATGTAATACTGTGAAGTACCGCCATTTGGTCGCTGGATGGCGCCGCTCACCCGCATTACAGATCCTCATCTGTTGGCTGTATGCAAATATGTCACCTGTTATAAATGAAAGAAATGAGCTGTTAAACACTTAATAACAGTAATATTACAATAAATACACTTAGGATAAAATAAGATTGAAGTAATAAAGTTGAAATGAGCATGAAATATTTTAATGAGCTCACATTTAATCACGTTGTTGAACTCTAATGTGATTTTTATGTGACTTCTTCACATGTTGTGTTTAATTTTGTCATAATACACTCAGAATATTAAAACACACCAGTATTAAAGTGCTCGCCTTGATTCATGCGCCGGATCTGCGCTCATCTTCGGGTTTCTGAGTGGTTTTTGCGCATTGTTCACATCACGCACTGATCGCGACCGTCTTAATTCACGTTCACCTGTAATTACGCGCTCGTTACCTGTCTCTTTTGATGGACGTCTTCATCCACAGGCTGGGGGAGAATCAGCGCGCCGCGCCGCACAATGGAGAGGGAAGAGCGGTGGGAGGGCGCGCAGGAGCTCCGCTATCCAATGGGATCAGTGATGGGAGGGAGTTTGACCAACTCCAGCTTTGTTCTAACTTACTGGGACTCCTGAACACAATATGACCGGAGCGCCTGTGCCGTTATTCCACGGGACGGTGCGTCGGCTCAGCCGTCTGGACACACGGAGCTCCAGGCTTGCTCTCGGACTTTGGATCAACTTTTCCCTCCTCGCTCATCTCCAAAAGGCACCAGAAACGTCTTCTTTTCTTTTCTTTTTTTTCTTTTTTTTTGAGAAATGACATTCGAGGAGCTGCAATGAAACCGGGACTTCTTCCCTCCATTCTGAGGATTTTGTTGCGGTGAGACGCAGCGCTGCGCAGGATCCAACTTGTGGACTACTTTTGCGCGTGGAGAGAGACGTCGCGTGGATTCCCATTGACTTTAACCTGGATGTACAATGTTTTAACGACTCAAATAAAGTTGATGCATCATAGAGATGGACTCTGTCTGAGAAAGCTGGACCCGGATTACTCACCATGGCGCGCACCGGTAGAGGCGTAGGCTGGTTTCATTTGATTCTACTGATGTTATGGACTCTGTCACGGGATTCAGCATCCAGCCAAGTCCGCCAAGAGTTCCAGGTGCTGGAGGAGCAGCCCGTCGGCACCTACGTGGGCACGATAGAGACCAAACCCAGCTTCACCTACCGCTTCAGTGAGAACCACAAACTTTTTGCCATCAACGGCACCACCGGGGTGATTTTCACCTCCTCCGTGATTGACAGGGAGGTTTTGCAGAGTGATGTCATCAACGTGGTGGTGCTGTCCAGCCAACCCACCTACCCCACCGAGGTCAGGATAGTCGTTTTGGATATTAATGACAACTCCCCGGTGTTCCCGGACGCTTCCATCATCGTGTCCTTCAAGGAGGACGCCAGCAGCGGCAGGCAGGTGATCCTGGACACCGCCACAGATTCAGACATTGGAAGTAACGGAGTGGATCACACCACTTACAGAATAGTGAAAGGCAACGAGCAGAGGAGGTTCCGCTTGGATATTACAGTCAATCCCAGTGGAGAGGGCGCTTTCCTGCACCTGGTCTCCACTGGAGGCTTGGATAGGGAGGTGACTCCCTTCTACCAGCTCCTGATCGAAGTGGAGGACAAAGGTGACCCCAAAAAGTTTGGCTACATGCAAGTAAATGTCACCATCCAAGATATAAATGACAACCCCCCCATGTTTGAGCAGGATCAGTACCAAACCAGCGTGTTTGAGGATGCAGCGGTGGGTTCTAGCGTTCTGCAGATCACAGCGTCAGATCAGGATCAGGGAGCCAACGCTGAGGTCAGGTACTTTTTAGATGAAGGAACGCCGTTCCAGATTGACCCCAAAGCCGGTACAGTGATCATAAAGGAGGGTTTAGATTACGAGAGTAAGAAAGAGTACTCCCTGACTATCCATGCGATGGACAACGGCGTCCCGTCTCTGTCAGGCAGAACGGAAGCCACCATCAAACTTCTAGACATGAACGATAACGACCCGGTTGTCAAGTTCAGGTATTTCCCCACAACTTCTAAATTTGCTTCGGTGGATGAAAATGCTCAGATAGGAACGGTCGTGGCTTTGCTCACCGTGTCGGACTCTGATTCCCCCACGGCCAACGGTAACATATCGGTTTCCATCCTGGGGGGGAATGAGCAGAGGCATTTTGAGGTCCAAACGTCCGCCTTGCCCAATTTGAGTCTGATCAAAGTGGCCAGCGTGTTGGACCGTGAGAGAATCTCCTCCTACAACCTGACCGTGTCCGTGTCGGACAACGGCAGGCCCGTCGCCAGGTCCTCCTTCGCCAGTCTTGTTATTTTTGTGAATGACATAAACGATCACCCTCCCATATTCCAGGAAACAATGTACAGAGTAGATGTCAGTGAAGACATCCCCAAAGGCAGCTACATTAAAGGGGTTTCAGCAACAGATGGCGACTCTGGGCAGAATGCCAACCTCCGCTACTCTCTTGTGTCTGGAAACGCTTTGGGCTGGTTCTCCATCAGTGAAAACAGCGGTCTGGTTACCAGCGCTGCTTTGCTGGATCGGGAAATAGCATCTGAAGTTGTGCTCAACATTAGTGCCAAAGACCAGGGGCTGCAACCCAAGATCTCTTACACTAAACTTATAATCAACATCACTGACGTGAACGACCAGGTGCCCACATTTACCCAGAGTACGTTTCACGTTAATCTGGTGGAACACGCCCCCGCTGGTACCGAGCTGGTTGTGCTGTCTGCCACGGACGACGACCTTGGGGTCAACGGGACAGTTCGGTTCTCGTTCGACGCAGAGACTCCGGCCTCGGCGCAGGAGCTGTTTCGTCTAGATGCCATGTCGGGGCGATTGAGCACCGCCGCGGAGTTAGACAGAGAGGATCAGGCCTCCTATCTGCTCCACATCCAGGCAGTAGATGGAGGACGCCCTCCTCTGAGATCTGTAGGGAAAGTCAACATCACCCTGAAGGATATCAATGACAACAGGCCAGTTTTCTACCCGGTGCAGTACTTTGCCAATGTGAAAGAGAACGAGCCGTCGGGCTCTTACGTAACCACTGTTTCAGCCACAGACCCCGATTTGGGTCGGAACGGCACAATCAGATATATAATTACGGCTGGAGACTCTTCCAAATTCAGAATTAATAGCAATACGGGGAAAATTGCCACACTTGTGCCCCTGGATAGAGAGGAGAAAACCGCTTACCAGCTGCAGGTGACGGCAGCAGATGGCGGGGGCCTGCGTTCACACATCCAGGCTATCGTGACGGTAACAGTCATTGACACACAGGATAATCCACCGGTCTTCAGCCAGAGAGGGTACAGCTTTGTCATGTTTGAAAATGTAGGCGTGGGGACGGTAATAGGGACAATATCAGCCACCACTGTAGATCTCAACACAAATATTTCATATCTGATCACCTCGGGGGACCAGAGGGGGGTATTCACCGTGGACAGCTCAGGTCAGATCACAGCGTTGAGTCAGATAGACCGAGAGGAGCAGGGTTTCTATCAGCTGAAAGTTGTAGCCAGAGCAGGGGAGATCACAGGAGAGGCCTTTGTTAACATCACCGTGAAGGACTTGAATGATAACGCCCCTCATTTTATCCACGCTGTGGAGCATGTGAGCGCCGTGGAGAACTGGAGCACAGGTCATGTCATATTCCAGGCCAAAGCTTCAGATCCCGATGAAGGCACAAACGGCATGGTGGTCTACAGCCTCAAACAGAACCCCAAAGGTCTGTTTCACATCCACGAGAAGCGTGGCCTCATCACGCTGACCGGACCGCTGGAGGTTACCACCAGTTCTTACGAGGTGGAGGTCAGCGCGTCGGACCTGGGGGTGCCCAGGCACACTTCCAGCCTGGTCCTCATCATCAGTGTCTACGACGTCAACGACAACTCGCCTGTGTTCGACCAGCTTTCCTACGAAGTCATCATCCCGGAGTCCGAGCCGGTCAACAGCCGTTTTTTCAAAGTGGAGGCCACCGACAAAGACTCAGGTCTCAACGGGGAGATTATGTATGACATCGCCGGGGGCAACACGGGCGATGTGTTTGGCATTTTTCCAGATGGACAGCTGTACATCAAAACAGAGCTGGACAGGGAGATCCAGGACAGATACAACTTAGTGGTGGTGGCCAAAGACCGGGCTGTGGAACCGCTCAGCGCCGCCGTCAACGTCAGCGTGATTCTAGATGACGTGAACGACAACCGCCCCCTGTTTAACAGCACTAATTATGTGTTTCATTTTGAGGAAGAGCAGAAGAGGGGGTCGCTGGTGGGGCGTGTTTTTGCTGAGGATAAGGACTTCGGCCCAAACAGTGAGGTCAGATACACATTTGAAACTCCACAGTCCAACTTTGAGCTGAACGCCATCACGGGGGAGTTGACCAGCACGCTGCAGTTTGATCGCGAGTCGCTCATGAGACAAAGAGGCGCCGCTGTGTTCAGCTTTGTGGTCGTCTCGTCAGACCAGGGTCTCCCCAAGCCCCTGAGAGACCAGGCCAAAGTGCAGGTTTATGTTCAAGACATCAACGACAACCCGCCCAAATTCACCAAAGACATTTACCAGGCCTCCATCTCCGAGTCGGCTCAGAACATGACGCAACTGCTACGAGTCTCCGCCTCCGATGTGGATGAAAACAAGAACGGATTGGTTCATTATCACATTCCTGAAGGCAACGAAGAGGGACAATTCACTATTGATAGCAGCTCTGGGCAGGTGACTTTAGTTGGAATGCTTGATTATGAATCCACATCCTCCTATTCATTGAAAATAATAGCTGTTGATGCTGGAGCTGTGCCCTTGTCGTCTTCCTGTATGCTCAGTATCAGCATCCTGGATGAGAATGATAACTCCCCCTCCTTCCCTAAATCCTCACTAGCTGTGGACGTCCTGGAGAACATGAGGATCGGGGAGCTGGTGGCTTCAGTGACTGCCACCGATGCGGATTCTGGTCAAAATGCGGACATAACGTACAGCATCACGGCCACCAACAACCACGGCACCTTCAGTATCAGCCCCAACACCGGCAGCATCTTTCTGGTTAAAAAGCTGGACTTTGAAACTCAGTCTTTTTACAAACTCAACATCACCGCAAAAGACAATGGCAGACCTCCTCGCTCCTCTTCCATTCCTGTGGTCATTCATGTCAGGGACTTTAACGACAATCCTCCCATATTTACCCCTGGGGACATTTTTAAATCCATCCCTGAAAATCTTCCCATCTCAACCTCAGTTATGACAATTACAGCTCTGGACACAGATGCAGACATAAATGGGCAGCTGGAATACTCTATTGTTCAACAGATTCCCAGAGGAAGCCACTTTAACATCGACTCAAGCTCTGGGCTCATCTACACCAACAAGGAAGTGGATAGAGAGTTTTCCAATTTGTTCGAGCTGACCATCAAAGCCACCGACCAGGCGGTTCCAGTGGAATTCCGTCGATTTGCGCTGAAAAATGTCACCATATGGGTAACGGACCAGAATGATAACATCCCCTCCTTCGTGTCCCAGAACGCCCTGGTGGCTGAGCCCAACATAGTCATCGGCTCCATCCTGACAACGGTGGTGGCCTACGACCCAGACGAGGGGGCGAACGGGGAAGTGGAGTACGAGCTGGTGGAAGGAGACTCCAACACCTTCGTTATGGACAGGTATAGCGGCGATATCCGCCTGGCCTCGCAGCTGGTCCCGTCCCGACTGGTGTACACCCTCACGGTGTCGGCCACTGATCACGGCACCGAACGCAAGACCTCCAGAACGGAGCTGATGATCATCCTCCAAGGGTTGGACGGGCCCGTTTTCTCCCAGCCCAAATACATCACCATCCTCAAGGAGGGCCAGCCGCCGGGCACCAACGTCATCTCCCTGGATGCCTCCAGCCCGCGGGGCTCCATGACCAAAGTGGAGTATTTCATCGTGGCGGTTCACAGCGGCGGGAAAACCGTGGGGCGCCTTTTCACCATCGGGCGCAACACCGGAGTGATACAGACGGCGGCGGAGCTGGACCGCGAGCAGGGCTCCGAGCTTTACCTGGTGGATGTGTATGCCATCGAGGCGGACGCCAGCCAGCCCAGGACGCAGCGCGCCGAGGTGAGTGTGCTGATGATGACTCTCTCTGTTCTCCACAGGTGCTGGAAAAGCTACCTTATATTTCGCTCTATTGGTCCATTTGATCTGTTTGGCAGGAAAAGGGCATGAACTCACTCGCTGGCATGGGTTTTAGACATTTGGATGGAAC
The DNA here is from genome assembly GCF_040054535.1 of Antennarius striatus. Lineage (NCBI taxonomy): Eukaryota > Metazoa > Chordata > Actinopteri > Lophiiformes > Antennariidae > Antennarius > Antennarius striatus. Next base: position 1,996,614 of record NC_090785.1, on the reverse strand, counting down.
AAGTGTAATGAGATCAAGCCCTGAACTGGAAAAAAAAAGAGGGCGGGGGGAGGGTAGGAAAGGGGGGGCTGTCCGAGTCGCACATAAACCAGAGCCACCTATTGCATTTGTCTGCTCATTAATTAAATTCCTTTTTTATGCGTGGCTCTGTACTATATTAAATCCTAATATTCTTGGACATGAGTAATAGGCGCTTGTTCTTTGGCACGAAAACTTTATTGTTCCCATTTCCAAAAACAGTCATAACAATTCATTTTGGACATACCTCCTCTAATATTCGAGCAGTCTTGGGGGAAGAGAAATGAGTGTTGCATGTCTTCTATATTCTTATCAGCGGATATGAACCGCACAAATCAAAAAAGGATTGCTTTTTAATTTCCCTGCTGGAGACGTAAATCATTCAGGGCTGCTGTTTGGGGTTGAAGGACCGTTGATGTTTCTACAGAGTCTCAAGTACAAATGAAAAATGTCTTGGGCTGCAGGTCTGCATCATCAGGGCCTGTATTACTCTGAGCTGTTGAGCCCGGGGGCTGTTTTGACACCGGGGTGGTCCTGGGGTACCTTTATACCACCAGGAACTTCTCCACAGGCAATAAGTGACCATTAAAATTGGGTGACCTCTTAAGACTCTGTGAAAAGATGCTGAGGGCAAAGAAAGTGAAACTTAAGCTGCCCACTAGGTTTGTCTTATTCGATGCACCTTTTCCAGGCTTTCTCTGTTGAAAGAGGGAGTTATATTGTCTGGTGTGATGTGGGAACCCTAAACCCGGCGCTGGGTGGCTCAGACCTCGCTGCTAGTCAAATGAAAAACAGTTGTGAGTCCACACAAGTTCAACCAGGGCTTCAAATCGTGTGCGTTAGGCGTAACAAATGCACTTCTTGTTATTGCCTTTTCCGAGAACGTCCGAAGAAGGATGATTTAAGAGCTCCAGAATTAGCAGGATGTCTTTTGACAGTCGTTATTGATGCTTTTTTAACCACTGCAAGTATTGGAGCTGGAAATGCGATACGGCAGTTATTGGAAGATAAACTTCACCTATTATTGAAATTAAGGATTACTTGGCAAAATCGCGTTAGCCAGGTTAAGTTGAAGGTTTGCCCGAGCCTAATGGGAATATCAGATGTTTTCTCACGTTGCCTGCAGCCACGATGGCAATCTGCCCCCCTCCCTGCAGACTCTACCGTTGGGCTAATTAGAGAACGGAGTGCTCCATTCCCAAACCTTAAACTCTAGACCGGCTTCATGCTAAGCCTGAACTTTCTCACCCCTTGGAGAGATGACTTTACCATACTACCTGGCTGTGCAGTCAATCTCTCAATTTTTGAGAAGCGTGAGATTTAATAACTTGGAGGAATTCAAATGACCTTCCACATTTGGAAACGGCGGGCTAAAACGCGTCGGGCGTTCGTCTTTATGGGTTTTTCTTTTTTAATAGCAGAGGGGAGGAGGTCATATTCGCACTATTTGGATCTACTCTGTCAATCTCAAAGGACAGCGGGGTACAATAGTGTAAACTTTCAGACTTAGACTAATGTTTTTCCAGTGCAGTGTTTATATACCAGATGCCCAGTAGTAACTGGGGGATTATATCCACCCCTGGGGTTGTGACCCTTTCACATTCTCCATTTCCCATTTTCCCCATTGATTGGACGTCTGAGGGAAGGCTGGTGTTTTTTTCCTCCTCTTCTGTTATATACGCATGTGTGATGTTTTGGAAACTCTCAAACAAAGAGAATTTGGCTGGAGTCGCTTTATCGAAGGTCGTGATCTTAAACAACTGAAGGGGGCCCAGGTTGGAAACAGAGGCCCTAGGGTATTCTTGATGTCCTACAATTGATTAGCTCAGTCATTACACAACCCCTCGTAGACCCCCTTGTAGACGTGAAAATGGTATTTTCTAAATTTCTTCACCTCTAATGACATTAAGACTCGTCTTTTTTCTGATAACTGCGTACATCTAGATGTTGAATCGGTGAATCCACGTTTCACCCCAATTTTAAGGTCGACAAATCTTTGGAATTTTCTCATTTAGAGAGGTTTCTCTGACCCGTCGCTCATGCTGAGTGAATTCACACCATCGATTATCCCCGACCGCTTTAGTTGTCCAACCAGTCAGGGATGTGACAGCAGGAGTTTCCATCAGCTGCTAGAGGCGTGAGCAGGAAATGATAGAACCTTCAATGTTTTGGTTCCTGTGTGGATTCATCCTTTTGGCTTTGGCTGCAAAATATATTTTGGCTGCACGTTTTGACATCATTTTCATCCTTAATTGCACGGCTTGAATGTGGAAACAGAAAATAAAAGTAGCACAATTCACATTTTGCATCTTTGAAAGAAAAAGCTGTTGAAAACTGAATCACAAAACATCTTTAATTTTGTCTTTTAAATAGCTGCATGCTCATTTTTGACGTCATATTGCACATTTTTTTGCTGTGGATTCTCCAGAATATGGTGGAATCCTCCTTTAATGGAAGATTCCTTCTTCCTCCAAACCCTGCAGAGTCGACAGACCCTCGCCGCTATGTCTGTTTTCTAAAACTCGCTGTGAATCAAAATTGAAGTAGTTGGGGGGTTTTTTTTCTTTTTCTTGGAGAGGTCCTCGAGTGCCACATCAGTGGTTGCCCCCTCCTCTTAAAGGCATTGTTCTCCCTGCAGAGTAAACACAACCAGGGTGTTCAACAGGCCTTCCTTTGTTTTGCCTTCACAGATAAAGCCTCGCGCCGCCCCGAGCAGGGATCGGGAGGCTTTTGTTATTTTGCTGTCTGTGCCAACGTCTTGCTTTGGCAGATTTAGGAGTGCCCCCCCCCCCGCACCCCCTAGTCAGCCAACTCCCCACTCCTCCCCTCCCTTCACCATCGATGAGGCCTCACAACCTCAAAACAGCAGAGCTATTTGGAGTTGTGGAAGGGATGCTGAGGAGCACGATGTTTGTGGAGCTTCTTCTGAGTCCGTGAAGAAGATGGAGACTATGAAAAACACGAAAAACAACACAGAAAACAAAGTGTGCATGGTCATTAGAGGTCATTTAAAAAGCTTTGAGATGTCAAGATGATGTGAAAAAGCATGATTTAAGCTCTTATAGATGATTCATGTCTTAAAAATCACCATGCTAACACTGCTAGTATGGAGGCTTCGACGTGGGTTGTAAATAATTCTGTTCCAATCCGTTTGGGATCATCTGGAGATTTTGAGTACGATATAAAACCTCTAAAAGTTTTGTAATCTAACAAACTCCTGCTTTTCCATCGGCATTGTGGGTGAGGAGCTGACGACACCTCCTTTACCCCGACAGATCCACATCATCCAGTCTTTGTTCAGACGTCATCTGGAAGCAGTGTTGATTCACGCTGGAACGCTTCAGCCCGACTATTTTTCATCCTCCGATTTGCATCTTTTTTGTGTCTGCCTTGCTTTTGTGTTGGAGGAATCTGTTTGTCTCCCTCTCTTTGTTGTGGATCCGCCTGATTCATAAATCTACTCAGCAACCGACCTCAAATTGGCCGAGCTTTTTCCTCACTGCTCTCTTTTCATTTCCTCGTCTTTCGATCTCTGTGCGTTGGTAACGATAGACCTCCCCCCGATGTGGACTGGGGAAATTTAACTCGGTCATCTGAGGTGGCGTTTGAGGTTGTAAAAAGCCGGTAAAGCCGGGCGGGTCAATGAGGCGGGGAGGAGAAGGTCGTGTCTGTCTGGACAACATGATCCGGATGAGAGTATTAATAAAAAGTGAAATATTGATGACAGCGTTTTCCAGGAGGAAGGTCGAACGGTGATACCGATAGCCCCAGAGCGGGGCAGTAAGTGCTCTCCGTTGAATCAAACCGAGCAGAAAAAGAAACGGAATTGATCACATTTGAATTACACGCCAGTTTAATATTAAGATTTTCTCAGATGGGACGTTTTACAACAGCTGGACGAGGAATGAAGCGGAACGAGCGGCCTCCTTGTGTCTTATAATTCACGGTCCAGTAATGATTTTTACGAGTGTCTCTTCGCTTGTGCACATGTGCTTGGGAAAGCTTGGTAATGGTCCGGTCCGAGCGTTTTCCATCGGTCATCCGGGAGGCGGAGGTCCACTCCGCTCGGCCGTCCTGGTTGGTGGTCCTGGTAGTCCACTTTTTTACTAGACGTTCCCAATAAAAGTTGGGTAAACGTTCACCCATGCATACAAGCGAGCATCATCCCGCCGCCGAATGCAGGAAAACTTTCATAATAACCAGATTTGATCAAATTCAGCTCCGTTTATATTATTGTAATTATGTTTCTGTCAAATCACATCACTAGGATGCTTCGTGCAGATCCAAAGCAAACCTAAATGAAGCTGGTGGTTTATGTCTTCTCCTTTTATTACACCAGACTGTTTGTTAGTCTTCGCCATGTTTCATTTATTTTGCGGCGCATTTTAACTTTGTTTGTGTCGAGCCGCTGCTCTCCGACTCGTTCGACCACTTCAGATGGAGTGTTTCTCTATAGAGCGCTCACAGCTTTTACTGGAGTTATTGTTCAAACAGGCCGTCTCGCATTTCAACACGCCGGACTTGTTTCCCATCAGAACGCCGGGTGACCAATACACATTTATCAAACTCGGAGGGCTGAGAGCTCCTCATATTGTTCCGCCATGCCGTGTCCTGTAAAGTCAAGTCGAGCGTCATGAAAGTAACGATTTTTAGAAGCGAACTCGTCTGGTTACCCGCTACAGTCCGTGGTATTGTGCTGACCGCTTAAAATGTTCTTCTGCTGCGTTAAAAGTCCATTCCCGTTCCTTTATTGGATTTTCTCGGCCTTCAGCCATCACAACACCCACAATGCTCCTTAGAGCTCAATCATCTTGTTGCATCTCCTTGTTTGACCTGTGACCTCCAACCATTCCGTCAGCAGAAGACTGTCAACTTCTCTATAAAGATTCTAGGGTTAAAAAAAAAAAAAGCAACAGCTTGACAAAATATGGCGCTCAGCCTCAGTCTGTTCTATATCAGAGAACTCAACTCATTGTTTGTTCTACCGGCGCTCACAGAATTGACTTTGACATCGCTCCTCATTGTCGTGACTTCTGCGGCCAACTGAATTGTCCTGTTGTGGCGACTCCGCCCTGCTGCTACTCTAAACAGGTTAAAACAGAAATTATTCAAAGTCCATTTTTAACTCTGGTTTGCTAAATCGTGTTTAGACAAGGAATGCACATATATATTAAAAGGAAACTCGGCTCTGCGGTCGACTGTCCGCAGACGTCTTTTTATTTTTTATCCTTGCTCCGTCTGTCTCATGCAAAGTCAATGCAGGACCTGGGGTTAGAATAATAAATGAATGTGGCCGGGGTTGTGCATGCTCTGCAGATTTTTGCATCATGGGGTTTATTTTCACACAGGAGATACATTTCTCTTGTTGTGCGACTTTGATTGTCATGCCTCATTTGGGAGGGGTCATTCCGCACATGCTCTGACCAAATGCGGGACCGAAATAGCAAAAGAGCTTTTCCTCCTTCTTTTAGGATTAAAAAAAAAAAAAAAAAAAAGGAGACGTTTACCTTTCCTTAACCGGGCGGGGAGGGACGTCCGTCAGGGACGCCGGCCAAAGTTTCCAAACTTTACAGGCGGTCAACCGAGGCAAAGTTGATTGGGCAAAGTCAAAGGATAGGTTGTGCATTTTTGCTTAGCAAGTGCAACGTGAGGAAATAAATCTGTCCTGAGTATGACTGCATCCTAGAAGTTTCTTCATCACTTTTCTCCTGCTCGGCTCCGACTGTCCAGGAGCTATAAAATATGCCCAAGTCTGTCCAGTTTACAAAAAAAAAAAAAAAAAGTTCCACTACTTTCACTTCTAAAACGAATGGCGTTGGGGAGAAAGAAGGAGAGGGAATGGTTGATTTTGGCGCATTCTCTCTGCGGTAATAATGGATCCCAGCCACAGAATGATTTGTTCTTCCACGTGACTTACCGAGCTCTCTTGCATCAACAAACACTCAAACACATCCACATGTAGACGGCAGATCTTCATAGTTTTCAGGGCAGACTCTCTTCTGCCTCCTTGACCTGGCCTATCTCTCCGGGCCGTCCATCAGCGGCACCTCCAAAGTGACGTTTAGTGCGATCGCTTCCTCCGCGTAAACCTTCCCAAGACGTCAAACGAGGATGGCAAAGGATTTCTACACCATGCAAAGCAATCCTTAGCTCGGTCAGATGAATTAGGAGCTACATGGGAGATGGAGGGAGGAAAGGAAGGCAGGGAGGGCAGGAGGGGGAGACCTGGATGAGAGCTTTAGTGTCAAAGGAAGAGACAAGCAAAGATAGACTGGCACCAGAAAGCGAGAGCGGTGTTTTTGTTATCTCCCCTCTTATTTTATGAGTTTTCCATCAAGGGATCGACTGTAGTTCTTTCTGCGTGAGCAGCACACGCTGCAACCTTGTAAGCTGTCATTTAGCATTTTGTACATAACTAATTTTTTAGGTTTTTTTGTTTTGTGTTCTTGTTGCTTTATTGCTTTTTGGGGGCTTGCAAAAATTTGCCTCGCTCGCCGTGTCGTGCCGTGCGAGGTCTCAAACTGTGCCGCAGTCAATTTTGCAGCTGTTTTCGATTTTCGGAATTGAAATATTTCAGCTTTCAAACTGTCCCTGCTCGGCTTTTCCGACACTTAATTTCTATGGAAGTTGTTAGATTTTCAAAAATCATGCAAGACTGTTCGTCGTAATTCTGTTGACACCCGTCGTTTGACAGATCGTTGGACTTGTCTTAAGCTTTTTTAAATCCTCTGACGTACCCCGTTTAATCTAATGTGGTTTTCCTTCCACATTATAACAGAGTTTTAATATCGTGTCCCCTTTGTTTTTGGAATATGCTTCTTATGTAAAGAGGTAATTTTGGGGTGATGGGCGGCCAGACATTGTTCAAACTCACATAACATGTTACCAATACTCAATAAGTCTGGCACTATTTTGCAGAAATTCTAAAATGCGCAATCATGCAATCATAAAAATCATTGACTTTTGAGTTGGAATATTAATTTATTACTTATGCTAAAGTCTTATTCTAAGTCTGCATTGGCTAACATCTTGTCTAGTCTCCGGATGACCTGCCAGGTGATTCTCAGGTGTTTCTGTGCAGTCCTGAGGTTGAAGCGTGTCACAAACCTTCCCTACTTGTTAAATTGCCTTTGCACATCATCCTCCCATGGGTCGTCCTGCAGGAAGGCTGCGGTTGGTTGCTGGAGCACGTAGCCAAGTGGAAAATAGCTTGTGGTCGCCGAGACAATAACTACAGAGCACGAGCCTCACTTCGGAGGATTATTATCTCATTCAAATAGATTCCTGGATCGGAGTCAGCTCCACGTTTGCGTGGCCACTCTTCAAATCTGAAATCGGTGGGATATCGTGGACGTGGTGTTTGAAGTTTGAATGTTTCCAACTTTGCACGGTATACCGTGTGGCTCTAGCGAAGGCTGGCCATCCACGGCAAACAAAACACTGTGTTTACACGAATTTCCAACAACTGATCTCTTGTCAGAAAGAAGTCCTGGCTTGGAGTACCTAGCCATTTCGGTGAGCGCGTCCTTCCTCTCCCCTCTGTTTTAATGGAAGCCAGCTGGTGAGGGTTCTGGGCAGGGATTTGTGGGTCCAGTCAACGTGACAAACACTCTCGCTCTGAGCCTGGTCGGTACCCGAGCTGCCCTCCACGCCTCTGCTGTCAGAAGAAAGTTGTGTTTGCATTAAATTCAGTGAAATGCAAAGGAAAGAGAAGTCTGTCCAGAGTCTTCAGACGGCAGGGGAGAAATCCGTGGCTCTGGTTTTGATTACTTTTGTTCACATTGTTCTATTTTTACTCCCAACTTCTTCTTTTTGCCCACTCTGTGATTTTCCTATGCAAATGGGCGAAGTGGCCTAATTCTACCAAGGCTCCGTTGTGCTGAGGTGTAATCTAAGTGCTGTGTTGAAAGTCCACTTTCTCTTCAATCTGTTTTGACTTCGTGTGCACGCACATGTGCATGCGTGTGCGTGTTAGCACTCAAAAGCCTTTTTTTTTTGTTATTTTTTTACACCGTCCACCAAGCCTTGGCGCCATCTACTCATTTTTGAGGAGTTATCCCGCCTGGCGTCTCTGGCAGTGCCACGTTGCTCCTAGAGATGAATGAAAAAACAAAACCTACCCGCTGAAAATGAATCATCCAAAACTTTGTCTAAACTTGGCCGGCCTGCTGACGGAGGGATGGGAATGAAGTCTCCATCTCGGGACGCTGTGTTCTTGGGGTAATAGGGTGGAGACGGATCAGACATCCTCCTCCAGGTGGAAGAGCTTCATCAGCACCAACTGGCGTCCAGTTCAAGTGAATGGTTTTCAGGCTTTTCTGAGAAGCCGGTCTGGACTTGTTAAATTCATCTCCCTGCGGAGGCAGTTTGCTTTAATTAAAGGGGATCTTAGGAGGAAACCCATGTCAGGAACACTTTGCCCATCAGGGCGACTTCTCCTCCACTCATGGAAAGCTGAATCTGAGGAGGTGTGGATGTCTATATGACGGCCTGTTCCTCCTCAAGGTAATTAAACGCCAATTTGATGATTACGGTGATAGAAGCGCTTGCTGTCAGAGTGCAGGAGGGTATTTTTACCCAAACCCCAGGTCCCACTGTGATAGGGGGGTCTCAGCTTACATTACGGGAAGTAAAAGAAACACTGGATGAAAGTAAAAACCAAATATTAGCTTTATTTCAGCCCCAGTCTTCTGATCTACATCCGAGGTCATAAAGAATCCAGTTTAATCTTGACTTTATGAATATGCATTGAGTAATAACACATTTGTAACGATGTAGTTCTGTATGAAGGCATAGTTATGAGGCACTTGTGTTTCCAACATTGTTCGTCGCTGATTGGTCGGTTTGTTTGCAGAATTATGCAAAAACTTCTGGATGGATTTGCAGGAAACGCGGTGGAAGGATGGGGCACGAGCCAGGAAAGAACCCATTAAATGTTGGTGTGCGTCCAAATAAAGGGGCGGATCAAGGAATCTTTCCTCGTCTTTTCACAAGATAGGGCGTTTTTTCGGCATTTTTCCTAATGATGTAAAAATTGCTGAACAGATTTCCACAAAACGTTGGAGAGAGGTTTGGATAAAGGCCAGACAGGCTAAAAATACCAAAACAAAAAAAGTCATGGAGTGTTGTCCGGCCTTGGCGAGGGTACACCCTCCACCGAACGCCACTTGAGTCACATGTTAGACTATCTCCCACAACTTTGTAGCTGGTTTCAGAAGCGCTAGCTGAAGGGAAATCCCCAGAAGTTGCGTCTGCGTTCATACCTGCTGTGTGTGTGTGTGTGTGTGTGTGTGTGTGTGCGTGTGTGTGTGTTTGCGTCTCTGAGACATCCAACACGCCAGCTGCCGCCGCGATAATCCCCGCTCTCGCATGATCTCACGGACGATTCGCGCCCATCCCATGCAGTTATTCGATAATGAGCGAGCGATCCGATGGAGAGCAACACTCTCAGGACCTTCCCGATGAAGTGCGTGACCTTTGACCCGGGTTTGGCAGGACTGGAACGGAAGCGCCGCTTCTGGTCTTGGCAGACGAACAAACCCGTCTGTGTGTTTGAGGAAGCGGCGATTGCGTCTCATCGGACAGTGTTTGTGCATAAGTGTGAATGAAAGTGTGTGTGTGTGTGTGTGTGTGTGTGTGTGTGTGTGTGTGTGTGTGTGTGTGTGTGTGTGTGTGTGACGACGCTCGACTGGCAGCCCGAGTGTGAACTCCGCACGCTTCTTTTATCCCTCTGACGTCTGACAAGGCTGCGGCACCACTGGTAATGATGTGGTTATTACTTCCCATCATGCCTCGCTGCAGGCTGGCCTGTAAAAAAGAGCAGTATTTTCTCTTTGTCCTCATTGGCTGCCTGTAGAGACCAGCTCGCCGCTGCCCTCTGATGAGATACTTACCGACGCCCTCGTGGGACCTCATTCATGAAACGGGGCTCCAGCTTTATGTGATTTCATCACATTATCCTGTCAGACGTGAAAATGTAACCATGTTTACCTCCTTATGTCTTGGCACCGCCAGAAAAACTTTTTTCGGCAACGTTTGACGGATGTTGCGTAGTTGTGAAACAGATGGAAGAAAGATATTTATGTATTTTGAATGATATAAAAGAAAGGCTCACACAAGAATCTACCGTTTCCACGCCAACGGAAAGTTTTCTGGAGCAATTGGATGGCTCAGGTTCAGACTGTCTGCGGAAGCCCCATGAGCATATAGGGAGCATCAATGCGTTTAAGACGCTAACGGATGCCGACGGAATCCGACGTCCGTCATCTGCGTGTTTGTGAAACCCTTTTTTTTAGAAATGACACAATAGGTGAAAAAGTAAAGGAAAAAAAACTCTACTTTTGCTCTTTGCTCCCATCCTGTGGACAGACTGATGGATGTGTGGAAGCATTTAATGACTGATGCGTCTTTGTTTTCATGTGTAGAGCCTGAACACACATGAAAAGTACAGTAGTAGCACGAGATCCGGTCTCACTGATGTCGTATCCATCCGCCAACACGTGGTAAAGAATGAGATCCGGTCTCACTGATGTCGTATCCATCCATCAGACAGACGACTCATATCTCAAATAACTCGTATGTCTAGCAGCTCGTATCTCGAGGTACTAGTTTACCTCGTTTACATTGAAATCTCCCCTTTCGCCTCTAAACTAAGTTTCCCGTTACACAACGCGTCTACAGGTTTATCCACCAGAGAAGTCTCTGTTCAGGAACTGCTCCTCATAAACCACAGATGACAGCAGATCCGACTCCAGCAGAACTCTTGGTCTTGTCTGGGCCGCCCACCTCAGATGGGATCCATGCTGACACTTTAAGCTCAGAAGATGCAGACTTCAACTATTAAAACCTCATGAAAGACTCAATTTAAAATACTTTTTGGCTCTTCTGGAGAACTGGATCAGTCCAGACCAGCTGTGTGGACGCATTATTTATTTTTGTTGTCAGCTGTCTTTATTCCGTCTTAAGTATAGAATTTAATTCTGAAAAACAATCTGATGACATCACTGTCGACTACCAAGAATTAGCACGTAGCTGCAAATCACAAGCTAAGAAAGGTCTTTTTTACGGTAATGTCGCTAATGCTAGCCTGTTAGCCACACTATTTCTGCATCCAAGTGGCCAAAAGGAATTCATGCTACACAAAAAAAACACACAATTTCCCGATTAAAAAAACATGTTTTACAGCAGGATGACAACATAATGGAACAGTCCATCATGCTGTGGATGTAAAATGATGTAATTACAAAAATTACTGTGACCATTACTACTGAGAACTGCGGTTTAATGACCTTGAATAAATTTGTGCCTAAATATAACGGTAGAAGTCGACTCTGACTGAATTCCCCCAACGATAGAATCAAAGTAGAACTACTGAGATAAAGAACAACAAACCACAAGGTCGAACGATAAAAACAGAACAAAATTCTGAAGATATTTTTCCTTTTGAATTCCGAGTATCCTCTTTGGGAATCGAACTTTCCTTGTGGAATCAAACCTTAATATGGCGCGGGCATCGGATTTCAGGTCGTCTTTGAAACTCAAGATTTATTCCTGGGCTTTATACGAGACGCCCGCTGCTGCGTGAGCTCTTGACTCGGGCGCTGGGGGAACCGTGGTTGCCCCAGGCCTGGAGCGACGCCAGCTGTGGTCATATGGAAACGGTTTTCATCCCCTCGGCTGTGAAACTGACCGTCTGCCCCCGGTGCACGACTCCATATGGGGCCGGCGTGGAGGCGGCGTGGACGCGCCGCTGTTTGGTATTAAGACGACGACTCCAGTTGGAACCTGATATCTACCTCCTCCTCTACCACTTTTGGGGGTTGGATGACTAACAGGGTAAATGTCGGGGGTATAAAACGGATTTCAAGTTGATGCTGAGAAAATGCACGGATTTGAAATTTCTTGATTTCTAACGGAGACACCCGTCGGCGACGTCAAATACAGGAAACGTAATCGAGTATTTGGAGTTATTGAGGAGTTTTAGATGCATTTTCAATCCAAGGTGACTTTAGAAACTGACGTATTTTAGTTATTTATTAAATCGGCCTTCAAGGTCCTGTTTCCCAACAATGAAATTTGACTAAAATGCATTTTTTCCCCCTGGTTTTCACTCATATGATGCAAACAGAAACTGTTTCTACTTGCAGCTTTTTACTTTTGGTCTTTCCGACCTGCCGTAGCAGAGATGTATGTCTCAAAAGTCGTGACGCTCAGACGTTGGATTGATTTTCAATGAAGGAAAAAAAAAAAACATTCCATGAATCTCTCTCTTCAAAAAAAAAAAAGCGTTTTTCTTCCCCTCATTAATCCTTCTCCCTCTTCACAACATCAAATTCATATCATTACAACACAAATGAGCACCCCCCCCTCCTCCTTGCAATCATCGCCCCCATTGTCGACCTTGTTTACATCCGTGTTGTCCTGCCGCTCCTCACACATAGTTAATTAATTCCTACTCCGGCAGAAGTCCCGGGATGATTAATTTAGGGTGTATATGATTAAGACCAGCCTGGAAGATCAGAGAGTCTTTTTAATCCGTGGCACCAATGCTAATTCACCAACCAACCCCCCCCCCCTTGAAGTCCCCTCTTTTCTGGATGCTGTCCTGTCTCGTCGCGGTCCCATTCTGTCCGATGAGCCCTTTCCACAGAGATGGAAATGAGGTCCATCAATTCCTTTAGGGATGGGATGGACGGATCAGTGGACGGATGGAGGGAGGTGGACGGACACCCCCCGTGTGGAGCCTCCATTGAGCGGCGATTACATCGCCGGTTGGGGGCTGTAAAAACGCGTCTCTCCTCTGGCAGACACCAAACGGGACTCGCAGGAGTCTTTTCAACCTCGCCACTGCTAGCGAGGGATTATTCTTTGGGTTGTTATCCCATTATGCTGTAATGGTAGCAATTTTCTGCTTTGGAATTTGGATTTTTTTTTTTTTTCTGATGGGGAGGGATGGGGTGGGGTGGGGTGGGGGGGGGACACATGCCAGATAGTTCTTTTTGTGTCATCTGTAGTTTGTAAAACGTGTCAGAATATTTCCACGGCTGGTGGAAAAGTCGTGTCTGGAGAAATTTTCAAATCTCACTCGGCGATAATTCTTAATTCTTAAAACACATTCCTGGAATATCCCTGGTATTAACCACCCCCCCACCCTCCATTTTGAGTAATTGTTCTTTATTATCAAGACTTTTCAAAGTAATGCTCTTAACAGGTCATTAACTTTTTTTTGTTTTTGTAATTTTCTGTACATTTGCCCAAACACTAAAACCTTGTGTCTTTTCCGTCTGATTAGTGACACTTTAATAAAGTCGTTTAAAGTTCATCGGACTGAATTTTCCACCTTTTCTAGTGTTTCTATGGTCACGGGGGGGAAACGACCCGCATTCAGGCCTGCGCGCAATCTTTTAAATGCAAATCCCTTTAAAGCAACTGTGTAATTCCGTCTATGGAGACTCTCCTGACTTGGCTGCGAGAGAAAGTGTTTTTTATATAGGGCGACCACGGCTGTTTTCCTTTCTGTCTTCTTGATCTGACAGCAATTGACTAAGCCGGTCCTTAAGGCGTGACAAAAGTTTGGCAAAATCTTTACAGTCCTTTTCCTCTCCTCTCACCCCCTCCCTTGGCTAACTTCTCTTCTGATGGGCCAAGGTGGACAAAGCCTGTCCTTCTTTTCCACTTGATTGGGTCAGAAGGCTGAAGTTAGATGTTTTGGTTCGAGATTGTCTTAGCATTCCCGGCATCATGTTTTCTCTTTCTTTCCCCCGATGCCGCTGGGGGGGTGGGGTGGGGGGGGAGCTCGGAAAAGTATGTCGAATCGGCCACAATCGAATTATTTACGGTGAGCTCACAGCGAAGGAATTAATGCATTTTATATGAGGATGCCGAGTCCGAGGCAAAGTCCCCTCAGCAACATGTGAGAGAACTGCCTCTCTCTCTTTCTCCCTCTGTCTCACTTATTGAAATTATAGCTGTCAGCCACTTCACAACAAGGAGAGCCGGGGGAAGCAGGTCATTGACTTGATTTTCATGGGAAGGCTGATTCGGCCTTTCAGTGTCTGATAGGTCCGGTATTGACAGCCCTTTGCTCGTGGGGAGGGGAGCGCGCCACCTTCATTGTACCCACGGTTTGCTGAGGAAAAACAAGAGAGCACCCCCGAGACAAAGCCCTCAATGGGAACAGTAGCCCCTGTGTCCCCTTGCCTCTGACTGCTGCTGCTGGGAGGCTTGTGTCTTCCATTCTGGCCTCAAGTGCTACTCCCACCCCCTCTCAAACGCCCCGCCGCCCCCCCCCCCCGTCTCCCGCTCTTTTTTCATCCTGTCAAGTGGCTGCAGAGGTGTTGCAGTCTCATTCTCTGACCCCTGACACCCTCCCTCTGAGTCCCATCGCCTCCCAGCGCAGAGGTTGTTTGTCATCTTCATCTGGGGAGGGACAGGGCCCTCAGCTGGGATCATGCTGGGGGCCTCACTGGTTTTCAAGTAGGGGTTGGACTCTTGTGTCTTACTGTAATACAGCATGTCCAGTCACTTCTGGAACACCAGGGGACCCCCACCACTTCCTGTCTAATGATACTGACGCCTCAAAGGTGAAGATGAGGCTTTCAAAGACGGACGGTTTTGAAAGTGAACAACACCACGTCCTTATAAGTCTGAAATATTTCTAATCTTCCTGCACTGCTTCCTGGTTTTCCCGATAAAAACAAGACGGCATTCCAAAGAACAACAGCAGGAAGTCGTGCGAATTCAGAGCTTTTTAAGGGTGCATGTTGGTTTATTTGCCATCCATTAGACATTTGTGGAGGAGTTATCCCTTTTTTTAATGAACAAAACATTTTGTTTACTGACTAACACCCCCAAAGGAAACAGTTTTAAGGCTTCATGATGTGAAAAGACATAGCAGGAGTCTTTTAAGGCCAAATTAGCATTCAGAAAACCTTCTGATGGGCTAAATCGTCAACAGATTGACGATGTGTAGTTTATGTCACATGGACAGGGTGTATAAAGGGTGTGATACCAAAAGCCAACTCCACAGCTCTGGCAATAAACCAAAAAAATGAGATAAATATTGTCAACACTGTGACTAAAATATAAAATGTAGTCTAAGTCATGTCTGGAAGTATTGGCGGCCGGTCAAGTCCTGCGCTCCTGTTTTTACAATTTCACGTCGGCCATCTCCATTCATCAGTGTGTAGAACCCTGGTTTGGGTTTGAGGTTATCGGGTCAGTCTTATCAAGGCCTCTCTTTGAAGTAATCCCTGGCTCTGGTTCGCCCCTGATAAATACTGTATGTGGGCTCAGTCTGGGCAGACGTCCAGGATGTGTGAAGGATGAAATAATTTCTACCAGTGCATGTTCCAAAACACTGTCTAATAGATTGCCAAGGATTGCCAAAAATAATTTAGAAACCGGTTTGATGCTGCGTTTGCTGGGTGCAAACGAAGTCAAGGTCTCGACCCGGGAGCAACGCTGTCTTCCTGATTTTTTTTTTCACTCTTTCGGATGCAAAACTCTAAGGAATGAAATATTCTCTTGGAGATCCCTGTGTCATTTACATCATCCATTAACAAGAAGTCATTGTATTTAAGCTCAAACACCTTCAGACAAGACGGTACTTTTTAGCAATGAGGCGAGAGTGAAAATTTCATCACCAAAATGATGCATATAATTTATTTTCAAATTGTATTTCCATTTATTTTTCAACACCTGACTCCAGAAAATGATGCATTTTCATTTCAAGGTTGAAATTAGTTCAACTTTTACAGACATTTATTAACATTTTATTGCTAAATCTGCAGCCGTGTATAAAAAATTAAATCTCAAGAGAAAGAATGACACCATTAAAGTTTAAAACTGCTTTAGTTTTTTGCTTTTGAGGGGAGACCTGTGGGTTTTTACGAGCACAAAAAAGAAATACAACCGTGGGGGCTGAACTTTGACCCTTCCTGACTTGGTTTCCAACCACTCTGAACACTTTTTGACCTCTGACCTTCGGGCTCATTGGCTATCCCAGGAAATTGCCGCGGCCCCTCTCGACATTCAGTCATCGCCGCCTCCAGCGCCCTCCTTCTGACGTTTGCTGAAAGAGTCATGGTGAGACTAACGCTCAGAAATCATTCAGCGATGACAGAAGGGCATCACAGTACATGAATATTAGTTTCAGGACATCAGAACCACGATAAGCCCGACTGGTAACCATTAGGTTGTTTGAAACTGTAGACTTCAAAGCGTTTGCGGAGCGCTCACGTTAGCTAGATTCCCCCTTTCCCCGTCTTTCTTTCCTCTTGGTGACCACAGCGGATTGGCATGGCCGACTTCATACAGAGACTATCCTCCTCACATCCTACACACCTCCTCCTGCAAACCCCCCTCCTATTCTAATACCGGCTTCGTTTGAAGTGTGGATTTTCGGGAGAAGTGCTTCACAGCCCCTCCCAGCCAACCCCACACCCAAATCTGCCTATTGATGTATCCGGGGCCCCTGGCTTTCGTACGGGGATGTGGTCCTTCGATTTTGGGTCGTGAGCTCTTTATCGTAATTTACTGTATCAGGGAGTGCTTCTCTCCTGGTATGTGGGGATTGAAAGGAATGGTCATGTGCTGAACTGATTAAGAAGTCGGTGGTGACCCGAGGTTAAACCCTCAGGAGTAGGGGGAGGAGGAGGGGGTAAGAATACAAAAGCGTATAGCGGACGGATGGAGGTGGTAAAAATGGGTCGCAGGAGTCTCGGGAAGTGAAACTTGGCAGAAAGCATTCATCAACGTCGACCTTTTGATTGTCGTCTCAACTTGTTTTTGCTGAGACGCTTCTTCCTTATCATATTCCATTAAGTTGAGGCCCCCACCCAACCTCTGCCTCACCATTCAAGGCACCGCCAGACTGTTTTTCTAGCTGGCTTGTCTCCGGACGACTGGACTGAATTGAACGGTGACAGCTTTGCCTGGCAGGCGAGTTGTGCGGTACAGCGTCTGTATTGAGTCTAGGCTTGAGGACCCCCCCCACCTCTAGACAGATTTAACTGTTAGCTGAGGTTTGAAGGAGCGCAGAGGCCGCCCGGCGCTCCACAGGCCGCCGCTACCATGCTAATAGCGGCACAGCCTGGGACCGCCGAGATTACATGTCACCAGGCTGGGATGTCACAAACCCAGGAGGCTTTTGTTGCCTTCGGAGCCATGCCTGGTCAGTCTCTCCAACGGGTCCCCAACTGGCCAAACGGAGCAGGACAGAAGTAGCTGAAAGCCATCGGGCTTTTTTATTTTATTTGCAGCCTTTTCCGTAAAGAATCCGTTCTCTTATTGCGGGATTTCTGCTTTTCCCTTCCAGGGCTGGCCTCAAGTTAAATTGAAAAGCGCTGACCCATTTTGATGCTTAACTCCACCCAACTGAGGTAACACTATATTGCGTTTAATTTGGAAGTAAAAGGACTTTTATTATTTAGGTCTAAATCGCCTGAAGGGAAGGCAGATCGGAAACGCACCCCCTGCCAAATTGGTCTTGAGAGTCACAAGCGTGACGGCGGCCTTATCAAGCGTCTACCGCCGAAGTGAAGATGTCTCAATGCCGTCTTTGTCCAGACCTGTCAGTCAGCGTCGCGTGAAAACCCTTCAGAATTCAGCTAAGTTGAATTAAAGAGCAAATAATGCCCCTGAGGGTATTTTCACTTGCCCTGGCATGGGGTTTGCCAAGCTCTCTTGGGTCCAGCAGGTAATTCCCAGGCATTTCCCCTTGTTTTAGTTAAGGGGGGGCAGCATCTACCCATCTGAGGTCCGCCCATACTGCATGGTAAAGTCATCAGTCAGTTAAGGGAAAAAAAAAGACTGGAAAATTAAGTTAATGTGTGCAAGAGTGTCCTTAATACCCCATTTAGAAAAGATCTACCCCGTCTTGGGAAATATTTTAAAACAGGAGACACAAACAGAAAAAGGAATAGACGAGGCTTGTCGTCTAAAGGGTCCATTTAGCTCCTGGTAATGGGATTAAAGTTTACCCCAGGAAGAGACCAGTATCTATTAATTGTGAGCGTTTCCATTCGGTTCTATGTTTATATGGAGAATAAATAGAACTTTTGATTGTGAGCACTAATAGATGACCCCTCTTCAAATAAAACCACGCCGTTCATTTCAGCCGTCATCTCCAGTCGTGTTTGTTACCGAGCTTTTATGTCTGAAATATCCGTAACCGGGTGTTCGTTCCGGATCCAGCTGTAGAGAAAAGAGGCTGTGTATTTTTAAAATGTTCTTTTTATCTTTGGCGTCCTGGGGGCTGTTTCAGCCGTTTCGGCAGCTGTGATTAACGTCTTCATTCATGTTCACCCTCAGAAATCAAAAGGAATCTTCTTTTTTTTTTTCAAAGGGAATGCGTAATCTGTTTTTACCCTCAATCCCATATCGAGTATTGTTTTATCTGCCTGTTATTCTATTGATTAACAAAAGTAATCGTAAAAAATTAGCATTGAAGTGAATCGGCCAAAGAAGTTTCTGCTTTTAGGGATGAATCTCAAAATAGTTCATCCTTATTATTTTAGCCTAAAATAAATAGAATATAATGACACCAGGTGCTACATGTGTGTGTGTCCACCAATACTAAATGTGTGTGTGTGTGTGTGTGTGTGTGTGTGTGTGTGTGTGTGTGTGTGTGTGTGTGTGTGTGTGTGTGTGTGTGAGATGTCCTGCATTGTGAGGCCTCCCAGGCCCCAGTGGGACGTCGATAAAAGCCTTGTGCGACACTGAATCGCCGGCCTTCAGAGGATTTCCAAGACCCTGAAAGGCAACTGTGATAATTCAGGGACGTCCCAACGCCGGTGGTCCCCCCCCCCCCCGCCACCCCCACCATTGGCGTCTCTTAATAACTGTATTAGCAATTAAGGGCTGGGGCCACAATCGGTTTGGAAGCGCATCATCTGTGTCCTCTTTGACCCGACGTCATTACGATCTCACGTAAACGAGTCCAGATAAACGTCGCCCGGCGATACGTCTCCGGACGCCGTGTTTATTTTCAGTCGCCGTCCCTCGACGCTTGTGCAAGATAATAAATGAGCGGATCGCCGAACAGCTGAGGTTACAGATACGGGAATTTAAGCCCCGATTTCAACGCCTTCCGTCACGCTGAGCGATGTAGGGGCCTGGTGCGGGACCTTCTGAAGGATTCTGGGTAGTGTTCTTTCACAGGCGTGATTTAATTTTTGACTAATTCGCCGAGAGGATAACCCAGCTTTAATTTCAGAATCGTATTAAATTTGGTGTGTGGAGGTTTGGGGGCTAAATGACGATCATCCCTCATGATCTGTCAGCTTACGTCTTTATGAGGCTTCCCAGGGGCCTCTTAGCATGTTTGCCTGAAGCTGTTGCTGGATGAAACCCACATGTACAAGCTGAGCATGTGGCAATATCTGTCTGCAGAGAATATTTAGATCTGAAATGAAGCAACGCTACCGGCAAACCCACGTCTGCATCTTTACATGAGACTAAAATCTGGTTTTTAGTGTCTCTGACTGCTCTAGAAAATAATATGTGTGAAGAATCAACAAGAATTTACAACAAATTGAAGAAAATAGCTTTATCTCAAGAGTTTGTGACCTCCGAGAGGGTCCTGACATCTATTTTAGATTCTCTCCTCAGATGTTTGCTATTTATGACTTTAATCATCATTTGTCTTCCGTCTATTATAAATGCTTCCGTTTTTTAAATCGTCGTCTTGACTTTCAGGCCTCATCGGGTAACACGACTATCACACAACTTAAGTAAATTTAGTTTGGCAGTTAATGATGCTAAACAGACTCAATTACATTGGGTTGTGTTGCTACAAACCCAAAAACGTTTGGGGAACACTCTTCCTGTCGCCTCCGTCTCCTCTTCCAGTATTGTAGTTGTCATCCAACTTTAACTTATAGATGAACATACTGATTGGTGTGATGAGCTCTCCTCTATTCTGTCCTGGGGGGGTGGGGGGGTTCATCCTCCGATCCGCCGTCCACCCCTGGAGGCCCACGGTTGGGGATGTGTATGGTGGGGAAAACCAGGGATGACAAATAAAGGCTGAACCCTTGAATGGCAAGGTTCTGCTTCCCGTGGCTCTGTTTGCAGCGTGGACCCCGGAGGCCATAGCCCCTCCGCCCGGGGGGTTGTCAGTTACTGATGGCGCTGTTGTTGCTTCCAGTGTGAAGGGGGCCGAAGAAGCCCCACCACAATCCCACTCGTTAAATAGCATGAATTAATGAAGTGGCAGAGCTGGGAACTTCCTACCCCTGAGCGACTTGCAGGGGGAAAAAAAAAAGAGGGCCACTTCCTTAGCATTTCTATGGGCCCCCAACTTCTTTTCATCCTGTCGGCTTCTTCTCCCCCTAGAAACCCTCACTTTATCCCTCCCCTCCATCCTCCTCCACCCTCAAAAACGTCTTCTTCTGTCTTTTTTTGAATTTGAAGTCCTTTAATCCTCTGGTTTTATGCCGGGTTGGGAGCAACAGCCGATAAGCAGCAAAAAAAATAAAAAAAATAAATCAGAAATAAAATAAGATGGCTTCTGCAAAGACATTATATGTAAATGAAATTGCGAACGGCGGTCATGGCTAACGGCATGGAAAGTGGAGATAAAAGAACGTTGCAGATGTGAATGTTTGTGTTTCTGCTTTATTTTGGCTCCGTCGGTGAAACGGATCCCAAAAAAATGTTTTTTCTGGTGGCTCATTTTTCACTTAAGGTTCAAACTGTCTCAAACTTTATTCTCAAACTGACTCTGTGCGTCTTTAAATATCTTTTCATAAGACTCAATAAAAGTTTAAAAAAAAAAAAAATGCTGCAGCAGCAGGACAGCATTCCCATGGTGCATCAGTCTCCATTTTTATCAGCACCCCGCCTTCTTAAAATCCAATATTTATGGAACCGCTTCAGATTTAGTCGCTGCTTTATTCATCTCATGTTAGTCGTGATATTACCTGGTGTACGGGTGGATGAAGCCCAGCAGCGGTTATTCTTGAACCTTAAACGACGGCGTTCTGTAACGCAAGCATTGGGTGTTAATCCACGGAAAGGTTTGATCTGACCAAAACTTAAAGGAAGCAACTCAAAAGGAAACGTTTCTTGATGTGCGTCTCGCTGCCCTTCGAGGCTCATACTTGTTGATTTAATGCACACTTAAGTTTCACACTTAGAAAGTTTGGGATTGCTTGGAGAGAAGAAACACGTGGATTCAAACGCCCCTAGTTCTATCATTCCGTGCAAACGACTGGGTTTTATGGAGACGGATTGGCCTTTAGGCAGCGGCTGCACCTAGACCTGGCTCATCTCAAAGTCCTCCGCCACGGTCAAAGCCGTGAATCACTCGGACGTAGACCAAGGCCGCTTTGCAGATAACGCAGATCCCTTTGAGGTAAGACTGGTTGGCCGCCAGTTCCCTAATGGGAGCGTGTTTATACTTGGAGTTTTTATCTCCTGTGAAGGGCCCTCCGCTGCACAAAGGCTGGAATTCATCTCGTAAAAGCTCCAAACTGTTGTACAAAAATCCCGTAACTGAATAAATGAAAGGAATCAGCAGTCAAGGTGCGGCGGCGAGCCGGTCGCATGCAACCCAAATAACGGTCTCCGATGATATCTCCTCCCTGGACCGGGGATGCTGGGCTCGCGTCGCCATGGAGAAGGGAGTGTAAACACGACCTCGGAGTCTCGGCGCGTTCATTTTCGGGGCGAAAAAGCTTTAAAGACTGATCCCGAGATTTGATAGGGAGGTCTACATAATGCCCTCTCTCCAATTGAGGGGCATTTGCAGGGCGACTCCTTCTCGTAGAGTAACTGATGTAGACATGGCCGTGTCTGGCTCTACTCGTTTGTTTCAGGGCGATTACAGGTGGCTGTTTTTTGGTAATGCACAATTACGACTCGTCGGTTTGCTGTTATTTCAAGTGGATCGAATCTATTTCCAGCCTTGGATCGAAGAAACTTTCTCGGTCTTTGGCAAACGGACGCGTGGAGCCAAGTGACTTGGCACGAAGTGGATGTCGTTGCGCCAAAGTTAATATCTGAGGCACTTGAGTTACGGAGTGAAGTAGACGGACTTGACATTTACTGTGGAAACAGTGGTGAATAAACACATAGTCATATAACAAACAATAGCCTGGACCGTCTTGCGTTGGTGATTAATCACGTTAAAGCTAGTGATTTACACTTAAGGGGACGTGAACACACTCCGGTGTGTTAATGTGCTCGTTCTCTTCTGCTAGCTCGCGTCAAATAAAAAAACAAGCTGGTTTCATTTTAAACCGTTAGCTCATTTCAAATGCTAACAAAAACAACCGGACGCCATCCGTTTCTCAGGTGACACGAAAATATTTCACGCTCGTCGTCCATGTGACCTCCGGCATCCACGGTTTTTTTAGCGTTAGCGTACTAAAGTTAGCCTATCCCCCAAACTGCACCTGGCGTTTTGGGGGGGATATATTTGATTGATCTCTTCGTAACAGCTGGTTTCCTGTGCGACCCGACCCACCCTACACAGGGTAGATATTCATCTCTCAATGCTTATAGCTATGCTAAGCTTGAGCTAACATGACCAGACCCCTGAGACGGAGGATCCGCGAAACTAAATACGTTTCAAAACAGTGACTTTTTTTGCTTTCAAAGGCATTTTTTGATTTGTTCAATTCCCCAACCGGCTTGTTAGCCATGATATCACAGCAGAACCCCCCAGACGGATTAATGAGCCGGTCAGAGTTTGTTCCCACAAAGCACTGGGAAGTGACCAGCCCACCCCGCCATTGATGTCTGAAAACCAGAGGAGCTGCAGGTAGCGAGATGCTCAACCCTTTTCGACATGTTTATGAAATTAACCAATTAGACTGGTCTATCTCAGGCCGGTGAGATAGACAAGAGAAAGGGAAAGAAAGACCCTTCTATTCTTCTCAATCTTTCGCACGTTCGCCGGCAACCAAAGCGCAGCATGGATTAATCACTCTGTCTGGGGGAATGAATGGCCGTTCACATCGCTCAGGCCGGTTATTTACAATTTAGCTGTTAGACAATAAAACTCACGCCATGGCGTCTGTTCAGTCGTCCACTGTTCACCCTCACAGGCACTACTTTGTCCGTGTTTAAGCCGCCCCACACCCCCTGTTTTTGTCGTGTTTTTTTTCCTCTTCTTATAATACCTTTCTGTCCGGTTTTGTTTACTTCTCTCTCAGGTCTTTCTGCTTCCTGTTTCTCGTCTGATTTTGTCATTTCTGCCTCCTTCTCCTTTCTCTTTGCTTCATAAAACTTCTCTCTTATTGTGGTGAGAGGGAGCAGAACCAGATAATGAGGCGAGGAAAGGAACCGGCTCATTAGCATGAAGGAGAGCAGCGGATCCGTTGGACCGTTTTTATGACACTGAGTCAAATCAGCTTCTGGAAAACATTTGCATTTATACCAACATAAGGATCAAAATCTGGTTTAAGTTAAAACCTCTGTTTCCATGCATTATTTTATAGATAAATCTGTGTGTCGTCTAATTCGTATTATACAGTTTTATATATATACTGTATATACAGTATATACAGTATATACAGTATATACAGTATATATATATACTAATACAGAGGTATGCATAAATGGGAAAGTTTTTTGAAGCCAGTAATTATTTGTTATTATTTGTGCTAATGAATAAAGCAATTTCATAGTCAATAACAATTAAAATAAATTCACATCATGATGCTAGCTGTGTAGCTCCTGTTGCTAAATGCTACACAGATACATTTTTAGTTGCCATAGCTTGGGTAGCCCCGCCTCCTCTCTTGAATCCACCTATCAAACAGCAGCGTGCTGTCGAACAAACGAGTTAGCAGAGAAGCTAGGTGCTAGCGCTTTGACCTCTCTGACCTCTGAGTCCATCAGCTCACCACAGGGGGGGTCCATTACACTTCCTGTTGGAACGAGTCCAGACCGCCGTCCCGTTTGACCTCTTTACTTCCATTCGGTAGTCTCACGACGGGCGGCGGCGGCGGTCGCAGGACAGGGGCGACTTATGTTGCTCCATCCCCCCTCCCTCCATCCCTCCCCAACCGAGACTCAGCATTTACTACAAAACAAATAACAGGAAGCTGAACTGGCTGCGCCGAGAGAATCCAACAATCCCCACCCTTGTGTTTCAACCCCCCCACCTCGTCCTGCTGACTTGACTTTACGACCTCCTTCAGTCTCGTGTCGCCTCGGTCGAATCTGGCCTGAAGTGGTTTGACACTGAGCAGCGCCTCGGGGTTATTGTTCGCGTCGCTTTGTGACTCAGGGATCATTGTTTGTCCAGCTTTTTCCCCAAAAGGGAAGAAAAAACCAAAGAAGGGAAATAATTTGAGAAACAAAAGACGATAAAAAAAAAAAAAGAGAGATTGTTCCAAGGTGAGCGTTTGATTCCGATGCTTTATCCCTCGTCCTTTATTCGTACTGAACTAACAGCGTGGAAACTCTCGGATCTCCTTCGCAGAAGCCTTTTTTTTTTCCACGCAGATGTCCTCTCAGTAATTTGTAGAAGTGCTCTGCTAAAAGCTTTCCTCCTTTTGAAGCATCTTGCGCTGAAATGGAGAAAGCGACGGCGTTTGAAAAGCGTCAGCGAACTCTTCGCTGCCGTAAACAGACGAGTTAGTTGGTTATTTTATCCGTTATAAACATTCTCTCTCTGATTGATCATCCCGGCAGCTGTTGTCTCCAAACTCACCCTGGATTTCATTAAATATTATCTCAAAAAGTTCTCGCAGCATTGAACTCGAATTCTCTCGCGCATAGCGGGACCTAGCGTTGTAGCTTCCTAGCGCCAGGGCGGCGGCGGGTCGCGCTGTAAATCCAGCGCACCGGTTGTAAAGCAGATTTACGGACGCGACGACGGTCGCACTCGGTCGAGCTAAATCCGGCTCAGCTTTGTTTATCTTCTAAATCCGAACGTTTAATTAGTGTCACTTGTGATTTAATTATCCCGTTCGTTTCCTTGTCGTAGGTGGCAGGGAGTCGCCACGCAGCGCCAACTCACCCGCGTTACGTTTGTGGGCTGTACGGAGAATCAGGAAGATTCGGTACCCATAAAGTTAAAAACCTCTAATGCAGGGGTGTCAAACTAATTTTCACTGTAATCAAAGATATAACTTACAACTTACAAATGTAACTCAGTGTAGTGTAAAATAAATGTAACTACAGTCAACTGACCGAAATTCGGCTCTCGACCAAACCGAAAGAAGCCGAGCGTACCTGAACGCGACTCACTCGGGAGCCGAGCGAACTCAAATGCCCAGGATGTTTCCTCCGCAGCGCATTCGTGTTCAAAGTTCGATAGGATATCTTTTATTAAAATAAAACACAGTGTCTATTTCTACCCCTTTTTATTCATGGTAAACAGTATACAGTGCAGTTTATGGTGTAAAATAGTTTAAAAAAAACTTACAAAAAGTTGTTTTTTAAACTTGGAACTGATTAAAATTATTTACATTAATTATAATGGGAAAAATAGTTTCGGATTTCAAAGAACTCGCTTTTCGAACAGCCTTCTGGAACGGATTATGTTCGAAAACCGAGGGTTGACTCTACTTAATGTTACATAACTGAATTTATTACTTATTCAAGTTACAAACATTACAGTTGCACAGAACAAATATGTTTTTTGTACTGTTAAATAATAAATCCTTTTAATTTGTTGGAACGCCATCAATCAAGGATCAAACTATCCAAGAGAATTTTAAAAAAAAAACATCAAACACAAGTTAGGATATGAACTTTGTTCAAAATTTTTATGTTAATGTTAAAATGGGCTGAATTAATTCATTGTGGGAAATGTAATTTTGGTCAAACCACACTTTTGACTTTATTGACCCTTGATGCTCTCGAGGGCCACATAAAATGATGTGGAGGGCCACATTTGGCCCCCGGGCCTTTGAGTTTGACACATGCGCTCTAATTTATCATGATCAAGCTGGGAGAGGAAGGGGAAATAATTTTACTCCATATTTACGCTGCTTTATGTTTCAATCTGTCCAGAGTGCAGGAGTGTAGACGTCTTAATGTTTCATACTTGAGCGAACGTTGGACAATGTCACCAAGTTAGAAATAAACAGGCTGGCCGAGCGAAGGCGGAGAGGTTTGGAAAACTGATTACAGGCCTTCGATCTTTTTTGCCCACACTTGACCGAAGAATCAACATATTTACTGGATAACATTTCAGAAATAGATGAGAGAGAGAGAGAGAGAGAGAGAGAGAGAGAGAGAGAGAGAGAGAGAGAGGCGAGTGTTAAACAGAAAATAGCATCGCTCTCGTTTCTCCAGCTCCAAGGCGTTTGCCAATAACAACATCGAGGGGAGTCTGCCGCCGAGACCAGTGCACTCCTTTCTGGATGGATTACATCTACAACCTTTGTTGAACTCTTCCCAAGAAGAAAAAAAAAAGAAAAAAGAAATCACTGTCATCTTCTTGTAAGCCGTGGCAACGCGGCGCAAAACACTCGTTCTCATCCCTCGCTCCTGAAAAAAGCAGACGGAGCCACATTTAGGGTATTTGGGGTGAAAGGTTTTTTATCATCCGTGCGTACACTTTACGCCACACTCCGTTTGACTTATAGAGGATAAATGACATCTGTAATCTGTGTTTGTTTTCATATGTGTGTGTGTGTGTGTGTGTGTGTGTGTGTGTGTGTGTGTGAGTAAGGTGAGATAATGCAGACTACGTCAGCCGGGGGGTTTAGATTAGCTTTAAAACCACGTTGAGTGATTCACTTCTGGGTTATCCTAATTCTTTAAGATAAGATGGACACTTCTCAGACTCCCATGCTCTCACCGTTTCGCCGTCGGACGCCATCGGCTCCCACCTGTAAGCGGCGTCCGTTTAAATCCACGTCAGCCGTGGGAATCCGGTATCGGCTTGGATAATTGGGCTTTAGCCTGAAAGCGCGTAAAGCACATCGGACCAACATTACGTTCACATTTGGATCAAACCGCCGTACGTACATTACAGCGGAGACATCAACCAATGATCTGTCCTCCAATGACAAATGGCGAAACCCGCAATACCTCTTATTTTCTTAACCCCGGCCCAAAGTATAACGAACATCTGCAAAAATTACAGGTCTTAATAAGATTTTCCAAACTGCTTTCCACCGGTCGTTTGACGTCACTTCAACCCCCCCTCTACCTTTGCCGTTTTTTTTTTACCCCAAAATGTTACCCTTAAAAACTTTCCCAAGCTCCCACACAGGCTTTCCCCACTCATGGTGACAGACGCCATTCATTAGCGTCCCCTTATTTGTCCTCCCCCTGTTCGGCCTTTTCCCAAACAGTTGGAGATGGAGGAAACACCCACCGGTGTCTAATGGTCTCCCCAGCTGTCCATGCACTAATTGCGGGGCGCTGCCGATCCGTCTTTTGGGGGGCCGTGATGGATCTCCAAGAGGGACCAGCGGATGAGACGACACATGCCGAGTCGTATATAAGCGTATATCACTCCCCATTTTTGATGAATCGTTTCCTTCCCCAAACACAGCTGTTCCGTCAAAATGTGTCCCCCCACCTACACCCCCATCCTCGTCGCTCCACTGCGTGAAAAACAAAGATGCTGTGGATAAATGTTAGTGTCCAATCCCACCTGAAATCACTCAGCACGGTATGGAGAAGCGCTATACGGGGACGCGGCGTGGGATTACATTATCCACCTCTGGAGCGCCGCTCCAACGTTCTCAACTGTAAATTATCAAGCAGTAGTTCCATCTGTTGACATGCCTTAAGGCCTTGAAATTATTATCTGAGAAAGATGTGAAAAACGTATAAAGATGTCTCTGGCTCGTAGCTCGGAGTTCATATATATATATAAATATTTTGCGTTATGGATCGGGTTTGCACAACCCAACAAAAAGTATCGCCAAAAGACGATAAAGTGTGATTTACAGGTGCCTCGACGTGCTTTACCTTCTCGCACCAGAAGGAACCAACGAGCGAAAAGGTTCAGATGATGTCATGCGAGACGTTTGTGAGCAAATGACTAATCCATAATGCAGCAGAGATTCAGTATCTGCAGCTCAAAGACTACCAAAATAAAAGATGGATTTATTTTAAACACTCAAAGAAGGTGTGTTTTGTATTCTAAGATGTTCAGGATTATTAATCCGCACCTTTCTTTCCATTCATATTTGTGAGAATTGCCCTGAATCCCTGCTTTCAGACTCTACTGGTGTTCAGTGAACGTCTCGTGAGCCGACCGGACGTCCCGCTGTTGCATTGATACAACAAAAAAACAAAAAAAAGACATCATCAGCATCTTTTTGTGTCGGGATAGGATTGTCACCGGAGCAACGGGGGAAAAGAGCGTTTGAAGGTAGAGAAAGATGAGTGGTCGGTGAGGGTATGTTCAAGAAACCCTTCCTCTACTCGCTTCTCACACCTACAACTCTCTTGTTAAAATTCCAGCCATGGGATTAGTCCATTCACACGTTTCCTTCGCTAATCTCTTCCTGATTTGTATCCTTTAGTTTAGCAGGAAACAAACAAACAATTGTTTGTCCGATTTGGTCAGTTTCTTCTCACGGCGTGACGGAACACCTCCAGTCCGTTTGGGGTTCGTTTCACGTCAGCCTGTCTGGCTTTCTAGTAATGATCCAGAGTTTTCTTTTTTTTTTTTCTTCTTCTTCTTACAATTCTGTTCCCCGTCTGTCTGGGCTTAATCTGGATTAGTTGATTTTCTTTCCTGGGATTAACAGCTTGTGGTTCAATTAAACATCATGCAGCCCAATGGCTCTGAATCATGGGAGTTGCTGCGTGGAGCCGAGCTGAAAAAGCTCCAGTTCCAACTTGACTGTTTCCTCTGTGGGCAGCCTCCTCTGTCTGGCCAAACCATCTGGTCTGGGGAGTTTTTTTTTTGTTTTTTTTCTCGGGTTTACTGACTCGACAGGCTACTGTGCAAAGGCGTGCTCAGACAATGTGGAGACATGCAGAGAGATGGTCAAAAAACCTCTTTGACAACCATTAGAACTCCTCAGATGTGCGTCTTTCTCCTGTTGTAAAGCTGCAGACACCAACTGGACTGTTTTAAATAACTTCATCACAGGAAGTTTTGTTTGACAATATTTCATATTATTTCATGTAGATATAATCTTCATAATCTGCAGATTATTTCTCCAAGGTTATCTTTGTAGAACCCACAAAAAGTGGTGAAGCATGATGGGAAAAGTGCGCCAATTCTCAAGGTAAACCAACAACTGCTGACATACTGTGTGCAAGCCGATTAGCATCACAATTGCGACAATTATTTTGACTTTTGCGTAATTTCTGCAAACCTGATGTCCAAGGATTTAGCTTTTAGCATTAGGCGGGAAGTTAGCTTGATATTATTCCAAAATTATCCAAAATTAAGCGTTTGCATACGTCTCTTCTTTACGAGGCATGCTTCCAGACCGTAATAAGGTCCACATCCGTTATTTTTAATTTCAAGATGTTCTCGATTATCTATTAGCATAAGGCTAATAATCTTCCTGCAGCAGCTCTTCTATGCAAAAACCACAAAGTTGAGTTTGAACGCCGCCGCCGCTTCAGGCGCCGCCTCGGATGAGAAACACCTGTTCAGTGAATATCATTCGGCGCCCTTGAGGAGGACACTTGCTCGGCCGTTGGAGCCACAAGTGCTCGATCGAAGCTTCCTGCCGCCGCCGCCGCCACCGCCGGCAGACGGTTGTGCAGCTGTGCAGATGTGAGCGTGCGTATCGTCGACGCCAACGCGACGCCGGCTGCTCGACAGAAGCCTTGAGTAATTTCTGAAAAGGAAAATTTGTCAGGTCGGAATCGACGTTCGAGGGAGGAAAAGACGGAGGAAAAGACGGAGGCCCGACGGCCTTAAGGCCTCGCTCGTGGTCGCTCTGGTCGGTGCGTGTCACCCCTGGGGGGGTGGATGGATGGATGGATGGAGGTAGAGGTGGTGACACTTCCTGTCGGTGACCAGATCATATGTGACACCGCGAGCCCTTTTACCCCGACGCAGCCCCTCTTAAATCCTCGTCCCAGCACTGAATGACAGGGAACACACACACACACACGCACACACACACACACACAGACACCCCAGCTACGACCCCGAGAGCTTTCTGCCCTGGATGACATCACCATCCAGTTCCATTCAGTGATCAGGACACGGGTTTTAATCAATCAATCAATCAATTCAAAGTTCTCACATCTCATGGCTGCTGTTATTTGTTTTAGAGAAGAATTAATGAACAGATATTTAATTTTATATATTTTTTCACATAAAAAAAACGGAACTCTGATCAAATTGTCTTGTCGTGTCATTATTTTCTTTTTATTCTTCATGACTTCAGTCGTGTTCCTGTCTGACAATCATCTGACGATAAAGTTTACCTTAAATCTTGAATCCAAAGGAACTTTTTGATCATTTTTTACTCCACTGAAGTAAATATTGTCATAAAATCTGTTAAAATAACACAAAATGACACCCAGATCTGATTTGTAGTTCCGTACATTTTGCTGGTTTTGCGTTTGTTTGTCTCATCTGAATCGAGGTAAACATATCTGAGATCCTTTTCCTGGACTCCGTGTCTAAAATGTGTAAATGTTGTGTTAATTTGTCGCTTGTCGGGCCTCGGTTTACTCGGGCGTGGGCTGAGTTTGGTTTCCAGCGCCCGCGCCTCTCATGCTCCTTCATTGTTGGCCGGCGATATTGATCACCGTGTTTGATGTCCATTACTTCTGTCAGACTAAACAATCCCCCAGCTGGTAAACAGCAGCTTTTATCGGACTGTGGCCGCTTTAAAATCCCTTTTGTTTTGAGCGTTTGATGACTTTTGCCTCCCCAAGTCGGGGAGAGGAAAAAGGAAATACAGATTCCTGAATTCTCGCACATCTGTAAAAGTTTTTTTTTTTTTATTACTAGTGAAACTATGGAGGATTTATTCAAACAAGAAGCATCAAATAAATAAAGAACAGAAGTTGTTTCTTCTTCTTCTCATGATCCATAAAATCCATGTCAGAGCTGCAGGAAAAAGGTCAACTAACAAATGACAACCTTGTGCTAAACTGGGGTTTTGACCCCGGAGAAACGGAGGCCTAGCTCTCACAATGCAACCGCTCGGAGGAATTAATCACTGCACCCCTGACCCCGGAGCGCCGACCCCCCTAAACCCCCAGGAGAGAAAACCCGAAGGTGTTATGGATGATAGCGGCGCTGCAGAGAAAGGAGGAGGAGAGTGAGAAACGGGAGTCTTACAATATGAGCCGCTTCCTCTCTCAGGGCGTCTCTGCCTTTATGAGTTGACAATTAATAGCCTCTGTAGGTTTCCTGAATGGGGAATTGAGACGGATTGTCTCTCGGCCATTCAGTTGCGTTCAAGCGTGTCGCTGGACAAAACCGGCAAAAAAGAAAAAAAAGTGATGGAAGCTGTGAAGGCGAATTACCCACGGGGCTGTTTTTGAAACATTTCCTTTTTTGTTTTGGCGAACCCTAAAGGAAGACCTCCCCCTCAACCCCCCCAAAACCCACGTTTTAAAAATGGTTATTCCTCTTTTTTTTTTTTTTTTAGCTGTGAGAGAAAACAGATCGAATCCAGGCTGACGTTTGTTTGTTTGTCCTCGACGTCTGAAGGCAAAAAAAAAAAAATTATATTCCGTCGTCTCGGTAGCCACAGAATGGCGTGTTCTACGTCAGTCGCCTTTGCCTCGCAGACAGCCAGGCATT
The DNA here is from genome assembly GCF_040054535.1 of Antennarius striatus. NCBI lineage: Eukaryota > Metazoa > Chordata > Actinopteri > Lophiiformes > Antennariidae > Antennarius > Antennarius striatus. Next base: position 1,964,936 of record NC_090785.1, on the reverse strand, counting down.
GATGTTAAGGCCGCACCGTAAATCACCAAGAGAGTGCCTCAAATTATGTCGGAGCTCGAAAAAGGAATGAGAAGCGAGGCTCTCGCTCCGGCGGAGAAAGTTCTGGACGGCGTCCACGAAAATGCAAAGGATGAAGCTGGCAATCGCCATGAACAGTGGGAGATAATGAAATGTGCAGGCAACATGGGACGGCCATTGAAGTCCCTTTTTTTAATCCGCTAATGATGTCTTAGAGCCCCAGAATTCGTCTTTGGCCGCAGGATTTCTTCCCATGGTATTTTGTCTCAGGGGGTGGGGGGGTGGGGGTGCTGAAGAGCAAACAAACGGTCCGTTAATTAAGATGGATGGTCCTCCTTAAAGCCCATCTTCATGATAATAAGAGAGTTAAATGTGGAGCCTTCTAATGTGGAAGTTCATGTGGAGGAGGGAGGGGGGAGGGGGCGGTTAGCCGCCGAACACGTATGAAATGAGCGTGTGGTGGCGCGGCGCGGGATCGGTGCAAAGTTAGTGTTTCCCTCCGTTTTGCCTGCCCCCCCCTTGCAGCAGGGGCAGGCAAATTGGACCACATAGTCCAGTTGTTTACCTCAACCGCTTCTGTACAGGAACTGGTCTTCAATTTGACAACTTTATGTATTTGTTATTGTTGTTCGTGTCTCTCAAACGTCCTGATGGTTGATGCGTGTTAACTTTTGTTTGCTGATGGTGGAATTTCATCACTTTAATGTGTGCTATTAGCATATTAGCATCCCTTTAGCAAAGAACACATGACCTAAAACACGGCAAGGACGACGTCTAGCGTGTGGAGAAACCAACATGATGAAAACGTCTTCTCTGTAGAGCGCGCAAAATTTTTATTTAAGTTAGCTGCTAACTGCTGCTAGCTGCTAAGTGCTGCAAGCCGCTAAGTGCTAATAGCTTCTAAATGCTGATACTGCTTTTCTTTTCCACATCCCGTTAGCACAGACGTACAATTTGGTGCTCTTTTTCGTTATCTTTATAGCGGTGAATAGAGTCGTGTCATCAGCAAAAGTGATATTTTAAAAGTCTGAACTGAGATCGTAAATCGTCGGAAGCTCTTTTTAGCTCCGGTGTTATTTCTGTCCTGTGTGACCATCAGGAGCACAGGTCAGACACGACTTCGACTACTGACCCCCCCAACCCACTCACATATCCGACTCCCCCACCCCCACGCCACTCCGTTGTTCCTCCTAGCGTTACCGTTAGCAAAGATCTTTCACATAAACAGGGGCTGCGGGGGGCGCCTGCAGCTTTTCACACAACAGTCCAAGTCCTGTTTTGGATTAAAGCTGGACCCTACACCCCCACCACACACACACACACACACACACACACACACACACACACACACACACACACACACACATACATGTACTTACATTCCTGACCGTCCTCCACGCCTCCTCTCGTGTCCATTTAAAGCCGTATGACGTAAAAAAAAAAAAAATTGGCCGTTCGTGTGACGATCAATAAAAACAGAGCCCAGGTTCCTGCCTGATGAAATCTATTGATCTGGATCCAAGTCGTATTCTGGATCTGATAACACAGGATGTCTAAATTTATAGGGCGACTCGGGGTTAGCAATAAAGCTACAGACTTTCAGCTAACTTCAAATCAGAGCTGAAATGTTTTTCTCGAATAACTATTGAACTAATAACGATCGAAATGCGATCCAGATTCTAGGGGCAGGGCTTCCCGGGTTCCCTCTTTGAGGCTCCAACCTTCACGGTGACAGAATGGAGAGTCCAAGCAAATCAGATTTGTGACGAGGAAGTTCTCCGGGACGCTTTCTTTTTTACATACATGCTAATAAACAGGCTTTCAAACTACCAGAAGATGTTTAAACATCCAGGAACCTCCTGTCCTTTGATGCAATCCGAACCACTAAACATGATGGAAACCAGACCTAATGAATCGATAATAGAATCAAACATCATTACCGTTGGCTAACCTAGATCTCTGGGCTCACGGAAGAGGGGAGATGTCATGGCAGACGTGACTCCGTAATAATCAGGTCGGATCCAGACCGAGATCCTTCACTAATGCCTTCCTCGTCCGCTCAGCTCGTCTAAAGCTGGTGCATTTATCACCGCTCGACAGCAGCTATGAAACGAATGCCATCCTTAAAGCCTCTCGCCGCTCTTCAGACGTCACGGAAGCAAACCTTGGCTTCACAGCTAGATCATTTCGAGTCGGTCTATCTGTTGAAAACCACCGTTAGAGCGTGTAAATGCTCATGTCAGGGGAATTTAGAACAACAAAAGCGTAAATTATATGAGAAAAATATTTTTTTGACACCATTAGGGACATTAAAGAAGTATGCAGATCTCAATCGAAGATCTGGAGGGATACTAAGACCCAAAAGACAAGTAAAAGTCTTTTTAAAAAAGATTTTTAACCCATCAGTTCTATGTTAATGTTGTAAGTTGTCTAGATCGCACTCCCTACTTCGTTATAGTCTTGGCAAGTCCCCGCTGTAGCCGTGTTTTATATTGCAGTTGTCAAACGAAAGCCGGAGCTTGTATTTCCAATTTAGGGGATTTTCCTTTCTTTCATATCAGCTGAAGGATTACACGTTTCCTCGCAGGCTGGGAAACATCCTCTTACCTCTTATCCTTTGTAAAAATGCACCGCCGTCAAGTTGAACACAAGGCGGTTATGAAAAGTTGACATTGTTATCAGAAACGCCGTGAGTGATCTCATCCGATGTTTTTGAGCCGAGTCAGCGTTAGGAAAAAATCAAAGATGATATTTAAGGGAAACGTTCCCTAAAGATGGTCAAAGACGTGAATATTTGCGTTTATGCGTTTGTTTATCTGTTGCTCATATCTGAGTTTTTAGCGCCGGAAAAGCTGAAAACCTGATGTTTTTGATCTATTTTGAAGGTTTCTTTTGAGCAATTACAAAGTGTTCTGTTTCCAAGTTTCTCCCCTTTTCATGGTCTGTCGGTTTGAATTCCGTAATTGGAGGTAATTATGGAGAGAACGAAGTGATAAGGCCGTCGACTCAAGTCAGCGGCACCAACATGGAAACCGATAGACGGCTGATGCCAGTTACGGTTCCCTCTGTTTCTAAAGAAGTCGGACGACTGATAAAAAGAAAACATTTCTTTTCCAACCCTTCAAAGCGTACTTTTTCGCAAATTGCCTAATTATTTTGTTTTTTACCTTTCATCTCATGAGAAGGAAATGCTTGTTTTGATGTTCTTCTAACCTTTTTTTTTTTTTTTTACCCAGGGATACAGATTGCTGAATTTAATAGGCTATGGTAATTTTTGATTATAGCTTTGTATTGTGCTCCGGCTTCAAGGAGAGCTAAATCTTGTCTTGCTACCATTAGCTCTGCTCTGATCTTGCGCGAGGTCTAATTAAACTTTCCCTCTAAATCTTCCAGGTATGAATAATAGGGAAAAAGTTATTTATAGCTGGGGGGGGGGGGGGCGCTACACTTTGTCCCGCTAAGAATGGCGATCAATCCGGATCGGCTTGTTGGCCTGATGGTCTGAAACGACGCACCCGGTCCAGGTGATCCGTCGGGTCGTTTGTTCCTCAGGATTATGTGTCACACTAGAAATACTCAGAGGGACACTTGCTTGGCAAGTGTTTTCATGGTGGTGGTGGTGGGGGGGGGGTTGCTGTAGACTAACAATCGTTTAACAGTTGGTGAAGTGGTCCGCTGAGAGGACAGTGATCCCCTTTATTAAAGCCACTTGTCCACCGTTGCCTCCTGGTAACACAAGGCCGAGGTGCTTTGTGATCGTTTGCAGGCTGGCCTTTTGTGTTTTGTCTCCTCTTAGCCACTCATGCTAATTTTTTTCCCCTTTCCATGGCACTGCAGTGGATTTAAAGGGGGGTGGGTGGGGATATGAACGCATCCTGACTCCCCTCGTGTGTTGAGGTTTGGCTGCCTTCCAGCTTTGTCTGACTTTTCCCGGGCACATTCCCGTCTCCGGCACGCTCAAATTCCCGTCTCCGGAACGCGCTCGCACGTTGCCGATCCCGATGACTGCGGTTTCAAGATGAATGACTCTCCGGGCAGTTGTTTGACAGATCAAGCCAGTTGCGATTGTGTACGTGTTAAAGACGCCCTATGGAAGAGATCGCTTTGACCTTGTCTGAATTATTTAGTACTTTGAAAAGAGCGAGCCAAGGTGGCCCGACTAGAGGTGTCCTTGACCCCCAGAACCCAAGTTCTTTGAACTCCAAGAGGCAATTTAGTTTCTTCTAAACTGTCGGGAGAGGAGAGGAAGTAAGGAGAAGTAATGTTGGTCTTTGTCTGCATGTCTCTGGACACAACGTGGAGTTTTATCACTCCGGTCCCACTTTTACAGCTTCTCTTTCATTCGTCGGATGTGCCGGATCATGCCATGAGGTTTTCCGATTAAGCGAAGCGAAAGCCAGACGAGAGTTTAAGCTTTTCCTAGACGGGTCAGTAATCCATTTTCAAAGCTGAGAGGATGACTGATTCTTCCATACAATACCGCGATTCTTAGATAGAGCTGGGGACGCTGGAGTCTCAGATGACCGCAAAGTTGGATGGAAGCTTCCGTGGCTTTAAGGATTCGTCATCCATCCTGACCTGTAAGAGTCTCGCGCCCGACGTTTGAAAGGGATAGAAGCTCTAAAGGTTCTCTTGGAATTTTTTGAACCTTTTTGTTCATCTACTTCTACTGGAACCCTGCTCATCAGCCTGAGCCGGACCATCCTCGTCTCCCAGCTCCATCCTCACGTTACACAATCATTAGCATTAAGCTAACGTAACCTTAGATAACCATCATGTCATTGTGAAACAAACACAGCATTCTGCCTCAGATTGCATTGGTTCTGGTTGTTTATTTATTATACGCCTATGAGCAAAAGAGATACTCATGCTGACTATCTTTGATGACATCACTGAACTTATTCTTTGTGCCCTTTAGGTGTTTACGTTACACGAAGGATGATAAATTCATCCGACGAGAATAAGATTCCGGTTCTGACAGTGATGAAGTGCTGGCATTGGGTTTGGTGAACCCAGTTCCTCTGTTTATCATCAGTGAGAAATGGATGATGCAAAGTTGAATCATTGGCTCTCAGGGGCCACGTATAATTAGAGCTGGAACCTGAACCGTGACCCCGACTTGTCGACAGCGTCTAATCGGACGTTGGGTCATTTTGAAGCTATTATTTCCTGCAGGAGGCGCACCCATCTCTAGCCTTCACCCTCAGATGAGCTCAACATTTGCAGGCCAAATGTTGCATCAGTTACATGCTTTTAGCAAAGTCTGCTTTGAAAGAAATATTTATGCTAATAATGTGGATTTTAACCTTTTTAACTTGGAGGCTCATGTTCGGTGGACCGAGCGTGCAACCATATTACTCATCCGTAATGGAAAACATTCCTCATCTGGTTCATCCGGCCCCCTACTGGTCAGTTGAGGCAACTGACGGCCTCGGATTCCGGATCTGTTTCCAGACAGATTTGGCAGAACATCGAGCGTGAGTCGGTTTTTAAGAAGGTAATGTACCAAAAATCTGAGCTTAGACGTTTCGGATGTTGGGAAAATGGCGAAGGTCGTTTGCTCTCACGATCGCAGGTGATGTGTTTACCTTCAGCTGAAACCAGATCTAATTTTTTCTTCTCGCTGTGGATATTACATTGTGGTTGGATGGAAGACGTATTTTGTTAGATTCAGTTACTGTCGAGGTGGATGTCAGGACTTTCATGTCTGGTGTCTGCTTGGCACCGGCGAGTATTTTCAAATTTTTATTGATGCAAAATGATGCAGCAAGAGGAAGGATCTAGTTTCTCTAGTTTTACCTCCGGAACTTCTGCCTCTGCTTCAAAACATTGGCGATTAATGCTCCTCACAGCAGACGGTAGAATCCACATAACCTTTTTGCAGAAAGAGTCCATTTAGATTTGTGATTAATTCAAAATAAGCAGCGCATTTTCACTGGAAATACAAATGTGAGTAATAAAAAAATCCATCCTCGCCATTTCGATTAAGGTCACTGCAGGAACTTCGTGTTTTTCTTGAAGTTCTACTAATCGCGAAAACATCTGCCTGGCTTAGATACGGCGATCTATCTCAACTGATGCTTTAGATTTAAATTCTGTGAGTGCGATTGGAGGCTTGAGTGCATAACGTAAACTCAGACATCTAAATTATCCCGTCTGTCATTCCTTAATATATCACATAAGCTCCAGGAATTCTGTAACAAGATTTATTTGTCGTTGCTGAGCGTGAGCTCCGTTCTCCAGCCTCCCGAATATCTTCCCTACGCTTTGGGTCTGGTAATGGACAGCACTCAGGAACGGCTCGACGCGTGAATCATTCATACGGCCCCATAAATAATAGAACCTTGGCAGCCGGATAGTAGCACCTGCAACTCGAAACAGTAGTTGGTGAAACACAATCTTTCACCTTGTAAACTAATGTGTTTCACCTGCCTTGGTCCGCCGCAGACAGGTAGAGGAAGCCCCGCCCCCCATTTTCCATCCTTCCTCGCTCCTGACCTTCTTTCCTCTTCCTCCTCCAAACTTCTTTGATATACCCCCCACCCCCCTCCCATGGGACGCTATCTAATGCAAACTGGAAGCATGAGGCGTAATTATTTCTCAAAACTGCACTTCTCTCCTAATTAGTTGGCTCCTCAGAAGTGGGCCTTGCATTATTTACACATCAAGGGGACACACAGGGCGGGAAATAAATATTCATTGTTTGTTGACTTTGCCCCGGTCCCTCAGCTCAGGCGCAAGTCGAGTTGTCGAGAGCCGCCGCTGTCTTTGTGATTTGTTTGTGCCACTTCTACACCGTTGGCACCGCGGACGGAATCCTGCTTGTTGGTATCGGCATTCATGCGGATTCGCACCGTTTCACAAGTCACTCCAATAAGTGGACATCTTTATCCTCGCGCCGGCAGATCAGTGCGATCGCTGATTAGATTGCTGTGGTGACCTCGCTTGAAGCGTTGTGAGACCGCTTCAGCCACGTCTCCCTGACGCTTTTTGTTCTGGGTCATCTTTAATTAAATTTATTCCTCACCAAAAAACTTTTTGTGAGGAGTTTCCTGCTACTGTTGGTTGCAGATCAACTTTTCCTGTCAGTGGTTGGTTATGAATACACAGCTGTACGTGACCCTGGTGGTCCCACGGCCTTGAGTCCTATTGTCTGCTCTCTAAATGCCCTCTGGGAAATTTTTGTTGCCGTGAAAAGCTTCACCCGCCGCGGCCAGTTTTGATGACCGCCTGGCTCCCGTTTCCTATTTCGTCTCGCGAATGCGTGGCTTTATCTGCGTTCATGTGTTTCACCGGGGGGTTGTGAAAGAGAGGTGGTGGTGGTGGGGGGGGGGCATCTTTCGATGCCTGGAACAAGAATTACCATAATCACTGTCAACATTAATGGAGATCCTATCACTGGAGAATTTAAACACGGCTTTTCTATATTTATAGAGGCAATAAACAGAGAATGTGCAGCAAAATGTCTGTTATGATTCAAAAGCGAGTGGTGTTTACTGGCTTTGAAATGCATATTTGGGTTAGTGGATGAGGTGGAGGGGGGTTGCAGTTTAAGTTGTGGGATAGGAGTGGAAATGTAATATTGCCACACCAGACACAGAACATCTGAAACCATAAATGTCTCACTCTCACTGTCTCCAAGGTTTCCACTTTCCCTCAGACATTAGCATAGCTGCGCCGTCTTGCTATAGGTGGTTTCCTTGACAGGAGAATTCCGTGCGTTAATTGGAAGTGACTGCCCCGCGTATTAAATTCCACTTCTCTTTTTGTTGGCTTTAATTTGTGCGTCATGTCAAATATTTGCGAGCCACTGATTTCGGCTGATAACTTCATTCCAAAGGTGTCGAGGTGAAGTCGAGGCGAAGTCAAGGTGAGGGTTGTCTATTTGGACTTGGTTGGCGCCACAAAGTTGGAAACATTCGCGAACCAAAAGGCACAAAAACGCGTGAAACTGGACGCCCACGCAGATACTTGAAGCGTATTAACCTCAAGCAAAGATGGTGATTTTCCAAGTGTGGTAGGAGATCACTGGGGTGCCGTAAGTGGGCTCCAGCGGGCTTTTATGCATGAGGAAAAGTTAAACGTCATTTTGATTTACTTGAATTTTTGATCTAATCATAGGGTTCGGCCTCACCGCCGCTAGATTCAGATTAAATTTGGAGCTTTGGAGCCAGCCTCACTATGCGGGACAAAGTTTGCCTGCATGGGGGGTCTGTGGTTCCACTGTAATGTGTGTTTATTTTGGTTTCTAAGACATGAAAGTGAAAATCCCAGAGCTCCAGTTAGTTTGCTTTCCTATTTCACTCACTGTAAGTCTGTATGTTAAAGAGGCTCAAGCCAATTTGTATACTGTACACCATCTATAAGCTCCAGCGACGGTAGCGTACGCAACGTCTACCACAGTTCCAGAGGTGATATTTGAACTGGCCTGCAGATACTCCTTTATCTGTTCCCTCCCCATATTCCCTGTCCATGAAACAATCAGTATATTGTGATTTGATTAAGTTTACATATATGATTTAAAGATTTTTCAGCTCAGCTCACCTGAATTAAACTCAAGCAGAGATGCAGCTCTGAGGAGTTTTTACCTTTTATCTGGTAAAACTCCTTTTGTCTATGAATTGTCAAGCGACTGCCTCATTCATTTGGGATAACAAGCCCCATTACTGCCTGTGAAGATGTTCGAGCACCAAAATTAATGTTGAATTGCAGAATTTTACCAGCTAGCCTGAAGCGAACTCACTAGAGAGTATCTGCACTAAAGCTTGTACCTTTAGTTTTATAGATTTTACATGACTTCACCTCCAAATTTAGACTTCTCTTGATTCTTGTATCAGAAAAAGGTTAAATTAGCACAGCACCAACAACTGTTCTGGTAGAGATGTAAAAATATAAGTTCTTTGGATGACTTCGCCCTAGATCTGAGCCGACTGTGTTAAATACCTCCACATTTCCTTTTTCACCTCTCTGCAGTCGTTCCCCAACTTATGCAGCCTCTTCATTACCTGAAGTCCAGGAAGATCGACGCATTTCGAGGCCCTCTTAACGGCTACAACAGGCCTAGTCTGGAAGAGCTCTAACGGAAACTCTCGGTGTTTATTCTTCCCCTTCAGGTGGAGATCACGCTGCAGGACGTCAACGACAACCCGCCTGTTTTCCCGAATGATATTCTTGACGTGACCATTGAGGAGAACATCGGCGATGGGTTCAAGATAATGCAGCTAACAGCCACAGACGCCGACGAGGTAATGGCTCCCCAAGTTTCTATTCAGTCTGATCCTGTTTTTCTACTTTCCTGTGGCCGTTTTCCACTCCACTGCTTTCAGAATAGATTTCACGGGACGGATGTAAATTGAAAATAAGCTGTAAATTTTCGTTCCTATGGTGTGGAAACCACCATACTTATATTGAAATGGATCTTTGAAGGTAAAACAGTTGTCAATGCTAAAGTGGCGTCAAGTTGACATTTAGCATCTTTGCTTTGGATCAGTTTCACGCTTAAAAAGCATTGCTGATGTTCAGAGCAGGGCAACGCTTCACATCTCATCAAAACTGTGGTTGGAAACTATCTGACTCCAGGGAAACTTAGTAAACATGTAATATTTAATGAGCATTTAGGAGGAGTACCGTGATAATAATTCTGACAAGGCAAGTCAGGATACAGTTCAGAAATGTTTTCAAACTGATACCGAAGCATTTTCAGGGACAGGTCCCAGTATGGACCCAGAAGACTTGAGATAGGCCTTCGTTCTGAAGTGCCTGATAGACGCTAACTAAAGGGTTGTTTGTGGAATGGCATCCATCCTACTTAACTGGAGTCGGGTTGCAGTGGCAGCAGGCTAGGCAGAGTATTCCAGATGTCCCTCTCCCCAGCAACAATTTCCAGATATTCCTGGGGGACCCCAAGGCGTTCCCGCGCTAGATTATATATGTAATCCCCCAGGCTGGTTCTGCCAACACCCCAGGTACTCCTCCGATTTGGATCTCCCCTAAAACGGGAGGCACCCCAGAATCCTAAAGCATCTTTTGAATAAAAAGAGAGTCAGCTCTACCTTCCCTGACTGTCCAAGATCCTCACCCTGAGCCCAGCCACCCAAGAGAGGAAGCTCATTTCATACACTTGTAGCCATGAGGTCATCCTTTTGGTCACGACAGAGCTCATGACCATGCATCTGAGCTCCGACTTAAATCTCTCGGGAAATCCAGAGCATCCAGAGAGTCTGATGCAATGCTTTTACTCCTGAACAAGACACTGAGATACTCCTTCACCCCAAACCAGAGGGAACAATCCAACGTTTCCTGGAACAATGACCCCAGACTTTGAAATATCCATGTTTCACACTCGCCTGCAAAGAGAATTGTGTCATCTGCATATAGTAGAACTGTAGAGAATGAGCTTATATGGGATCTGCATGTATAGGAGCAGGAGACAAAAACAGGTCGTATTTAGAGGCCGTTCACTCTATATCATTAAGTTATTAAATATGATTGCTCAATTTGTCATTAGACAGAAATTCTAGCGTTTAGGTCATCAATTTTCCGTCTGGACTTCACACATCATACCTTGTAAACCATTGAGTAATACAGAGATTAGTTTAACCCTTGAACTCTTGTCAACGCACCTGACAACACAATGTCACCAAGTGTCCAAGACAGATTGTGCTCCTTCACCTTTACGCAGCAACACAAACACAGACCACAACTTTGAATCAATCCATCTTCATATGTTTTTCTTCCTCAGACACACACAGACAGGAAGTCTTGTCCTTTTCTCTCCCGTGTTGATATTACCCCAGAAGTGTTAAGGCCGGTGTCAGAAAGCCGGCAGGAGACGGGCCAGCGATCGGATATTCCCCTTTGATAGTCTCCATAGTTTGCGTTACATCACCGGCTTCACTCTCAATTCGTTTGACGTTCTGTCTTTTCCTGCGTTAGGCAGGAAATGGACATTAAATATCGAAGCAAGGTCCTGCCGGCAACGCCAGCGTCTGCGGTCCATCGCCAACGCCAAAGGACACATTCGGAGTGGATGGAAAAATTCAAACCGGAGAGTGGGATCACAAAGAGAGAATGTGGACTTAATTTTAATGTTAACTTAACCGCACGTTTTTTTATTGCACAGCTGTTACCTCACCGTCTTCTCTTTGCTTCGAATGTGAGAAAAGTTTTCTCACTTCTGGCTGTTTTTCTGAAGATTTTCACAATAAATTTCCAAACTGGAGACAGGTCCATCTTTTCATTGGGGTAGATTTAAAGGTTGTTATGCGATTATTTTCTTTATTTCACCACCAAAGTGCTCTCAGCTTTGATATTGAAAAAGCTAAGTGTACGGTATTTAAATTAAACTCAACCTCTTCCTCACATCTGTTTTTAAAAAGCATTTCAATCTGACATGAAACACATGGCTTTTAGCCATTTGTCCAAAACAATTCTTCTTTTCATGCATATATATGAATAGAAGTCCTGAGAAATTATGATTTTAAAGACTTTAATTGAAGGAAAGCCACAGTGTGCTTCCTGGAAAGAAATCATAGAGACAATTTTTACAGAAGCTGCTTACTCTAAATGTCAGTGCTGCTATTACTAGCTTGCTAAGTGCTCACTTGGAGCCAGATACGAGGGCAGCCAAATCGTTGCCCACATCCTTATGCAGGAAATTTAAGTTTCGCTGACACTAAGCGTACAAAACGTATCCGAAGCCCTCGTTGGGAAAGCCACATGTGTGAACCAGCGCGGAGTAGCCAAGAGCGCAAGCTGTTGGCCAGCTGACACTCTCAATTCTGACATCATAATGATCCCATCCAATTTAACAGTGGTACATGTGGGATTCATGTGCGAGGCTATTAAAACTCTGTTTCTACGCATCCTTCCCCCCCCCACCTCATACCCCGTTTCCACCCCAGGAAAAGGAAGAGGTTACATTGAGTTTGAGAGAAAATCGATATAAAGCTTTTGGTCTTTTGTCCAACTCCATGAAAATGTTCTTCACCTCATTTGAAAGAAATGCGCTGCCTTTCAGAGTGTTTTATTAGAATTCTGACCTCACAGGTAAAAAAAAAAACTCTTTCATGATGAAAAACAATAAGACTCCGAAAAATGAGAGTAACCTCCTAATGAGTTCCAAACGCCTCCGCCTTCACTGCGAGAACATGTCGACACAACTTCTACAGGACTTTCTGAGGCTATTCGAAACAGATTAAGCCACAAGTTCAGCCAGTTCTCAGTCACAACACATTGTTTTTTTCTTAGCGCTGTGTTTTCTGAGCGCTGTGTTTTGATTGGCTCGCTCATTCGGTGCCGTTGCACACAGGAAGCCCGCTATCCCAGCCGGCGCTGTCTGCCTCACACCTCTCCCGCCTCGTAGGACCTGTGTGCTCCCAAAAACCACTCATCTGCTAAATGAGTTTCCTTCTGCTCCAGTCTGGTACGCCGTGCTCCCTGGAAACGCCACCGTTTAATTGGTCTACCCGCCGCCCGCCCCGACAACCCACGGCGTCTTCAGAGAGCTGTAAAAGAGTCAAACTCTTCAGCAAAGGTCAAGAGGGCGAGGAGTGTGTTGGGGCTCGAGTGTGTTTGGGTGTGTAATGAGTTAGTTTAGTTACGAGAGTGAGACGGGACTAGTTAGCTGATTAATGAGAGATTTCAATAAACACTCTGACATGGCTCTGACTTTGAACCCTATCTGAAAATTAATTGGCAAACCGCGGGTGTCGGTTTCCGGACTGCAGTCCAGGTGGCTGATGGGATTGCCAGATCCGGAGCCACTGATTGATGACAGCAGGGTCCTTAGATGAGCAGAACCTCGCTCCGTGCTGCTCGTTTGACTCGCTTTTCTGGGGGGGGGGGGTTTGGGACCTCTCAGTGGTTCTCTGGTAATGTAATGAGGGATGATGGAGGTTTTATCTGTCAGAACGGCCCCATCGTGAACTGGATGTCGTTAATAAAAGGTTCTCAAACACAACAGTTACCATTGACGACGTGATAGCAACAGCCTGAAATAATGCTAAACTATAACCATGAAGACACTGACTCTATTGCGCCTATCTGCCACTCTTTCTCTGTCTCTCTTTCTTCCTTTTATTTCTTCACCACCCAACCGGTCAAGGCAGATGGCCGCCCAAAAGAGTCTGGGTCCTGTCCGGAGTTTCTTCCTCAATGAGGGAGAAACTGTCGCTTATGCTCTGGAGGGTTCAGTTGGGTTTTTCTGTCTGTTTTGAAATGTCTGTTGCCACAATTAAGCGCTATATAAATAAAACTTAATTGATTGATTGACATTGAACCAAAACAATGTGCTGAAAGATGCTAAACACCCTGTTTTTTGCGCCAATTTCAAATGCTTTAAAAAAAATATGCTAGCATCACAAGGGAAAAATATGCTAATCAGTAACAAGCAGCACCTCATCAGATAGTTTCAAAGTAATGCTAATTATGCTAATGTACCAAAAATAGTTGAGCACAGTCTGCAAAACGGCTACTAAGCAAAATGAGCCATGCTATTTCGTATCCTAGCATTAAGCTAACACTCCCTAGCTGCTCGATGTCGTTGCACGCTTGCAGTTCATGCAAAATATAGTTTCAAACGTGAGCGCTGTCCTCCAGCGGGGTGGTAAATGTGTCAATATGGCGGTTCAGCTGTAGCTTAACGCGGAGCCTCAACATAAGCCCTCCCATTGTCCCCGGCGAGATCAAAAAGCAGCGCCAAGCACCCGACATAGCTGAAAGAGACTCTTTTAGCTTAGCGTTTAACCAGCTGTAACCAGAGCTTTATCTAGCTGAATGGCAGCAGCTTTTTGATGTCGCGTTTTCTTTTTTGGCTGAAGACACAGGGTGAGACAGTCGTCTGATCTCTTATTGTCCCCGGCACAAATATAAACGTCAGGCTCTGTCGCCGGGTTCATTCAGTTGTCATATCGCTTTCAGGTGTCCTATTCTGAGGCCTCTTGCTTTTGGGGGGTCACATGTGTTGCAGAGTTTTTTTTACAGAGATAGCAGACGATCTTTTGGTACAGAAACACTTCTGTTTCGCTTTCCCTCCTACTCCGATTCCTTGACCTCAACTTCATCCCAACACGAGAACAAATCTGCTACTTTGGCGATAAACGCTTTTTGTTATTTTCGGTTTTCTTGTGCAGCGATTTTGCACACACTGGCATTCGTTCCTTTCCATTCAGCTGAGAGCTGGTTTTCATTTGGAAACACGTTGAAATAATCTGCGACGCAGCGACACATTTTCTCCATTTTCATCCGAGATGGACTGTGTGAATGTCTCCGACCCACAATGCCTTTCCTTTATGGTGTGTCTTTTGAGAAGACGTCTCTGTGAAGGCTTTCGTTCATGCCGGACAAATAGGCTGTTTAATCTGGAGATGTGACATGTTAGCATGTGTGGTAAACAACCTGATTTCCTCCCAGCTGGAGTTACTTTGATGCTTGTAATCACGATGCTCTTTTTTTCCTCCTGTGGCCTGAGAACTCGCAAAGTTCATCAAACTCCATCTGACCTATCGGCCTCCTTTTGAAGACCTGTTCCCAAAAAGTCAGGAGGTCAAACCAGTGCAACTAAAAAAAACAAAGAACAATCAATATATTGATGATTTTTCCTAACTTTCTATTTAATTTCCTCCCAGGGTCCCAACGCCCTCGTGACGTACACCATCATCAGCGGGGCGGACGACAGTTTTCGAATCGACCCCGAATCTGGCGACCTGATCGCCACCAAGAAGCTGGATCGGGAGCGGCGTTCCAAATATTCCCTCCTGGTTCGCGCGGACGACGGGAAACAGTCGTCTGACATGAGGCTGAACATCACCGTCAAGGACGTCAACGACCACATGCCCAAGTTCTCCCGGGTTACGTACTCGTTCGATATCCCCGAGGACATGGCGCCAGGTATGAACATCGACAAGAAGGACGCCGTATCGTCAGTTCTGTTCATGTCGGTAAAACTCTGTGTAGGGTCTCAGTTATCCAGGTCATGGTTATCCAAAAGCTGTTTAAACCAATCCACTGGACTTCAAGAAAGTTTCTTGAAGACGTTTTGCCTCTCATCCAAGAGGCTCCTTCAGTTCTTACGGTGGCTGGTCTTATCCCAGCTTATTAACACTATGGGGTGAAGGAGTTTCCATTATTTTAAGACCTGGCAGACTGATCAGACTCGCTGGTGTCAATAAACCGACCTAATCACCCCCTGCAGACTCATTGAAGCCGTTGGGTTCTGTTGGGCGGTAAGCGTGATCCATGTCTTGTCACCTCCAGGCTCCATCGTGGCGGCGATCCTGGCCAGCGACTCCGACTCAGGCGTGAACGGCGAGGTCACCTACTCGCTGGAGGAGGACGACGAGGACGAGACCTTCCTCTTGAATCCGGTGACCGGAGTCTTCAACGTGACTCGCCCGCTGGACTACGAGACCCAACAGTACTACATTCTGACGGCGAGGGCCCAGGACGGCGGGGGCCAGACCAGCATGGTCAGGGTTTACTTCAACATCATGGACGTGAACGACAACGCCCCCACCTTCAACACCAGTGCCTACAGCACGTCCGTCTCTGAGAGTCTGCCTCCTGGATCCAGTATCGTTACTGTCGGGGCCAGTGATGCCGATGATGGTACGTATCGCACCCCTACGAGATTTTTTTTTGGTTTCTGTTTGGCGTCACGCGCCAACGATTCACCGAAACGCGTCTTCGCCGTGTGATTAAGTGGCCGGAGATATTTCTGCGCTTCAGGCGGTGGGTTTCATGTCTGTGAAATGCAGTGTGGTGAACGAAGAGTCGCCACTACTCTTCCTCCGGCTGTAATTACCGCTCCAACCGGGCCTAATGTGGTTATTGTGACCCACATTCCTGGGAAATCCACCGCCTGGTTCTCCGTCCGCGTAATTTGACAGCGCCGTCCTCGCAGATAAACATATATGTATATATAAACCCCCGCCATTGTTAGCACTTCCTAAACCCTGACCTCCGACCCCCTAGACTTTGTCTCCAGACAGCCTAGCTTGAACCGGGGTGGAAGTAGCATGTAGCCTTTTGATAAGGGGATTACTTGTGTACTGTAAATACATGCAGGAGTGTGGGAAGGTGCCGGCGCTTTCCACATGATTACCCCGTTGAGTTGAATTACAGACGCTCAATTGAAGCTCGTTTTAACCACCAGCGTTGAGCCAGAGTTCAAGGTTAGATAGCTGCGATGCATCTGTCCCCTTGGTCGTCTCATTTGAATAAATATTCCATTTGACGGTCGTTTTTCCAAAACGGCACACCAGTGGCGATCCCGTTTCACGAGGGGTCCATCCGGACGAGGATGGAGGACAACGGTCGCAGCTTGAGCTGCAGATGTTGATCTTGGACAATTTGTGGAAATGGATGTGGATAAGGACCCATGAGTGCTTCACGCAGACGGACTATTTAACAATCGCGTGTAGAACAATGGAGAATAGTCAAAAATATCTGCGTACAACCTCTTTATCAATCCGAGGTCATTCTGTTGTTCCTTTAAAGATTTGCCCGTCACTCGGTGAGATTTATAAGAACGTTATCTCACAGCCTCGTTGTGCAAAAGTGGCAAAGAAACAAGCTGATCTCACTTTAATCTGGTCAACCGCAATTTTTCAAAACCACTTAATTTTAAGTTTGGCTCCAGGATTTGGGAAAGTCCCTGAAAAATATGATTGTAATCTAAAATCTTTTGTTGTTGTGTTGTTGTAAGACGAATTAGACTGAAGAATTGCCATGAATGTAAAGTGACTGTTTTGACAATAAAATGAAAGCTTTTTGTAATTTTTTTTCTCTCAAACATTTACTGGAATGTTCCTGATTATTATTGTAAATTATAGTCAAGTTAATATTTGTGGATTTACGACAGAAAGACTTCAATTTATCACCTTGACCTGGGACAAAACAGGCAATTTATTAAAAAAAACCCAAAACGTAATATGCCATCCAAACACCACAGTTTTTACATTTATTACATCTTACTGAAATCTTTCCATTTTTAATATGTCAAAGTTTAACCAAAGTAATCCTTTCTCCATTATTTCTGCCTTCTAATTTCCTGTCTGAATCTTTTCCAGGCCCAAACGCCCAACTCCTCTACAGCATCGCGTCAGGCGATCCCCAGGGCCACTTCATCATCACCAAGGAAGGGGTCCTCCAAACCCAGAAGGCCTTGGACAGAGAAACTCAATCCTTCTACAACCTGGTGATCACCATCAACGATTTGGCTCCGCCTCCCATGACCCGCTTCACCAGCACCACCCAGGTGTCAGTCATCCTGTTGGACGTCAACGACTGCCCCCCGACCTTCACCTCGCAGAAGACAACCTACATCCAGGAGAACACGCCGGTGGACACGGTGGTGTTCACGGCTCAGGCGGCCGACGCTGACAGCGGCCCCAACAGCTACGTGGAGTACTCCCTCAGGGGCCCCTTTGGGAACAAGTTCAGCATCAGTACCATCGACGGAGACGTCCGGCTGGTCGGGGAACTCGACCGCGAGGAGCTGTCCAACTACACCCTCACGGTGGTGGCGACGGACAAAGGCGAACCGCCTCTGTCGTCCACGATGGACGTGACGATGCTGGTTCTGGACGTCAACGACAACACCCCCAGCTTCTCGCAGAACATCTATGACATCGAGATCGAGGAGAACACCCTGACGGGGACCGACGTCATCCAGGTGTTCGCCACCGATTCGGACGAAGGCACCAACGGGCAAATCCGATTCTCCATCTCCGAAGGCAACGCTAACTCTGATTTCCGGATCGATTCGGTGACGGGGGTGGTGTCGGTGGCGAAGCAGCTGGACCGCGAGGCGCGTGCTTCCTATTCGCTGGTGGTTCAAGCCGCCGACCGCAGCAGCAGCCCCAGGGTGGACCGCGCTACCGTTAACATCGTCCTGCTAGACGTCAACGACTGCTCGCCCGTGTTTGAGCTCTCTCCTTACGTCGTCAACGTTGAAGAGAACCTGGAGAACCTGCCCAAAAGCGTCCTGCAGGTCAGTGTGGTCGAGTTTTGAAGGAAGCAGACAGAATTTATTGGACGAAAAGCACCAGTCGTGTACAGTAAATGGCGGTTCTTAGACCTTTAACAAGCTAATGTCTTAACCAAATTTATCGCTGCTAAGCTAGTAAGTCCAGACATGTGATCTCAGCCGGGGTATTAAACCATTTACCACGGGGGCCTCATTTTGTCTTCACAAATATCCCGCTGAAAAGATATAGAAATTATATATCGCTGCAATCCGTTCTGCGCAATTTGGGATTTATGGGATTTTTTCACCGAAATATGAAATCAGGCTAAATTACACGAAAAGACGATTAACATCCCAACAGCCCCTGATGACTAAATGAGGCGTGTGAAAAAAAAAACCGAATGGAGGTGAAGGTCTGGGGCTGCAGCGACGGAGTAATTCAATTTCCTTCCAGTCGTCTACCTTGTGAGGAAATTAGGTTTGGGTTATGTGGTGGGAAGGCGTCCAGACGCGGCGGCAGCTGCCGCACATGTGCATGCTAACCTAGCATTGGGGGTGGGGGGGCACCCACAATGCATTTGGGCATTGTAAAGGAAGGGATTGTCACGCTGCAAACACAAACCAACATCAATTTCATACTCAGAAACCGTTTAATGCATCCGGGCTGTCGCAGCATCGTCCTGATTGGACGGATTTGAGACTTCCTGGTTTACATTTCGCAAATTCCTTGGAAAAGAGTGATTACAGGAACTTTTAATTAATCATCAACTTCCTCTAGCTACGTCAGTGGAAACACTCAAAGCCTCCCAACATCTTCTGTTTCTTGGTTTTCCAGGTCGTCGCCAGGGACGACGACCAAGGCGCCAATGGCCAGCTGAGCTACATGCTAACCGGCGGGAACGAGGAGGGCGCTTTTACCCTGTCGTCCAGCGGTCAGCTGAGCCTGACCCAGACGGTGGACCGCGAGTCTCGGGGGAAATACACGCTGCTGATCACCGCCACCGACTCAGGTGAGATCGCCGGCGTCTAAAAACGCTCGTCCGCAATCTGGCGGACGCCGTCTGTCGTAATACGCAAACAAAACTGAGATGAAAAAGGGATATTTCCAGTGAAAGTCAACAAACAACATTTCGATTCCACTGTTGTCTTCTCTGTGTGGCGCAGGAAACCTAAACATTTGGGAGTTTTTAGCTTGGAAAGTCGCGGTTGTGTTCTGACCTGTTCCCCCCGTCCCCCCCCTTACCGGAGGGTTCGATTATTTGGATTGGGCGGTAGAGCTTGTTTTAGCCAGATAAAAGGTTCGCTTGTTATTGCGTGGAGGCCATTTAATGCGCAGTTGAAGGAGCACATGCGTGTTCCCGTCGCAGCCAAATCACACGGTATCTCGGATAAGTATATGTTTCCTCCGGCCGCTCTGGCACGGCCCGTCACCGTCTGAGGGAGGCTGCATTCCAATCCGAACTGACCATGTGACCGTTCGGGACGGTGTGTTATGTTGACTGTTGTTTGGGTTCTTACTTGTCATCGATTTGTGACAGAAGCTTCCACATTTTTTTGGGGAATATTTTAACAAAAGTACAACCGAAGCATCCAAAGTTGTTGTTTTTTGTTTCAAGTTACCCGACAAGCGAAAGTACTAATTATCTCTGGATCCTTTGTTCCACGCTTCACAAGGCGTCCATATTTAGAGCCCTGACAACAATTCCAAAATATTTTGACAAGACTTTTCAGTGCGACATCAGTAGGGGAGAGAGAGATTTGAGGAACAATATCAAAATATATTTAAAAAACCATAATCACCGGCTAAATTACCCAGAAGCATTTTCTCACATTTTTGAGGGGGAAATGGTTCTCCCAGACGCAATCTGGAACAGAATGTCCAAGGTGGGATGGGGAAGACATGTTGACTATGACCAGACGATAGACGTTCACGTTAGCATGTTAGCATTCAACTAGCTTCGCTTAAAAAAAAAAAGTTTATTCTGCCTTTCTTTTGCTCACAAAACGATTAATCTGTCGTTATCGCCGCTCTGCATCACTTTTCTCAGACTTTTTATTTCCGTGATTGGATCATTGACTGATTTCCTCGCTAAAATCTCCACGTGTGCGATTGTGTGTGTGTGTGTGTGTGTGTGTGTGTGTGTGTGTGTGTGTGTGTGTGTGTGTGTTTGTGCTTGTCGCGTTGCACCGTCCGTCCTCCGGGGGGTGCATTTTCAGTCACGTCAGAGAAGGTAATCTCATGATTCTCTGCCTCTCTGCCGCCGCGCCGACTGAAATCTGTCATGAAATGGTCGGAAACGTAAGCGCCTCACCAGCGCTGCTTCCCATAATGCATTCTGGCGCGGGGCGAGCGGCGCCGTTTGGCAAACATCTGCCATAATTGGAGCACCAAGGTGTTTTACAAGACGTCTTGTTGAGAGGAAACTTTAGAGATATTACTTTTTTCCTCTCTCTCTCTCTCTAGCTTGTAAACTTGAGCGTTTCTCGGTTAACTAGTCGTGCAGATTGGTGGAGGTGGGGGTGGAGGTGGGGGTCCGGCTTCGGGGGGGTTTGACATTTCAAGGCCAACATGTGGGACTCCTGCAGGGAAATCAGATTGTAAGCCGTTCTCTCCACAGCGCACAGGTTAAGAATGTGCAACAATGAGATTTCCTGCAGACCGGTTCGGTTGGAGTTGTTTGTTTGGAATGGCTTTAAGCGGGCATCTGTTGCTGAACACAACATGTTTTTACGCATCTGGCAGCAGCCAATTGGCCTTTTTTTCTGAAAAGTTTGATAGCATTCTTTCCTTTCTCTAAACAGGAATAAACTTTATCGTCTTTCCATCATTTGAAAAGTACCGAGTTCACCTTCGATTCGTTGCAAGTTCTGGTGGTCGGCGTCGGGTTTTATCTCTCCTGTGACAGTTTAATTCAGATTATAAATAAAACCTGCATCTAAAAGTGATGTTTAACACATTTACAGGACAGAAACCTTTTTATGCAAATTCTGGCCCCTGAATGCCGTCTTTGTGTTCCTGTGTGACTTTTACCCCCCCCCCCCCCATCGGTGTTTGTGCCAGTTTGTGCGAGTCTGCATGTGGTAGCTGGAGCGTCCTCGGGGCGCATTGACATGCACCGCGTTTGGTCACATTTATTAAAGGGAAGGCACAGTAAATCCCTCGTCCCGAAGCCCATAATGGCCGATACGCTTGCTTAAGAAATCCTTGGTCTTTCACATGCCTCCGGCGCGTCGCTACGTAGCGCCGCGCTGTTTCTATATGACCTCTTTGGCTGTCGCGGATGAAGCGAAGGTTTAAGGGACTGAACGACCGCTTAGCAGATAAAGAATTTTAATGACCACCTAGTCTTTTATTCTCTTGAATCAGAAGCATAAACCCTCCGGTCTTTATTCCGCTCCTCGATCTGTCAATCTTAAAGAAATCTTTAAGAATATATTTGTCCACCTCTGGCGAGGATTGGCTCCGGCGTTATAAAACACAACCTGCTTTGCGGGATCGCTGTCGAACATTCGCCTGCAGTAAATATTTAATTGGAAGTGTTTTTGCCAGTCTGCAGCGGAGGCGCCGCCAAATAAAACATCAGGTTGATCAAATGAACTTTAACAGAGCAGTAACGCTCTGAATCAGCTCTTTAAAGACTTTGCAGTTACAACGCGGCCCTGCAGAGTTTTTCCTATCGTTTTGCGTGAATAGTTTGGTCAGTAATGAGAGGTTAAAGAGGCGGCGTCGGTTGGATGGTCAGCGCTTCGGGTCTACCTCTGTTTAAGTCCTCTGGGGCCTGATTAGCACATCCTATCCTCACGAAGCTAATTCTAACTAGCTTTACACGTCCTTCCTGTTGGAATAAATACAAGCGCGCATGTTCTCTCTCTTAAACACCTTCGGAAGGACATATTTCAGAGTTTATAGGACTTATATCTCATTATTTAAGATGATTTAAACGCAGGAACATCCTGCCAGTTTCTGCTTCCCAAAATCCCAGAATTGGTCGCGATCCGTCGCCATAAATTGGAATCGCGGTCCCGAAACGATCCGTCCGACAACGCACCAAATAAAAGCAGCATTGTTATGAAAACAAAAAAAGGCGAAAAACACTTTATTTAATTTCAACCGCAGGCCCCTAAAATATGAGGAAAGGCAACACTTTTTGTGTGTGCTATGCTTTCGTTTACTGCCTGCAAACCACTAAACCCAATCTGCAGCATATGGGGAAGGAATTATGCAAAAGCATCGAACGCAACACTCCATAAATAACCGGCGAGCAGGGAGAAATTTTAGGTTTAGCTTGACAAATGCGTCTGAGAAACCCTCCTTATATCGGGTAGCGACTTCTAGAGATATCCCCTTCACTCTCCTGCTTGTTAACTGTGAGAAAACCTCTGTTTGCTCTGTTATGTTTGGCAAACTATGCCGTTGGGGAGGGGGGGTCGGCTAGCACCCTGCACTCCGAGGCTATTCATGGGTGTAGGACGGGTCGCATTAAAAGCAGCTTTGTCGCAAAGCAACAGGTTCTCAGAGGCAGAAAAATGTCAATTTTGCCTCCTAGCCGGCCAATTCTGTCCCCCCCTCCCTGAGTAATGATGTGTCTTGTTTACGCCGTCCCTTAAGAGGACAATCCAGCCGCAGTCCATAAACCGCAATTAAGCGTTTAGCCTTAAGCTTCAGGCTACAGATGGGCTGTCTCATAAATTCACACGTCCATCCGTCTTCCCCGAGTCAACCTGTCCCCGACTTCCCCGGTTTAATGAACTCGCTTGTTTGGCCACCCCAGCGCCGCTCTTGTTTGCCCGTTCATCGATGAGACATCAGTCAATATATAAGGTGTGCGGGGGGGGGGTAAGAGATTATCCCTTGTGCCAGCAGAGACACTCAAACGGGCTTCTTGGCCACCCCAGCTCCGCTCTTGTTTGCCTTGTTTGCCTGTTCATCGATGAGACATCAGTCAATATATAAGGGATGGGGGGGGGGGGGATTATCCCTCGTGAAGGTAGAGACACTCAAACGTGTTTCTGAATCCGGATTAAACCGACCCGGGAGGCGACTGCTGCTGTTTCCTTCCATTCGACTACCCCCCCAACCCCCCGCGAGGCGTTGGCAGTCGTAGCAGCTGCAGCAGTCAAACAACAGATAGCTTAATCGTCATTAACACGTGTGTTTGTACCCCCCCTGGTTCAGGAAGTATGGCGACGGCACCTTCCTGGAGGTTAATGTGATTTGTCTGGTGGTAATGTACACTAATAAGGTGCTTAGACCCCCCCGCCATATGTTTGTGGGAGACAATACTTTCTGGCTTGAGAGGCTTAAAGAGAAAACTGTCTGTGGAGGAGGGGGGGGGGAGGCGGCAGATGGTCAGCTGGTCCTCGTTTGGTCTGGGGGGGGGTCGTTAGTTTGAACGCAGATTTGTTCTGATGAAACAGAACGGACCGTTTCCTTCTGAGGCACCGATTGGTCAGATGTAGTGTGCATGCCAGGCCACTAGTTGGCAGCGTCTGCTTTCGATATCACCTCCATAAAATAAAACCAAGAAAAAAGTGAATTTTGTGAATGTGTTGGCTCCAACGTCCATGACATACCTCTCAACTGACTCATTATGATGCGTTTTAGCCCCGCCCACTTGCATCTGTACCCGTATCACCAGTATTTTTTGTTTTTTTTTTAACAATTTCTTTGACTTCTTTTAGATTCTTTACTTGCCGCTGATCCGTCTGCATCGCTCAGACCTGATGGGAATTTTTTTATTTTGCTGCATTAAATTAAAAGGCGACGGCGTTTTTTGTTGGTTTTTTTTAGATCCAATTAAAGCGGGAGCGGCGAGGGAGGAATCCTCTCGCGCTTTGAGCTCCGATTCGGTCGCCTCGGTGTGAAACGAGGTGCGCTGACGCCAGCGACTACATCCCACCGGTTATCTGAATACCATCAGTCTGATGTGTTTCCACGGAGACTCCCCTCTGGGTTATCACCGCCACGTATTCTTTATTTGATATCTATACGGATCAGCTCTCTGGGGAAAAACCACCTGATGGAAACTCGGTACCAACCGGGTCCAGGATTTGCTTTCCTAATTGAGGGAACAGCCTCAGAACTCATACAATAACGGATGACGCTAATGCTATATGCAGATGATGCAATCCTGTAATCGCCAAGGTTTTGCTTTCCTGAATGACCCGAGATTAACCCCTGAAATCAGATTACGCCTCAGACAGGTGTGAGCGACTGACCTGTGATCCGCAAATTCCAAAGTCTGACACCGCAAGAACGCCCGGCGTTCCTTCACGCCTCTCCCTAAAAATGGAAATCTTTTAGAATCACCTGCGTGGATTTGTACCCACGTCAGCTGATCTTTTAAACTTTTAAAAGAGAAGGAGAAGGAATAAAACGTCCGGTTGGGAAGGCTTTGCCAACGGAAAAAATAGTTCCCTAAACCGCAGCGCATGGCAGCCGCCGGTGCCGCGGCAGCTGACTTCCCCTCTGCAAAAAAAATTTCCACCAGCTCTCTTTCCATGGCAAAATGATGTCATCGGTCGCGTCGCGGCGGGCCAGGGTTTCGCCATTCTCTCGCCGCGTCCTCGACGACGCTGGTTGGTCTCCGTCGTTAACCCTTCGCGCTCCTCCTCCAGGTCTGGACGGATTTTTTTTTTTTTTTGGGGAGCGGATGCTGGCTGTTTCTCAGCATTCCTCTCCCGTTGAGTCACTCCCTGACAAAAAAGAAAAAGCTCTGCACATAATGAACTCTTGGGGGTTCTGCTTTTCTCGCCGTTACAGGTACGGCATTCTGGGAGAATTTAATAATCGGAAACATGCGACAGCTGCCTCCCCCGACCCCGCCCTGCTGCGAATCTCAAGAATGTCTCGCCATCTCAAACAATCATTTACATATATTTGCATACCTGGGAAGGTCTTGTGTCCCGTGATGACTAAATGGGGGCTGCCCGCGTGGTGAAACAGGAGAGATCTGAACTATTAACACGTCGGACAGCAGGTATGGGGTAGGTGGGGGGGGGAGGACAGCTGCCGGGGGTTATGGGATATCGGCGTCCCCCCCCCAGGAGGCTGCGAAGGCACGTCCTGAGGCTGAGGCGAGGAGCGCGATGCTGTGACAAGAGATACGCCCAGAAAAGTTGTGAGAAATGCTGCGTTTGAACCCCCCCCCCCCCGCGAGGCGAAGGCGGGGTCAGCACAGGCTTGGGGAGTTGGGGGCTGAGGGGGTGTTTTTGGTCCTGAGGATTAAGCCGGGTAACCGAGTCCTGTGCCGCAGAGTCCCTGATGCGTTTGGTGACAGAAGCCGTGCAGGTCAAAGGTCAGGCATGTGGTGGCACGGGAGGGAGGGGCGAGGCTGTAAACAGGTTGTGACATCACGTCCTGTGTTAGAGTGCAACGCCTGCAAGGACACACACACACACACACACACACACACACACACACACACACAGAAACACAAAGACCTCTAACCGCCTCGGCTAGCTTCCGCTCTTAGCGACACAACGCTGTTTTAGTTCATGGAAAGAATCTGTGGTGATGACATCACAGCAGAGCTCCGCCCCCCAGAGTGGAGTAAATACAGTAGATACCTCAAGACACGAGTTTAATCCGTCCCAGCCTTGAGAAAAAGCCTCCAACCCCGTAAATTATGAAAAAAACAAGATTTTTATCGACCAATAAACGTGCAGACTTTACCTGCGTATAATTATATATAGGTTATGTAAACAATGATAAAGAATGAAAAAGAAACGAGATCCGGTCTCTCTGATGTTGTATCCATCCGCCAACAGGTGGTAAAGAACGAGATCCAGTCTCAGATGAGCCTTATTTTTAGACACAGGGTCTAGTTTTCTGCGTCATTCATGCCTGAGGGGTTTTATTTGACATTTTATTGTCATGTTTATTTTCATGATAAAGGCCAAAAGTGTATATCAAAATATTCCGAGCTCAAAAAGTGATAAAAGGATCCTCAATCTGCTTCAAAATGGAATCAGCTCCAAATTATAAACTTTAAAAAATACCCATTAAAATGAGTTGTTTTGATTTGAATGTCCTCTATTGACTCCGGTTGGTTAGCTTAGCAACAGCCTCTCCTCATCCTGGCTCCGCCCACCTGGGCTGAGCGTTTTCGATGGCGATTCGCTGACCGCCGGGCGCGACTGACCCGTCCCTCGGCTCGACTTAAAGCGATACTGACGCGTTTGCCGACTCGGATCTCACCTCCGTTAAGAGGATCGGCCGAGGAGGAGGAGGAGCAGGTCGTCGGTTGTAATCTGTTGCCGTGGCAACCCTTCCCACGATGACTCGCCATCGATCTCGATCAGGATCCGCTCCAGACTTGAGGACGATTCCTGGTCCTGTGACGACATAACCGACCCGTACGGGTCTCATTAAAACCGGTCGGATCTGCGGCGGCCGTGACTCACGTCGGTGGTGAGTCACGACAGATGAGGGGTCCTGTGGTTTTCTGGGCCTCTTCTGAGATTAAAATATTTACTGTTCCTCCTGTTTCTGTCGTACGTTTTTGCTCCTGGAATCCATCTCTGTTTATCCACTCCTGTTCCGACCAACAAACGCCGATCCGTGACGGGATCGCGCTCCGACGTCTGTTTATCATCACCGCGTCCAGAAGTTACCGTAAAAAGACTCACGTCTCATTCTGCGAGGAACCCCCCCCCCCCAGATGAACCTCCCCAGAGAAGCTGTGTTGGTCCCAAAACCCCACAATAATACTCATATTTATCGATCTTCAAAAGTCACCTTTGAAGGATGAGCATCACCTGCATCAGCGTATCCATAGCAACCTCCACTTTCCTCAGCATCAGGGTGTGAGCGGGTGAATGCTGGTTGTGTTACTTCACAATAAAAGCACCATTCAAGTGCATTTAGCGTTAAAGGGTCCACGTGTCCTTCATCCTCCATGTTTTCCCTTCTGTCATTGATTTTAAAGTGTTTTCATCATCAGTTCTCTTCTGTCCAGAGAAAGAATTCATCGCGATTAAATGAGCATGCTGTCTTGATTTTATCATATTTGAAAGATAATCCTCCCTGGCTGAGCAATATATAGATATAAATATATAAAGAGAGAGCGTTCCTCACGTTTTCTTTTCTCAGATTCCTCATGTTTGGATTTTGGACGGCTTCACATTAAGAGTGTTTTTATTATCTCGTCCTAATCCAGTCCCCCCCCCCACCTCCAAGGATCCAGTGTTTTCCACAGCTGAGCACACACGCACCGTGGATTGGGTGTGTGTTTTTACTCAAACGTGTTATAGTTGATGCATCGGCGTAGATTCCTGAGGAGATCTGCAGGAGGGAACGACAACACGTTCGAGGTGGGAACGGATCTCGCTTTCCTCCGTCCCGGGTTTGCTCCCCCGGCCTTGTGCTCAATGTAAACTGATGCAAATCATCAAGCGTTGAAAAAACACCGCCGAGCCTTCCAAGACGTCCCCAAATCCCATCCTGCGACATTTCGTAACAAAGCTGAAGTTCCGTTTATGTTTGGAGGAAGTTCAGCGTTCCATTTAAGGAAGGATTATGAAGGTCGGCTCAAGCAGATGTCAGATTTTTCTTCTCTTCAGGTTTTTTCTGCTCCGCGGCTCATTTTCATCTGCTATTGATTTAAATCCAACCCCCCGGGGGGGCCAAGTAAGCCCCGTTTCGTCACCCGTTCTGGGAGAAAAATGGTCATATTTTCGCTCAAAATAGCATTTTCTCCTCTCCCGGATTCCACTCCTTAAAATAGAAGCCTCGCCGTGGAAGTGAAACCTTTGTGCGTCTAAGAACCCAGGAAGGACGCCTGAGAGGTTGGATTTCGGAGACGTTGAGCCCTTTTGATGCGTTGGAGCGATGTGGCGGTTTGGCGACAGATGGAAACCGGTGGCCCGGGAATTAAAGACAGCAGCGTGGATCTCACAAGTCACACACAATAAGACTCTTAATGTCGCTGTCGTTTCCTCTCCCAGCTTGCCGTGTCACAAAAACCAGGCTGGTCATGTGACCATAAAGTGTAGTACAGTATTTAAGGCACACCTCAAAGCCTTTAATTTTCCCAAAAACCAACAGTGCGCCTTATAGTCCAGTGAGCCTTATAGTCCAGTGAGCCTTATAGTCCAGTGAGCCTTATAGTCCAGTGAGCCTTATAGTCCAGTGAGCCTTATAGTCCAGTGAGCCTTATAGTCCAGTGCGCCTTATAGTCCAGTGAGCCTTATAGTCCAGTGAGACTTATAGGTCGGAAAATACTGTAGTCGTCACAGTTCTTCTGTTTTCCCCCCCAGGTTCTCCGTCTCTGAGCGGAACCGGGACGGTGGTGGTTCTGGTGAACGACGTGAACGACAACGTCCCAGTTTTCTCCTCGTCCTCCTTCCACACCACCATCACGGAGGACGCCCCGACAGGGACCGACGTGCTGCTGGTCAACAGCTCGGACGCAGACGTGGGCATCAATGGCGTCGTCAGGTATCCTCCACGTGAAGCAGTTTCCTGTCATGTAGTGTTTTCTAAAGTTTCTGTTTGCGTTTTAAATATTTATATGTGACCCGTGACTCAATAAATAGCTAACAGACAAATGTGGAACAACTGTTCCCTGCAGAACTCATGACCACCCGGGCCTGGACGTACAAACTGGCTTCATTTTGATCAAAGAAACACTGGTTTGTTTCCAAGGGTTTAGTTTTACAGTCCGGCCTCATAATGAAATGATTACCAACAAAAATATTATCAAACAGTCCTGAAATAACAAGAAATACAATATTAAAGTCCTTTAATCCAAGGTTTTATGTCATTTCTTGAATAGTCCGGACATTTCAACACAACCTGCTTTTAAAGACTGACCCCATTACTAGTTCAACAGAAGAAAGACGTGCAGGAAAAAGAAGAGAAAAGCAAGAATGCATCACAGGAATTACCTCATCGTTTGATCAGTTTTTTCCAGGAGCGCCTGAAGGAAACAGTTGATGATTTTTTTTCTTAAGATTTATTAGAAAAGTTACGTCCTTGCCAGACGGATTAACACACGAAATGAAATCCGACGTGCGGATGAGACTAATGAAGACGTTTTTAACAAACCAGAGATGTTTGTTCTTCTGAACACTTCCAGAAATCCGGTGCATTCGGACCATTTTTGGCCCACAACAGGACCCGGCCTCAGCTTTCCGTTCTACCTCATCCCCGGCTTTCTGAAATTCCAAGATGATGTTGCAATCAGTAACGGGAATTTGGGAGTTTTGGGGCAACATTTCATTGTTTTGGGGCAACAATTCCCAAGCAGGACGACGGGGTTTTTCCCACTGTAGGAGCTACTGGTCGGTCTCTCTCCAGCCTGGACGCCCATTCAAGTCAGACCCCTCCCCTCTCCTCGGTAGCCCCACCGGTTGCACGTTGGGGGGTACCGCAGCATGCTCCAGTTTCCCAAAACACAGTAATGAGGATGTTAATTGTCTATGACAGTAGGAGTGGTGCTCATCAGGGGTTCCGGGGGGGTTTGAGGACCTTAATGGAGACCAGAACCGGGATCCTTCAGTTTTTAATTTTGAGTCTTGCTGCTATTTTACGTGAGATCCAAACCTGCGTTCGTCTCTGGACCGACTTCAGACCACAAACATCTGAGGACACTTTATGCCGTTGATGGAATCCAAATAAGCTTTTGCATTCACACGTTATTCCGTAATTTGTCGCTCCCATCTCTGGAGGAGGGGGATTCCTTTACTTTAAAGTCTTTTCAAAATATGCACTGGTCTGAACATGTATGTGTCAGATTACGTTTATGTCTGGGACCTGCTGGAGACCTGAGAGATTAGGATGAAATATGATATTAGTTGGAACGCCGACGACCGTCGCCCCTCCATCCTGATCCTGATTTTATTCATCAAGCTCTTCCCATACTTTTATTTTTATTCCCAGTCCATTTATTTTCTTTAATCAACCATTTTTTTCATAGCACTAGACATTAAATTGAAAATACACTGAATTAAATGAAGAATTCTGCCAAAGTAATGCAGGAAACCGGGTGTGAAGTGGATCGACCAGTCAAACTGTTAGACGTCAAGCATTTGAGGTAGTCAGACATTTTTAACCCTTTAAAGCCAAACAGGTCTTAGTTGATATTCTCCACCGTTCAGGATTTTTGTACTTCTACATTAAAAATTTGACATTTGTTTCCGCCGATGTTTGCAATCAGACACATGCATCTGCATTTTCTATGTGAAAAAAATCTGGATTTAGCCATAGTTATACAAATAAAAGCTAATATATACAAATCTTCATATATTTTTTTGACAAATTTTCCATTGAATTTTATTTTCCAAAAGATTTTCTAGCAATTATTTCACAGTTCAGGCTTTATTTAAAGACGATGTGCTGAGATTGATTTAAGGGTCTGAGGCTTGACCTGTTGATTCACACGATTGTTATCCATCATTATTTACTCTTGAGACATCTGTAATAACATGTTTACCTACTGTAATACATATGATTATGGTGAATCTACCGAAACCTGTCATCACAGCGTCCTCCTCTTGACTTGTCTCACAGCTACAGCCTCACCGGTGGACACGGTCGCTTCTCCATCAACCCGGCTACCGGACAGATTATCACCAGTTCCCTGCTGGACCGCGAGAATCGGGCCAACTACCAGCTGCTGGTCGTGGCGACGGATGGGGGTCAGCCCCAGGGCCTGTCCAGCTCCACCACCGTGTCCGTGACGGTGGCCGACATCAACGACAACCCTCCCCGCTTCCACCACCACCCTTATGTTACCCATATTCCCGCCTCCACGGCAGCAGGTTTGCACCCGTTCATGTTTCCATAGTTCTTAGTCACTGTAGTGCTAAAACTATTACCACTAAAGGTGATTAATGTGTTTAGGGTCCCTGGTCTTTGCGGTCACCGTCACCGATGAGGACTCGGGCTCCAACGCCCAGCTGCACTACTCCCTGTTGGGGCGCAACTCTGAAAAGTTCAAGATCGACCCAGTCAGAGGCGCCATCACCGCCAATGAGAAGCTAACTGGAAGCTCTGAGGTCACCCTCACCGTCCGAGTCAAAGACGGCGGCGCTAATCCCAAAACGGACATGACCACCGTGACGGTCCGCTTCGTTACGGGAGGAAACTTCCCCGTCATCAAGCTGAAGGAACACGCTTTTACCTTCCCGGAGAACCAGCCGACCAACCATGTTGTTACCACGGTGACAGGGTCTTCTATGAGGGGTGGGCCTTTATCTTACTACATCGCCAGCGGCAACCTGGACTACGCCTTCCATGTTGACCAGCTGTCGGGCGAGTTGTCCATCAGGCATCCCCTGGATTACGAGCACATCCAGAAGTACGTCCTGTGGATCGAGGCCAGAGATCAGGGCTTCCCGCCGTATTCCTCATACAAGAAAGTGGAAATTACAGTTCTGGATGTGAACGACAACCACCCGGTGTTTGATCGAGACCCCTTCCACGCTGAGATACTGGAGAACCTCTCGCCTCAACGGGTGCTGGTCGTCTCTGCTGTCGATTTGGACAGCGGACCGAATGGACAGCTCGAGTACGCTATCATCGACGGGAACAAGGAGAACCGCTTCAGCATCAATAGAGCGACCGGGGAGATCAGGACCACCAGGCCTCTGGACCGCGAAAAGGTGGCTCAGTACAGTCTGAAAGTCAAAGCCACCGACCGGGGTTTGCCGCCGAAGACCACAGTGGTCAAGGTGTTGATCAGCGTCCTGGATGTGAACGACAACGCTCCCAGGTTCTCCAAGATCTTCAGCGCAACGGTGGCTGAAAATGCCCCTGTGGGGTACACTGTCACCAGGGTGACCACCACAGACGAGGACGCTGGCTCCAACGCCGTTAGCCGATATTCAATTACAGACACCAGCCTCCCGTTTAGCATTAACCCCAATACTGGAGACATCACCATAAGTAGACCGCTCAATAGAGAAGACATGGATCATTACATCGTCAAAGTGTCCGCGCACGACTCCGGCTGGACCGTGAGCACGGACGTCACCATATTTATCACTGACATCAACGACAACGCCCCCAGATTTAACCGCCCCTCCTACTATCTGGACTACCCCGAGCTCACCGAGGTGGGCTCTCTGGTGACGCAGGTGTCCGCCACCGATCCCGACGAGGGTTTCAACGGCAAGATCTTCTACTTCATTCGCTCCCAGTCGGAGTACTTTAGAATTAATACCAGCTCTGGAGAGATACTTGTGAAGCAGCAGTTAAAATATCAGAACTCAACAGGTGCCAGCAGTATAAATATAAACCGCCACAGCTTTATTGTCACGGCGTCAGACCGGGCTGTCAAGCCTCTGATGAGTGAGACTACAGTAATCGTAAACGTTGTAGACAGCAATGATAATCCGCCCGAGTTTGATTCGCCTTCCTACTTTACTCCTGTCACCAAAAGCGTCAAGGTTGGCACCAGGCTGATTAGGGTCGTAGCCCACGACAAAAAAGACTTTGGCCTTAATTCCGAGGTAGAGTACTTAATCACCGGTGGAAACAGCTCCAGTAAATTTAAGCTAGACAAAACAAGCGGCTGGATTACTGTCGCTTCCTCCCTTACGTCTGATATGAATAAAAACTTCCTCATCGACATCACGGCAAACGACAGAGGAAATCCACCTCTGTCAGCTCGGACGTTGGTACGAATTGCCGTCACTGAGGAAAACCACCACACGCCTGAGTTCTCACAAAGCCAAATCTCTGCTACCGTACCTGAAAGCCTCGCTGTGGGAACAGCAATAAGGACTCTGGCGGCTAGAGACAAGGATAAAGAAATGAATGGCCTTATCACGTACAACATAGCATCAGGAAATGACAACGGTCTGTTCTCCCTTAATGGTAAAACCGGAGTGTTATCCTTAGCTCAGCCCCTAGACTATGAGGAGAAACACCAACATGAGCTCAGAGTCTCAGCCACTGATGGCGGCTGGATTTCCAAAACCAGCTACGTCTCCGTCGTCGTCCGTGTGACTGACGTGAATGACAACTCTCCCGTGTTTGACCCCGATGAGTACTTCCCCATCGTTCAAGAGAACGTCCCTAGTGGCACCACCGTGGTGAAAATGAATGCCACGGACCGCGACTCGGGAGCCAACGCAGTCATGGCGTATGTAATACAGTCATCAGACAGTGACCTCTTTGTCATTGACCCCAACACGGGTACCATCACCACCCAGGGCTTCTTGGATTACGAGGCGAAGCAGGTCTACCATTTAACAGTAAAGGCCTTCAATGTCCCAGACGAGGAACGTTGCAGCTTCGCCAACGTCAACATCCAGCTGAAGGGAGCCAATGAATACGTACCCCGCTTTGTCTCCAAACAGTACTACTTTGAAATATCTGAAGCCGCTCCAAAAGGCACAGTGGTAGGGGAAGTGTTTGCCAGCGATCGGGACCAAGGGGATGATGGAGTGGTTTACTACCTCATTTTTGGGAGGAGCAGAAGGAAGGGCTTCGGTATTGACAGGAAAACCGGTCAGATTTATGTCACGGGTACACTTGACCGTGAGAAAGAGGAGAAGATTTCCCTGAAAGTGTTGGCGAAGAATGCCGGGAGTATCCGCGGCGCCGATATTGATGAGGTTTTTGTGAATATCACCATTCTTGATGCCAACGATCCTCCAGTTTTTACCCAGGAACTGTATGACGTGCAGGTTAGCGAGGGGCTGTTGCCGGGCGGTCTTGTTACCTTCGTGAGCGCCCAGGATTCAGATTCTGTTCCAAGCTGGAGCAGATTTTCTTACACCATCGCTCCTGAGTTTGACAAAAATATTTTTAACATCAATCCAAAAACAGGCCAAGTGTCAGTGGCTGCAGCGCTGGACAGAGAAACCACTCCAGTGTACAATCTAGTCATCTTTGCGGTGGACACCGGCACGCCACCCGCAACCGGAAGCACAACCGTGATTGTGAATCTAGAGGATATAAATGATAACGGTCCAACTTTGACAGCCACTTACGCAGAGGTGATGGAGAACCAGAGAGCTGGCACTGCGGTGACAACCTTAACAGCGTCGGACCCAGATCTTCCACCCAACCAAGGGCCGTATTTGTTCAGCCTCCAGAGCTCTGGATCTGCCCACAGCTACTTCAACCTTAGTCCAGCTGGAGTGTTATCCACCAGCAGGGAGATCGACAGAGAGCAGATCAGTGACTTCTTCCTTTCCGTCATAATCAAAGACTCTGGCGTGCCTCAGATGTCGTCAACGGGCACGGTTCACGTCAAAATCAACGATCAGAACGACAATCCTTCAGAACCGAGGTCCATGGAAATCTTTGTCCACTACTTTGGGAACATGTTCCCTGGAGGGTTGTTGGGAGATGTCAAACCCCAAGACCCTGACATTCAGGATAGGTTTCACTGCTCGCTTATCCCTCCATCCTCCGGTCTGTTTAGCATCCCAACCGGAACGTGCAACCTCAATTCTAAAGCTCGCTCTATGGACGGAACTTTTGAAATAACCATCCGTAGCAGTGATGGCGTCCACGGCTCGGTTAGCAACACAGCTCGAGTTCTCTTTATGGGTTTCACAAACGCCACGGTGGACAACAGCATACTGATCCGGCTGCAATCTGAAGGAATCAAAAGCTTCCTCACCAATCACTACCTCAGTTTCCTACGCATTGCCAACTCGCAGCTAGCCGGTCTCGGCACAGGGGTGCTGCTTTATGGAGCATTTGAGCTCAACAATCAGACTTTCCTCATGGCAGCTGTGAAACGGGGCCACGGACAATATGTCAACCCTAGCGGTGTGGCTACATTCTTCCAGAGTATCAAAGACATTTTACATAGGCAGAGCGGAGTGCAAATAGATGCGGTGGACCATGATCCTTGCACGCGCAACCCGTGCCAGAATGGAGGCAGCTGCAAGAGGCGTCTCAGTGTCGGGCCTGGTATGAAGACAGAAGAAAGTGTCCCAGTGATCCTCGTGTCCAACCACCCCCTGCAGCCCTACGCCTGCAGCTGCAGGCCGGGGTACACGGGGGCTCTGTGCGAGACGGACATCGACGAGTGCCAGCCATCGCCCTGCCACAACGGCGGCACCTGCCACAATCTGGTGGGGGGCTTCTCCTGCACCTGTCCTGAAGGTTTCACTGGGATGGCTTGCGAGAGGGACGTCAACGAATGCCTTTCCAATCCCTGCAAGAACGAGGCCATGTGCCAGAACTTCCCGGGAGGTTTCAACTGTCTCTGCAAGTCCGGCTTTGCAGGTATACTGTCACATTTTACAAAGTCTCACGCTGGGAGGCCTAAAAACGCATTCTGACATTTACACAATAATGCAGTCACAGAGCTCCAAAGAAAATATCTGCTTCTGAATGTCTCCGAGAGGCGTCGTCGCCATAGCGCGCAAGCACAGCTGCCAAAAACGTTTGGTTTTTCATGTCGGGGGGGGGGGATCAGATGGGATGTCCATCAACCTGCCATGTTGGCTTTAATAAATAACATGATGACTCCACACGCAGCTATGACCACACACAGATAGGTTTCAAACTGTTTACAGAAGGATTTCTTAATCAAGGATCCGCTCGTTCAGCTCTATTGTTAGTCGTATGACGAATGGGAAGCTTTATAAAAGATCCAATCAGGCCTTTTAATTCCGCGATGTAATCAATATCCCGCGTTACTACCGCTTGATAAAAGGGGGGAAGCGTCATTTGAGACCTGCGTGTTATCCAGCTGCCTGACTCCAGCATCTGAAAGGCATTTCCAAAAGCAGGCCATTCGCCTCCAGTCAGGTCATTACTGTCCATTTATATTATGAGCATAAAAAAATAACCACAAATCTTTACGTTTCATCAAGATAAATGACCATCCGGAAGAAATGCACCTATTGACCTACAGTAGTTTGCCTGCCCTCGCTGTGAACTCCCAACTTCCTGTTTTCCCTGCCGGGGGTTTTCCTGCCAACTTATCGCAGGATTTAAAGCTTAAAACGTGTTTGCAGAAGCTCATTGTCAGTTGTTTTTTTTTATTGGTTTGCTACCATGCTTCATTTGCCGCCCATTATTTGTGACCAACTCATTCATAATGTCCACCTATGTGACGGAACTTCATGCATAACGCAGCTGTTTGTTTTCCGGCTCTGAAAAAAAAAAAAAATCAAGAGGAAGAAGAAGAAAAAACAAAAAACTTTTCCGAACGTAATTTGATCTTGTAATGAGTTTGAAAATCTGGTTTTCCTTTGTGAGAATAATCTGCCAGTTGAATGAGCTCATTTCTGTTTTCCAAAAAAGAAAGTTTCAAGATGTTTTGGATCAAGTGATGTACGTACGTACGTATGTACGTACAGTAATTTTGATCAAAAAAGCAGGAAGAAACTAAAATAAGTGGAAGTACAGTAACGGCGAAAAAACATGACGTTACATCTTCCTCTGGTAAATTTTGACTATTTTAACGAAAGGTTAAATATTCCAGGGGTGAACTTTGGAGCCCAGATATTTTCTCAGTGCCTTTCTCAGCTGTGAGGTGATGAAAGACTTGCATGACTCGGCCTTTGGGGAGGGTGAACTGCGTTTCCCACAAGGCTTTCCTGTGTTGTCTGCCACCTCATCCATTTTCATTTGTGTTGTTCTGTGAACCCAGGCAAAACGTGTGATTCCATCATCAATCACTGTGAGTGTAACCCTTGTTTTAATGGCGGGTCCTGTCAGAATCGAGTGGATGGATATTACTGCCACTGCCCATTTGGTAAGTAATGATAGGAAACATTTTGGGGGCATTAGTTAAACCCCAACAACAAAATTTATTTATCTGTGATTTTATTTTGTTTTTTTCTGCGTATTTCCATCAAAATGATCCGACTTTGGTGATTCATGTTCATTTCCCTTTAAATACTGAAGGTTTAATATCGCTCCATCAATATTCTGTTTTATCTTTGAGTATTTTTATCGCGGCAGCGCCGTGAATCATTCATCGGCCGCCTTTTTTTGAGTCGTCCTCCTCCGGTCTGTTTTTGTCCTCAGGGGTTTTTGGCAAACACTGCGAACTCAACAGCTACGGCTTTGAGGAGCTTTCCTACATGGAGTTTCCGTCTTTGGATCCCAACAATAACTACATCTACATCAAGTTTGCGACCCTGAAGAGCAACGCGCTGCTCATGTACAACCACGACAACCAGACCGGAGACAAGGCCGAGTTCCTGGCGCTGGAGATCTACGAGGGACGCATGCGTTTCTCCTTCAACTTGGGGAGTGGAACCTACAAACTGATGACCATGATCAGAGTGTCGGATGGGCAGTTCCACACGGTCATCGCCAGGAGAGCTGGGATGGTAAGAACGTCTTATTTCATCCTAGAAATTACCTTAGTCTTATATTTTCGCAGATTTTTTCTTTTTTCTTAATACTTAATACTAAAAATAATAATAAACAATAATAATAAATAAACATAAAAATAATAAATAATAAATAATAAAAATAGTAAATAAAAATAATAATTAATACTTAATACTACAAAAATTATAAAAAGTAATTTTTTTAACTAAAAAAACTACATTAAAAAAAATACTTTTTATGTTTCTAGGAGTCTGACCATGACAGAGAATCTTAGAAATGCCACAAGGTATGACCGTAAAACATAGGTTGTGCTCCATCCTGGGATTTATGGCTGAAACCTGCATCTAAATTTGGCTTTTAAATTCTTTTTTGCACCATCAGATGATAATTAAACTCCCCCAAACCACGAGTAGCTCAGCTTATGGTTTTCATGGTTTGTAATTATATTTTACTGCTAGTTGTGATTTACAATACAGGCTTCCAAGAAGGTTGAAATTCTGCCTCCTGTGTTCTGAATGGGAAGGCTTCCCTCTGCCAGCAGCGCCGTGGCAAGAAAAAAGGGGAAGGGAAAAATCCACCTCGGTTCTGTCAAGACGTCCGTAACGTAGCTCTCCTGCTGGACTCCAAATCTGTCGTTTCCCAGCGTGCACTGAGAGTTCCATAGGAAGCTGGTAAAATCATTAAATTGTCAGTTTTCAGGTGGTGAGGAGTGACGGGATGGAAAGGAATACAGAGCGCTTTGAGAGGCGTGTGATGCTGCGTTCAATACCCGGCAAGCATCAATGTCGTCCAGTTGGTTTTATTTCTGGGCAGGCAGTGTTTTATTGTCTTATTATTGTCACACATTAAAACCTTGGTGCAAATGGACTCAGTGCGTCATTAACTTCCTGTCAGCTGCGTTCCTGACGAAGTCCAATTATCACTCTGCTGTTTTTTTTCTCAGCGTCTCGGCTCCGAAATGACCCGCGGCACTCGTTGGCTAACTCCATCCAGCTGATATTTGCTATAATGAAGTGGTTTATTCTATGTTTTTTAAATAGGAAAAACCTGCCTGATGGGAATGAGAGCAGTAAAAAGCCAAACAAACAAAGTAATGGGTCATTAATCCGAAATAATGGGCTGAAAGAGGCTAAAATTCGGGAATATTAACGAATGAGCTCTGAAGGTATTTTCCCGCTACTTTCAGGCGTTGCGATATTCAGACATGTGGTTGAATCAAATCTGAATCTAAATTAGCATTAGCATTAGCTTTGACTTGGTTCTTGTTTGGTATCATCTTCATTGTGATTGGATAAACTCTAAGCTCACCTCTGCTAACCTCATTAGCATCATCCCTGCCCAAATATACCACCAGGTGTTCCCTCCATATCCGCGATGACTGGTTTCATTAGCTTTGGCCGATTAGCAACGGAAGCTCATCATTAAGATTTTCATTATTCAATTATTGGTCCTTGGAAACATCATAAACGCGGAGCAGGAAGCGACGTTACGATGCTAATGCCGTTACCGACAGGAGAAACGACCTTCACCGGCGGTGCTTCGTCACGTTTCCTCTGCGTTGCACATCACAGGAACGTTCAGTGGAGGAATTATCCCTCCGCCGCGGCGCCGTTAATAAAATCAAGTGGCTCATGGACGCATCACGGAAGCGTCCTGCTGCTCCCGTCCTCCTGAGTGTGTTAACGCGTGACTGTGTGTGTGTGTGTGTGTGTGCACCCCAGCCCGGGTGGGGGCGGGGTCATGACCTCCTGGATCCTGGCCGCTCTGGTCCGTGTTTACTCAAGATCCAGGAGAGGCGGCGGCTTGATTGCGGCGGTTTTTCAACACTTTCACACAGTTTTCCGGACTGTTTCCGCGCCGACCCGTTTCTTCTCTTCCTAGCCGGAGGTTTTTTTTTACCCCCCACCCCCCCTCAAAACCCACATCTGCTCAAATGCTTTGGTACCATTAGTGGGAAATAGAAAATGTTTCCTGTGATGTATGGCATTTTTCTGCCACTCTTCCATCCACCGCTGTGATGAATCGATGAAAAATAACTGACCTACATGCCGTTAGCCGGACTAGCCTCACGCTAACCGCCGTACACGACTTACACAAATACTCAAGGAGGAATTATGGGTAGAAGAAGCCCCTGTGGAGAAAGTTATGGTGCTGTGCTGGAGAAGAAAATCCACACAAAATAATTTATGAGTCGACCGTTTTGTCGCTGGTAACCTGTAACACGGGATCGTTCACGACATGTGAAGGAATAGGTGGCAGGAAGTGATGTCAGCTAAACCCAACCTAGCGAAAAGACTGGAAAACGGAGAAACGGCTTCTCTGGATTGGCCCAGAATTAAAACAAACAAACAAACAAACAAACATCCACCTGAAAAGAATTTAATGGATGAGAGATTTTTCACCCGACCTTAAAAAGGAGACGACATGATGTCGCAGGGACTCCGAGGTTTTTCCCTTGTAACGATTGACGCGAGGAAACATTTTTATAACCTTCTTTTTTTTTTTTTTAATGCTAAAAATCTTTTTATGGTTCCAGTGTCACAAATATGAGGATTTTCCAGTTTCCCATTTTGAAATCTGGTTTCGTCTCTTCTGATTCAATAAATCTGCTGTCAGTTTGATGGAAAACGTTGAGAAAGGAATAAAAGAAATGAGTGGAGGAATAATATGAATATGGGTGATTTAAAAATATTTAAATTAACACTTTTCAACTTTATTTATAATTTTAATGTATAAAAATATTTAGTAGAGGATGAAAGATCACAGCTGACAGTTAAAAATAATAAGTAATCCATTCTGACTGAGCTCTTATGTCAAATATTTCCCTATTTAAAATAACTAAAATCTGTTCCAGCCTTGTAAAAAAAGCCCAAAACCTTCGAAATAATGAAAAAAAAATTTTTTTTAATCAACCAATAGACATGCAGACTTTACCTTTGTATAATTAATAATATATAAGTTACGTGAATAATAATAAAGAATAAAAAGAAACGAAAAAATCACGAAAACACACGAGCTACGTCTTTACGAGATCCGGTCTCACTGATGTCGTATCCAGAGGGAGGACTCGTATCTCAAAACACTCGTATTTCGAGGTTCTACTGT
The DNA here is from genome assembly GCF_040054535.1 of Antennarius striatus. Classification (NCBI taxonomy): domain Eukaryota; kingdom Metazoa; phylum Chordata; class Actinopteri; order Lophiiformes; family Antennariidae; genus Antennarius; species Antennarius striatus. Next base: position 1,924,581 of record NC_090785.1, on the reverse strand, counting down.
ATTCTTATATAAATAATGGAGTGATCACACCTCAGACAACAGAACTAGAACACATGACACACGTATGTTCCCCCTGTCACACAGGCGGCATCCCTGACTGTGGATCTTTGTGGAGACGAGCAGGAACCGGGTTACTGCGCCGTGAGCAACGTGGCCGTCCACACCGACTGGTAAGAGAACCACACACACACACACACACACACACACACACACACACACACACACACACACACACACACACACACACACACACACAGACACACAATCCCAGCACTGGAGGGACAACTTCACCTCTTTGGCTTGTTGTCTTTAAACGAAGCAAAGCCTTCGTTTGAGATAAACCGATTTTATTTTCCTTCTCTGAGTATTTTTAGAAGCTTTAGAAAATAAAACTATCTCGTGGTTTACATGGAAAAAGAGAGATAAAGTGGAAGTTTGATGTTAAAGAATCATCTGCTGGTCCTCCATGGTGGTCCAGACCACCACACTGGATTTAAACTGGATTTAAACTGGAGACGAGATTCAAAGAGGGGGAAATAAAAACAGACATTATTTCTGTCGATGCGTTCACTGATTATTTATTTCCCGGCACTTTGTGGCTTTTAATCAAACTTTCCTTTTGTTTCTAATGGATCACATTATTTCCATGGACTAATACCATAATATTCTGCTTTATGGAGGCGATCGCACCTCTGGAGCAGTGAAGTCTGACATTTCTTCCCTTCTGAATGTTTAATGACGGCAGTTTGATCTAATGGTTGAATTATAATTCTCATTTCTGTGCAGCATAAACGACTCAAAGTCAGAATGAAGTTATCAAAGTATGGAATTAGTGACATGAAGCCAAGTTTCACTCCCAGCGAGTCCTTTTGTGTTGAACATTGTGTTCATGGTGATGAGGAGGAAGGACTGTAAGGCAGATAAATGAGGGAATCAGCTCTTTACAAATGGTTTAGGGTTTTGGGGTTTTTTTTATGTCAAAACTTTCAAAGCAGAGGGTGGGGTTAGCATCAGAATCACGCGTCCGTTGCTAATGGATGCTAGAATATCCATAGATATCAGGAGTCTTCTTTTCCTGGAGAGTCCAGAAGCTTTTTGAGTTTTAGATTAAACTTATTTCCTAATAGCATAGGAGGAGCTATGGTAGCTATTCTATTAGCAATAGCTCCCTGAAGCTGCTTCCGCTTCCGTCTTGTGAAGAGTTATGAAATCAGTTATTCGAGTATTTAACTCCACCTCTTCTGTCTGTTTTGCTCCATCAGATATAAAGTTGTTCTTCTCCCTGAGGAACCCCTTCTCCAGCTTTTGGTTCTCCTCATTCTGCTGCTATTCTGTCCGTCAAGTTGGATGCTGGTTCTGAATTATTTAATTCTGAATTATCTAATTCTGAATGATCTGATTCTGAATTATTTGATTCTGAATTATCTGATTCTGAATTATTTGATTCTGAATTATCTGATTCTGAATTATTTGATTCTGAATTATCTAATTCTGAATGATCTAATTCTGAATTATCTGAGTCTGAATTATTTGATTCTGAATTATCTGATTCTGAATTATCTGATTCTGATTTACTTGATTCTGAATGTTCCAGAAACTGATCTACCAGTGTCTAACTAACGCGTCAGTTATTTAATTAAAACGTTTGCTCAGAAACGTGAGAGACGACAGTAGACTTGTGCCGCGATCAAATATAAATAAATATCTAAAAATGAATCTGACTAAAAATGAGAATATCTGAGTGATCAATAAATTCATTCTCCATCGATCATCTTTTTCAAACAGTTCTTCCTTAAACGTGAGGAGATTTGATTTTTCAGACTTTGGAGGGGAGAAGGGGCCCAGGAACTTGGATTCCTGGGCCATCTATACGGATGCCGGGGGTGTGTGTTCTCTCGTGTGTTTGCGTGTGTTAACGTGTTCTCCACACGCGTGTGTATGTGTGTGTGTGTTCAGGATCCTGGACGTGCAGCCCAACAGACTCTCGGTGGGCGGCGTCCGCTCGATGGAGTCCGTCATTCATCGCCGCGGTCAGGTCGCCACCCACGACTTCGTCGGCTGCATCATGGAGTTCGCCGTCAACGGCCGGCCGCTGGAGCCCAGTCAGGCGCTGGCATCACGGGGCATCCTTGACAGGTCCGCCCCCCCCTCCAGTGTCACCCTCCCTCCATCATCCCCCTCTTCTTCCCATCTGTCCGTCTTCTCTAACCTCCACGACTCTCGCTGTGGGACGTCTGTTCACACTCTCAAACCCTCTGGAGAAGTTTTTTCACTCCACATGGCAGAGCTTTGACGAGGGGAAACCAATGGGAAGAATTCCGAAGATTCTTTTTTTTTTTTTTCCCACCCCTGCTGGTGAAAAGCAAAGACAGATCTTTTAATATGCTAATTCTCTTTAGGGGTTGTTGTTTTTTTCAGAAATCATCAGCCCGGGGGGGCAGATTGTGCAGCTGACTTGTCAAACCGATTCTTGTCCATGTGTCCATAGATGTCCAAGACTGGAAGGAGCCTGCACCGCCAGCCCCTGCAGACACGGGGGCACCTGTTTGGACCGCTGGTCCTGGCAGCAGTGCCAATGCGTCGACGGCTTCACCGGCAAATTCTGTGAGAAATGTGAGTCAAAGCTTTTTGGGAAGTTTCTGCTGAGGCGGCACTTTTAGTAAAGGAATATTCCGTCATGACTATTTATGATTCTTCCCCGGTGAGTCACCCGAGCTGCGCCGCGTATCTGAAGATAGGCCACATCACCGCCGCTTCAAAGCGTTTGTTGTATAAATACCCTCAACTCCACATCAGAGGCCCGAACCCAGCTGAGAAAACTCTCGAGGTCCACGGCTCCTGCGTGAGGGGCCACAGGACGATTACCATCACCGCATTTATTTTGAAATTTTCACAGCGTTGCTGGGAACCCAGAAGAAATCTGGGAATATCCAGGCTGGATCTTGATTTTTATGGAGAGTCTTCTGGTTTGTTTCAAGGCAGGGAAACTGAATCTCAAGCTTCTCCACGTAACGCCAGTGGAGAATATTCCCTCATGTCTGGGTTCCATCTGCAGAGATTAGACAGAGAACATTCCAGGAAGTTTGGTGCGAACGATTTATAGAAATCCACTGGAGGTGGAATCGGATTCAAACGGTGTTTCTCCGTCTTCCTCCCGCAGACGTGACGGCAGACACCGCCCTGTCGTTAGACGGGACCAGCCGTCTGGACTACTCCCTGAAGCAAGGCCCCAAACGGGACGTTCTCCTGAGGCGATCCCTGCAGGGTGTGACCTCTGACCCCGTCGGTCCCAGCAGCTTGGAGGTCAAGTTCAGGACGCGCAGCAAGACGGGAACGCTGCTGCACGTGCAGGAGAGCAGCAACTACACCACCGTCAAGGTACGTCGTACGCATGACTCTGCATCTAGGTGTGCCGTTTCCAAGGCAACCGCATCCCGTCTCGAAGTCTTTTTTACTTGATTTTTTTAGTGTTATTTTAGTGTTTTGTTGTTGCTCAAAATTTATGAATACAAATCTATCATCTGCATAACTAGATATGCTTTATTGGTCGCGGAGGAAATTGCACATACTTTACCTTTATTTTTTGTTAGCGTTGGTGCTACTAGCCACACCCGTTAGCATTACACGCTACAAGCAGTTTCTCACTCATGATGTGACTTAGCTTCACGTTAGCATACATTTTGGATGCGATGCGTTGCTTCTGTCGCACAGACATCCTGACGCTGATGCTAAACAGTCCCCTGAGTGTGTTTGCCCCCCATCCCGACGTGAGTTTTATGTTGTAAGTCAGCTAGAGACCCTCTATACAGTCCAACTCCTCTCCAGCCTCCCTGACTGACTTGTTTTCCGACTCCCATCGTCATCGCGTCTTCCTAAGACTGCCCAGAAGAGTACGAAAGGTGCCAGGATGCCTAAACGTTGAGCAGTGGGGGGAAACGTCCTGCTCACGTCCGTATGTTGGGAGTGGGACTATATATACCGAGATAAAAATCAAGATGTTTAATAGATAAACCCGGTGATTTGTTTTCCAGCTCCGGGGTGCTCAGAGTTCTTTGGCTTGGAAGACTTTCCACTTTTTCCCATTCTAAATCAGCTCTTCCGGAAGCTACTTATCATTGCTGATTTTGGGGGTCTTTGAAGGGTTGAGAACAGGATTACTTTTCCATGGAGGTTGGGACTACACATATGAGATTACCATACGCGGCGTAAGCCACAAATTTGTTGTCCATGCCAGAGTGAGCTTGATTAATTTCTTTTAAAGACACACTCTGTCGTCTGCTTCGGAAAGAGTCTTCACCAGTGGGCGTTTGAATGAGCGTGTTTTATCTGAATTTGATGTTAGGAAGCCTCTATTTATCATCTGCTTGAATAACATAAGCTACACCCACAACTTGTGAGGACATGATGAAGTGCAGCGTCTCCCGCCGGCGGGAAGATTTACGATCGTGACGCTGCTCGTCTGTTTTTGATCCCTGACCTCGCCGTTGGATTCTCGAGAGGCGTCTACGCAGACGAGGACGCTTCCTCTGGTCGGTTCGGATCCACGCGAACATGATGAAGTCGCCGTGTTAATCAGGATAAGCTTTATTCCAGAGGAGTGGCGTTGAGCGATCCAGTCCATTAAGGAGTAGTTACATTTATTTATATTACATTAAGTTACATTTAGTTACATTTATTAGTTACATCTGGTCCTTTGATTATAGCCGTTGTGCTGATGTGGCCCTCGGTGAAAATGAGTTGGACACCCCTGCTCTACAACATGTAGGAACTATTTTATTTGCTTGTGTAACCATGACGACCATCCTCACCCTGTCTCTTCTCAGCTGCGGAACGGAAACATCCACTACATCTCGGATGCCGGCGTCGGGGGGAAGGTGGAGCGGACGGTGGGCGATGCGGTGCTGTCCGATGGGAGGTGGCACACCCTCCACCTGCTGAGGAACAGCTCGGCCACGGTGGTGCGGGTGGACGGCACCCACCTCAGGGTCGTCCAGCACGCCACCCAGGACTTTGGAGGACTCGGCGTTTTAACCTTTTCTCTCGGCGGGATCCCACCGGGACCTGCTCAGCAGAAGACGGCAGCAGGTGGGTCTTCAGTGGGGGGTCGGGGACGCATCAAGGGTCGCTCAATGAGTTTTCTTCAGGATAGGAGTTCAGTCCGTTTTTAGCATGATTTCTCCTCTGCAAACTCATTCTAGTAGAAGTTTAATCATACTTTGTCCTCTGGAGGGACTTCATCACGAGTCCCCGAGTAGCAGCCGGTCCCGACAGGATTCTCAGTGTCAAAAGAAGTCCTAGTTTGTGCAGACGAAGCCAAATCTGAGGCAGGAATTGAACACGTACCTTTTAAGGACTTGCTAGCTGCTAGTTCATAATGATGAGCTCCATCAGACAGTTTTAGAGCCTCATGATGATCTATAATCTTTCTCAGAGACTTTTCTACCCTTTCAAGAAAACAATTCCTGGGAAAAACTTGTATTTTTTCTAGTGTTTTGACAAGAACCTCATCACAGGCCTATTTAAAGCCTGAAAAAAATCACTTTAGACGTGACCCTCCCCAAACAAACAGCCAGGACGCTCTTGTTGCATACAGATAATGCAATATTTACACGCGTGTGTGTGAATACACTTGTGTATACACATGCTGTGTGAAACACACACGCTGAAGCTGGCCAAGAAACTCACCCGCTCTTTGCCTACTGTAAATTATCGATGCAGACGTGTTTTTTATGTGTTATGGCAACCTCCCCTACGTGCTGTAAGTGTGTGTGCGCACACACACACCGCAGGAACACGTGAGGCGGTATAAATCAGCACAGACGTTGGTTTTTGTTTTTTTTTTCTCAAATGAATTAATACTCAAACTGCTGACCATTTTTGGTGGCCGTCCAAAAAACGGGCCTAAAATCTGTTTCTATTTGACACTGTTGAGATTTACCTTCTCAATATTTACTGTGGTTGAATAACGGCTCCGTTTTCAGAGTATCAGTTATGGACACAACAGCAAAATGCTGATTTAATCTGGTTTTGTCTCGGAGCTCTCGTCTCTGGGGACGTTTAGCTTCTTTATCTAATTTCCACGGGACTCTGGCGTCCTGAAGCGCGAGTTAAGAGCATTGTGTAAAAGGTCGGAGAGAGGTTTTCCATTGGGAGGCAGCGCCATGCGGGACATTTCAGAATTCCATGGAAAAAAAGGTGGGGTGAACCTAATAGCATGGGTTGTAATGGTAAAAATTAATAATTTGAATGATGATGTTTGTTAAACGAGGTCATGGCATGTATGATCAGTGGTCTTAATAGCGTGCAGATCTGGCCTTTACCTCGATGTGTGTCTGAAACGTTGTGTACTGGTGTTTACTTTTCAAGAGCTAATGAAAAGACACAAATGGATTTAATCTGCAGTGGGATAAATTCAATAAAAGTCTATTTAGAATGGTAAGGCAGCGCTGTTAGGCAACACACGAAGCACAGGATTGACATTCATCCAACCCAGATGTCTGTCCTGAAGCTACAACAGCTCCAACGATGGATTTCCACAATCGTTTTTATTTAGATTTCTCCCAAAGTGGCCAATCATGGATTCTCCTTTCCTAAGGTACTACTTGTTTTCGGGACAAGGAGCGTTCCTATAAAGAAATGTAACTTCTGGTGACCTTCGCTTAAAAGCAGTCACACATCTAAACAAAATTCATTTTCCTCACGTTATGGTTTGATTACGGTTTCCAGTTCCTGTTATTTACGTGGAAGCGATGAAGCGTCTGGTGGCAGGAGGAAATGATTCCAGTGCTAACCGCCGTTGTTGCGTCCTCGCTAACCTGCCGGTGGCTGTTTCTCGTTAGCTGAACCAGGTTTCTCTTCTGTTCGCTCCGCAGGGTTCGACGGCTGCTTGGCGTACGTCAAGTACAACGGCGAGAACTTGCCGTTCGCTGGAGAACACACTCTGGTCGCCTTGACGAAGACCAGTTCGTCTGTCAAGATTGGATGCAGGGGTCCCAACCTGTGTGAGAGCAGCCCATGCTGGGACGGTTTGATGTGCGTCAACCAGTGGTACACCTACAAGTGTGTCCCGCCAGGCGATTGCGCCTCCAATCCCTGCCAGAACCAAGGCAGTTGCGTGCCAGACTCCTACTCGGGGTTCACCTGCGTCTGCTCGGAGTTCTACACAGGCAGGACTTGTGAGACCTTGGTGGCCTGTCTTGGGGTCCAGTGTCCCGAAGGTACTGTCTGCAAGACGGCCAACAACGGAGCCTTTGTTTGCAGCCCAAGCCCTGCAGCGGAGACTATAGTCCTTCCCATTTGGGCAGTTCCGGCTATCGTGGGCAGCTGCGCAACCGTCCTGGCGTTGGTGGTGCTCAGCTTGATCCTGTGCAACCACTGCAAAGGTCGCAATAAAACAAAGGTGCCAAAGGAACCCAAGGAGAAGAAACCCAAGGAGAAGAAGAAGAAAAAGAAGAAGGGGAGTGAGAACGTAGCTTTCGATGACCCGGATAACATCCCGCCGTACGGAGATGACCTGACGGTACGGAAACAACCAGAAGGGAACCCCAAGCCGGACATCATCGAGAGGGAGAACCCTTACCTGATCTATGACGAAACCGACATACCCCACAACAACGAGACCGTCCCCAGCGCCCCCTGCGCCCCTTGCAACGGCCCGGAGGCGGACATTGAACACTATGACATCGACAATGCTAGCAGCATCGCCCCGTCAGATGCAGACATCATCCAACACTACAAGCAGTTCCGTAGCCACACCCCCAAGTTCTCCATCCAGAGACACAGCCCACTGGGCTTTGCTAGGCAGTCTCCCTTACCCCTCGGGGCAACCAGCTACACCTACCAGCCTCAGTACACCCAAGCACTGAGGTCCACCCCACTCAGCCACTCCCACTCGGCGTGCCCCACCCCGAACCCGCTTTCCAGACACTCCCCAGCTCCGTTCACCAAGCCCGCCTCCTTTTACAGAAACACTCCCACAAGAGACCTCAACCTGGCTCGCCGCGAGGGCAGCCCGCTGGACCTGCACAACGACATGTGCCAGCCGCCACCCATGTTCAACTACGCCACCCGGCTGGGGAGGCGCAGCAAGAGCCCGCAGACCATGGCGAGCCACGGCCACGCCTCCAGACCCAGCAGCCGGCTCAAGCAGCCCATCGAGCAGATTCCCCTGGAAACGGGGCCTCCCGTTGGGTTGTCCATCGAGGAGGTGGAGCGGCTGAACACTCCGCGACCGCGCAATCCCAGCATCTGCAGCGCCGACCACGGGCGCTCCAGCTCGGAGGAGGACTGCCGCAGGCCGCTGTCAAGGGTCCGCAACCCCGCCGATGGCATCCCCGCGCCGGAGTCGTCCTCGGAAAGCGACTCGCACGACTCCTTCACCTGCTCCGAGATGGAGTACGACCGGGAAAAGCCCGTGTCCTACAGCTCCAGAGTGCCCAAACTCTCACAAGTCAATGAGTCTGACGCCGACGACGAGGACTACGGCGGGAGGCTCAAACAGCGGCGGTATTCCAGCCGCAGGGCAGAAGGAGGGCCCGGCATTGCTCAGATGCCCCCTATTGACCAGCACTACACCCTACCCCACAAACTGGCCCAGCAAGGTGGGGGCTTCAATTGGGACAATCTATTGAACTGGGGTCCCGGTTTTGGGCATTACGTAGACGTATTCAAGGACTTAGCGTTGCTTCCTGAGAATGCGGCGGCGAGAGACATTGAGATGAACAGCGGAGACGGTTCAGTGACCATTCTAAATGAAGGGGAAGCTGAACAATATGTATGAGACTATTTATTACCATGTTGTACAATATGGCGATGTTCTCCGTTTAAAAAAAAAAAGAGACAAACCTGTACATTTCTACGAAACATCGGACAACGTGTCTTCTTCACGTTGTTCAAAATAAGACGACTTTCAATGCAGTAAGGCAGAGAAACGGCACCTGTAACAAGACAGATTTTTACCATTAGCCATGTTGGAATAGTTTAGCAGTCGACTTCCTCATCGTGCGATCGTGCGTTCTCCTCTCGAAGGCCTCATTACAATCCATCCGTTGACACTGAACGACTCGAAAAGGAAAAAAAAAAAGAAAACAGAGCAAAACAAAACCACGTCTGAATTCCATTTAGCGACTGCAAAGCTCCATTTCATGTTATCTTGATCAAACATTTCTGTTTTTTATTACCAATATTGCCTCTCCTTTTCCCAAAAAACTTCACAGCTGAGAGATAAGAGGCTAGATAATATTAACACTCGCAGGAAGAGAATTCCAACGAGGCGTGGAGCAAAAAGAAAACTCCTTTCTTGCCGTCTTTGAGTCGGTTATTTAATCGATTTGAAGCGAAGCGTGTGCGTTTGATCCGACTGCACCTGCAGACGACTGGACGCTGGCCTCCGAGTGAATGCACAACCCAGCGATCTGCTTACACGGCATGGAGGACCACACCGATGGCGTGATCCCGTTTCTTTTTATTTCCTCTCTTTCCTGGGGTGTTTTCTCACAGATGACTGGCTAAACGCTCCAAGAGCCAGGATTAATCAAGACCGCTGCCTTACAGACATTTGAGGATTTCACCACCGAGGAGGATTTTGTGCTTTTGTTCGTCACAGATTTGCATTTCTTGACCTGCCAATCGTTTTTTTTTCTGTTTGTTTTTTTTGATAGCGACGTACAGATCCTGCAAACGTGACCCCAACTAAAACACTACGAACTCGTGTACATTTTTTTTTAAATTCATGAGGAATCATGGAATCATTTGTCGTCCATTATTTTGACATGTATGGTTTTTACATTTTTGTACTGTTTATTAACTTAAATTACTTAAGCTGTGTTTTTATGGATATTTTCATATGCTGAAAAGTGTGTTCTTACTTTCGGGGAAAGTAAGATTGAAGACTTATTTTTTACATGTTACATACGTAACATCAGTATTTTCCACTTTTGATAAACTTATAACATGCTGTATGCTTTGTACCTGTAAAAAGCCAATAACAGAATAAAAAAAGTATTTATTTAAAAACTTTCTTTCCGTTTTCAGAGCTGTCCTTTAAGCTGAGATTTCCCCCCTTGTAATCTCATTTTGGGTGGTAAATTCCTCTATAATCAAAGATGTGTCGTGTTTAAATAATACTGACCCCGAACCAAACATTTAAAAAGGCATTTCAGGTCCCCAAACCAAACTGAGCCCCCGCCCTCGCAGCCAAGAAAAACAGCGAGCAGACTCGACTCCTATAGTCTTTTCAACAATTATTTACATCTGGCTTATTGAGCAGAACCTCAGTGATTCAGTGTGCAACATGCTTATCTGCTCCATCGTCGAGGGGGTGGGGGTGGGGGGGCCACAAGAGAAAACCCAGGGAGCCGGCGAAGAGTGACACCCCAAGTCTGGGTAATTTACTCGGGTCCCGGGTCGTGTTGACCGGAGCGTCTTTGGGAAATGTGCGGCATGCTGACGCTGGGATAAAACAAACACTGGTAATGATAATGAGAACATGGGAGGTATAGCTAGGGTAAGGGGGGGGGGGGGGTGAAAGCAAATGGACCACGCAGCATCTCCTCTGGCGTGACCCAACGGGGGCACCTTCAGGAGCGAGACTCATTGCCCGGGGGGCGACCTGGACTGGCTGTCGGCACAAAGGCCACATTGTTCTGGAGGGAGGTGGGATGTAAAACACTCATGAGGACTGACATGAATCTGTCTTCCTGGGGTTTTTTTAAGGGGGGGGGTCTTTTTTTTCCGTAAGTGCTGTTTTTGGACATAATCCAGACGGCTGCTGGACTAGACCGACTGGCAGAGAGGCTTATGATGTGTTTCAGGATTAATTGCGGTGTATATTAAAAGTGCGAACATTGTACGTTACATTACGGGACACGGCCCCCCTTATTAAAATATAACATTCGTTATTCCCGTTGACTTAAATGGGCACGTGGGGGTTTGGCTGAGCTGTGCGCCGTCCGTGTTTCGTAATGACTCCAGGAGCAAAGAGTCTCGGTGAGATCACAAACGGAACCGAGTCGTGTTTTTGATGCGTTTCGCAGGCAGAAAGCGTCAAATTCGTCTTGAACGACGGCGTCGACGCGAAAGCCTTTTCCCATGTAGCTTGTTTTCACCTCGTCCAATCTGCCAGTGTCATCAAAACATGATTCCCATTAAGCTGATTTCTGTGTTGACTCAAGACTCTCTCCCCGGTGTTGACTCAGGGACGTGGCACCCGCTCTTCCTCACACGTCCTCATTTATAAAGATTGATTATTCAGCGCCTCGGCGTCGGTGAACAGCTGCTGCTCCTCCCTCGGTTCGACTTAAACGACTTGTTATTCACTCCTGGAACAAAGAGAGAGTTTCTCTGGTGCGAAGTGGCTTTTGAATCGACGGTGGGTGTAAACGCGGATCAAACGGACTACGAGCGTCATCGAAGCCTGAAAGACACGTTTTCTTCTAAAACTGGATGTATCTGTGGTAAATCGTGACTTTATTGACTTTATCACCGGGGTTTAGAGGCTGGTCTGTAACGTCTGGGGTTATTTCTTACATCTCATGTATAAAAATCTGTTTTTGTACTTCAAAATGATGCGTTTTGTTAAAAATTTTTAGTTTTATTATCTGGTCCAACAACATTTTGCCTCCAGTTAAAAATGTTAGAGGACTTGGGGAAGGCAGGAAGTGGTTTGTCCAGTCGAGGCTCCCGTAGAAACATGGAAATGCAGTAGGGTGTTGTCCACGGAATCAACACTTTGTTTTCTTTCTTAAATAGTCCAAAACTCTTATTTTTCAACTTTTAACACTGGACCTTCACACATTCACACCGATGTGTTGGGATTAAATCAAATTGTTTGGCTCTATTTCTTGTGCATATTTATCATGTGATGTGACCAGGATGTCAAACTGAATCTTCTTCTTCATTCCATATATAATATACTTTAAAAGCTCACTGATAGCAGTGACAGAATTCGTTTCTTAAGCCGTCATAGACATTTAAGCCTCGCGGCTTTGATGTCAGGCACACAAAGAGTCACCTTGTCTCACGCGTCCTCCTTCCAGACCAGACCACTCTCTTCATTTACAGACTCTTAATATTGCTCTGATGGAAAAGCCATCTGCAGGCGTCCGTGTGAAACAACGGTGACGTCTCTAAGTCATCGCTCCGTCTTTGCTTTTCACTTCTGCATCAAAGCTGCGACGCTCGGCTCTGATAAGTGCTCTTTAAAGCCGCCGGCCGATGGCTTTCAACACGCAGGAAAGCTTCAAGTCGGAGCTGAAAGAGAGATAGATGTGTGTGATGAAGACTATGGCTCTCCTGTCCTTGGAATGTGCCTTTCTTCCTCCTCAATCTAACACTGGGGTTGTTAATCCAGCATCAAGGGGCCTGGATTAAGCCGCTGCCCACTGGAGAACATCGGTGGGTGTGTATGACGGATGCTGAACAGGCCTTCGTCAGGCCCCCCCGTCCGAGCGCCCTGGTGCTGTTGGGGGGTCGTTGGAGGTAACATCTGGTTCTGATCATCCTCCTGCCGCGTCAGCAGTTCCAGAGTTGTGTTTCCTAATGCAGGAGATGCTTCTAAACCTGAGAGGTTTCCTCCACCTGTTCTCACGCTTTAGCAACACGCCGGAAACCGAAACACAGCTGGGCGGGTTCTGGAGATCGGTTCTGGAGCCCCGATGGAATGAAAAACTGAATATTTTATTCAGAAAACAAGGAAAGATTCTGGATCCGTCCTTTTTTTAATGTTCTGAAATTGCCTGAAGATCATTAGTCGACCTGCGTCAGAGTCTTAACAGGAACACGTGCAGGTTCTGGTCCGGTGTTTGTCGGGGTTTTAATGTTTGTGGCTGCAGCTCTTCAAGCCGAGTTCAGCTGAACCACAACTCCGTCCAAGCATCTTCAGGAGGAGTCTGCTCCCAATCACTCACCATCTGCGGCTTTCGCACTGAAACGCTGCGTAAATAAACAACGGCCAGCGATTAAATCACACGAGTTGGGTCCAAAACACAAAACCAGAACCCAATCCACGCAAAAGAGTCCCAGAAGTCTCCATGTTGGGGGGACGGTTCACCGTTTAAACGACCTACCTTAAAGTTCTGGAGCCTGACGTCTAGAACCAAATTGTATGATTGTGTCTGATTACCCTGATTGCAATCAGGATTATTCCTGGAAAGATTTGACTCAAACTTTGCTTCTGAAATTGAAGATAACATCTAGAAAATTGTCAACAACTCTAAATTAAATGGACGCCTGTTGTTGGTCAGTCCAAAACCACAAAAAGAACGATCCAGGAGTTAAAACATCGAGTCAAGAAAGGCGGTCTCGATCCGCATCGAACTGAACCGTGTTTCGGGTTCATTTCCAGTGTGAACGCACTTCAAATCCTAGTTTGAACAGGAAGTTAAATCACCAATAAACAAGAGAAGAAGAAAAACAAATGGAAGACGTTAAAAAACGGGCCGCGGGAGAGGAAAAGATGAGACGTTTGATAGATGACGAAATCGAAATGTCAATGAAAAGTCAAAGTCTGGATAGTTTTCTGCTCAGAGGAGAGAATGGAGAACGATAGGTTGGGCCCTCAGTTTGGACTTGCAGGTGTGAGACCGCTCTAAACGAGAAGATGACTTTCTTTCTTGTCGTTGTGAAGTATTCTTCGTCTTGTTCCAGTTATTCTGCGGCGCTCGCTAAACCCAACGCCGCTGGCGTCTGGTGGAGGCGGCGCATTAACGGACTCAGAAACAGCTGCTCGACGTGTAATTACCACATATTTCTCTGCAGCCTGCCTGTTGTGATGTTGATGAAACTCAAACGCGTTCCCGTCTCCACGCCGAGCGCCGACGTGCGAGCAGCACATGTGCAAACCCTCGTTCTCACGCAGGTGTGTGTGTGTGTGTGCGCAAAACGCTGTAAACACTCCACCTCCCCCACCCCCCTTTCCCTTGACCTTTTTGTTGCCTCTCGTTAGCCGGATCCCAGGCGCAAACGCCGGACGCTGATTGGCTGTGATGGCTGGAAGGAAACGGCACAAGGCTAAACGTCACAACCCACAACAGAATCTAGTTTCCGAAACTCCAAACTGGCTGATTTGGAGTTGGCAGCGAAGGGGATGGAGCCGCGCCCATTTTTATGCTACAGAAAGCGCACAGATTGGATTTATCAGCCCCCACCAAGAACCCCCAAAGAGAACCAGCAGCATCTGAATGGACGGCTCATTAAAAACATGGAGGCTTGCATCGAGTCATGACAAACGTTTCGTAACGGATCCAAACACCTGGTGGAATTTAGCGTCTGAATAGTCCGCCCTGGTCTTTGTAGGGGGGGGGGGAACAAATATCACGTACAAACAAATGCATGGAGGAATGCATGGACCACATTAATTTTCAACCCCCCCCCCCAAAAAAAAAAAAAAAGAGAAAGAAACACGTCCAAAGCCTCGTTGTTGGCGACTTGGGTCGCCCGGTTCCCTTTGGATTTTCCCATGCCCTGCTATCTTTTCTCAAGTCTTAATCTTTTCATTCCGTCAGGCCCACTCTCGGCAACCTCCACGCTGTTTCCAAAGGTCTGGGCTTCATGCTAATTGTCCCTCAATGGCGCGGTTACCTCCCACCTACATAATGCACCTTGTTTCCTCTGGACTGCACCGTTTTGGCTCATTCACATTCAGGAGGGAGAAGGACTGTTAAAGCCATGCCTCGGGCGAAAGGAACCCCCAAAAAGGAAGGGAAGGAATGGTTTTCTTCCCCGTTTCTGGCTGATCATTTCCGTGGGTTCTATTCCGGGGGGGGGTGGGGATATTTTTTGAAGGATGAGTTGCGTGTGATCGACGAAAACGTTGTTTCTCCAATGGCGAGTTGTGCGTGCCAGCATTTATCGCACAGTTCATCATGTTGCGCGGCGGCGCTACCGAATCCGGGTTGATCTGAGGTAATAGGAGTCGTAGCTCCAGAGGCGGTGGAGGTCCGGGCCCCTCATTCTGGGGGGGGTTAAACGGGAGCACGGCCGGGGGAAAGCAGGGCATTAATTCTTCTAATTGTGTCCACGCAGACCTGAAACGGGGTGTTTTTCTTTGGCTGGAGATCTCGGCTCCTCAGGACGGAGACGTCAGACACGCACCATTAACATCTTCTCCAGAGCAGGAGCTTTGATCATTGCTGGGGGGTGGGGGGGGGGTTGGGTGGAGAGATGGGGGAACGAAGGGGGAGAGAAATAATAAGAAACATCATCAACAATTCAAATGCACCCAATTATTGGACTATAAATAAAGATCTAATTAGCATAAATTGCTTCCACATTGTTGCTATTTTTACATAATTTCATCTTCGCTGTTTTCTGGAGGTTTTTTCTTCCTGCTTGAGTTCAACTTTTGCACAAGACCCCCACCCCCCCGGGTTTCCATCAGAACCTCAAGACAGTCCTGATGTCATCGAACCTGATGTCATCGAATTTGTTAAAATTCTGCTTTTGAGTCTTAATCTGTGTGTAAAACACAAGTTTCTGAACTTATTACGGTTTTGGTGGAATATGGGACTCCATGAGGTCTCCTCAGACCAAGAAGGTATTGGGTTTAGCCCTAAAACAGGTCAACTGGTGTCTCCAAGTTGGTGTGGATTCTAATAGGATGTGTCCAGGACATACCCTGACCCAACATGAGCTGGGATGGCCTTTGAATTTTGATTTATTCGTAAAAATAAGACACCACTTCCTGTTCTCGTGTTATTTTGGAGCTACGAACTCCACGTCGTTCTGGTTTAGCCATGAAATACATCATCTGGTTTTTCGCCACTTGAAGACCACAACGAAGGAAACGCTGAAACGCGGCCACCAGAATTAGTTTGACACATCCGCCTCAACGGCTTTTTGTTTTCCAGGCCTCGTAAAGGGGATGACGTCACGCTGGGATACAGAAACATGGCGGCCAGGAGACGGTTCTTTCCCAGCGTCTCCTGAAATATGATGTTTGAACAGACGAGCCGGGTTTCTCCAGAAACAATATCTGGACCACTCCTTTGCTCCATTAACCCTTAATGGACAGGATCCGCCGTCTGCCTGTCTGCTGCTCTGATTGGCTGGAGCTCCGTCCCGTCTGACCGGTGATTATAATGAGCTTTAAAGATGGAAACATGAAGACGTCTTTCCTGCAGGGTTAAAAAAAAACCCCAAAACGCCCGTCGGGTTTGAGGTTCAGCCTTCACGACTTTGAGACATCTTTTGTTCTCCTGCGGTTTTAAGTTTAGCTTTTATTACACGCGCCGTTTCATCTAATTCCAATTTCAAATAGCCGGTTTAAGGCACAGAAGGTTACAATAATAAGCTATAGCTCCTCTCGAGCTCGAATGTTTTCCTTGGTCACTGTTGATGTCATTTGGCCATTAAAATTCCAAAAGATGACTTTATTGTAATTTCCATCCAAGCTGCGAAGGGAAAGAACCCTGATTTCCATTTTCTGTCGCAGCAGATTAGAGCAGACGGGTCGCTTTGTGTCGACCAGCTCGTCTTTCTGGCAGGAAATGACAGTAAAGAGGAAAACTATGATGACTTTATGTTCATTTGTTTCCTCATTTATTATGTAGAATGAGTTTGACTCCAAACTGGACAAATTAGATCACTATAAAGTTTCAAAATTCACCGTCTGATGGTTCAGTAATGCACTTTTAGAGATTTACTAGTGAATTCAGTCGTGACGTTGAAAAATCTAGTTGAGTAAATCAAGAAGTAGCTCAAAATTATTAATTAAAAGTCAAAAACAGAATAAAAAAAAATACGCTTTTAATTAAAAAATGAAATTAGTGGATGATGGAGCCTTAAAATAAAGAAAGGGCCAATCGTGGCTGACCCGCCGCTGAACCCCCCCCCCCCGACTCCGTCTGCCAATGTAAGCAGACGCCTCTTCAGGGTTGGGTTTCTGAGTCTTATCTGCGCTCTGGATGATAATGCTGGCTTGTATTCGGGTTCTTCAAGAGAATTCATGCCAAACACGCTCTCTGTTCGCTGTACCACCCAGATTCACCCTCAATTAGCTCACCTCTGATTGGCTCCAGGCCCACGCAGGTCCTTTTATATCTCCAGCTGGTAAAGCTCACTCCTCTAAACTCCAAGAGCGAAGAAGCTTTTTGGAAAGATCTATAAAATGACATCCAGAATAAAAGAAGAAGAAAAAAAGCACCCTCCTCCTCCTCCTTCCTCTCCACGGCTCCATAATACCAGGTTTTACAGTTTGAAAGGAGGATTCAGGCTCTTGTAAGTCCTGCAACTGGATACTTTTCATCCGCAACAGCTCAGCAAAACCGTAAATCAAACTTACTTCGCGGGATGACGTCGTAATCAGAGTCAGGGCGAGTCGAAACGGGGATGAACTGTAAACACAATCAGGATGCAGGATGGGATTCGCTCGATGGACTTCAACACGTGGAGTATCTGATGAGCTCCGGCAAAACGGCCGCGTCAGGACGTCTGACGGCGCCGAGGTGGAGGTCATCGGAATCCTGCAGGGAAACGGAGCGCCGGATGTACGAGAAGAGACAGAATAAAATGAAGTGACTTTTATTTCCCAGACATTTATGAGAGAACCTGGAGGCTGTGACCACACAGAACCAGGCTCTCTGCTTCTGCCTCCGTCCCAAATTTGCATCCAGAATAAGAGCAAAGCCGGTGAACGCAGCTTAAAACCACCAGAAAACAAACAGCTACTGACGCCATGTAGATTTTGATCAATGATCACTTAAAAGTAAATTGTTTTTTTTCACACTTTTATATTTTCCGGCTATTTTACTTATTTTAAAACTCAATTTCTGTTTAATCTGAGTCTGGTTTTTTTGTCATTATTCTCATTTAAATCTAAATTTTGCTTCAGGTTGACCAAACTTGATAATAATTATAAGTAAATATAAAACTTATCTTACTGAATACATTTTGTGCTTTATCATAAAACTTAAATATTTGTGATTCTTATTTGTTAATTAAACTTTTTTTTTTTTTTTTTTTAACATTTATGGACACCTAAAACCCCAAACTGTGTTATCCACCTCTGATGTTTAACCCCTGAATCCTCCTCTAAAAATTCTCAAAATCAAAAACACAAAGGGTATCATTTCAAATTTTATTCTGTCACGTTGGAATAAACACTAAAATTAGATTTCTGTAAGGCTCAGTTCTCCTTACAGGTTTGTAAGCCTCTAAACAACCGGACACACACGTCGTGTCGTGTTCAGAGGCTGATTTGACATAATTTGCACACACATGCAGCCGTAGGATTGATGTGATTACGTCCTACCGTACTAACATGTATGTCAAACGGCCTCGAGAGCCGAGTTCAGCAGGTCGCCTAAGAAGAAGGTTTTCCCCTGAATATTTCCAGGAGATTAAATTCGGTGGTAAGACTCTTGTGAAGCTCCTCCAAACTCTGCACCTGGTTCATATTCCGTTCTCACAATCTGCTTTCTTTGGACCCTGCATCTTTTTTGGTTTCAGCTCTTTGAGATATAAAGTACACGCTGAAACTTAAAAACTGTCTTCAGGGACGGTGAGGCGAAGTGGGGAGACGGCCCTTTTTGAACCATTTGGAAAATAGATTTATTGGGAATTGGCAGCAGGGCACGGACGGTGAAGGAGACAGAAAGCCATGCAGTCTTCGCAGCAACAATTATGGGACCTATTAATACCTTCTCTGCAGCCGCCGCTTGAACAAGTCAATCTTGGACTGTGTTCAGGTATTTTTATGGGATGATTCAAAGGGGTTACGGCACTGAATTTCCCCTCACATGAGTCCCGTGTTTGTGAAACGCTGTCAGTAAACATGCTATTTGATCACAGATGCAGAAACCTGGATTTCCATTTGCAGATTCAGATTTTTTTATTTATTTTTTTTACGACTCAGCAAACGGAGGTGGCCCTGAGGTTATTAGATAGCAGTAAATTCCTCTCCTTCGTGCCATTATCTTGAGTTAGGGTACATATAACAGGTCGTGATGGGTTTACTGGTTCTCCCATGTACTCTCT
Source organism: Antennarius striatus (assembly GCF_040054535.1). NCBI lineage: Eukaryota > Metazoa > Chordata > Actinopteri > Lophiiformes > Antennariidae > Antennarius > Antennarius striatus. The sequence goes on along the minus strand of NC_090785.1, from coordinate 1,905,609 downwards.
GGCTATAAGTATGGAAAGCTACGTTCGCTGGCAAAAACAAAATAATTCATCAGAGACATGGAGATATTCTGGTAATCAAAGCTGGAGACAGTAGATCCCCGCGTCAGCATTACTGCTGCAAATTTTGCAGAACAAGGAGCTGAATGAAGCGTTTAATTGATCCAAAAAAGGGCTTTGCTTTTGCACGCATGACCTTTATCCAACAAGAGCGCTGATTCCATCCACATCCAGCCTGGTTTCCACTGGTTTCCATCAAATCAACCCTGGTAAACTGCACAAATCCCGGGCCGGATATGACGTCACTCAACGCGCAATCAATGCGGAGAGCCAAAGTGAGCGGAGACACAGGACACCTGACACCACAGCAGAGCAGAATCGGTGGATTCTCTGGTTAATTTTACTAATTACATGATTTAAAGCTCGATGCTTTCATGACACCATTTTTAGGTCAAACTAGCGCTTTGAGAGGGAGATAAAAGTATAAAACGTTCCTGCGTTTCTTCTCTTCCTGAAGCGGCGGTTTAAGAGAAGAGCGATTAGTTTGTGAACCGGCACTGCGCTGGCGGGCGGTGCGACGTGACTCTTCTGACGACACGTTGGAGTTCCTTTGGGAGGGGGGGGTCGCCTAACCTTCAGATGAACCAGTTACCTCAAAAAATACGTGATTCACACGGAACTTTAATTCAACTGTGGAAAAGACTCATGCGACTCCACCCGCTTGTGACAAGAGTGACCACAAATCGAGCGCACCCCTCCTGATACACCGGGCTGTTCAAACCATCATCGCCCGGCGATGGCAACGAGCTGTTTGTCACGTGGTGGAGCAGCTCTAACCTCCTACGTCACTTCCTCCCGGTGAGATGACCATTTTATTGAATTTTGATAATTTTTTCTTTTTTAAATGTACTGATTTAGATTGTGTGCCTTATTTAGGATGTAAACATAATTGTTTACTGGTGAACTGAGCCCCCATTAATTGAGATGCAATTTCTACTGTCGAAAACTTATTACGATGGTGTTATTTATCTATGAATTAAAATTTTAAGCATCCCAAAATCTTGGTAATAATCAGTAAAACAATAATTAAATGACTTGTGCTCTTTACCAAATCAAGTTGGTTCATTTCGTGACCCTGAAGCTGCTGTGACACTTTCTTGGACGTTATTGATTACTAAAATATCAATATTCTTCAGACTTAAATGAATCCACTGTGAAAAATTTGAATTTCTTAAAAGTGTTTGATTTCACCTGGATACAGCAGATCCAAACCAGTGTGAAGATCTAGCAATGCCTGGGGCCATCGCCATAATTTCAAGCAAAACATTGACATAGTAGAGGAACTCCTTGTGCTGTAGCTATAATGACATGTTGGCTATTTTCTGCACTTGATTCACATTCAGATGAGCATTTTTGAAATATTTTGACCTCAAAGGCAGCGGTTTTCCTGCAAAAGTCTTACAGATGCTCTTCAGCAAAAAAATCTTTACTACAATTGCAATCCTCTTCTCCAAACTAAGCAAATTATAATATTCTAGAAGTCACAATTATCTGAATAGTAAAATAACTCTTGTGCTTTTCTTCATTTTACCATTTTTTAAAATTCTTTAGATCTAAATCTCCTTAAACAGTGGTCCCAAAGGTAAAAGGTCAACTTTAACTTCTCTGTGACATCACAATCTGTGAGAAAAGTCCAACTTGGTACCAGCATCTGGTATGTTATGGCTTTATGCTCCATATGAATGCTTCCACCCTTTCATTAACTTCATTCAAAGGTTGTTTTTTTTTACACTTTTGAATGAGAGGAAGAGTGGAATCGTGAGAGTTCTGCTGCGACTCGTGTTTGCATTTGTTGCGGTGAATTCTGACAGTTTTGAATTGACAAAGACAAAATTGCAGACCATCCCTGACATCCCAGCATTCTGTGGCTTCGTGATACCATAGTAAAGATGTTTTGCTGTGTTAGAAATCCTCCTTGGCGTCCCACAATGTATCTGAAGGTCTGAAAATAAACACGCTGCATGGACTGTACAGATGGTTATGGGCGTGGAGCATCCTATAATAAGGCATTTTAGGCATCTTAAAATGCTGAAACTGTCTACCTGCAGTAGTTTCACTGTTTTCGTCTGTTGAGCCGCAGACACAGATACTTTTTGTCTTACATCTTATGGTCCTGTGTCATCTGCTGCTGGTCTTTCTCCAATAAACTGAGCATCATCTGTATTTCCTGGACTTTAATGGGGAAAAGACGTCTTTGACTCATAGAGACACTAATTTGCAAATGAACGGAGCATGAAAATAAACTCCGTCGGTTATTTCCAGGTTGTCCTGCTCAGAGGCTCAGGAAACATCTGCTGTGCAGTCAGTCCTTAAATTAACAGTGGCACATTTAGGGGCCGAGCCCAATTCCAGTCCAGGATTACATAATCCAGTGTAACATTTTCACTTTCTGTTTATGTACTGCTGGTGTATGAAAGTTTAAAATATATTGACAAATATTCATCATAATTTGTGCAATTTTTTACAATTGCTGCTATTGAGCCCTTTACTGCACAGTACATTGTACAAATCTTGACTCATTGTGAATATTTTTTAATAATTGCTTGTTGTTGCACCTGTGTTTTGTTTTTGTAGCTTATACTTTATACCTGGAGTGTCTTTTTTGCACGAGAGTTTTCTAAAGAACTTCGTTTTCCACTTGTGTATGATGACATTAAAGGTATTCTATTCTATTCTATTCAAAGTCAGCTTTATTATCAAATGTACCATGCACGATATACAGCACAGATGAAATTGCAGTCCTCTCAGACCCACAGTCAACAGGCAGTACAACACAGGCAGTACAACACAGGCAGTACAACACAGGCAGTACAACACAGGCAGTACAACACAGGCAGTACAACACAGGCAGTACAACACAGGCAGTACAACACAGGCAGTACAACACAGGCAGTACAACACAGGCAGTACAACACAGGCAGTACAACACAGGCAGTACAACACAGGCAGTACAACACAGGCAGTACAACACAGGCAGTACAACACAGGCAGTACAACACAGGCAGTACAACACAGGCAGTACAACACAGGCAGTACAACACAGGCAGTACAACACAGGCAGTACAACACAGGCAGTACAACACAGGCAGTACAACACGGGCAGACAACAGGCAGCACAACACAAAGTATAAGACGAAACACAAAGGGACGCTAAACTATTCTATTCTTTTCTATAATTTCTTAATGAACAAGAACAGAAGTTCATGTAAAATTAAAATCCCCAAAACATTTGGCGCGACATCATAAAAGAAATGATAGATGCAAGCCTCAAGTTTTATTAATCACCTTTAAAAAAATCAAAATAGTTTTTGCAAGTATTGCTATCACGATCAATCGTGTCTGTTTCTTTCCATGCTGCCATTGATCGCTCCTATCACTGGGGAAGAGCTTTGAGAACCTAACATGTCTAACAGGCTTGATGACCTCCCTTTGTTTCATTCACAAGGCAGATCAATAGTAAAGATGCCTTCGAGATGTAAACTTCACGTGTTTATTGAGTTGTTAAATCAGTCGATGGTACATTAATCGCTGTTGGTTTCATCACTCTTTAGATTAGCAGCAACACGATCAGGCTGTTCAGGGTCGCCCCGTCCTGCTGCGTCCCATCACTCCTCAGCCCCTGTCGGCCTCTCCTCAAACACATTTCCAAGCTGAGAGGCCCGACTTTCCACTTAGAGAGGAGAGAGAGACGCTAAAAGACGTCTACGGTTATAGATCGACCACAACTCTGATCCTCGGAGATGTGCTCCAGCAAATTTAGGGATAGTTTGAGATGATTTACTGCATCTTGATGGTTTTCCCACCTCCAGGACTTTGGTGTCAGAGACAAAAGAAGTCGGCGTTGCCAATCTTTAGGATGGAAGACGTGAATGAAGCAGAAAAACAGTGAAGCCTGGAGGGTAAATCTGTAATCAGGGCTGCTCTCTGATGAGGTGCAGCAATGAAATACTTCCTCTGACACCGCTGCCTGTTGGTGGAATCCAACGCCAGCAGTTTTCTCCATTGAAGACTTTTCCAGTCCCAATTACGCTCTCCTGTGAGCGTTCCTGGTCAAGGACCTCTGGCTGCTGGTGAGACTCTGAGTAGTTAAACATCAGTTCTTATCGACTCGAGAAAGCACTTTGTTAGCCGCGTCCCACCGTGAGGCCTTTTCTGTAATCTGTTTAGTGGTGAGGGGCTCTCCACCAAGTGTGTTCAGTATGTGTGTGTGTGTGTGTGTGTGTGTTTGTTGTTGGTCTGTGTGGAGTTTCAGGCTGGATGAGAGGCAGAGAGCAGCCAAGAGGCCTGCCTGTGTTTTCCTGGCTCACAATAGCAGGAAGTGCTGTCACACTATAAATGGAAGCTGAAAACAGTCAGCAAGGCCTTTCTGCCTCCAGTCAAGAGGATTTATGTGCTCACTTTTTTTCACAACTAAGAAATGGTGATAATGAAACTAAATAGAAAAGACTATCTGGAAAGTCTTGCATTCAGGCCAGAGTAATTACTCAAGTCCAAGCTATTGAAAGCTGATGCTGATAGTGATAACTGGAGCCGCCAAGAGTTCTGCTTTGTTTTGCGCTAATCTGTCACAAAAAAATTGTTTAAGGATTCATTGTTTCTTTTGGAATTTTATTATTGGAAACATTGATAAAGTTATTAGCAATCTGAAATCCAAGCTAATTAAATTTTATTTGGGTTTATCCACAGCCACCAGAACATTGTAGGTTCCTGAAGTCGTGATGTTTGGAGGAAAGAGTCATTATTTGAAGAATAGTTATAGCAAATAATTTTAGTCTCACAAGGTCATAAAAGGGTTTTTATTGTGATTACTAGCCGATCCAGTGGATGACATAATATTCTTAATGAGGAAAGTATTATTTTTTCCCACTGAGGTTTCTCACAGAAGCAGCAACGATGCAAACACAGCATCCAAACTTCTTTCATCACAAGCTGACAGCGCCAATATCCAGTCCAGGTCCACACAGGGAAATTGTTCTGGGTCAAGTAATCGTCCTGCTGCTAATTTTGGCTTGAATCTGGGTTAATTCTGGCTTAGATCTGGTTTAATTCTGGCTTAAACCTGGTTTAATTCTGGCTTCAATCTGGCTTGATTCTCCTTACAGTGACGTTTCTGTGCATTCTGTTCTGCTGACAGAAGGTTGTAGTTAAACTGATGTTCTCGCTGCCATTCCTGCTCACCTCTGTTTCCCGCTGTTCAAAAAATCCCCAACTGTGGTGCAACATCCACCTGTAGGCTCCACAATCCTTCAGCAGGGAAGTTATTGCTTCCTTGTGTGGAAGGACGAGGGTAAAGCCTGGAAACCAGCAGGCAGCACTGAGCATAGTCAACAACCACATGATGTAAGCTGGCTGTACTAGATCAGGAGAATACTTCTGAACAACGCAGATGTGTGTTCAGTTTTGAGAATCAGTGAGTGGATGGATTTGCTAGCTGTGTGTTGTATTCTCCAGCGGGCTTCATGACGTGGATTACAGGGATTGATCATAAAGTTCTTGGAGAATGATAAAAAATACTCTCAAAAAATAAAATAAAATAAAGATATTTTTAGAGCATTTTATATATATATATATATATATATATATATATATATATTACTGTATATAACTTTCGCAATTGCATCAATATTTTACGTACTACACATTTTTTTATAGTTTCAATATTATCAATCAATCAACCTTTATTTATAAGTGTTTAATCGCATCATCAGACATTTCAAAGCGCTTTAAGAGACAGAAAAACCCAACAGAACCCTCCAGAGCTAGCGTAAATGACGGCGGCAGGGGAAAAAAGTCCCTCATTGAGGAAGAAACTCTGGGCAGGACCCAGACTCTGTAGGGTGGTCATCTGCCTTGACTGGTTGGGTGGAAACACTGACTGTCCAATAAAGGAATCAAAAGACTCAACATGATGTAGATCTTGACAAAATCTGTGAATATACTTTATCTATTTTTTATCTAATTTTTAATCTTTTTGATTCTTATCCGTCTCGTATTTGTTGTTTTTTATCTGTATCGGCACCAAAGGACAGCACCCGAACTCGTTGTTGGGTTCAACAATGACAAATTGATTCTTGATTCTTCTTGATTTTTGATTATTGATATTTTCATCAGACCTGTAGATATGGTCAACCTCATCTAAACGTTGGTGATCTCAGGGGGGAAATGAGGTCACTGCAGCAGAACGTATTAAAATTATTATTTTTAATTGTTTTTAAATACAACTAACATTAAAATTAATCACAAAGAAATAGAAATTAATTAATTAAAATTACATTAAAAACCCAAACAAAACAACTGAGCTCAAAAATATCTCTATTGTCACCATAAGATTCTTTATACACTTTACTGAGCCTAATTTTTTATTTGTTTTGTTTTTTTACATTTTACATTTCAAGTGTGGCCCCTCCCTCAAAGTCCATAAAAAAACTTATTGAGGAGTCCCCGCCTCCCATCATTGTCGGGGGGGAATCTTGAGTGACAACAGAAGGTAGAAGCAGAGTGTTGGAAGAGGAAAATAGAAAAACATCATTTCCAGTTTTGAAGAACAGACTTTGGTCAAACATTTGGAAACTAGGCGGTTTGTACTTCCAAAAACACCCTGATGTAAAAGTCTGATGAGCCGTCGCGTCACAAAATCAGATGTTTCTGTCACATGTTTGACAGTAGATCGTGTTTCTTATGATATAAACCATCTTTTTGACACCAGAAGTGTCTGAATCAGGGACCTGGGAGCGTTTCCAACATGTTGATCGTGGATGAATTGGACGATTTCTGCTCCTCCTGTTAGAAATGTTATCGATTGTGTTTGTGGCCACTAGAGCGGATATTTCCAACGACATATTGAGAGGATTTTCAGCTTGTTTGTGGTGATTGGAGTGAATATTTTGAACGGGTGAGTTTCCAGCTGTGCTTTTGGGGGATTAGAGCTAATATTTCTGACGATATTGAGAGGATTTCCCGCTTTATTTGTGGATATTTTGCATGAATTTTCATCTGTGTTTATGATGATTAGAGCGGATGTTTTGATTGGAGACTGTGTTGGTGGCAACTAAACCGGATATTTCAATCCAGACAAGAAGCTCCTCTCCGGTTCCTATTCTGATTGAGGCATCAGGAGGATTTTCTGGACAATCTTCCAGTGAAACATCTCCCAAACCAGAAACATATTTAACATTTATTTAGTTTCTTCGAGCCTCGGAGTGTTTGTGCAGAGATACCTGGAGATAAAAAGCAGTTTAAGAGTCTCATGTTTGGACAGCGGTCTTTAAACCTCCATTGCGTGGATTAACCTCCTGCCCTGCGTGAACCTGACAGCAGAGATAACACATCGTTCACTAAACAACCTCTGGCTTTAAACTTGGACGTATTTCTGACACACTGACCTCAGTATTTCTTCCACATTCCTCCACCTCAGAATCGCTCACAATAAATCACATATAGTGAATTCCATGCGTTTTGTAATCCACTTCCCTCCCCCTTGTGAGCTTTAATGGCACACTTGTGATGCTGAAGACTTACACAACTTACAGTATGTGTACAAAAGTGCTTCTTTTTCTACATCCCCTCTGCAGGAGGGGCATATTTTACAAAACGGCTGTTTGACAAGCAAGTAATTGTGGATTAAAATCTAAATCCATGAGTCAGTCTTTCTCACTTCGGATGAAAAAGTGATACTTGACTTAATCCCCGAGGAACCTGCAGAGATTCCTGCAGTAAAAACAGCATCAGCAGCTGCGCAAAAGTGAATAAAGATGTTGGCGTGACAGATAAGACCCAGAGTAAATAAAAAGGATAATGGCAGCATTCTTCTGCTGCCAGTTTACATTTGGGTGGAATTTCTCCAGCATCTGTACGTTATGATTGGGAAGCTGTTGTGTGTTTGTGGTTTTTATTTTCAACTTTTTAAAATCTGCTCTTTAAAAAAGACACACAAAAAAAACATGTGGCTTTTAAAACATCGAGGTGAGCATGCAAGAGTTTAAAGAATACAAGAGATTACATTCACGGAAAAAAATAAAATTTTAATGTTTCTCTTGGCAAGTTGTGAAGTTTTTCAAGAGGAAATCTAATAAAAATTAAACAGTTTTGGATGCTGAGTCGTCTAAATAACATGCTAGGGAAATTCTTAGTATTGCCAGAATTAAAATAAAAATCTTTTTTTATTATTAATCCCATATTTTCTTATTTTACATGCGTGCAGATTCTAGATGGCGATGCATTAAAATACTTTCTGCTTAGAGACGTCAATTCTTTAGATATTTGTCTGTCGTCTGCAGAATCAAACTGATATAACGCAGGAATTCCTCTTTCAGAGTTCAACAAACAACAGATGTATAGCAAATGTAAAGCGAAGTAAACACGAGGAACGAATCCATCGTGTTTAAAAAAGAAAAAGTTGTGCAAAGACAAAATAATTTGAGATTAGATTTTTAGACGTCGGCCTCATCGTCAAAAGTGTTAGCCTAGCCGCCGTGCACCTGTTTGCACGTCTCAGGCTAATTCCTGACTGCCTGAGCAGTGATCTGTGTCAGGCACACATTCAGCCTTAAACAGCTCCATATGGATAAATATACTTATAGAGGAGATTGAAGCCGACCCCTCCCTCGCCAGGCAGCATCAGACCCAAACCAGTCAGGTTGGAATAAGATGTGCAGATAATTTGAGCCATAAATTCTCCTTTGCAACAGCTTGAACAGAGAATGGACTCTCAGCTCAGGACTTAATAAGTGAATTACTGCTAGACCACACGCTGCTCAGCAGCGTTTCATCGGCCGTGTGTTTGATCAGCTTGTGAGACGCCCTGGATATTAAAAAGCTGTTCCTGTCGCTGCAACGTGTGGGAGGTCTCTGGTGTGGTTTAACCCCAGATTGGGCCCACAGCGCTTCATTAACAGGAATTAGAAACACAAATTATGCAAATTGTCAAATTAAAATTTAATATAAAAGTAATTTGTCCCTAGTTTTACAAAATCTGAATGGAAAGACTTGCAGAAGATATAGATGATAATGACATCTGTTATGTGTTTTTTAAATCTGAGCAAACATCTGCAGACTCTTAACTGAATATAGAAAATATTAATATTATTAATATTTATTCAGTTTACTTTTTCTTTACATGTTATTACAGTAGACTTCACTTTCAATATTAACTGAATATATATATATAATTTTTTTTTATTTTTTTTGGGACTGTCAGATAACACTTTTTAAGACCTTACACTGTTCTTATGATCATTTCAAATAATTTCCCCTCAGGATTATTGAATTATCCATCTATTTATGATTAAATGCAATTAATATATGAACCACAAACCAATCAGTGAGTTCACCGGTAGAGAAAAGCAAAGTTTATAATGATTATAGATTTGATTAAATTCGTATTTTGTTAGGCCATGATCCTCAACTTTCTTAACACTTTGCAGCATGGCATCATGGGAGTATGTGTTAATTATAGCAGAGATACACAAGCGCTGATGTTCACAGATGGCTGAGTTCGTCATGGCGACGCCTTTCACTCCTTTCAGCCTCTTCATCACGATGAACGTGGACAAAAAGCGTCGTCTTTGAACTCCCTTCAAAACAACATTCAAATGCTGGTTCTCACACAGGACGGCCCCAGAGGTGACGGTCCTGAATCGGGCCATAGATTCAGAGCCCGGGCCCCCACCCCCCCACACCCCGGAATGAGGGTCTAATTAGCTCCGATGGCAGAGTACACGCTCGCTCCAGGAGATTGAAAATAAGATGTTTTGTTTTTAAGGATCTAAAAGGAAGTGAAAGGGGAGCGAGCTTCACTCCAGATGAGTTCAGGATGACATCATCCTAACAGCTGAGCGGTTCACGGTTATGAGCTCACAGCGTGTTCGGTGGTGGTGGAGGGAATTCCCTGGAGATGACGCCATGACCATGCTTCTGCATGGACAGCATCAGTTTTTGATCGCATTGGTCAAAAGAAGATCTTCCACCTGAAGCAAAGTAGACTGAACTTCAAATTCCTGAATTATAATCCAACTGGGATTATTTAATTAGTAGCTCAGACATGTCTACAGTCACACTGATGCTGTGTGGAAAACCTGCAGGTTCATCTGTGACTCAGGAAGTCAAACGGCCTTAATATTACAATATGATGTCAACCTAATTTTTATTAGTGTGCATAAAATGCTGCTGCCAACGTCTGGATTTGGTAGCAGATCACTCCATTCCATCACTGTGGAAAAATAAGAAAGAAACGATCAGAACCAGAACCGAAACCAATTTTTCTTAGGTTTTATTTATTAATCAATTTAGATTTTAGTAAATCATAGAATCCCTGATCAGAAATAGATATTTAGGCAAATTTGTAAAGTAACGTATTGCTGATAATAACAGCTTGGGTGTCTGATCATATATTTTTTTTGTAAATAAGTCTAATTGAAGTAAAATGTGTCTAAACATATGATATTTAAATAATAAACTGTTTAAATAATAAACTTTTTTACAGTACACAGTGTCCAGATGCAGGTTATTTAAGACCAGCATCAAACTTCAGTGAGGTTTGTACAAACGAGGTTAAATCAGTCGATCTGAGCTAAAGTCAAACTGTTGGACTTGATTGTGAGCTCCTTTTAGAGCTCTACGCTTCAGATCTCAATCACCCCAATTGTCGGGGAGCTAAACTATTTAAATTGCTCTGCATTTGGTGGTTGTTCAAACCAACCATCCAACCCAACGTGAATGATAAGGTAAATAAGTCTCTTCATCATGGCTCCCTACTGGAGGGGGGGCGTTCCATCCATCTCCTACCGTTAGCATTCAGACCACTGAGCTCCGAGGCGTAATTCACTCCTCTATCCTTAGCGCCACAATCAGATGGTCATTATAAATGTGACTTTTATCAGAAGGAGACCTGGGTTTGACTCTTGCTGTTGGATTAGAAACACATTCCAGCGTGAGCGTGGAGGCTTGTGGGCACCATGTGGACACAAGAGGAACACCGACTGGAAGCAGTTGTTGGTTATTGTGGCTTCTGGAGAAGACCAGTTGTCTGTGTGTGAGACTAAACAAAAGTACGGGCAGTGATTGCATGAGTCCAACGTTTGTGGAGGTTTAAGGTTTCAACAGCATGAAGGTGAAAGTCAGGCAGCTCATGATGAACTGCAGCCTGGAGAAGACCAGCCTGTGATTAAATATGTAGACAACAGTCTGCAAAAAGCATGCAAATGTTGGGATGGCTGAGTGTCAGGTAAGCCGTGTAGCACTCAAAGAGCAGCATGTATGGTTTGGTGCTTTGCTCAAGGGCACCTCTCCAACCACCAGTCCCCCCCCCCCCCCCCCATACTCTTTGGTCCACACTGGTCTTGAACCAGTGCCCAAACCGAGACCAAGAGGACTGAGTTACTGCCGCCCAGGAGACGTTCCAGTTAAATTCTGCATCTTTTGAGAACTTTGTGTTTCCATATTTATTTGCTGGCAAGTTTTGAGCCGGCATCCCAATGTTTTTGTGGTGTCCAGGGTTCAAAAATGAGCATCTGGTGGAGTTAAAGGCTTCAGTTTTTAATAGGAAGGCCTGTATTTTAAATATCTGGTTCCTTTAACACGTCTCTCACGCCCCAAACCTTGGTCTTGTCGCAAGACCTTCTATCTGTCCTGTAGCAAAATATAAATATCTGTATAACTGGTAAGATGAGAGCAAGAACAGAAAAATAGAGGATTTTGTTTTTTCCTCAGTAGCTTCTGAGCAATAAATAACCCAGCTGGAGGGTTTTTGCATCTGACATTACAGCTAATTAGAATAAAACTTTTGAAATGTGAATGTGTTGTTAGGGGAAAAAGTTTGCTGTTGCACTGCATTATAACCCTGCTAGATGTAATTTTTTTGCTATAAATATACATTAAATGAACCATTCCTGACAGGTTATGGTTCATTCCTCACATTGGATAAACTTGAACAGTTCAGTTCCCATCCTAAAGCACAGCTATGTTTAACAAAAGCTAAATAGCTCTGAGGTCTCCACCAGCTTCAAAGATGAGAACTTTTCCTTCTTAATCATTAATCATGCCCCTGAAGCCTGAAAGTTTCTCAACTGAAATGCAAGAAGATATTTAATAATAAGGACAACTGAACTGGGCTAGACCCCCAGTGGGATTTCCCAAAAATAAAGAGTGAACAAATCGCTGATTTATTGTCCAGCATCAGCAGAAGAGATGATGTGTGGAAATTCAGCAGGATAATCGAATTAGACTGATATTAAATATTAAACATGCTTTTATTTCAAACACCGTCCTCACTTTAAAAAAACCTCTACAGTCTAAATAAAAATGCTTTGTATGCTGATTAGATGCTAATCTTTTCCCACCCAACCGGTCAAGGCCGATGACCGACCTTACAGAATCTGGGACCTGACCGGAGTTTCCCCCTCAATGAGGGAGTTTTTCCTTGCCACCATCGCTTATGTTTGCTCTGGAGGGCTCTGTTGGGTTTCTTTGCTAAACCACTTTGAAATGTCTGATGGTTTGATTAAGTACTATATAAATAAATGATGATTGATTAATTGTCAAGCCTTAAATCTCTGTTCGCTAAATCGTTCGAACAGCTGGTCAATGAATCATGTTTCATGGTCAAACAACCAATCAATTGACTTTTGTTTATAAGCCGCTTAATAACGTCAGAAGACATTTCAAAGCGCTTTTACAGACAGAAAACCCAACAGAACCCTCCAGAGCAAGCATAAGTGACAGTGGCGGGAGAAAAGTCCCTCATTGAGGAAGAAACTCCAGACAGGACACACTCCTTTGGTAGGCCATCTGTCTTGACCGGTTGGGTGGGAAAGGAAATAGACTCTATCCCAATCATACAGTATTTCCTTTCCCACCCAACCGGTCAAGGCGGATGGCCGCCCAAAAGAATTTGGGTTCTGTCCGGAGTTTCTTCCTCAATGGAGGACTTTTTCCCTGCCGCTGTCACTTACCCTCCAGAGCAAGCATAAGTTACAGCAGCAGGGGAAAAGTCCCTCATTGAGGAAGAAACCCCGGGCAGGACCCAGACTCTGGGGCTCGACACTTAAACCGATGTCAAGAGCTATTGAGGGGGAAATGTGAGCCAACATATGAAGTGTCCTGAAACTGTTACTCAGCATTTTTATCATCGTCACCTCGGTGCGTTTCCTACTTTTACAAAAGTTCAGCTAATTTTTGAATAAAACAAACTTGAAGACATGAAAGAACTTCCAACACCCCCCCAAAAAAAACCCAGCATTTGTTCAAACCCAGAGGGGAGAATATTATCTGTTATTTCTTGGCCGTATTATTATCATATTATCATCCCAGCATTGTCAAGAAGAGAATAATCACTGAAGGGAATCATTTCTAGATTCCGCTGATAAATGAGGAATCATCCAGGAGTGTAATCTGATTAAAACTCTGTTTCCCTTTGAAGTCTGTGGAAATGAGGGATCAATTAGGCGGCGGAGGGGTGGGGGGGTGCACACCCATATTTTCCTGTGTTGCTAGAGAAGTGTAATGGTTTTAGCTTTGTGATGAATTAGCCGCGGTGCAGACGCTCACATCCCAACAGCCAACAAATGCCCTCCGGCTTGTTAGCACAACCTGCCAACTGCAGTTAATGTTCCCACCTGTTCGTCCGAGGACAAAAAAAAAAAGTCGCACCCCCTCCTTCCCTCCTTCATCTATGTGATGTTCGTCATCGCAAGAAAGACAGGCCAATCGTTTCCCAGCTCCCATTTGGGGGCCCCTGAAACAATAGGTCCTATTAAAGTATAAAAACAAGTATGTAGAGTGGAAGGCTTACTAATACATTACAGAGACTTATCGAAATGAAATCGAGTTTTTATTTCACAATGAGTTTTACCTTCTTTGGCAATATTATACGTCAATAAACTGGGGTTTTATGTCATCATTAGTGCCCATCTGGTCCTGCCGATGTGTTGAGGTAAAAGTGAGCTCCAGTAAATAAAGACACTTCACCGAGTTGCTTTTTCTGTCCAAATAGATTACGTCTGAAAGCAAGTCAATCGTGGCGACCTGCTTTGTTTAACTTAATCATATTTCTAAATGCGTATTTTCCAGACCATTATGTGTTCGCACAGCAGTCCTTTAGTGCTCAAAAAGCATCAGCATTAAGCTGTGGCTTTAATGATTGCAATTTAACCTATTTATGAGTCCAGAAACAAAAAAAGAAAAAAGATAGATGAAAAAGGTTGTAAGGGAAGATTTAATGATTTAGATCTTTGCACTAGCTTTCTGATTCAATTCACTTCAAAAAACTTTATTCGTCCCCAAGGGGCAATTGAAGTTACATAAAGCAGCGGTGTTGGTGCACAAAAAAAGGTAAAGCAGAGTGAAAAGAGCAAACAAACAGACTCAATATACAGAAAAATAATAAATTATATGAACAGTATAAACACAACAGTATAAATATAACCATGTAAACACAGACAGGTAAGCAGATAAATACAGAAAACTATAAACTGTTATAAATACAGAAATTATACTAAAATGATGAAACTGTAGATTCAGGAGGAGTTTAGCAGGTTTGGAGTTTGGTGACACTGTCAGTGTGTTTCCTCTTCAACTTATCCCACAATGTAAGAAATGTATGAACCAGAAATGAAAAATCTTTGACTTACCAGTTTATTCATAGCATCAAATCCTTCTCTAACTGTACCTGTGCCACGGAGAACGAAGAATTTCCTCCAGGTTCAAATCTGATCTTTAGACACTATATTTGGCATCGCTGCTCTTTCCTGTTTTCAGTCTATTGATGGGAAAACAGACGATTGTCCTCCTCAGCAACAGACGCTGTCAGAACTTTTGAAGTACTGACCTGTTAATGACTCAGAGACCCTCATTGTTTTGTTCCAGCCATTAACTTCCCAACCGTCCCTTTACCCTTCGCCTCTCTGCCCGGCCTACACACACATTCGCACACAAACATCGATTGTGATGAAAGAACATTAATCCCTGAAACTGACAATGGGATTACAGTGTTCAAGAGCGTTGCCATCACTATTCTACTTCCTGCCCCCTCTGTGTCGTCTGAACTCTCTCAAATCCTTTCAAAGGCAGGACTCTGTTGTGGCGGCGGCTCCCCCGCTAGGACCGTCCTCTGAACTGTACCGGGACGTCTAACGCGAGCAGACAGGTTAACTGGGGAAAATTGTGAAATGACTGTATGACGTAAAAGAAAAAAAGGGTATTACTCATGTTACACCCAATGCTGCGACATCACCAAACCTGTGGGGGAAGCTGTAGGTGAGATCCTGATGTCGGGTTTCCCTAAAGTCCAAATGGGAAGTTTAATGATGACAAGAAGCAATAACAATAACGTTAATATGATATTTAAAAGCCTAGACTTAAAGGGAATGAATGTAGTTTAATCCCACAGGACCCGGTTACTTCTCAACTCCAATTGGATAACGTTCCTCGCTGTAAATACTCTTAAAAATGTCACGTACAATAACTATTGTTCATTAAATCCCCCAACACACAGTTGACTTTGTGTAGTTAGTAAGAAATTGTCCTTCTACATTCCTGGGGAGTGTATAGAGTTCCTGTATAGAGTGATCCAAAAACCAAAGATAGAGACTGTTCGTCCACTTGGTACCCTTACTGTTGGTGCAGTACACACAGTTGGTATTTTCTGGTGCCGTCAACATGTCAAACATTATCTCTTCCTATAGGATGTGTTCACAGGCTAAAGTGAGCAACAAATTCACATTCTAATCAATGCAAATGGATGATTGACGATAATTCTTCCATTGCCCGAGATGAGAAATCCAAATTCGAGCGCCATTCTGTTGATTGGCGCTGATTGGCTGAGGTAACACTAGAGGTTAGCGCTGTTGTGGGCAGGGAATTCATTGCTACGGTTAACAACAATCCGATGTCTATCCTTGGTTCAACAGAAGGAGGTGGTCTTGGTTGGGATGTCTTTCAAAAGTGGGGATGGACAACTTGGACAGCATTCGAGACTGTCAGTTAAGTTTTAGAAGATGAAGCCTATGTAGATGTTAACAGGATGTAGGATCCCTAGGATATCTTTAGTGTGCTGGAAAATTGACAAGGTGACACCTAAACGGACTGAATGAAGGGGACACAGTTGAACCTTGAGGTGTTTTGGCACCATAGAGCGACGCTGGACTGTGGGCGACGTCGAGGGACAAAAATAGTTCCCTTTGGAGTGACGTGTGAATTAACACCACAGCTTGAAGAACAGGATATGCCAAGACACCAAGGTATCATTTATTTTAGTCTTCAGGACAACTGCAGTTTTATTTGAGGCTGTGTTTTTATACATTGTGAATACATAATAAACCCAGTGCACTATAAATTCAATTTTGAATCATAATGAGAGAGATTTGCCACAGTCTTCGCTCTGCATCTAAAACAGATGTTCTCCAACTTTATCCTGGAATAGCAGATCAGGCTGGACTAAACCCTGGAGGATGGTGAAATCAAGGTGTTCCATGGGGGATATAGTCCTCCGAGGACTCATACTGGAGAATTTTTCATTTTTGTTTTGTTTGTTTTTTTCTCTCACAGGAGTGGGATGACATAATCAGACATGATTTACTTCGCATATCATTCAGTTGTGTTTGGTTCCGTTGTAGACGCGACCCGTCCCGTCTTTCTCCTCTTACAGTTTATCAAACTCCAACTGGACAGCAGGGAAAAGTGTCCACTCGACACACGTGTCCTACCTAACAGCTCAGGAGACTCCCTTCTCCTGTCAGGAATAGTCAGGAATAGACTTTCATATTATTTTCATTGCTGAATATTAGAATGAAATCCTGAAAATCTTGACTCGAAAAGAAATTTTTCAAATTCATCCCATGACTTTGGTAATCGGTTAGAACTCAGGTGATCGGATACTCAAATATTTCCAGTCATCTTTTAATCTCAAGTCACGAATGTGACGGTTTCATTTCTAGTTGCTTCAACTCATGTTACACCGTTCACTAGAACACAGACTTTTGGCCAGTGAACATGCGTTCTTTTGTGGTGTTTGTGATGTCCGACATCACCTGACCTGGACTGATTAGAACATTTCACATTAACACTTTGCTATTTAGCTGTGATATATGGGGTACTGCCAGTATTTTATAAAGCACAACCTGTTTGTGAGGTCAGAATTATGTTCATTCTAGAAAGAAACATGAAATTTGGACAAAGTTTTGTCCTCTTTGCAAAACGCGGTAGTATCCAAAACTTTTAGATCTCAGTAATACAGTTTTTAAAATTTCTGTGTGTTCAGCATAAACTGTTCGATCAATCTGGATTAAACTCGCTTGAAGGGGTGATTTCAATCGAGAAATTAGATTTGATTACATAGAACTCTTGGACCTTGAAGATATGTCCTCTACTGAGTGGGTCACCATCAGGTGACGTGTTGGCAACAGCCCATCTTCCTGGGGTCTAGTTCAGACACACCTGCCAAGTCACTCTGTTAGCCTAACCAGGACTGCAACGGTCTTTCACTTTAAGCCATCATGACGTCAAATCTGCATAGTTTACAGTTTGGTCTGTTTTTCTTTGCTGGTTGTGGAGATTAAATGCAGGAATGCAGCAGAGTTGTGGGAAACACAAAAGGCCAGAGGAGTTAAAAAGACATGCTGACTTGGGTTAAGTTATTATTCAATGCTGGTTGCTGCTGTTATCAGAATTATCAGCCACTAATGAAATCATGATGGGAAATGTGTGTCTATGTTTTTCCATACCCACACTGGAACACACTGTTGGAAATAATTTGCGTTTTATTCATGGAATTATTTGACAAGGCTGCTAAATTTTGTTTGACTTGTTCTTGTACTGGAATAAACTGGACACACATGTCACCGTTGACATGGTGTACATTGTGTTACGATTGCAAAATTGAAAAGACATCGATTTGTTTCAGCACCCTTTTGCAAATATTTTCTTGGAAGGGATTGTAAATCAAGACTATCTCAGACTACAGAAGGAGAATTTTTCCAAATTTGCACAATTGAGAATCTGAGTGCAGCTCATATCTGGTGTTTTGTGGGACGAAGGAACCATTAAATATCAAACTTGATGTTTCAGCCTTTTAATTCGATTTGATCCCCTTTTTGTTTTCTTATATTCCTGGCATTTGTCCATTGAGTCATAGATTCCTTCTCTTCTTTTATACAGAAAATACCTCCGTATTTCAAAATAGTCCTGGTTTGACAACGTGTCGTAGCCATCCTATTTTAGCTTTTCCGATCTATTCAGGATGCTTCTACAGTGAAATCAGGGTAGCATGTGTGTCAGTAAGCTCTGTGTTGAAAGACCTGCCCAACATTTATCAGTCTAGTCTCGGGGGCTGCAGGGGGACTGAAACTCAACCGGTCACCGGAGCTTAATCCACACGGGTCTCTGTAAATTTCCAGCTGCTCTTGACATGCAACCCTTCCTTTGAGGCTGCATTAAAATGACAATTTTGCTAAAAATGGCAAAACCTTTGCCAAAAGTTCTGCACGTATAAAACAATATTGTGCAAACCCATGAATCCACTAAAAATACAAAGTCAAGACGGAAGGAAAAGATGTGTTAATGTGAATGTAAGCACCTTCTATACAGAATTTTAACAGCACGACAATGCACCTGATGGCTTCGATGGTTTACACAAAGTTAAGTTGGTTTAAACTTCCCTAAGCTACCCACCGACAATGTAATAACTCAAGAATGTTTTTTTTTTTTAACATTTTTAAAATTTATTATTATTTACTTTTTGTTACTAAATTGATTTTAATCTTGGTAACATTCTGGAATGTAAAAGCAATTATGTACTGTGAAACTCCACCAGCTCAACGCTCAACAGACCCATCACAGGGGAAATACAGTTTTGACGGACTGAAAAAGTCCCAGAGTGCAGTATCTTACCGTGTCCCACCCCCAGTGCAGTACAGTGACCCACTGTGGAAGCGCAACCAGCTTAAACAGTCACGCGGCGTCCACCTTTCAGCAGGCCTGCTTTTATAATGCCTTAGGGATGGGGAACGGGTGGGGGACAAGCACATCTGTTGATCGTCTGGCCTCTTTCACATTAAATCAGTTTGCTTGTGGTTCCACTGAATATTTGTCATAGACATGAGCTACGTCCAAAGATGGAGGGATCGGTGGGGTAAAATATCCTGTACCGCATGATTTAATAATATATCAACCCCGATCCCTTTCTCTCTATACTGATGACAGTTTGCTTCAACCATCTGTTAAAATGAATGTGAGAGATTCTGAGAGCCACTGATTGAAGTCATTTTTGGAGTCCAGTTGATGCCCCTGGAAAAACAACCAACTTGGCAAATCTTTGTAAGACAGCAACTTATCAGGAAATCTTTCAGACTCTTTCATTTGCTTTGAGAAGTCATAAGTATCACTGGTACGGAGGTTTTACCGCCGGTTTTTGCTTCTCCAAACACATGGAACATGCGGACTAATTCTAGCTCTTTGAAAGAAAAGACGCACTAATTCCAGAGATGGCAGAAAGAGCCATTAGTGAAATTTGTGTGAGGCCCCCTTTTGCACGAGTCACGTGTGGAATGAGAACCAGAAATGATTGTTTCAAGATGAAAGTCAGTCGAAGGAGAACAGAAACACTTAATACGCCACCCTGTATGACCGTTTCAGGAGTACCTTTGGATCCACTGGCTGACCTCGGCAAGTGGATGTCGGATAGTCTCTATCTGACCTCCGAAGAGGTCGGATAGTCTCTACGTGTACCAGGTGTTTCCCATCTCATGTGGTGCATCCCTACTTCTAACACCACCAATGCTCTTTCGTTGTTGCAGAAACGTTTCTGTCGGAATTCCCTGCACCTAAACCCAGCGTGGCAAGGGTTTCATCTGTTTCATTGTAGGGGCCTCCTGATCGGGGTTTATCCCAGCTTGCAATATTGAGAGCCTAGACCGCAGGAAATCCCTGTTGAGCAGGAGCACACAACTTCCATTTAGTTGAGTCACTAGACTCTACAGCGTGTGTGTCCTTATTGCAACGCATCAATGCAGGCATGGGTTTTGCGAATAATGGGGTTCATGGGATCATGGCTGCCTTGGCTGCTCTTTGCAGAGCATATTTAGCTTTTGCTTTGGTTAAGCCTACGTAGCTACCTGATCAATCCCATGATTCGCAGCAGGCTTTGTTGACCTACAGCACAGAGCTCAAGCCTGGCGACAGATATGACTCCATCAATGTTATTCTAAAGAGAAAAGCAGCAAAGGGAGTAAACAGTTTTGCTCCATGCCCCCTCTTGTTGCCTGAAAGTCTGATTTGAAGCACAAATGACTCTTGCATTAACTTCGTAAGAGCTTGGTTTCCTCTGCGTCTCCGTGACCTCCTGTCACCCCAGCCACTCTTTTCCTGATGAGCAGCAGCAGGACAGCCCACCCAGTGCTGCTAGCGGAAGCCCATTCAGACCAACGGGGGCAAGAAGCCAGTGTCCTCATCGCAACGCCAGCTGCTTTCAACTTCATTTGTCAGATGGTTCCTTTCAACAAATTTAATTTGAGAGAGATGCAGATAAGTCTAGTGACTGCTGCAGAACGGCAGGCAGCATTAGAGGTTTGGGTGTCTTTGAGTGACAGGAAGTGAATCCAATTGCATCCAAGAAGGGAACTTGAAGAATTAAGCTTTTCCCGTACATTTTCTAAACAGGATGTGGAATAACTTGCCTGTCTTTTATACGTGCCTGTTGCACATAGGATGACATTGAATTGAAATTTACTGACCCGGTTTTGGTGGAACAGAGCAACCTAGTGATGTAAGCAGGAATGATGCATCCTGAATTGATGGCAACATCAACAAAAGTTAAGACCTTGATGGATTTTTGAGGGGTTAGACTTGGAGTGTACCCTTGGTCATGCCCCCAGTTGACTGAGATAGGGCCCAGCAACCCTACGACCCACTGCATTTGAGGAAGCGGGTAAAAAAATTCAATGGCTGAATGAATAAGACTTAATCCATCTTTTTTAATATAGCAATTTGTAGCATTTATGCAAACTTCAATGCACAACCAGTATGATAATGATGTAAAGAATTTACTGTAAAATCAAAGTTCTCTCACCTTCAGAAAGAAATTGAAGTGTTATTATGAATATTAAACAGATGTTCAAACATCTACCTGTCGATTGTCTCTGCAAATAAATCTGAACTGAAAAGTTGATATAAGTTGAATTGTTAAAAAGGGCATGAGTTGTAATTTTCACAAGAATAAAACCATGCTCACTTTTTTTTTTATTTTTTACACGAGCTAAATTTAAATGAGGCACTAAATCATTCAACATTTTCCTTAGATGCTCCTCCAGAAACTAAGGAAACATGAGTGATAAAAAAAAAAGGGTAGTTCAAAAGCTATTAAGAAACAGGATGAGAGAAAAAAGAGATGATGAACATGTGCTATTAATGACCAACATCTGCAGAGTTAAAGATTTTGCTCTTCAAGCCTTGCCCAAAGAATCAAAGACACGTGGATGGCAGAGGGTTAGCGGTGCGATGAGTTCAGCCAAACGTAGGCTGGCACTTTGAACCACGCATGCAAGACAACCACGGTCTGCTGGAGAGTAGTCGCTCAGCGCTAGAACAGCTGCGTGCTGACTCAATTCTAAACAGACAGCAGGCTTTGGTAACTATCCTTATGTCAGAATCAGGTTTCACAGTCCCTTCCCCTTTTCCAACCATCGTTGTTTGTGATGAACCACATTAAGTGTGTCTTCATCACTGTATGGAGTGACTGAGCTGGAATGGAAAACACATTTGGCTGCTGCAGCGCTACCCGCTGTGCCATCGTGCTGCGGGAGAACTGTAGGGCAACGGCAATTTGAGTAAATCCTCACTATGTGGAGCTGAACGCCACACAAAAACCTTCACATGAGAATTCTTTGGAGTTGGTGGACCTTTGTCCGCAGTGTGCCTCCTCCATCCTCTCGTTCTCATTCTTTTCTCTCCTCTGATACTTGCTCCATCTGTTTTCTCTTTCTCTTTCCATCTTCAGTCTCTCTTCCTCTTCTTTCTCTTTCTTCTACTCTCACCACAGCATCACCACTGACATCCCTACATCCTGGGGAGTTACAGAAGAGGATGGTCCTTATGTTCCTAATGTGTGAGTTATGGATAACCTTTTATTACTCCAAGATGAACTATTTATGGTTATCACATTTTTGTGACACTGTTATTACTGGGACCGTTTTGGTACACTAGAGTAAAAAGTGTGTCTTTTTTTTAAAGGTTACCTTTGACAGTTCATATATAACCACATTGTGCTCATGTGCTCCATTCTTCACTTTAGTTCTGTCAATCTTGCTGCGTCAGGTAAAAAAAAAAAGGTTGACTCAGGTATAGCACACATTTGGAGAGATAAAAACATACCTATAAAATATGTCCTGAAGTCAAGTGACTTAAAAAAATAAAGATTATTGTATGGGAGGAGGGAAAACAAATCACATGATGCTATGCAGTATTAAACACTGGTCTAGATATTCTACATGTAAGCTGCCATCGTTTCCAGCTGTATTTCAAATTGAAATGAAGACAGTATAGTCGGGACTTGGGTCGAGGATTATTCCAATTGCTGCGTTTAGTGGCCAACAGTAGAGGAATGTGGTTGTTCTGGCTGTTTTCCAGCTCTGACTGTCCTTCAGCACATTAATTCAGAATTAAACTGAATGCACTTTCTGCAATTGTACTTATGGAGACAGGAATTTAAGCACCAGAGTGAAACAGGAACAGTATGGCAAACTGTCATAAATCAAATGCAGATTCAAGGTGTGACATTGCCGGGAGAGTTTCTGGGCCTACAGGGAGCTATGAGACTGAATAAACTAACACATGAGTGCTGAAGGATATGCCAATCAAAACCAAGAGTGGGATATTTGATGCAAACTATGCGTGACATAGCCTATAATCCTCCCAGTGGCTAATTAAGCCCAAACACTACGTCTCCTTGTTAGAGACATGCTATTTTTCAAAATGGATTACATTAGCTTGAAGACGCAGTGATAAAAGGCAACAGGGGACAGATAAGTGTCCGCTCTTCCAAACGGTTTATCCCAACATCAGATCTCTTGTTCCCACCTCAGTCCTTTTCATGAAGAAACAGAGTTGGCCACCAAACAATTTCCTCTCCGGTGCTCCAACTTCCAAATCGACCCGTCCTGGTTCCTGAGTTTGCCTCCTTCCTCTGAGCGACCCACATCATCTCACACCAGCCATCTCTCTCTCTCTCTCTCTGGCCTGTAACAAATGTCTCTACCAGACATAGAGATACTCTGGTTGTTTATGCAGATCTTCATCTCTGACAAGGATGGAAAGCAGAGATGAGGGAAAGTTATCACATGTGCAAAATGAGTCTGGATTCTTGGCCCTTGTGTTCAGCAACCATTTTTATTAAATAGGCCCTCAAAAAAAGTGTGATGCAGTGCAGAAAAAAAAAAGCTTGCAGCTACCACATGCTGTGGCTTAAATCCAAGGCAAACACTCCCACCAGTGTGTACACCAAGACAGATGACTATAGGACTCAAGACCTGGCTAGCGCAACATAGCCCTATGCAGTATTTATTTTCAGAGTTCAAAGAACTGGCAGCAGCCCACTTAGTGTCTGCAGTCCAGTCCAATGCACCCCTGATTGCCACACTGAAGTTTCCCAGCCCACAAACTCGTATATTTTAACTTGTGCCAACTGCTAACTCCACATCTGCAGTGCCCTGCAAAATGGCGAGGCAACTTGCAGTTGGGGCGGTGGGGGTTTGAGGGTAGGCTTAAGGGTAGGGGGTAGAGGGATTCTTCTGAAACCAAACTTTGCTGTGTGGGTTTGAACGGCTTCTTTTTTGCAGCTTGGTGCGATCACATAGCCCACATTAAAGGACCAAGTCTGTTACTCACCAGCGCAATGATAAGTAATGTCTCGCAGGCCGTCGTGAGACCGCCCAACCTTCTACCCTTGGCTGTGAAGTTTATCACCACGCTAACTTGATAGCATTGTGCTTGACTCTATAAAACCTGTGTGACATACAAGCTACCGTATGGAATCGATGAGGCTGTTGGGTTTTTGTTGGGATGCAGCTCTCAAGAGGTGTCTCAGGTTTCTCTGGATAGGTTTTACTGTCTGGGAATTCCTCGTCTCCTACCAGCGATTTCCACCAAGATGGTTCAAGGTGGAAAAGCTGTTAAATGTTCAGGAAAATATTGTGGAAAAACATTTAAGGGGCGATCATTGTCGAGGCTACAGAACAAGCTGTGCTCGCACTGGTGTGATGGGAGATCTAAATCATTTAATTTCATTGTCATTACATTTAATCTCCCTTTCTCAGAACTCCAAAGACAGTCTTCTGTCCACAATCACTGCTGCGTATTTAACTGATATTTTTCTGCTTTGCTTGTTGGTGATCAAATTACACGAAATTAGAGTTCAATGCAGCACTAACAGGATGTTTTATTTTGGAACAGCCTCGGCAAAGAAAAGAAAAAAATACGGATTTTTAGTTAACTGTCGTTTTATATATATTACCACATTAACAATCAAATTGAGAAAAGTTAAGCTCTATTTAAAGTTTCTTTCCAATACGACCTCCAATGGGAGATTTTGAATGAATATAATTAACAGAATGTAGGACCAAACTTTAAACACTCCTAAGAGTTCCAAAAACATCTTATGCTTGGATACCAATTCCTGGAGTTGCCTCCAACATATTAGCAAAATTAACCAAAATTATTGTTTCGCCTTCCAACTGATTTTATGCATTTGATATTTTTTGACCAACGACTGTGTTCTTGCATTGCTGACTTGACCCAAGAGGGCCATACAGCTGTATGTAATTCTATGAGACTCGATCAATGTTGGCCAATACATACATACGGTCTGTTTTTATGGTCAGGCAAGTCGTCATGGAGCCAGTCAGGTTTTTCCCTCAGTCTGGACCCATGTAGTCTTGTGCAGTTGTTAGCTCATATGCTACATGTGAACTGAGGGCTTCTATTCAGAACATGTTCATCAACCTGACTGCATTGGATCACCTCTCTCACTACTCTTGTACTTATTAGTCTAGGCATTAAGTACCGCACGGCAGCAGGGACCAATAAAACTTTCTCACCCGTGTCACAGTTCTGTTTTCAGGACTCATCCAGAACAAGCAGAGCAGCGACTTCTTAAAAGTGTGTTCATTCCTCAGTCTTTATTTTTACACTGGTCTTAAAGCAACATTTGCAAAGTAACGCAAAAGATGTGGGACAAAATTAACAGTCCTTGTTGGCAGGAGGAATTTCTGACGTTTATTTTAAGGCTTTCGTCAATCAGTCTTGATTATCTAGACTGCAGGTGTCATTTTCCTTCATGGAGGTGCAAGGTTGCATCTGTGCACTGAAAAGGCAGTCAGAGAAGGTTAGACTGGAGCAATCCTGACTTTATCTCAGAGGGAGATATCGTACATTTCGGATTCTATTAGGTTTAGGATTCTGTTATTTTGGCAACCTTGCGATTCGTGGACGACCGCTCTACCTCCTGAGCAACGGTGTCCACAACTCACATCAATACTTCAAATATATTACAATACAACTCAGTTTTATGTCTGACTTTTATGGCAACACAGAAGTCGTTGTGAAATCAGCTTCTGAGGCCGTATGAACATCTGTGAGGGACGTTTCCAAGTTTTTTAATTTGCGATTGATTTCTACAACTGCATGTTGACTTCAGTAAGTTTTATCTCTTCAATGTGACATGCTTTAGTCTGAGGTAAATCCCATTAACACTTATTCTCTTACCCTGTCCTTTTCTTCATTGTATTTCATTTCCACCCAACTGGTCAAGGTGGATGGCCGCCCATCAGAGTCTAGGTCCTGCCCGGAGTTTCTTCCTCAATGAAAGAGTTTTACCCGCCGCTGTTGCTTATGCTTACTCTGGAGGGTTCTGTTGGATTCTCCTGTCTGTTACGGCGCTTTGAAATGTCTGTTGACATGATTAAGTGCTTTATAAGTAAAACTTGATTGATTGATTTATTGAACTCTTTTTTGTTATGGAATTATTTGCTAAAGATCGCAACATGTGGCTTCCCACTGTCAATCACCATTTTGAACAGCCTCAGAAATTACTGACTATCCTTTTTGCTATTGTATTTAAAACTTCAGACAATTCTCTCATTATAAACTTGTCAAACTTAAGACCTCATCGCAGTGAGAGCAGAAGAAAAGAACAGATCAGGGCAAATGGAAATCCTGGTTTCATAAGATGAATCAGCTGGATAGGAGATGATTAAGAACCATAAACCGTGTCCACTCGCTCTCACTCTTCTGTCTGTTTGTTTGAGTGAAACATCCTGCCAGGACAGAAATTTCCTGCATTAGATGGTAATAAATTGGTGATGAAATAATCCGCTTGGGCAATCCTATTTGAAGGGAAGTCCAGTTTCCCAGCACTGAGTCAAATAACAACACAGAGGTTTACAGACAGGATGAGTGAGGCTTGATGAGTCCCCCCCCCCACCTTCACAAAAATGCATCCACACTGTACTTGTTCAAGGTCTTTGTGTACATGTGCTTTGACAGGTTTTGCTGCAAAGAATGACTCATGTTTGGCACATTAGTGTGCAGCTACAGTTTCAATGGCTTTTATGTACACAAATGCAGTAAACTATTAATGTGTCATTATTATGGATGTAGACAATGCTAGCCTGCTGATATTTAATACATAATATTTAGAATTTTAGTTTATTTTATTAGCATGTTAGCATTTCTTATTTAGCAATGAACAAGAAGGTGCAGCTTAGACGGTTCCAGTGTTTTGAACACACACAATTCGACCAGAGTTGTACTGACGTTGTTCTAATTCTTCCTGAGGGGTGATGTTACAGTCTGGGCCGTATTTCAAGCAATAACAATTAAAGATCATTGTGTTCCGTCATTATACATCATCTGAGAACCATGAATGGGAAACATTCTGGGCCAATCCCCAAAAAAAACGTCACAAGAACGAGCACTTTAACCTGAAGGCAGGTTAAGATTAAAGGTCAGGCTGGAAACACTACATACCTGGGACAGGTGTGTTTATGTGGTAAATAATTGGGGAGATACTTCAATAAAAAGGAAAGATCTCAGCTTTCTTGGTG
The DNA here is from genome assembly GCF_040054535.1 of Antennarius striatus. Taxonomy (NCBI): domain Eukaryota; kingdom Metazoa; phylum Chordata; class Actinopteri; order Lophiiformes; family Antennariidae; genus Antennarius; species Antennarius striatus. The sequence continues at coordinate 1,878,469 of NC_090785.1, read as the reverse complement.
CCACTTCGCCAAAAAATCTGGAGTTTGGGGGGAATTCATCTTCTAAGGACCAGAAACAAGTTTTTGAGAAGTTTCAGTCTGGAGCAAAGTGGAGATCTGAAAACTGAGATATGACGGCAGTGTGGCTAACAGCTGTGTTTACACAATAAAGACCTTCTATAATCACATCTGACAGGTAGATAGAGAACTCCAGAAAAACCTTTCACACACGTATTAGCTCTGTTTTCAATGTTGTTGCACTCGTGTTGTATGTTGGCCCGAGCTCTATAACTCTACATAACTCTACATAACCCCTACATAACATTTTAACGGTCTGGGGTGTGTAAGATGTAGTATTATACTCATAACGATGGTGAACCCGTATAATCCCAGATCAGAATCTCTCTGCCCTCTCTGCCTGAGGCCAAAAACAGGAAGTGGTTAGATCCAGAGATTTAACAGACCATGATAGACCAACCTATAAAAGACTTGCTGTAGGTCCACCGTGAGTGACAGCTTTGCAGAAAAGACATGTAATTTTATATTTCGCCACCAGCCCACCCACAGCAGGCGTGATCCAGATCCAGGAATCCAGATCCAAGACTTCGTCCCCATTTTTCTCCTTACAAAGCTGATCTTTGTCAGCATTGCTAATGTTCAAAGCTGCGCTAATAGAGATCAGATACCATGTGCTATCACGCACCATGTGGTTTGGTTAGAATAGGATCATAAAAGTGAAGCTCCACATCGCACAGTTCATTACTAATAGCAAACCGTACATGCTAAAGTAATAGTAGAAAGGCTCAAGAATGGGCCAAGCCAGGCAGGAGGAGCACATGTTCAGAGGTCAGTAGAGGCTACATGCTGCCAGTCAGCGGCATAAATACTTGTGAGGACAAAGGGTGGCTCACGCCGTGCAAAAAGCATCGCGTGCCACAGCAGGAAAATGTGTGATTTTCGAAATCTATAAATATATGTGTAACTCGAGCTAATGATAGCTCAGTTCACGGTGCTTCAAGTTCCTCTGACTTTTTTTTAGAGTTTTGATGCGACAGTTTTGGACGTTGTGATCAACCGTGGCTCAATTCCGAAGAACTCGTTCAGTCGTGGATGAATTGGAAGAAACTGTTAATTAATTTGAACAGAACATCAGCTGCAAAATGTTGTGGAAATGTTAGTACATGAAGTCTAGCTAATGCATAGCAGTGACTTAAGACATAAGGAGTTTCCAGGTCTGATATGGTGCAGGTGTTAGTTTTCTCTATTTTTAGAGCCCCTCTTTGACATCCATGGGAACATGCATGACGTAAAACTTAACTTGCTGTGTGACAGTTGCAGCAACTACTACTCTGAAACAACCATTTCACAACTCGAGTGTTCAAAATTCAAAAAATGTAATTCAACTCTTGCGTTTTCTTCTCCCTCGACACTCAGCTTCTCAGCTTGTTCCTATGACATCAGAAATCGTAAAACCCGACTCATGCTACGCTTAAATTACTGTCAGAATTCAGACAAATCCAAATATGTGCCTTATCCCCCAGACGTGTCACAGTGCTACTTAAAGTGTTGACCCGTCCTCCGTTCCCTCATCGAATGACGGTAAAACTTTGGCAGCGGACACGCCGAACTCCGCTCTGGAAACTGGCGCTGGGACCGCAGCCTTCAGAGAGACCGTTATGATGTGTAGCTTGTTGAATTTATCTACATGTGTCCTCAGTGTTTGCTGCCATAAATGCTGCGGAGAGGTGCAGCTGCCCTGCGCGGGGCAATTTATCATTCCCCACCATTAGCTGTGTGTTTATGACAACACATTGGAAGGATGGCGCCCTTCCAGCCGATGATCTAATGCCCCAGAATCCACCCTGATTGGTTGAGGCTAAGTAGGTGCTGACAATCCTGGATAGTCTCCTCGCAATCATTTAATTATGGATCCACGTGTCATTCAGTAGGTCATGCAACGGCGTGAATCCGATCCAAATTTAGACATCTTTCAAATTGTAATGGGTTATAAATTTCTGTTTACACACGCCGATGTTCAAAAGCCCCAGATGGATGGATTGATTGCCTGATTGATTGATTGGATATAGTTCTGGGGCATTTTGGAGACCAAGTCAACACCTTTTCTGTTGCTGTTGGTCCAGTTCTAATCTAATCTAATCTAATCTAATCTAATCTAATCTAATCAACCATGTTAAATAGGCTAGCCACACCTAAACGCAGTCACGCCCACGCGCGCTTCTTCATCATCATCATCATCATCATCACGGCACGGCGGTTCCACTTCCCCTCCCGGTGCCTTGTGGGTACATCTGGATAACCTGTCTGATACGAACTGTGGAAACATCACGTTTTCCAGAGGCGCGGCGGAGGGGAGAGACGTGCTGACAAGTTCACTTCCAGGCAAATTCAGATGAATTATTCTCAGGGCCGGTAATCTTTGGTCGCACTTTTCACAGCGGGATGTAAAAACCCGTCGAATGAAGACGTTCGTGCTGATGTTTCCACGCCTGCCATGTGAGAAAAGACGCTGGAAATGCTTTTCATTCGTTAAACAGGAGAAGTAACAGAGCATTCCATTAATTTTGCAAACATTTTCCAACTTAACTTGATTTAAATTCATCGTAAACTCATACAAATGTGAAAATTTTGGATCGGTTTCCGTAGTTTTCTCTGTTTTTTGTTTGGATATCTTTAAACTTATGTGGTCTATTTTTTAAAATTTACTCCTGAAAAGAACTTTTTGCCTGTTTTTAGCTAAAACCATACTTCATACATGTGTAATTACATGCTTTCAGCCATAGGAATACTAAAACCACAGTTTTCTATTACAAACCGATGTTAAGTGAAAAATGTTTTCATAGTTTCCCAATATGACCAGTATAAGCAATGAAAACTCATAATATTGAACTGGTACTTTAATGTTTTTAAGAACAACTTTAAATTTATGGATCCCACCTTCCTCAGTTCCTCAGGGGTTCATCTAATAAGATTTAACACACGTTCTTCTCTTTACCCTGTCATCGTATTTTTGTGGTCACTCGTGCCGTTTCCACTCGCCGTTATACCGTGTCGTGTATTTCTGGGTATTTTGTTTTATTTATGACATCACGGACTCATTTTTAGCTGGATGTAGACCAGCGTCTGGCTTCCATTGGTGGGTGAGGAGTCTCAGATATTCATCAGGTCTGATCAGCTGTGATGGAAATATGACAGAAACTGGAGGTTGATGTTCTAATTTTTAACATTTTTTTTTTCTTCTGGTGGGGTTTTAATGCATTGAATTTATTTTTATTTAATGAAATTCACACAGTCCATCAGTTTTTGTAGCTACTTCCATCGTGACATCTGGAAATAATTAGTCTGATTTCACGTGTTTCTAGTTAAAAAAAAGGTAAAAAGTGACCCCATTTCTTTGAGAGGTGTCGTCTGATGCTGCTGCGCTCCATTATTTCCCATTTTTACAGTGGGTTTCTGATATTGAACACATTAGAAACTTGAATCTTTCTACATGTTTTTAGCTTTACCGCAAAATCGTCTTACGTTTTTACAAATTGTTTGGAAATTGGTTCCATATTTTTGACATAGCCTAGGAAAACGTTAATAATAGCCAGTTCCTTTTAAATTATGAGGAAATATTCTTAAGTTATCAACTCTTTGATGTTATTATAAATGAAGATAAATAAAAACTTCTTTTAGTATTTTTATCCAGCAGATAAAAAAACACGGGCGTCAGGTCAGACACATTTAAAAACCCGCGTGTACATTCTAGCTTTAGCGTGATGCTTATGGTCAAACCAGACTAAACAGACGTCTACAAGTTTAAAGACTAAAGCCAAACAGTTTTTAGAAATCATTTCTAATATGGTTTGATTTACAGGAACTTTTGTCTTGGAATTCCTTTGGGGTTTTGCAGCTTCAACCACGACGTGATCACCTTGATGAAACATTGATAATGATGGAAAGCATTTGTCAAACATTTACAGAGTCAGAACTGCATCCAGCACCGCTCAGTCTCCAGGCGACTACATCCCATAATGAGCCGAGGAGGATGGGAGGAGGAGGGCTTCTCTTCTCTTAATAAATAACATCTGAGGATGTCTGAAAGTTGTCTCGTACTTTCTTGTTTCTTCTTTTTCTTCCTCGTCTATTTCTTTTCCAAGCTGGTACTCCTAATGTCTTCCAGCTGCAGAACCCCCCCACCCCCACCACTCCAAACCCTACCCCCCACACCCCCACCCCAACTCCTTCTAATCTATGCATGAAGTGAAGTTTCCACTCGTAGGAATACGCTACCCCAACGCTCCGACGTTAGACGCAGGAGTCCAAAATATTCCTCCTTGCAGGAGCCGGTCGACCGCATTAAAGAGCCATTCATCAGGATTCCTTTATCAAACACCCCCCCCCCCCAATGGATGGCTCAAACGTAAACACACGTCCGCGTTAATGCATGTCACTTCCCTCCTCTATGAAGGATTGGATTCTGTTCCAATCCTTCCATCGCCTGATGAATTTGAGCGATGACCCGCGGTGGAATGTTGCGTCGAGACGCGTCCCACCTGCTTTCTGACTCGTCCAAGAAAACACACAAACCGCAACGCCTCGCACCCGAAAAAGGAGACGTGACGGAGGTGTTGATTTAAACGTACCAGCCCCCCCACTCCCCTCGGTGTCAGAAAACGTACATCATCCGACAGGAATCTCATAATTCTTCTTCTTTTTGGTTCCAAAAAGAAGCGATCTGATGCCACAGTCCTTTTCATCTCATTTCAATAGGTGGGAGCTACTTCTACGTTAGATGCTACGCTGTGGAAACAGCAATGTTCGTACCCCCCACCCCCACCCCCCAAGCATTAATTCAGCAGAAGACATATTTACATCCAGGTTCTTTCAGTTCAGGAGGACAAATTATGCAAAAATGAGGCTCTGAAAAGCTCAACCTCTCCTCCTTTTTCTGCCCTGGTGAACACAAGAAAACCAGATCCGAAGCCAAGGGAGAAAATAAACGGAGATATATACTCTCCTCCCCCCCCTCTATGTGGAGATACGCATCCAAGCCGCAGAGTCTTACCAAATCTGGACAACTATTTTTTTCAATTCTCTTGTCACGATGTTTGCCATCTTTATTCTCCATATCTGTCTTCCGTAGGAACCCATTCACAAGTCTGTAGCTACGTCTGCAAACAAAGATGACTGCAAACTTTCTGCTTCCTTCAAGCCCAAGGTCATTCTTTCAGTTGTCTTTTGTCCAGCCAGTGTTTCCTTACCCAAAGATGGTCACAGAGAAGCAGCCAATCCACATCTGGAAAGGACAATGTCTGCTCTTGTGCTGTAAGATGAATTATAGCACAATAAGGAGCACCTAAAGGTCTTTAATTTTCTCAAAATCCGACATATATATGAAAAACGGTTTGAAACGGGCCGTTCATTGAAGGTGCGCCTTATAATCCAGTGTGTTTTATGGTGCGGAAAATACTGTAATTGTCAAAACTTGAGATTAATTCTGTTTATCAGTCATTTCAGGTCACAAAGGTGCCTTTTTTGGGAGGGTTTTGTCACCGCAGGATTCATTCATTGTATAACTTCAGGGAAGAGATTCAGAGAAACGATGTATTTTAGCTGCCACATCTAATATGATGAAGGTCTGGGTAGATGTCAGGTGACTCAAACTAATGTAAAGGAAAAATCATCATTAATAATAATTAATAAGACCGGATGAAAAATGAGATTCTAATTGTTTCCTTTGTTCAAGCCGAATGTTTTGGCCACTAGGGGGCGACGCGACAAACACTGACAGATTGAAAATGACCTTTTAAGAAGGGGCCACCTGCCAAATATTGTTGTAAGCTGCTGTTAAACTGCTGGCCTCGCAGTTTGTGAGGCGTACAGATAAGATAAAAATAGTGACGGGAGTGGTGAGACGAAAAACGACAAAGAAAAATAGCTAAAAGATTGAACTTAGGTGATGATTCTTATTTCGAAGTGCCTCTTTTTTTAATCACAGTTGATCCAGAGTTGATATTGAAAGCTCTGTCTTTGCTTCTTTTATGTGAACAAACCACCATGTTTCCATTTATCCGTCATGCCTGAGCTGCTGTGTGTAATTATTCAACAAAACTGCATCTGGGAAAACTAATTTCTTTTGGAAAATTTCAGAGGAAGGCTTGAGAAAGATTTTTATTTTGCAGAAAGTCCCCCCCCCCCCCCAAACCCCCCAATCAGCAAAGAATCTTTTTGTGGGTTTTTTTGTTTTTTTTTAAAGAAATGACATTGTGGACATCCTCATATTTTTGGTAACCTATTCCACATCCAAGGAATGAAAATTTTATGCACATAAGTCACCGGGAGCCGTTTGCACCAAAGATTTTCTGTCCACTTGTGCAAAAGGAAAGGATTTACAAGATTAAACCAACGTGAATTTTTACTGTTACAGTAGTCCCGCCAAAATGTGTGCAAAATAAGCATGAATCACAAGCGTTCTGGTACCAAGATACGACCGCAGGAGAAAACTGTTTCCATGCTGCAATGCACCGCCGACTCCTGGTGAAACTTCACCCTTTCCTGCCCGCAGAGAGACTCCGTTCCTCCTCCAGATAGACGATAATAAAGGAGGCTTTTTTGGGACTTCCAGATTTGTTGACAGACGTTAACCGAATGACAAACATCGCCGGATGCTTTGCCTGTCGTCGTCTGGCGGCGGGTCTTCTTCGCAGACCTCCACCAGAGTTTTTGGAGCGCCAGATGTATGTATGAAACGATGGGGAGACGCCGTTTCAGACGCTGTGATGTGGGTGATGTGAGGAACGCCAGCACATGGGGGTGCAGCGAGGACTCGTGTCTGCTTTGGCGAGAGGGGGCAGGAACGGCTTCAAGGCACGAGAAGATTAAAACCAAGACGGAACGATAAACCGTCCTCATGTTTGATCTCCGGACGGAAATAGAAAATCTTATTTAATAATGTTGGAAAATATTGTTTCTTAAGGTGCAGCGATTGAAATTTAAACTGATTGCATCCAAGAAAAATCAATCGACTTGATGATGTGACATTTTGAGGAGATTGTTAAAAGTTTCTTAAAGTCAAGTCTTCACCTTTTCTTGACTTCATTCCGACCCGGCTGATAACTGAAAACAAAAGCTGACAGCCTCTCAGCCAGAAACATGTGTTTCAGGCTGATTTCCAACAAATGTGCTTCAGAGGAAACATCTTTTGGAGCTCAGGTGCGTCAGAGATGACAGGAAGTTTCCAGTCTGACTTCATTTATTTGAGTAAATGGTAGAATCATGTGGCAGACAGACATTTAATACAAAGCTTTCTGCATCGTCAGTGAACCAGAGAAGCTAACGCTAACAATCTTTTCCATTAACAAACCCAGACTTGATTTGCAATCTGCATCCTGTTGGAGCGTTTGATAGGTGGGACGCTGGCGTCACGTGACACCCACCCCCCACCCCCGGAGCGCGAGCATCTGAAGGAAAACCCAGACGGGGAGAACTTTCAATAAACAATTTAGGAAATGATTAGCGGATACGTGATACTTCTTAGTGGTTCGGAGCAGAGATCTGAGAGGATTAGGATTGGAGGACGACTTCAGTGCGGTGGGTTTATCTCCTGTATCATCTCACAGGGTCACTCACGTAGCAGCTAGCATGTGGAATTGGCCACAGATGTGTCTCCCTGAATAATAATCCCACCACTGATGACGGGGGAAGGGTAAAGACCAGTTGATTAAATGGGAATTATGATGGAATTAGAGGGCCCTGACGGGATTAAATGACTGTCACAATTAATGAGGACCGATGACTCGGTCTCAACGGGTTTCTAAATAAATCCAATTGTTTGCATTATTCAGCTATTAGTCAGACAGGACGACTTTGGTTTAATCCCAGAAATCATTTGGTCCCAGTGCCACCTCGGTCACAGGAACAAAGTCCTCAAATTAAAAAAATATTTATATTCAAAATATTTCGTTAATATTTTGCAGATATTTTATATTGAAAAAATAATAGAAAAATATGTATTATTATATAAATGTTATATAAATATAAATATTTTTTATAAATAGTAATAAATATCTATTTTTATAAAATATTTTAATATAAATATTAGTAATATGAAAAATGCTTATATTAAAAATATTTTTTGACAAGATTTTAAAAACAACTGGAAAGGCTGAACCAGTATGAACACATGTAATGGAAGTTATTGACCAGACAAAGAGGATCTACATATTCAGAAAAAAATCCTCCTCCAGTGACTTCTTTCAGATTGAATTTTTTTTAAAAATCTGATATTTAAGTTTTATTGGAGGTCATGATTTATTTAAAAAAAAATTAACATATTGAACTGCTAATATGAATTATTTCATTTTTGCAAAACGTGGTCTATGGTAATCAGAATTAATAGAAATCTCCAGCTTCCAACAGGAGCCTATGGTCTTCCTGAGGTCACATGACCAAATTTTATTTCAATTTATTACTGTTTATCCATATAGGAGTGCGAAACTTTAATGTCCGACTGCTTTGGGTTACATAACTGAAATGAAACGAAGAAAAAATGTTCATAACTATATTATTACAGCTATAATACTGCTATTGCTGTTGAAACGTGAGCCATAATATCTTTCTGTCTTATTTATATATATTTTTACATATAAATACACTCAGTATTCCTGAGTGCTTTCACAGATCTGTGATGGATTCAAACGCAGGAAAGAAGGTTTTAAAGTTCAAACAGGTTTTTTGTTTTTTTGTTTTTCCAAATTAAAAATGATAAATGCCCCAGCTACAAACCAAAGGTTTTACCATTTTGGGGTTCATTTTCATACAAGAGGTCAGGGAACTGGGTTTTTTTTTAGATTTTTCATGGAGCACGTGGTCGCTCTGTGTGTATATCCATTTCAGTCTCATGCAAAGTTCTGTTCTCTTTGGATTTGCTTCTTGGACTGTCACGGCGGCGTTTGACCCACACTTCCTGCCCCAATATTAGCTTACAAATCCTGACCAGAGATGGTTTCTATTGAACAGGGAACGCTCCAATCAGGAGAGAGGGTTGAGGTCTTCACAGCACTGATTGGCTCTATAGATTAACACACAAGCGTCGTCCAAAACATCCAAAATCACCCTCAAAACTCCATTATTTAAGCGTGTAAACATTTAACGTGTCTGTCAATTTATTTACCGATCAGGTTGAATGATTATTGGAACGTTTCACCGCTTCGTGAAGCTCTTCTCTGGTGGTTATTCATCTGAATGTTCAGGTTGTCATGAGTGCAATGTTTCACAGATGTTCAACGATGAGTGAGAGCGTATCTTTCAACAAAATCCGCTGTTTATTTTGTCCCTAATCTTTATGCCTTTATGATGAACGGCCGATCGATTGATCACCCAGACATGCTGAAGCAGGAATCCCGTCAGAGACAGGCGTATCTCATTAACATTTGGTTCTTGTTAGGCGGCAGCCAAAGCGCCTGCGGCGGTCTGGATTGGCTGAGCATCCTCTGAACTGTGTTTTTTGGGGTTTTTTTAGCTAGCAGATGCTAGCAGGCGAGTTTGAGAGCCACCCGAAACAAAACAACCAGGAGCTCTCTGATTGGGCGGTGAAATATTGAGCGTGTGTGGTGAAATTTATATGCAGACAGGAAGTGAATGCAAAACGAATGGCTGCACATGATTTGCTGATTATAGATGAGCGATTCAAGCCAGTGAAAAGAGTGAAATATGTCACTTCTTCTACGGTTGAGGAAAAAGAAATCCTCGGTCGAATAAACAGCGCCCCCTATCATGAGGCAGGAGAACTGCGGGCCTCACTTTGTGCCTTTTCCCAGCGGATTCAGGACCGCTCAACTCAAGAAGAATGTTACACACATGGAGTTGTTGTACATTATATACATGAGCTAAATTATGGAAATTTAATTCAAAGCAAGCGTGTCTGAACGTTTGACCACATCGTGACCAGACTCCTCCTCTGACCTGAGCTATGGTGAGCTATAAAAACCAGGGGATAAATGAAAAAGTTCAGCAAAGAGAGGAACTCCTGTTATCTAATGACCTCAGCCGACTTTACAATCAGTGTTTGGTTTTCCCTCCTTTGAGGGGAAACTAAATGGAAAAAAAAAAATGGGGTGGGGGGGTAAGACCAGGAAACCTCGCGCCCATTTGGAATCAATTCCAGGAGCGTCCATCTGAAAGCGCTTGGTCGTGATAGGATCACACATTCCCCCCATGAAAAAAAAAAAAAAAGAATCTCGGGAGATCTGTACACGAGACAAACGTGCTTTATTCTGAAAAATTCATGTCGGTGGTATCGTTTCACTCCCCCAGCAGGAGGAGGAGTATTAGTCTGGTTAACGTTTTATGTATGTATTATCTCTGCTCTCGTATCGCCATTTCCTGGCCTGTTCTTGGGTAATAATTGAATCATATCAGACTTTTACAGAAAATGTAAACTGTCTCTTCTCTAATCCCACCCTAATCCTTTTTTTTTTTTTTTTTTTTTTGTTCCGTGGGTTTTGAATATGTGAGTTTCTATAAACACATATCAGCGGCTGTTCATTTTTCCATAACGGTAATCCAACTTCAAATCAGTCCAACAGTTTTCACAGTCTGCACTCACTGAGTGTGTCAGATTTTATTTGAGATAAAGACAAGCCCGCGACGACGTGTTGAAGTGATTAAAAATAAATAAAAAAAATTTTTGGAATGGCTTTGAAAAACAAAAAAGACTTGGATCCAGAACGTCTTTTGTGATTCTTTGACAGATTATAAATCAGACATTGATAAATTTTGGATGCCAGTACAGATTGAAACCTTAATCACGTATTCAGCAAACCAGATTTCGTGGCACCTCCGCCGTTTCTGTGTTTTATTTTCAGTAAAAAATATGTTTGTAGTGCACCGAAAGGACAAATCTGTCCAATTCTGTCATAGTAAGGAGAATAAATGGCTAAAATATAAATGGAACATGAATTAAAAAGACATTTCTAGAGGCAATCATCAGATTAAGACCAAACAAACCACTTTTGTGTAAAAAATGAACCCTCAGTTTCGACTGCAAGGTTTAATACTAATATAAAAACGCTGTCATGACAAACTAGTTCACTACCTGGTCATGAGGATAGAATCAGATGCATGGAATGTGGTGCTAATTATTTACACGTGACTGTTTTCCAGTAGGTTGACTCTACAGATGATGTATTTCTGCACCAGATGCTGCAACAAGTGCCTTGATTTTCCACTCAGAACATTAATTAATACCAAAAGTGGCTGTTTATGATCAGATGGTTGTGTTAGAACCCAGTGTCGAGTCGTGTGTCTGCTATCAGATAAATCAGGTTTCACAAACAGGAAGCAGAGGAGTGATGTCATTCAGAGGTCGTCTAGTAACGGCGTAAACAAAAACACGCTTGTCTTATCAATCATTTTCTCTGCCGAGAAAGTCAATATCTGTATGGATTCATGGATGCTGACCACTGGAGAGGTGGACTTTTCATAAAGATGGAATTTTTTTTTTTTAAATTGGTTCCACATGACCCTAAAAAGATGGAGAGAAAAGAGCAACGGAGTTTTGATCCAAATTTCTGAGCGACTCTTTTCTAGACCGGCTTTCTGTATGTGTAGATCAGGGGCGCCAAACTCGTTTTCGCTGAGGGCCACATCAGCATAACGGCTGTCCTCAAAGGGCCAGATGTAGCTAATAAATGTAACTCAATGTAACTCAATGTAATGTAACTAATGCAACTACTCCTTAATATTAAATAACTCTAATTTATTACTTATTCAAGTTACAAACATTCAAGTTACAAATATTGCGCCGGTTGTCATAACATAAATCCTTTTAATTTTTCAGGTTATTAACTAAACCCACATAATCCATCAATCAAGGATCAAACTATCAATCAATAAAGAAAAATAACATCAAACACAATTTAATACACTGACTTTGTTCAAAACATTTTTGTCAATGTTAAAATAAGTTTAATGACTGAATTGTGGGAAATGTAGTTTTGCTCAAAGCACACTTTTGACCTATTTATTTTTACACTCTGACCTTTTATTCTCTCGCGGGCCACATAAAATGATGTGGCGGGCCACATGTGGCCCCCGGGCCATGAGTTTGACACATGTGGTCTACATAGCCTGTACTGGATGTGCTCTGCTGGAAACATAAAACACTATATCGCACATAACTTCCTGCCTTTTTGCATTGCTAACAAACCTATCTAGAAATCTGTTACGACGAGGATGAGCAGTAATGATGCTAACGCTGGTAGAAAGTCTCTTTCCCCATTTGGTTGATTATGAGCTGAAGAAGAAGAAGTGTGGAAACTTAGCAGCAAACCCATTCAGATGATTTCTTCAGACGTGATTCGTTCAGCAGAGGGTGTTGAGATGCGATGCGAGATTACGAGCGTAGATTTAAGCCTGTGACCGTCTAAGATCGTGATTCTGTAAATCCATCCAGCCAGACGGCTCCTCCTCATCTTCTGGATGTTTTTAAAGTTCCCTGATGGTGAACATTTAAGAACCTGAAACCGAAGTGAAAGTTTGGACTTAAAGGAACGTCGGACCCCAACCTGAAGCTTAGCTTCCTGGAATAGTATCGGCGCTCGGCGCCATCGATCAAGGTAAACCTCCTCCACCTGCAACTGGGAGATACAACCGACACTCTTCATATCAAAAGTCACTTCAGGACTCCAAGCAGCTCACGTTGAGCTGCACAGACTTTGCCATCCCATCCCACCCCCCTGTATCCTGTCAGGCCTGGAGCCAATACGGATTTACACCTGGCAATTTAGAGATGAGAAAAAGAAGAATTAGCTCTTCCAAGTTCAGAGTCCAGGCCTGAAATGTGTGGGGCTTTTTTTAACCTAGATCTTTTTTCTTTTCCTCATATCGCATTCAGCTGTCAAATACTATATTATGCAAAGCCGTTCTCAGGAGTGAAGATGTGCACATGGTGGATAAATCAGAAAATTAATAGAAAAAAAATGAAATTTAAAAAAAAAAAAAACTGCTGGGATTGTAAGTTGTCAAATGCGGGTCTGACTTTCAGAAAGGTGGAGGCGTTACGTTACATTTCCCTCACAGTGGTCCTGTTTTTAAGGATGGAAGGAAGTTAAAGACAGACGTAAAATGATCTTTTTACTTAGAAATCCAAACACATTTAACTATTAGACTTACCTTTTCATTAAAATTTTGTGCATCAGTTTTTCCGTCATTCCTTCTTGCATCAGATTGGACTTTGGTCGATACTTTCGTAGCCCGACAACATTGTTTTAAGGAATTTACGCTGTGTGTAAAAACCCAGACGCTTGTCATCAACGACTCCCAACTGAGAAATACGCACGAAAAGCAGCAATTAGGGACAAATAAGTTCTTTTTCTAAGGTTCTCAACATCATAGTAAAACAAGATGTTCGCAACTATATTTACAATCACAGAGCAGCAACACATGCTAGATCTATCCATCACATGTCTGACCCACGCAGAAGGATGGAAGTGATTTCAGGAGATCTAACATCATCTTAGGAAAAAAAAAAAAAACATCCACCCTGTAACAGCTGTCTATTATCCTGTTTTATATGTCAAGTTTCAAGATGCACCTTTTCTTTGTTTGAATCTCCTTTTTTGGAGGTTTTTCTTGCTCTAGATTAGGATTTTATCTCTATAAAGTGAGATTATCAAAGGTGCTAACAGAGCCTTTTTCAAAATCCTTCTCATGAAGATACTCAAGATCTCCAAAAACGTTTTTCGAAACCTTCAGATGTAATACATTTAAGTCCAAACTTCAGTATATGTATATGAAATGGAAAAGAAACAGATCAGATTATTGATTACTAGAGATGTATAGGATGTATAATTTGCCAAACATTCTGCAATGTTTGGTTTTTAATGGGTGGATTAGAATAGTAAAGTACAGGTGTGTTAACCTGTATGCAGATGATACAATCATGTGTTTGTCTGCTTCACTGGTTTCTGACTGGTTACTACTACATGTCACATATGCATCAAGTGCAGCTTTTCGATTGGAATCCCAGCTCTGACAGTACGTGTGCTCCCCCATCGGCAATGGATTGGTTCGTATTTTTCTAATATGCCCCCCTCCCATCTATGTCTCTTGCTGCTAATATCCAGTCTGTAAAGCATCAAGCTGTCTTTGCTTTGCTTTCTTTTGTTAAATACACTCCTTTAAAAAAGACTTATTCCAAGATGAAACCAATGGAGCTCGCCCTGACTCCCAGGTATGATGGGGATCCGAGGCTTTCTGTCCCCGGGGCCTTTGACCTCTTCCCCATCTGGTCTCTGACCTCAGGATACCACTAAGTTCTTCTCAAACCCATCACAGACAGGGAGGATAAACCTTCTGCTCCTGCTACAAAGGTTTTACCAGGTAAAACAATAACTTAGTGTTGACAGGAGAAAGTAATGCACTTTCAAAAACACTTTATGACTTGGTGGGGGGGGGGGGGAGTATTGAAAAACACGGCCGGTACTGAAAAATGTTCCGCGCATAATCAACAGTGAACGTTTTGTTTTCAAGCAGGTAACGGAAAGACAGAAAAATTATGGAAGGTGATTCATAATGTTTTCGGAGAAGTTAAGATGTTTGAATGTGGTAAAAAAAAATTTAAAAAAATTCTGAAATATATTTCATGAGAAAACAACGCAAAGGTTTGTGCAATGAATCAGTGGAAACAAAAGATGACCATTCGGCCTGTGTTTTTATTGCTGTATTTCATATTTCTAATCTTCTCAGGAAATAACAAGAAACTGTAACTGTACACATTTTAAACCATGACCGTCTGGTGGTCATAAAGCTGCAGGTGCACGAGCCAAGTCCACAAGCCAGACAGACTAACCTTTGCTGAGAGGTTCACAGCAACAGATTGTTTCTGAATCAGGCCTTGTGTGAATCTGGCGCTCGGTCATGTTTATCCCATTACAACAAATGATTTAACATGGGCACCACAGCAGGCATGTGGACGTATTAAAAAATTGAAGTCCTGCTCAGTCTTGCTGCACGGATTTATTGCTTTTTATGAAGCAGTCGGCCTTTCCCCTCGACTGGACAAATGTTTTGTGTTTACCCCCTGATTTTAAAAGCATCCGGGACCAGAGAGCAGCCTTACCCTTGACCCATAGAGACAATTCCCTCATTGGGAGCCGAAGGGCTTCAACCGTACCAACCAGCAGCTCCACTCCCCATTAAAAACACCAATACCACACAGGTTGAAAGAGGCCAAAATGGTCCCTTCTGCAAAGCAGCTTGAAAATATTATGAAAGTGTTCATAAAGCTTTCAGTCATTCTGACGGGAGCCGTCGGCCCCAACAAGGGAGCTTTGTCTGCCCCGCACAAAGAGGTGGAACCCCATGGAGAAACATGCGCCTACCAACGAGCTGATAAGTGATATGAACGGTGAAGTTTATGTTTCAAAGCTCACTAATTTTTCGCTGCAGTACGCACAGCTTCCCCTGGCTTCTCTCGGCTGAGTTTAAGGGGGAAACTACCCGCCACATGAGACTATCTGCTCGGAGTTTCCTCAACAGAGACGGCATTTACAGACTCGTACAGAAAAACAACTCAACGCCACCAACAATGTTCATTAAATAGTTTGAGTTTTCTACCTATGTGGGAATAAATTCCTTCAACAAAATCTCATAATTAATTTTGTATTGCTTTAATTGTCTGATTGAACTCAGGGCATGATGGACACAATAAAGATGACATCACTTGGATCCGTCTTGAACTTCAGTGATACCACCTAATTCCCAGAGTGTGGAATCTATTTCTATAGATCAGCTTTATATGTTAATCATCAGTGATCTATAGGTTATCTTCTTCTTCTTCTTTTTATTTTGGCTTTTCCCTTCAGGGGTCGCCACAGCGACTCAGTTGCCTCCATCTAACCCTGTCTTCTGCATCCTCTTCTCTCACACCAACTACCTTCATGTCCTCTTTCACTACATCCATAAACCTCATCTTTGGTCTTCCTCTAGACCTCCTGCCTGGCAGTTCAGAACTCAGCATCCTTCTACCAATATATTCACTATCTCTCCTCTGGACATGTCCAAACCATCTCAGTCTGGCCTCTCTGACTTTATCTCCAGAACCTCTAACATGTGCTGTCCCTCTGATGTACTCATTCCTGATCCTATCCATCCTGGTCACTCCCAGAGAGAACCTCAGCATCTTCATCTCTGCTACCTCCAGCTCTGTCTCCTGTCTTTTCCTCAGTGACACTGTCTCTAGACCAAACAACATCACTGGTCTCACCAATGAATCTATAATTTAATTTATTTCTGGATCTACTTGTCAGCTACAAGTAGGTTCCTACAGTCCACTTGAATGACTCTCCTTGACCTCATACATACTCAACTCTTCCTTAGCTGAAGATACAGCCCTTTGTAGAATTTCATTAAACCCATTGATAACTTTTCCAGATATTGGTGGAGGGGCAGACAAAAGACAAACACTGGCGACCACAGAACCTCAAACTCTGTTGGAGGAAATTACCATTTCCATGACCCTAGCAGTCGATATTCAAGTATAATGAATTTGGACAGAATGATTGATCGTTGCTGCATCTTCCTTCCTGTCTTTTTTCAACGCGTCACACGAATCCTCAGTCATCTACGACTAGAAGAGAAATGTAGGTGGATGTATTACGACTAATTTTGTCATGGTAGGTTGATGTTCTTCCAGGTTTTATTCAGGTTTTCATCACTCATGCGGTCCATATAAAACTGCACAGCTATCCAGGTCTTATTATACTCTTATTGAAGTAGCATTAGATCCACATGAAGTCCCTTTGGAAGGGGTATTTGTAATGCAATGATCGGAATACCGTTTGGTGATCACAGGATATCAAATACATAGCGGTGAAGAAGCACAGCTGGGCAAGTTATGATGCTTCCCTCTTAAGAAGCAATGCCATGAAAAGAGTCTCTCGCTAGCATTTGCTAAAGTAGGACATTTTGTTAGTCTTGTTTCTGTAAAAGTAGATGATACATGTCAGTCAATCAACTTTTATTTATACAGCGCTTAATCACATCTGAAGACATTTAAAACCGCTTTACAGATAGAGAGCCAACAATGCCCTCCAGAGCAAGCATAAGCGATGGTGGCGGGGAAAAACTCCCTCATTGAGGAAGAAACTCCGGGCGGGACCCAGGCTCTGGAGGGCGGTCATCCGCCTTGACCTGTTGATTGGGAAAGAGAAATACATTGGGGACAGAGATAGGTCAAGGAAAAGAGAGAGAGAGAGTGGCAGATAGGCCAGTTTGAGTGTAATGTCCATAGTGAACTGTCGCTGAATTGGGGGCGGGATTTCCAGGCCTTTGGACACCCGAAGTTTGCCGATTTCTTTCTAGAACTTTAGACTGGGGAGGAAAGTACACTTTGAGACTATCCTTGAAGAAACAAAGTGGTTTTCTGAAGCCTTGTCTTCAAGATAGCTGCCAATTCATGCATGAAAGTTGTTTGCAGGTAGCAGGAGAGCAGTAGTGAGTCCCAATTAGCACAATGCTAGGCTACACACTCCTTTAGTTTGACAATAGTGTCCTTGTATTGCACTATGAAGCACTGTTGTCTACATCTCTGTATCATCTGTTTGGCTCTAGAAGCATGAGATACGTCTTCCTTATCTTATATGTTGTTGCTGCCAGTTTGATAATGTGTGCTACATGTATATTTGCTGCTCTATGAAGTCATTGTGGTGTTACTACCCCCATTTCTCACTGACACCTCGCAATCTATCTCCATCAAGTGTGTTTTGCAATGGCTGCACGTTGAAAGGTAGAGCCAAAACGAAGACAGTCACAACATCTAATGTGCATTCATCTTGTTTAATGTTAGCAATCCTGCTAATACCCCCGCCAAGAAGTTAAAGGGTTTAAATGTCGCCCCTCCCCAACCTTCCACCCTCCCAGGAGATGCTCTGGTGTTCCTGACTTCTCTGGCTTCAAACAGTCTTGCCTGAAGTACCAGAGATAATTTCCTGGGCAAGAGTTAGCTTGTTTTTTGTTTTTTTTTTACTCCCCTGCAACTGTAGTCCAGTACAGTGTGTTTCCAGTGCAGGAGGTGGCGTGTAATGAATCATAGCAAATGAAAAATGAAGTCTTTAAAAAGTGTTCAGAACTCTTTTTTGCTCTATTAGCAATGACACAACTTTAAACAAAAATGGCATGAGCTTGCGTAAACATTTTTGCACTTTTACTGAAATATTTGTCTTGTGCAAATGGAAATTTTCCAGCATTTAGCAAGAGTCCAAATATTCATCGGAGCATTGCAGTATTGCAACCAGACAACATCAGTGGAAGCAGAATGAGTTCCCTCCATTGTTTCAAGGCATGACCGAGCAGCGTGTTGCTGCAACATCTGATGAAATAGTCGCGATGCGTCGCTCTCTTGGTGGGCAGAGTCGGATTTCTGCCATTTTTTTCCTGCGTATCACGTTTGCTGACTGTATAAATGTAGCAATTGAAATGTAAAGCAGGCTTCCCGTGGTACAATATTTACACAATACGACTCACATATGGTACGAATTGCCGGACAGCTGCAATCAATCGCAGAAGCCAAGCAGAAGAAACGCCTGAAAATGAATTTTAAATTAAGAGGGTGGTACGGTATCGCCGACTAAAGATTTCTACTGTATATTTTATTTTATAGCGCTATGGCATTTCAGAAGACTGCATTCCTCATGCACACATCTGTGCAGCGGCAGATCAATGGATCTTCACAATGTTAAGGGAATTCCTTTCTACCACTTAGTCCAGAACTTTATACCACTGACTGCATTCACTTTGTTTTGCCGGTTTAAACCAGTGCTTCTAAACTTTAGACTCTGAATTGTCTTTTCTGAGGCCTAAAAAACTTTTGAGGTTGTTTGACTCACTTTTTCTAAGATAGTCTTGGCAAGAATTTCACTGTCAAACTTTTTCTGCAGCAAATCTGCCCACAGTTCATTACCCACAATGCAACTGGACACACGCACTGGTTCTGAGATGCCTGGCGTGTTTAACTGATGCAGCCTTTAACAGGAGTTAGAGAAGACTGGATCAACCACTTTATCATCTCCAATCCTTCAGCTCCAGCCTCACATGATGCGACTGGAGGCAATTTATCTTACTGGCGTTTATGACATTTGCTACAGTCAGGTTTCATTTGTAGTTTGAATTTACTTTACAATCCTTCCACTTGCTGGTTTCCTGCTGAGAGTGCAGGATAATATGTACCCAACTCAGATTACAGGAGTTTCAGGATGATTTAGCCTGATTTGTCCCCCAATTCCCAACAATTTGACAATAGTTTGGTCTTGGACATTGGTATATATTTGCCCCCTACCTTCTGGTGATATAAGAAATCATAGCTCCAGTCTCAAAAATCGCAAAGGATCTGCCTGTTCTTAAGGACCCTGTCGCAGCCACATATTGGATTATTCAGGGTAATTGCATCCTTTATCTTAAAGCTGGACCACATTGGGGGAAACATATCAGAACGTCTGACAACACCGTCAACCAGTCTGACCTCCAGTCCTGGAAACGCCATCTCCAGACTGATTCTGTTAGCCCTTTTGTTGTCAGTCTCCATCTCGTAATACACCCCATGTGTGATTGCTGCATCACTCAAATATTGTATGTTTATGCATGTGCAGATTAGTTAAAATGAAAAGATTACAAAAAGTAGAATCTGTTTCTCCTTTTGAGTTTGATGCTTCATGATATGTTAGCATCTTAGAATGAAGATATGAAGGTAACACCCAGCCTTGGCTCTGTCCAAAGGTCAGATACAAAAAGAACCCACAAATTAATGCCATGTCTTATTTGTTCAATGTTCAGGAAAGGAGTGCAGTTTTTCTGCTGAACTGTCTCTTGGCTGACTTGGCTTTTTTTTTCCACAGTCTCTTGGCTGGGGGTGGGAACGGCTACCTGGAATTACCGTCACCGTGAGGCCCGGCATCTGTTGGAGACTTCCAGGAGGTTGGTAATGATAGTCTCGTTTTCTCAAATATTTGGAAATAATGCAGTGTTCAGAGCTGAAATGTTTTCCTTGAACGTTTCTAATGTGTTCCAAGGAACGCACCAAAGTTCAAAATGATCAGACGTGCAGAAGTTTTCAGACCGGTGCTAATACATCTGTGCAAACCTCTACCCTGACTCATGTATTCTTAGGGTCGACGCTAAATCATTTGTAATCATTTAGGCGCTGACCGCACTCCTGCAACATTTACCATTTCCATTGGCAGGGGGGGGTCTGACTGGACTGCTTTTGTGGTTGCCATGTCTCTATAAAGCACTACATTGCTGTACATGCTTGCCATTACCCCCCCTGTTCTTTTTGATGTGTTTGGTTGCACAGCTGCGTGCAGGTCTGAGTCATGTTGGGATTCTTCTTTACCGTACTGTGGAAATATTCAGTTGATCAGCAACACATGAGAGGGAATTAATCATTTGAGACCTGTGGGCTGAGCTTCTTTGCCAGCTCATGTGCTCCGTGTTTTATGCCGTGTATACGTTCAGTATTATTCAAACTATGCAAATTCACTCATTAAAGGATTTTGTGCCGATTTAGAAAGACTTGGAACCTCTCCTTTAGGCCGTTGGTTTCTCCTCATCTCAGACGTTTTTTATTCAATGAATCATCTCTGCTGGTGCAGCTTCAGTGATGCACGAAACGTGTTTATCTCCAACGTGCTGGCTTCCAGTTTCCTCCTTGTCACCGCCAGTTAATCATGTGGTGCACATAATGGTTATTGGACCTATATCTGAAGCCTTTCATCTCCCTGTGCCATTACTTAGATTATGAAGATTCACCATTGATTGCTTTTGTGTAAATCTGTCAGTGCTTTAATCATCTTGGTTCAATTTGGGAGGCATCAGATGTCTCTAATCAGATATTGTTTCTGAATTCAACTCTGTGAGGCATCTGTGCGCCTACATTTGGTCGATCGTTTCGGTGCTTCACCAACATGGTTAGCAGCGCTTGTAAACATCTAATAGGGAATCAGAATTCCAAAATCGATCGCAAGCAAAGGTTTGGCCTTCGAACTGTAGTCGCATCTTAAGTTATGACAGCAAGCCCTGATAAAAACTGTTAGAAATTAAGTTTATGTGTGGTCCCCTCTGAAAGACGAGCAGTTGGGGGGAAACACATATGGAGACAGGCAATCATTTGACACTTAAATGATTCAGTGGAAAGTTGGGGTCACGTGGATTATCGAAGACATTTGCGAACTCTCAACTGCAACAAAACAGGTGTCGTTTCAATTGTTTAAAATATCGTTCTAATTTAACTCAAAATATTTTGGCCGTCGCTCCTGCTAACAGAAAGATCATCAAGCGCGAAGCCAAAAAAGAAAAGGGAAAGTTGGGCGTCGTCATAAATGAAAACAGAGGGCAATCATTTGCAAATGAATTGTGTTTACCGGCAGTTTTACGAAGCATCACGAGTCCATGTAGTAAAAATCCCTTTTACAATCACATGTTTTGACGTTTCTACTCGTTTTTCCTCACCTGTTGCTATTTAACCTGTTTACCTGAAGAATGATCCAAATGGATGTGTTTGAGCATTGGACAACATGTTTGGAAGGTGCAGCTGGCATCACAATTAGGAAGAATATATATTTAAAAGATTAAATAAGCACGTTGAAGTTGTTCTGTTTTCAATTGAGCCCATGTCAACAGATATCAGCAAGTGAATATATTCTTTTATTTACGCATTACGCAGCATCCCAACACTTTTGAAATCTGGGTCGTAAATCGGTGAGACAGTCAAAGGGGCAAGAAACATAAACAACGAGTTTTTAATTCAAACCTCCTGGTTAGCCTAACTTAGGCTACTTGAGGAGAAAACAAATGGGAATGATAATTGAGCCTGTTGGTTCCACTTTGAGCAACAGCGCTCACCTTTGTAGTGCCGACTTCATTTGCCAAGTTGTGTGGAAACATTCTGGTGAGCTCACGTTCAGCTTGGCGTCCAGAGGGACTGGTTATCGTAATGTGGTAGAACTGTTACCATGCTCCGTTTGCAGCGATTGCCCATAGTCCTGTGGCGCAGAGCTACGAGTCAGACTTCAGATGAGGCCACTGTTGGCTGTTAAACCTGATGAAGTGACTGGATGATGTGATCAGAGGTTGAAATATGGATGAAACTCGTCCCGCATCGAGGTCGATGGAACTCCGCAGCTTGTATGGTCAACTTCTCAACCAGACGATGAGGAAAAGTTTGGCCTCAAGTCTTTCTATAGTTTTCAACAAGAAACAAACAACAAATAAGTCCAGTCTGTTTGGATTGGCTCCACCCCCTGTCAATTGAGAATTTATATGTTAAAAACATGTCACATCTGAACATACATGCAAAAATATACATGCTCACATATCTGTACTTTTGCACAAACCTTTATATTTGCCGTGCAGGTCACACCAGTTAACGAACCAAGAATTAATTGGAAGCTGTTTCTGTCATGAATACGTCTGTTTTTGTTTTAATCGTAATCCTGCGGTTGTTCCTTCTTATAAAATACTGCTTTAATTTTTTCCTTCCATTGTGTTCAGCTGAATCTTTGTCTTCTGTATCAGTCTGTAAGACACTCATAAACAATAAAAAGGATGCCAAACATCTCTTACTCTCTATAGCTTTTAAACGTTTAACGTCTGTCAGCTCTTTTCTGTTAAAACTAATAAATTGGCTTTTTAAACAATTGACCACCAGCCAGCTTCTAGATGGGACGAATCTCAACAAATTTCAAAAGCAATCCATCCAACGGTTATTAATATATTATTTAAAATCCACTATTGTCAGCAGCTCTCGAAAAAAAACACACCAAAAAACGGAAAAGTCACCAAATCCATCAGTATTCGTTCTCTGCACCATGAGTATCCGAATTCAGATACTTCATCCAGACCAGAGGTTGAATAGCAGACCATGAAACATCGTCGCCACTGCAGCCGTGCCTGTGCATCACTAAAATAACGGACAAAGCTTTGAGAATAACACTCAAGTTGTAATGAGAATCATCTGTGTGGCTTGTTTTCCTCTAATAGAAGTTTGATCTTTTACTTGGTTCAACTGTATTTTGAAAAATACGTGCGATGTCTGTTTGTGGAGTGAATGTCATGTAGTTTAGGCTTCAAACAGACAGAAATGTAAAAGTACAAATGAGTTTCAGGCACACCCTGGGCCGTGAGCTACCTGAGGGTATCCAAATGTTTCCCATCATAGAAAACAACGGGCTTGGCTCTGTTTGGACATCTGAGTACAATAACCCTGAGCAAAAGGGTTGGATTCACACCCATGTAATATTTATGCTGGCTGTGAGACGATGGGAACACCTGTTCTCAACACGTCTGGAGAGGTTGAGGTAAAATATGCTGTCAGACTCCAAGACTGTGTGTCGGAGTGTTTTCCTGGAGAACATGACCCCAATCTGTTGGTCATGATGTCACATGACTGGGACACGACTAGAGTCACAGATTTCAGGACTTTAAACTCGACTAATTTGAATTCAACGCCAATGTTTTTCCAACTTTTTGGCCTCTAATTGATGGGACAGGAGACATGGAGTGTCCAACTTGTCTAGTATAAACCCGGACTACTGCCCAATGCCAGCTGGGGGAGGCTCCAGCTCCCCCACCAACACATATCAAGTATCCACCACGATAGTGCATAAATGTTTGCACCAGAACAGACATGTAATAAAATATATCGCTGAGACTATATCCTGTATGTTGTTTCAGTTCCTGGACCGTTGGGTCTTGTGCCTGCTGTCTGTCTCTGTTAGAGTTTGACACCTCGTAAACTTTTAAATCTACTTCCCTTGTTGGGCGAAACATGTGGGCACCAACGGGGACTTCAAAGTGCATTCAAATGCACCTTGTAAACAAACCGCCTCAACAAAAAAATAAAGAAATTCACATGCAAAGCATGTAGGCGGGACATTCCTGACAGATGCAACAACATCCAGCTTCATTTGATGGTCCAAGTTGCGCCGAGAATGTTAAATTGGTGCTCCTTGGCTGCATTGAGTTTTGTTGGAGAGCGGATTATAATCCTGTTTTGGGACCCCACCCTCAGATTGACTGATGGACAGTGGACTAGAGTTTGTACTGGACATTTACCTGCGTCGTACACTGGAGTGACTTGGTCCCATTACTGGAAGGCCTTCAAAACGCCATGCCTCACATCCTGGCTTCCCAGCTGCTGTGGTCTGCATTCATGCTGTTACAGATGTTCTGGCAAAATAAGCGGTAGCAACACACAGGCCTGAAAACTGTTTTTAACTTCTTAATCTGAAAAACACTCCATCCTGGTGGAACTGTCCGGTGTCCAATTATTCCTCAGCTGCCCCATAAAAGCAATTTTTTAGCAGTCCAACGACAGCCAGCCATTGATGGTGATCTCTGACAAGTTTATTAGTCTGTGGTTTGGTGATGGAAAGTAACATTTGCTCAAGAACGGCTTTATTCAAACTATATTAATCGATTTTGGCCAATTGGGGTCAGGATACTGAGCTGACAACACAATAAAGGAATTATAAGCAGAATTATTACCATAAAAGGAAATGTTGCTTGTTGTCAACTGGTTTTGTTTCATTGCAAAGTTGGAATTGGACTGTTTTCAGATTTACTGACTCTAGATTGGCTTTTCAGAGATGTAAGCAGCAGAAGCTAAAAGCTAATAGCAGAGGGACTTTTGTTCAATGCCATCCGTGACTTATTTACCCAGCACTTATTTACACACCAGTTTTTGCTGACTTGTAATATCAGTTTATCCCAGTCTTTTCTCACTGGGGATATTGAGAGCAATTTTTGCACAGCTTAAAGTGGGATTTATTTTGTTAGAATCACGACTAAAATGCATAAATCATTGCGGTATTTGGGTAATGATGTTTGTTTAATCGATGCATAATGCAGTTTGTCCTCTAAACCTTCTAACCCCAATTTATGAAGGGATTTAAGCTGTCAAATAAGACCGGGGCAGGGGTTAGGCAGAATTTCGAGTGTGACATGGAAACAGAGTAAGACTCTTATATATGGAAGGATATTAAACATAAATCACTCTGAGTTTTGGACAGCGAGTGCATTAGAGCTGAACTGTACAGTGATTCGAATGGTTTGGAATGGAAGCATACCATTTTGTTAAAAAAAAAAAAAAAAATGCTGTTTTTGATTTGCAGCCAGCTGACATCTGTTGCGATCCTCCAAACAACGTGAAGGTAAATCATGTATCCGATTACTCGGAAACTACTGAAAGGACTGCCACGAAACTTAAGAGGGAGGACGAGCCAGTTATGGTTATGGGGTTATGGGTTTCATATAGGATAAGGCCAGATTGATTGATCGTTTTGTCCCGTTTTTCTGCTCAATCGACCCTCCAGTTGCTCTGATCTGTCTTTTGTCCACATCTTCATCATCTTCATCATCTTTATCAGACGAAAGGCGTCATCTTCTTCGGCACCAGGACCCGTGGCTGGTTGTTGTCTCCTGTCCTCTCCGACATCCCTGGCAACTCGCAGAGGAGTCATCAAACTCCTCCTGTTGCATAATCTGGATTTGATTAATTATTGAGTTCAACGAGGCGGCGGGAGCGAAGAGGAGTCGGGGTAAGAGAGGAGAAAGAGGGGGAGAGAGAAGAAAGACAGAACAACAAGAAACAACAGCAACAACTCCAACAGTTTTCTGCACCACAATCGATTACCCACAATGCAACTGGTTAGATGCAGTTGTGTTTAGCTATGTACTACTAGTTTACTAGCTTACAAGTAATTTTATATATGATTTACTTTCACGTTGTTTGGAGGATAGCAACACCAACATCTTGATGTCATGGAATCAAGATGTTTGCTAGTCTCAAACCCCGCCCACTTTAGACCAGCCCAGTTTTCACAAGTCCCACCTTTTAACACGTGAAGGACACGCAACGGCAGACCATCAGTCAGCTGCTAACTTGACCGGTGACCTTTAACCCCGGCGCCCATCAACAGCCGTTGGGTTTGGTTATCAGGTAGCTCAGCACCAACGGGACCGAGGCAGGTGCGCGGCGTCTAAGCGTTACCAAATGTTAGCGCCAGGTTGTGTGCAAAGTGACAGGAATAGGAAGAGCAGGAGTTTATTCCTGCGTTTTGGTTTCCAGATGTCGTCATTAGACACGCGGAGCAGAATAAACACATCCTCATGTTCTACCTAAAGAATGTTAATACACTCACCTGCTGCCGCGCCTCGCTTTGATGCTGTCAGCGTGCAGCGGCTCTGCTGCTGGCAGCAGTTGTAACAGGATGACGTCCTGTACTCTGTGTGTGTGTGTGTGTGTGTGTGTGTGTGTGTGTGTGTGTGTGTGTGTGTGTGTGTGTGTGTGTGTGTGTGTGTGTGTGTGTGGTCATCGGCGGGCTACGCTGCTCAGATTTCGCTCCAAAGTCGAAAGAGGAGTTAAAAGCTGAGCGAAAGATAAAAAGCAGCCTTTTCACTCACTCACTCACTCGTGTCATGTGAACGCGGCCGGTGGGAGGTGTGTTTATGCTGATGCGAAATGGAACGGAGCCATTTTTACTACAATTCAATGCAACTATATTACAAATCGTCTGTCTTCATTTCTTGTCATCGTGCACTAAATGGACGTTTAATAGTATTATAGTAGATTACATGTGTCAAACTCATGGCCCGGGGGCCAAATGTGGCCCGCCACATCATTTTATGTGGCCCGCCAGAGCTTTAAAGGTCAAAATCCCAAATAAATGAATATGTCAAAAGCGCTTTAACCAAAAACTACATTTCCCACAATGCAGTAATTCAGCCCATTTTAACATCGACAAGAACGTTTTAAACAAAGTTGATGTCCTAACTTGTGTCTGATGTTTTTGGGTTTTTTTATTCTGTTGGATAGTTTGATCCTTGATTGATGGTTATATCAGGTGGAGTGATCAGTCCGGATTGTCTGTGAGTGTGAGTGGTGGTTTGTCTTTCGCACAGCTCTGAGATGCGTTGGCGACGCGTCTGGGGTGTACCCCACCTCTCGCCCGTAGCCAGTCGGAATCGGAAAAGCGGAATTTGACAAAACGTATATGATGGTGATCGAATGATGGGGCTTTTTTGGGAGGTTATATTCTTTTTTGGGGTTATATTCTTGTCAATTTGCTGGGTCATGTGACCAAAACGAGTTGTCATTAATAACCGTTTCTGAAAATCAAATCTTGGACGTCCATTGATCGTGATTTCTTGTGTTTGAATGAATGAATGCTTTTTTTATTTTGTACAACAATAACAATAGTCAACGCAATGTCTCAAAAAGAGTAATTAACAATCAATAATCTCAATCACATATAGTTAAAAATAAATATTTACGAAAACAGGAAAATATTTAATCAAACAAACATATTTATAAAAAAAGTACTGAAAATAAATGTTTCTGTGAGATCAGAGGAAGGCAGGAATGTCTGAGTTTGTTAAGGTTAATGGTTACGCTGTCTGAACTGGTACTTTGGAGACGTTAAACCACTTTAATAAACAGTCTCTAGATGAATATTGCTTTATGGAACGCCACATCTTGTGTAATAGATTACTGTAGGTAACTTTCTCCTGCGTTCTTAAAACGTCTCCATGTAGGACTCCATGTAGGCTGCAGACGTACATGAGACATAATCTAAAAAAAAAAAATCCAACTATAATGTGATAATCACATCTCTGTCCTTCAGAAGTTGTTTTGTTTCACCAATAAATCTCATAAAACTCTATTTAGGGTAAAAAATACAGCTAATATATAATCACAGTAATACATATAACAACCGTAGCCACATAAAACAAGTGACAGTAAATATAAAGGAATATTTTATAGGAGCAGGATGATTAGAGAGGAGCTCTCTCAGGGCTGAAGAGCTGTCTGACAAAGCCAGGGAACAGTTGCATGTAATAGACATTACACATTCCTTTGCCTAAAACCACCATGACACATGGAGCTGCAGCTCCAGCAGCTCCAGGGAACCATATTTTAGCCCAAACGGAGGCTCCGGTTGGAGCGAAGCACACGTGGCATGGAGAGAGCTGCAGCATCGCTCAGCTAAACACCAACTTCTTGGCATCGACCAGCGAGAAACAACAGATGAATTAACCAACACGGACATCACATCCAGCCCGCCGCTGATCGCTAATCAAGTCTTTTGCGTTACGTTTCTCTTTTCTTTTTTTTTTATGTGTGTGTGTGTGTGTGTGTGTGTGCTTGGGGAAAACAGATAAATATTGGGGGAAGCATCCGTTTCCAATCAGGACTCCTGCTGGATTACTCCGGGAGAAGAGAGGATAAAGCCAAGCAGGACTGAAATGACTTTTAAAATATTCCTTATGAGACTAGCAGCTGCTTTTAATGATATAATAAACAGCAAATAGAAAATTAGATGAGATTACCCTGAGGAGAAGACAAATGCGCTTGTTTTGAAATCAACCAATCCTCAGTCGTTCACCTGGATCCTTAATTAATTTTTATATTTTAGTGCTCCTGAAGTCTTGTCAGAGATTGCCCAGGCTTTATTTCCTCTATTAGTAGATTTGTCTACCTTTTAATCACTTGTTGAATGTGAGGCACTATTTGTTAGATATAAGCTAATAATAAAGGGTACATTTAGTCAATGGACTGTAATGAATAAAACAGGTTTGTTTTCCTGCCTGCAGAAAAACCAGCCGTTCCAACGCCGCCTCAGAGACGAGTGACTAGACTTTTCTTTTATTCACTAGCGTGATCGAGTAATCAGCGCAAATTAAAGGTGATGTCATCCTTCTCTGAAGGCACTGGCAGTGTTGTCACCTGTGTAAGCAGATTTACCAGACAGACCGAAAAAACAGCCTCGGTTGGATTTACTGGCTAGGAGTGTTCGCTAACAAGGTCTAAATTACATTCCTTTGGTCCCAAACTGCCTGTTTGTTGCCTGATTTCATCGTTTTAACCATTTAACCAGAAACACAAGTCTCACACGAGACGTCCTGCTGTAAAATCTAGCAATGAAGATGATGTCATGATTCACAGTTTAGCGTTGGAGAAAGGAGTTTACAGAGAGTAAACAACACGAGAGTTGGTTTCCAGGAGCTGAATATTCAGCTGATTTTGACAATTTACTTCAGACGATGACTTTGGGAGGGAGATAGAGTTTCTTTTCAACTTAACAGGTTTCAGTCAGGTTTAAGAAAGCTTGGATTTCCCGCCACGCTACTTTTTAATAAATGTAGCCAGGGGATAAATCTGGGGACAGACCCAGAGTCTAGTCCCATTATATTTCCTGTCCCACCCAACCGGTCAAGGCAGATGGCCGCCCAAAAGAGTACGGGTCCTGTCCGAAGTTTCTTCCTCAATGAGGGACTTTTTCCACGCCACTGTCACTTATTCTTGCTCAGGAGGGCAAGTGACAGCGGCAGGGAAAAAGTCCCTCATTGAGGAAGAAACTTCGGACAGGACCCAGACTCTTTTGGGCGGCCATCCGCCTTCACCATTTAGGTGGGAAAGGAAACATAATGGGGATAGAGTCTATTTCCTTTCCCACCCCACTGGTCAAGGCGGATGGCCGCCCAAAAGAGTCCTGGTCCTGTCCGGAATTTCTTCCTCAATGAGGGAGTTTTTCCTCACCGCTGTCACTTATGCTCTGAAGGGTTCTGTTGGGTTCCTCTGTCTGTTAAAGTGCTTTGAAATGTCTGCTAATGTGATTAAGCGGCATATAAATAAAGGTTGATTGATTGATTGATTGATTGATTGATTGTCACTCATCCAGATCCTGATAAACCTTGAAGGTGGAAACAGTTTGAAGTTACGGTAGGACTGAAGATGGGAGGTGAAACATCTTCAAACTGTTGCATTAGAAAAAAGGTTAATCCAATAAAACAATGCTAAAGCTCCGACACTCTGTCCAGGGGGATTGTGGGTATTTGTCCGGTCAGACGTTTCAAAGTAGTTTTTTTTTACTTTACATCAGTCTGAGTCTCTTCCCAGCTCCTAAATTGATTCTCAGACTTCCTGTGGTGATCATGCATGCTGGCCTTCAGTTTACAGGATGTTGACACCCCCCCAGAGATCCTGTGTAGGGCTAAAAAAAAACAAAAAAAACAAGAGTGATTTTATTTGCATACATCTGATCAACATTACAGCAGCCTTTCAAACGAACAAAAGCTTCTTCTGTGATGTGCCAGAGTCTCTTAACTCACTGAGGAGGTTCTCAAGGTCTTTTTGGAGGAGGGGGCTCAAAGGCTTCGACTCTTACTTTTGATCTCCAACTAATGACTTTGTTTTTACATAAACTCCAAACCACATTTTCTAGATTGCGTCTCCTTCCAGCTTCAGGAGAGATGAGACTCCTCTTCTTTTATTATTAATCTGCTTTTACGTCAAACTCCTCCTGCCTGCAGATAAAACTCGCATGATGGTTCGTCTCACGGCTGCAGAGACGTCCAACAACATAAATAAATGCTGCAGTGCTCTTGGCATCCGCGGAGACAAAGGGAATAAATTCATTTTAGAGCTCCTGTAAGCGAGCCAACAAATCAACCAGGATCCCTGATGATGCTTTCATTATCAATGAGTCTTCATCTGGTTTCCCCATATCTGGCAAGCAAATACTGCAATCATAATACACACAGGGCAAAGAGAATCTACTCAACTATTATAATGTATTATTATGGTCTATAGGTTATTAGTAATGAACTCCATCAAACAACAAAACCTTGTTCTGAGTTGTGCTCAGGCATTTTACAACACGAGGAGTGAGGAGATGGATTCTATGCATTTAAGGTGGGATGTACCTCCTGGCTTTGACTCTATACATCATCATCTGCATGCACAAAAGAAACGTTGAACTTTTCTACATGCCTTCATTATGAGTCAGTCCTCTAAACTCATGCAATGCATGAATCAGGACTAACGTAAATATCAGGACTCTGCACGGCCGATATCTCTTCTGAAATGATTTCCCTCGCATCGGATTCTGCATGGCGCACCTTTTTTTTTTCTTCTTTTTAAGCCATATTGAGAAGGACTGTGAGCAGGAAGTGCTCATTAAATATGAGCCGTGACCGTGACATCTTTTTAGGAACAGATTTGAGTACACCAGCTGTTGCGTGTGGTTATTTATGGCCGAAGTTTCAAAATGGATGCACCAAAAACCCAGCTGGAGATCAGGTGCAGCGAAGCGTCGACTTACTGCTGAAGTTTCAAGAAAATGGGGACTTTTCCTTTTGTTTTCCGCGGTCATGTTCTTCCATTTTCACCTGGATCTGTATCTGTCTGACGGCACACTTTCACCACGAGGCCTTCCCAACAGTTCTTCTACATTCGTGGACACCTCCTGGTATCTTCTGAAGAAGAAATGCTTGATGCTTGATATGAGAAATACAAACTAGACTCAAAGTGTGAAATGTTTTTTTGAAATAAGTCACTTTGGGGGTGGGTTCACAATCTAGCATCCAGCGCTAAAGCACCAACTTAAATAACACTCTGGAATAAACTGGAAGCACAATATACAATTATAAAGTAGCACCTAGTGTTTAACACCAGTCATTTGATAGGAGACGTATTCTTCTCCTGCCAGTCGTGGAATTGATGTTTGGTAATTATATGTGTGAAATGTGATTTCTTTTGCCAGACATACAGCGACTTCCAGTTTGTGATTGTGCCTGTTCAAACCTGGTATTACATCCTGGGCGATCCCACCCTGGGGTGCACCACTCAGACCAGGAGAGATTCATTCGCAAAATTAAAAATTTGATATCAAATCCCTCTTTTTTTTTTTTTTTTTTGGAATCATTTTCAGCGTAAAAGTCTTCAGGTGGTCATTGCTGGGTTTGCTGAAATGTTTTGAGTCATTTGGGTTTCCTTAAAGCAAACAAAACTGGATGTCCTTATTTAGCCTCTCCTGTCATCCCAGCCATTCGTCTTGACGTGATTTTTTTGATTCGGTGCAGGAAATGTGACTCTTGAGGTCACCTCTGTCAAAGCTGAAGCTGTGATTAATGGTCCGACCCTTCAACAGTCCCGTCTCGCAGCCCATGTGGCGTTCGCCTCAAATACTCGCCATAATCGGCCGGCTCTGACCCGCTCTCAGGGGTCAAAGGTCAACTACAACCTGAAATATGGCCAAGCTTTTGCGAGAAGCGAGGCGCTAATTTCTCAGTTTACTTCAGTTTGAAAAACAAAACACGACAAGGGAGGGCCGCCATAGCAAGTACAACCATGAATTAGTGAGCGTTTGATGTGACTCAGCAGCAAAGCATTCTGGGCCTCCGCTAAGCGCTAGGGCTCTACTGGCAGACTGACAGATATCTTATTTGTGGGTTTACTCGTGCTATTTATGTGGCCTCGCAGAAATGAGGGGAATTCAAATTAAGTGGATATTTGGGAAAACAAATTCAATCGGAGGGGGGAGGAAGAAGAGGGAAGACGGAGGAGGAGGAGGAAGAGGAGGAGGAGGAGGAGGAGGCAACAGAAGAATGAGAACCCGGGCCAGCGACCTCAGTCTGGCGATCCCATCAGAGATTCGGACAAAAGGAAGGAACATCTTTTAAAACATGTTTTATTGGGAGCTGTTAAAAAGGCAACCAAGATGAATTGAGCCCCCCCACCCCGGAGAATCAGGTGGAAGATGGGGATGGGGATGTCACCCCTACCCTCGAGGTAAACACACCTCTGTGACCCGAAATCCACTGAGAAACTCATCTTATACTAGAAGGAGTGGTAAGAAAACCCCATGCTCGACCTCAGATTGCTGCAGTTGTTCCAACTAGGTGGGGGGGGGTTGATTTTTCGGCATTTCCCGATGGAAGCCAGACGTAGGCGTCCCGCCTTATCTCTCCTGGGGTGTTTCCACTCCAAACATCAGTCCAGTGTGCAAAAGAGATGGAAGGAAAGCCCTGCAACTTCCTTCCTTTGCCTGGAATCCTGGAGCTTTGTTTCCAACCAGGATGTGAGTCAAATGTGTTCAAGGGGAAACGCTTAAAACACCCCCCTCCCCCCCCAGCGGTGACAGCCAGGTACGGCCGACAGGTGACAATATGAGCCCACTTTCTTGCACCCGAGAGCCTCGGTTCATTCTGCTCTCCACAAGAAACGAGGTGCCATGTTTATGACCTTTTCTACCCTCTTTCTGCAGACACAATGTCAGAGTTGGGGCTCTTGTTTCATCAGATACCAGTGGGTGCTGCTGCCATCTAGTGTTAGCCTGGTCCCAACCTGGCCCAGACTCCCATATACACCAGTATGAACTCCAACTCAGGAAGAGTAAAAGCTTTTGCATCGACATGGACTCTCGTCCACACCCACACATTCAACAGCTTGATTAGGTGTGTGGATCCAATCTGTTTGGACATATTTAACTCAACTTCATCCAAACACTTCCTCCATTGTTGGAAACCACAGTAATGAAGATTGTAGAAGCTGGTCAGCTCCAGTAAACACCACATACCGGCTGTGCTATAAGCATGTGTCAGGATTTAGTGTCTTGTCCGTAATACAGTTGTGTATTGATAGTTGAGTCTGATTCCAGCCCATAATAAGGTCTGCACTGATTGGATACCTTCTTTTTGTGGTATCTCCTGAGGCACTAAAGCCACACAGAGCAGCAAGCGTCATCATGAAATTTGCAAATAATCACAAATTGCCTTTTCAGGTTTTTACGACTCCATCGCCGGCTACTTCTAGTGTTAAGTCGCTGGCGACAGCTCTACACGCCGTCGCCTCGTGGGAGCGATGTATCACTTCACAGCAACTTAAAGAACAACATGGGCACAGACTGCAGATGTGTGGAAATGTGAATTGCAGCCATCAACTAAAAATAGCCCCAAAAACTAACACAGCGTGAGCTCCGACGAGAGAGAGAGTGTGTGTGTTGGGTAGCGAGGACTTTCCATGCGTGGTTATGACTTCTCGAAAGACTTCATCAATGTCAGCTTAGCAGATCCAGACGCCCCCCCCCACCCCCCAAACCCCTGCCTGCCACTTCTCATTTCTTCAACCGGGAGCCAAGAAAAGGTCTCGCTCTTCAAGACCGTGTTGAAGACTGCCCCGAAAGAGTAATTCCCATTCCTGCAATTTCTGAATCACCATTTCCTAAAATATTTAATTTGATACCACCTCATCCAGTTTGTCTATTTCATGTAATTTACCGGCGTTAAAAACAGCAAGCAAGGGATTTCATGTTTTTAAATCACTCAGGCGTGGTATGAATAATTCTACTACCCTCTTAGTCTGGAGGACATTAACAGCAATTTGGATAATGTGCCTGAAAAAGAAGCAACATCTCCCAAAATGGAAGTTGGAGGTGGAAAAACGGCCCTGACCAAGACTGGAAATACCAAAATATCTCATCCGGGGTTGAAAACCTGAAACCCCCTCATCTCTGGAGGTAAATAAAGGAGTGGTTCCTCACTGATAGCATTTTAATGCTATCGTTTGTTACCCTTCGGTGTTTATTCTTACGTGCAGGCTGGATGCTAACGTCGGCTCCAAGGGTTTTGGCGACAGAAAAGGCAGAACAGGAGCGAATGGATGTGCGAATGCAGTCCCTGACAGGTCCTTGGCTCCGCCGCGTCGACCGATGGACCCCAGAGCTGCCGCCTTGATTAGGAAACTCTGAGAGAACTCCCAGGATAAGAGCATGTGGTCTGGGGCTTGGACCAGGACGACCAGCGACGGCAGCTCATAGCGTTGGGCTATGTTGGACGGAGGAAGCCCAAGTCCTGACTCTGCATTCATTTGTTTGCAGATTCAAATAAAGTGCAAACTCCAAGTCATGTTGGCTCACTGATATTTGACCTGTGAAACCTGAACTACAGGGATTTTAAAAAAAGTTGAAAGCTATAATCAGATCTGGCAGATTTCAAAAAAAGAACTGATGACTTTATAAAAACTTTGCGGTTGCCGTTTCAGAAAGGAACAATTCAACTAGAGACGATTTCACTTCTCACCTCCTTTACACTGGAACAAACCTGGAATAACTCCATGCAGACTCTTCAAGCCCTGAAATTCCAAATTGAAGTGACACAACATTATTTACACTCTTATTGGCCCTTGACAAGTGTAGCATCTAAACTATAAACGTTAGCAATTTGGACAATGCGCCTGAAAGTAGTAACTTTGTTGTATAGTTGTGGTATCTGTAGTGTCTTGGTGGTATCTTTGTGTGTTTGGTATATTTGTGTGGTATCTTTGCAGTATCACTGTAGTATCTTTGTAACGTCTAGTATCTATGCAATATCTTTGTAGTACCTTTGTTATATCTTTGATGTATCTTTGTATCTTATTTGTATTTAATTAGTATCCTTGCAGTATCTTTGTTGTATCGTTGTAGTATCTGCTTAATTTCTTTGCAGTATCTTTCTAGTGTCTGGTACCTTTGCTGGGTCTTTGCTACATCTTTGTAGTATCTGTCTAGTATCTTTGGAGTTTCTTTGTAGTATCTTTGCAGTATCTAGTCTCTTTCTAGTGTCGACATTGTTAATCTGCTGCGTGGAAGTTGTGTTGCAGACAACAGAGCTAAGCAAAGCTGCTGATCCACAGAGAACCCAACGCCACAGGTCCATTAGTTTCTTTTAGGTCAGTTAGCACAAACACATCGGTGTGCAGACTTGTTCAGAGAACCCTGAACCGAACCACTTCTGTTCTACGTGATTGTATTCTTGTCCAAGACACACAAGGAGGCCACAGAGACTCTCTTATATTCGTTGGCACCGGCGCTCCTCTGAGCTCCGTGTCAGCCTCGCAAATTTATACGACGTACCAATGGCCGCGCCCCAAACATCTGCAGCGAGACGCAGATAACGATTCAAAGTGCTGCACAGGTCCCACGGGAGTGTCGCGCCGAGGTACCTGAGCAGGCAGGCGGTTTTTACGACCTGAGGTCGAAGGTCAGGGTCGTGCAGGGGTGATTTTTTTTTTTGGAAACAAAGCTAACGATGGAGGCACTGCGGGAATACCCTGGCATCTCACGGGACTCTGTGGTTGAGGGAACCGGGGCAGTTGGGCTGGAGTCTACCCTATTAATAGGGTAACTATTTGGAGGTTTTACAGTGTGGAGCAGCGCCAGCGCGTGTTGTTGTTGAGGCCAGGTAATTACCGCCGTCCTGCCTCCTGCTGTTTCCACTAACAGTACCTTCACATTTATCACTTAGCAGCGGAGGCTGGCCCCAGAAGGAGCCGCGTTCGGATCCGGTGCGGAACTGTCGTCTGATTCCCGCACTAAATATTTATAATAACATAATCATAATTACAACCTGACAATTAGAATGCATTAAACAGGAAGTACTGGACCCCAGTGAACCTCTGCATCATCGTCACCAACATCCTGATGCGTAAAAATATTCGCCAGATTCAAACGTTTCACTACAATTCATTTTATTATTATTTAAGAATTATATTTGATTTTTATTCTTGCACAGCCAAAAATAAATCAGAATGGTTGGAAGATCATTTTTATCGCCATTAAAAACATATTTTATCTATAAAATTCAAGTTCACATCGAGATGACCATCGGGTTTTGTTTTTTTGGGGTTTTTTTTGTATTTCCCTTTGCCAAACGCAAATCAAACTTTTACTTTAAGTAAATATGAATCAGGCGTCGCGACTTGAAAACCCTCCATCTCTCTCTCTCTTTTTTTTTTTTTTTTAAATTGTTTTCAGAACCACATTTTTAAATGTTCAGATTTGAAATACGAGATTTTACGACGAGTCAAATGGCCGATGAAACTGAGATCAGACTTGCACACCGGAACGAGCGAACGTAAATCAAGAACGTTGTTGCATCATAACCAGCGTCGCTGTAAATGATTGTGGAGCTCTGAAATGAGACTTTATTAGACGTCATGCTTTCTCCTTCAAATCTCAGCTTCCCCTAAATCAAACTATGAACTCAAGACTGAGTTAAGACTTTGTTACTGCACAGCCCATTTAATATCAGAAACATATTTCAATGCACCGTTAACCCGAAAAAGTGAGTTTATGACAAGTCCAAGTTGGGGGGGGGGGGGTTTGTGTTTTTGCTTCCAAAAAAAAAAAAAAACCAACTAAAAACCGTTCTGACCCAGAATGAACCAGGATTTCATGACCACACAGACCCACATATCTCAGTCCTGCTCGGCGATAATTGGAGAACGCGAGGAGGACAAAGCGCTGCAATCGTCAAGGCTGCCAAAATAAAAGCATAGAGGCATCTGCTCGGGATGCTTTTACTCCACTTTTTTTGCAGCTCGAGTTCAGAATGTCAAATATTTAACCTTGGATGGAGATGAAATGATGTCAGTGATTGGAGGAGACTTCAATCCCTGATATACAGTAGTCAGAAACAGATGTCGGCCTCTCCTCGGCTGTCAGCCTGGACCTGATCACTCATTACGTATTTACACAAATGATTTTATGATTGTTTGTGTTTGTTCGCTCCATTTTTCTCCGTGTCTGAACACGTGTTCCGGAGCGAAAACGTTTCCCTCCCCATCTTTGATGATGATCATAAAAAAAAAAAAGTCATGTTAGATTTTCTTTGGCCGTCAGCCCTCCTCCCTCGCCTCGCCTCGCCGTCATGTGACCTCATGGCGCAGCCATGCAGTAACAAAAACATCACACTGTGCGGCGTGTAGCGCAGACACGCACCGCCGCAGCACCTGTCGGCGTCGCGTGCAAAAACCTCGTGGATGGCGTTCAAAAAAGCAGCCCTAATCAAATACGCAGATGATTCGCTTTATTATCTGGAATGATTCTTGGCCACGAAGCCATTCATCACATTTGTTGAAAATGTTTTGGTTTTTTTTATGAAATCACGGCGTGATGCTGAGCAGACGCCACATATGGCGCGCAGAGCGCTTCACGGGACTCCACATAGGTGTTACCGTGTTACGTGGCAACGCTACAGACGAACGCCGTTTGATTCACGCAGAGGTGATGGAGTCTGGTTACCGTGGGCGACCACGGATGGCTCCTATGGGAACGCCGGGGCTTCAGGAACATTTTAGCACGGGGTTAAAGGTCACTGAAAATCAAAATGCTGTATAAATTAATTGGTCTAAGAGAAAACCTTTGCTCCCCGTCTTGACGGGAGTTTGGAAAACATTCTCTGATGTGAGACTCGAGCCAAAAACACGCCGTAAATATTCTTGTTTTGGTAGATAAATAAAGGTGAAACTTTACTTTTCTCTCTGCAGGAACGTTTAACTGTAAATCCTAGAAATAACAGAGAATAACATCAGGAGGAGTAAACCTCAGCTGCAGGGTTCACTCCTATAGGTCAGGAGGGGGTGGGGGCGGAGTCAGGTGTCTTATGCTTCTGGCTTCCTGAAAATGTTTGTTTTGTGATTATTCTCATCAAAATTTGACCTTGACCTAGTTTTCTCAAGGTCAAAGTCACCATCTCATTTTCATCCCCTTTGCTGCCTGAGTAATCGTTTTGTGTCATCTCTCTATCGGCGACAGTTGCGAAGATATTTGGTGGACGAACGGAGCGTTTTTTTCTTTTTGTCGGTCTCTTGTTAGCCATCCTTTCTGTTAGCCTCCCGGGGGAGGCGACGATCAAACCAGGAGTTCGCTTCAGGAGCCCCCCGCTTGACCTCCGTACGACTTTGCGTTCATGTTTTGGCTACGAGGCCTGATTGAAACTGTGTGAAACGTTCCAACCATTCATGCGCCGGTGCTACTATGTGCGCAGCCATGTTTAGACTGAGCTGAAAGATCTCTTTATTTTTTCTTCGGGCCTTGTCACGGTAATCCTGAATATTTTCATGGCTCTTTTAAACCCACATTTTGTGTAAAAAAAAAAAAAAATTCCCGTCAGAGACGTCTACATTCTTTATTTGGGTGTCGTTTCTTAAACTGCCAGAGTGCATCTTTACTCCCACCGGCTGATGGATTGAAGAGCACCAGGTGCTTCTAGCTTCTTAACAGGTGTCAAAAATGAGCTGTCTTGCTCAGAGAGAGACTGTCGTGCAACAGCCCCGATGGCGAGTTTGGGTTTCACTCTAATCGCTACCACCGGCGCTAATTAAACGGCCACATCGGTACACGGTTACGTTTTAATTCCCCCCCCCCATTTCCATTTGATTTGTAACACATGGCTGATGCGTTTGTTCTGGTTCCATCGGCGTGAGCCGAGGAGCAGCGGAAGCTTTCAAGCTCAGAGAAGTCAAGCAAAATGCTTTATTTGTAAGGAAACGCCTTCGTTATGAGACAGCGGTACTTCTACCTACCAAATTAATTGTTTCTGGAAGAAATTACGTCAGTTTTCCATGCAAATGCCCTAATCCGTTCCAAACCCCCCCAAAATTCAGACATAAATGTTTTATAAAGCATAAAAAAGCATCAAAACATGTAACAAACACATGTTACGATTAGATTATTACACAATAAATGAGAGTTGTGTATAACGTAAAAAACAAACCTAAATGATGGTTGTTTACCTTTTAACTGCTGTCCTCATTGTTTTTTGCCCTCTTTGGTTCATGCCCTCTTGCCCCACCATGAACAACAGAGTGAATTCCAGTCCTCCTTCTGAACTTCTCCAACCACCCACGCGATGCCTTAAACTCCTTAAACTTCCTTTTGTTTTAATAACGTGTCTTCTTCGTTTTTTCTTTTCCTCTTTTCTCCGTCACTTTCTTGGGGTCCATAGTGAATACTCTAAAAGTTAATATATTTACGTAAAACTATCAGAACACCTCACGGGTCGAGGGCCGAATGACGAGGACCCTGCATAGACACCGATCTAGCTCCACACAGAGGTCCCTGTTAGCCAATGGGATGCAAGGATGCTAAGTAATAGCCAATGGCAGAGCAGCTAGGAGAATGTTGCGTTCAGGGACCTTTGGGTGCTGCAAGTATCAGCCCATACTGTGTTTTTACCTTTCGTAACTCTAAATTTCTTTCATAACTAGAGGCAATATTTTCCTTTTGAGGCGTTTCGTCACTTGGAAATGTCGTAAGTAGAGACATTCGTAAGTAGAGGTACCGCTGTATAAAGCGCACTGGATTATAAGGTGCACTGTCGGTTTTTGAGAAAATAAAGGCTTTTACACTGTAGGTGCGCCTTATAGTGCAGAAAATACTATAAATAGTGTAATGTGCCTTTATTTTGGCGGTGGATGCAGTTGGGTTTAGGTCATCTAGCTGCTGCTGCAGGTTCACAACAGAGAAGAGAAAAAGCCCGACCTGAACCGGATTGACAAATCGTCTTTTTATTGGCTCCGTCGTGGTGAATCCGGAGTTGCGTAACTCTCCTGTGGTGAACGCTGTGCTGTGTGAGCGCCGGTCAGAACCAAACTCATCCCTCTCAGTCCGTCTCACATCATAAATCCTTCCTCAGGTTTGCGGCGTAGGTTTGAGAACACAATAACATGTTGAGCGAAAACGGTGCCAAGTGTTTTATGGCTGTCTGTCGTCAGTAATTTCGCCGAGCAGATGGTGACAGGTGACAGTGAAATATGCAAGAAATATTTCCTTCTTTGTGATTTTTTTTTTCTGCAAAGCAGATGTGGAAAACAAGAGATTAGGTAGGTATATAAAGCCTGTGTGGAAATGGAGACCAGAGGAGTTTGCGTGTCGGAAAAACATTAAAGTAATTTCCGTGAGGATGCTACCGACGCTAAGCTGCCTGAAAAACTGGAATCTGACATCCAAACATGATGATAAAAAAAATAAGGATGTTTGGTTTTGTTAAGCTTTATTGAAAGTAAATAAATAATGAGTAACAGAGGGCGGCGCGGTGGGAAGCGCTCTTACTTTGAATACAGAACGTAATCATTTCCGTTTTATTTATTATCTGATGCCAAACAATGTTTTGCTTTTGGAAAATGATCGTATTCTCTGCTCCACATCTGTCACCATCGATGGAGGTTAAGATGCTTGCCTCGGTCACATGACTACCTCCTTAAAGGGGCCGCTCCGGCCGCTAAATTGAAACTCCCAAGCTAGTAGAACCAACGAAAAACAAACGTTAGTGTGACGTTACGAGGACACAATAATGTACTAACAGCCGATATCGCAATAAATTTGCCTGCTTTTGTTTTATTAATTTTTTTATTATTTATTACTGACTCTAATCCCTAATTATTACGTTACTATCCAAAATTTATGACGTTATTGGCTTCTTCACGCTGGTAATAAAGTTGATACACATTGGATTTGCGTTTATTATTATATTTATGGGGGGAAAAAACAGTTTTTATGCTGGTTGTATTGTTTTATTTCGTTGTATTTATCAGCCACACCTTACAGACAGCAGAAATATTTCAGCTCATTACTGAAAATGAAAATTTTTGCCTTTTAGCCAAACGTTGCTCTGATTAGCAGCGGTTTCACAAGCGATTACTTTTTTTTATACTTCCTGGCTCATGTGGAGTGATATGGGGAGCGCAGGGAATGCTGGGAGGAAGGGGCGGAGCTCACCCTCCCCACAAACACGCAAAATTCTAATCCGCATCACACCGATGAATTTAATCCCTCTTTATGACCCCAGAATATTTACCAATGACAGTGATGGATTGCTCCTAAGAGAAAATAACTCACAACCACAAAAAGGCTTTATTTGAATAAAACGTTGCTGTTTTACAACATCCTGTTTCCCATGAGCATCCACATCCTCCTGCAGACGCGAGCTGTTGGACGGATCGTGTTTCTGACCTTTGGATTGATGAGGCTGTAATGACACGCTGTCCAGAACAACCATCCCGTCAGAGGAAACGTTCACTTTTACGTGAGACGTTCTGTAAACATCGCAGGAATCCGGTGGTTTCATCTCGCAAAACAACAGATCGGTTACCGCGGCGTCCGTGACGGATAACAGTCGCATTAATGATGTGGTGACAGAATGTTTAAAGCAATAATCACAAGATAAAAAGTGGATAAATGTGAATATATTTATATTTAATTGATTAAAAAAAATCTTTCCTCAGCCCCTTTATTCTCACCCATTCCAGGAAGTTCATCAGCACATGGCTGTCCTTAAAGGGCCAGATGCAACTCATAAATGTAACTCAATGTAACTCAATTTGATGCTAAATAATATAACTACTCCTTAATGTTAATTAACTCAGAATTTATGACTTATTCAAGTTACAAACATTACAGTTACACAGAAAAACCATGTTTGTTTGTTTCTGTGTTCTAACATAAATCCTTTTAATCTGTCAGGTTATTAAACCCACAGAACTCCATCAATCGAGGATCAAACTATCAATCAATAAAGAAAAATAACATCAGACACAAGTTAGGACGTTAACTTTGTTCAAAATGTTTCTGTCAGAGTTCAAGTGAGCTGAATTACTGCATTGTGGGAAATGTAGTTTTGCTCAAAGCACAATTTTGACCCATTTCGACCTTTTATGCTCTCGCGGGGCCACATTGAATGATGTGGCGGGCCACATTTGGCCCCCGGGCCTTGACTTTGCCCTATGTAGGTGTGAATGAGCGCCCGCGATGGTGTCCCCACACCTCTCGCTCGAGCACTTCCTGCCGCTGCTGTTAAATTCTGCCGACTGAACGGCGTTCCCGGCCCCTGAACCGTTCCGTCAGGAACCTTTTGGGGTTCCCACGACCTTTTTGTGCGATCAGAAAACCCTCCGACTGACTGAAACCTGCTGCAACCAAATCCTGGCTCCTGCAGCCACAAACATGCACTCACGTCTAGCTGGTTTTTTCCTCATTATTCTCTCTGGAAGTGTTTTTCCTGACTGTGCGTCTTTTTAATCCCGCTGCTCCGGTTACATGAAAGCCCTTTCTTGACAAGGAGCTTTTTGCAAATGAGCATCTGCTGTAAACATTATGACACCAGAAGTGGAATGTTGGTGTCTGAACCGTATCTGTCCCGTGAAATAAATCACAAATAAAATGTTTTCCTCACTGCAGAAGCTCCCCGGAGCATTTAATCACATTTCATCTGCTGGAGGGGCACCCAGGAGAAGATCACGCTGTTTATTTCTGCTGGAAAAGCCCCCTAGAGGGCACTTGAGTGTGATTTATCCCCCACAGGGGCATCCAGGGGGGGCACTTCTGTGGTGGTTGTCGCCCCTGGAGGCCGCCGATGATGCAGCTGGATTAAAAATTACACCCGTTTGATTCTATTTACGTCGTTAATGAGAAGATAATCCGAGCTGGACGGTTAGAAATCATTAATAATGTCGTTATGAGTTCATCGCTTCTTAGAGACACGCGATGTTTACAGATGCAGCTTCAATACGAGCTTTAAAGAGCAGACAGGTGAAGCCCAGAGACCACACACACACACACACACACACACACACACACACACACACACACACACACACATCCAGCCCCAGTGAATTTACTGCAGCTCCTCATAGTGTCACACATTTGTTCCATTTTCCCAATATAGCAGTGTGTGTGTGTGTGTGTGTGTGTGTGTGTGTGTGTGTGTGTGTGTGTGTGTGTGTGTGTGTGTGTGTGTGTGTGTGTGTGTGTGTGTGTGTGTGTGTGTGCGTGTGTTAAAAACTGATTTATGTCACTGAGAACATTTGCAACATCTGTGCTGCTATGGAGTCCTTCGTAACCTATTATAATGCTTTATTAGCGTTTTACATGTTATAAATGCAGCTTGTGATTCATGAACAGAGCTGACTTGATGTTTAATTTAATTAGTTTAATTTTTAAATTTATTATTTATTTTATATTCAAAAGCAAAACAATTTTGTATTTTAACGGCGTTGGAACGTGATGCCGACACACCAGGAGGAGGACCGTGTGGGATTTGGTCAAATATTCTGTCACAGTTAGTATTTTTACACTTTGCAGTTTATATATATATTGTTTCCATTACTCATAATAAATTTGAATAGACTTTTAATTTCATAAAATGCCATTTTCTCGTGAATATTAACAATCCAGACGCGACTATGATGTCATGATTCAACATGTCCGCTCGCTGGGGAAACCTCCAACGACATTTTTCCTCGTAAACACGTTTACTGACGCGTTTCCTTTGAGGAAATCCATTCCACTTTGAAACCAGGGGGCGCTCCGCTACGCGTTTGTCACGATGAGCTGTTGTCGCCGTTGGCAACGCCTCCATGTGACATCATCTGTGTCCATGAAAGCCAACTGCATCAGCTGCAGCCGGTTCCACTGGTGAAGGTTTCCACCCAAACGCCGGCGAACACGGAACACTGGAGG
The DNA here is from genome assembly GCF_040054535.1 of Antennarius striatus. Taxonomy (NCBI): domain Eukaryota; kingdom Metazoa; phylum Chordata; class Actinopteri; order Lophiiformes; family Antennariidae; genus Antennarius; species Antennarius striatus. The sequence goes on along the minus strand of NC_090785.1, from coordinate 1,834,376 downwards.
ACGCTTGGCTTCCAGTTTGCGTGAAATCATGCGTTCAGTCGCTGTTTTTCACATTTTTATTCAACATGTCTTGTTCCATCCCGGTGGTTCCGTTTGCGATCAAAGCTGAATCTGTTATAACAGCTATAATTTATAACATTTCCAACAGAATTAGCTGCTGCTTTTCACTTTTATTTGTCTTTCACCTCCAGAGCTCCTCACAGCTGACGGTGATTCATGCTTTCTTTCCCAACTGAGTCATTTACCTTTAAACAAAAATACTTTGAGGCTGTTAATTTAGTCGTACAGGCTCATAAAATCAGCCGAATGCAGTCGGCTAACAGTTTAGTGACAACTTAAAAGTTCTTTTCATGCTTCGACCTGAACGGGAACGTCTGCCTGGGATGAAATCAAAAAACTTTCAAATACTTTTTAGTCTTCTTTGTGCAGAAGGAACAGACTGAAATGGAGGAAGGTCTACCTGATGAAGTCCTCTGGCGCGTCTTTTTCTACCTGGAGTCCTGACTGAAGGTTCAGGTTGTAGATCCATGTGACCAAAATTAGTTTTGTTTGCGGGAGCAACTCCATCCCAACCATCCCAACCCAACTTTTGGTGGTTTTGGAGCCACTTCCAAATCGGAGGAGACCCCTGGATTGGCCTAGAACTCCCCAGAGGAGCTAAATATCAGAGATACATTTATTTTGTACATTCTCTAGTAGAAACTAAAGTCGGAACCACAACGCATTTAGCAAAAAAAAAAAAAAGAATAAACCAACAAACTGCTCAAAATTCTGTGGCCAAGTTAAAAATGTAGGGATGTTTGTGGATAAAGAAGTTTCCTCCAGTGTCTTGGATGGAGTTCCAGGGGCGTTGGTGAACACGACTACTGCAGATAGAGGTCACGTCTAAACCACATGGGAGGGCAGATGTGAGACAGCTCAGACCACTCATTGTTAGCGCTGATTTTTCAGCCTTTTTTTTTTTTTTTTTAAATATCTTCCTGCTAGATTCTCAGCACATGAAGCATTTTCATTTTTTATTGTCTTTCACGAGTGTCATTAAGAGTTATGAGGTTGAATTATTAGACGTTCAACAGCCAACGAGTGACTTTCTCTGTCAGCCTCATCACGACCATGTTTTGGTGGATTATTTAACCTCGTAAGGCCGACATCACGAAAAAACAGATTAAAAACCCAAAGTTGATTTAAATCCAGGCTGGTTTTTTTTGTTTTTTTTTTCATAATGTTCACAATTGCTTTAGCAGAAATGCACTGCAGAGCATCTTCTTCCTGTCAGAGAGAAATACAACAGAACAGATGACGGTAAAACAAACTGAGGTAAACAAGAGTTCCTGCCAAAGATCACTCCTGTCATCCTTGAGTATTTTAATTACACACACTGTAGTGGTTTGATTTCACATGTGGACTAAAAGAGAAGGCAGTTCCTGCAAATGTTAGGATTCCGGGGCAAAGGAAGAAAACTGGGAGCAGACGGAGGTTAGCATTAGCAGGAAGCACATCTGCAGCCTTTTTAATAAGCCGGCCCGAGGTACGATTGTTTTTGTAGCCGCCGCATGCTAGTGAGCAGCCGATCAACCCCTTAATAACCCCTACTGTACACCCCTAATTTGAAAATAGCACCATTAAAAAGTTTGTGCGTTGCAGCCGGAGCGTTGGTGGGCTCTGGATCTGAGTTCTACACCAACTGACCTGCTTTAGCTCAGCGCCGCGGCTAATTATTAGCTTGATCAAACATCATGCAGCAATTACCAATCAGGCAGGAACTTAATAACTGGGAGTAAATAAACAAACGTGAGGCAGGAGGACTTTTTGTTTTTACATGATCTGGAGATAAAAAACGCTTTTTTTTTACGTGTTTTCTAAAGCAAACAAAACATGTCAGTGTCACGTTTTTTTGTTTGTTTTTTTTTGGTTCTACTTTAAACCGCTTTAGTGAACCTGCTGTACAAATAGAGTTTCTCATTATGGTGTGTCTTACGAGTCATCTGGGGAGTAATTAGTGTAAAGCGGCGTTTGCGTGTCCCCGTGTGTGCGTTCCGCCTCAACGTTTAGCCTAAATACCCTCATTAGCCTCCTGTTGTATTGACTTTGTCATCATAGCCTTTGTTCATGGGGGTGTGGGGGTGTGGGTAGGGGCGTCTGGACAAGTGAAACTGGAGTCAGCCTTGTTCTTTCTCTTCCATCGACACGTTGCCATGTGGGGCTTCCCTCATGACTTCAACCTGTGTTCAGGTGTGCATGAGGGGGATGGACACCATGGAAGGACACCAGGAGGAGGAGTGCAACTCCAAATAATGTAATGCAGAGAATCCAGCGTCTGGATGTTTGGCCGCTGCTCAGGGGTTTGGCTCTATCCTCACGCCGCCGTCAAACTGAACGATCTACGCTTTAAAACTGACCACGTTTAATATTCAGGAAATATCAATGCAAATAAGTAGCAGAGTTGGATCGAAACACGGGAGGTTCTCATGGGATATCCAGTTAATATCTGCCTAATGCACCGGGGTCAGAACCCTTTGGTAGCCACTTCCCCCCAATGGGCCCATCTAGTAGCCGGTTCCCGAGGGTTCCTCAGGATAGCTGGAAGTCTGTTTTATCTGGGGAACCAATGATTAGAGGCCTGGAAGGCTGAAACCAACTCAACCCGTTGTCGTGAGAGATGGTCTGATAGCTGATGATCGGTTGTGGCTGAAACTTTGTCCCTGGTCGGGCCGATCTCTGGATCCTTTGTTCCTGCAGACCTGAGAGGTTTGTTACGAAATGAACATCAAGAAATGAACTAAAACATGTCTACATTTCTTTTTCTCTTCCCAAGCAATCACCTGTTGTTAGTTTCTGGCCCAGGGCACCAATCTGGATCTTCTAAGGCTGAAGATCTTCAACCTTAAGCCTTTGTAAGTTTGTACCTGTGGTAATTTCGATTATCAAGTTCCCCCTTCAGTGTCCCTTCAGTGTTTTATCCCTGGTTCATTACCGTTCTTTTCCTCTCAGTTGGTGACCACTGACAGTTTTCCGTACAACTTGGGTGTCCCGACACGTGACGTCAACGCAAACGAGAGCTGATGTTCTGCCTGAGAATTTCATTTCTGTCTTCCAAATATCTATCGACTGGACGGTCCTTAAATACGTTCTTTTGACCAAAATGTTCCCACATTAAATGCGGGAATTACCCGACTTAAAGTTTTCCAAAATGACCGCTTTTCGTCGTACTGATATAAATACCGGTGCACCAGTTTTACTGCACAGCCCTAAAAATAACGACCACCGCGGGTGCAAATACATATTATTATTTTGACTAGTTCCTGCTTCACATTCATTGGATGGAGCGGTGATTCAGTGCCTGCAGTAAAACACTGATGCAGCTGCTCTTTCGCTTCAGTCCCTTCCTAATGAACATCCCTAATGGAGCTATAAAGACAGTGCCTTGCCCAAGAGCACTTAGAGTCAAAGCAAGAGCAGAGACCTCTGCTTTTGTTCTCACCAGCTGCTCCACATTCAAACAGACACCCTCTTGACCAGGAGGTTACTCCTCTTACCGTCAGGCCCTTCGCCACATGGAGAAGTACTCTAGCAGAGGTCTAACTTTAAATACCTCTCTGGTGAGATTTCCACTCAGGCGAGGCCTTCAGCAGGAACTCGAGCTGTGCCGCTCTGCCATCGGGTCCTGGCAAAAGACTGGACATAATTCAGATGATTAAGTCCGGCAGGAGGGGGTGGAGGATTGTCAGCATTGCCATGACTCCAAAATAGCTTCCTAATTGAGTCTGTCAGCATTCCTCCTCTGGCTGTTACGCACATTTAAGTCTTTGTTCAGGCTAAAATACAGAACGTGGACAAGTTCAGCCAATGTTTGCGTTTTTTTTCATACGTTGACACAAAGCCCTACTGTCTGACGTTGGACAGTGTTGGAATGCAGACCGTTTTTAGATTGATATTAATTATAAATCCTTTGCATTGGTGTGAAACATCTGCGACTCGCTCAATAACTCCTGCACAGGTGTGGTCGACGTCCGTCAGGAACGAGCGCTCCGTGGTAGTCGTTGGACTTGGAGATTTACCAGGAACGTTAAACTGGAGGCAATTTTACAGCCTTAAATTATGTGACTGGCTTGGAAAAGTGTGGAAAAGTCAAGGGGTAAGGGTGAGGTTTGCCAACTGAACCCTTTACAGACGTGTAGCGTGTAGCTGCCTGCAGCCACATAGCATTCAGCTCCACCCTTCATTGGTTTTGGCTTTCTGGGTAATCTAAAGACTATCATCCAGTTAATATCTGTCTAATGCACTGGGGTCAGGACCATCTGGTAGCCGTTTCCCCCCAATGGCCCATCTAGAAGCCGGTTCCTGAGAGTTCCTCAGGATATCTGGAAGTCCGTTTTATCTGGGGAACCAATGATTAGAGTCCTGGAGGACTGAAACCATCTCAACTCGTTCACTAACTCTAAACGGCTTGGATCTGGGAGTGGTGCAAAAATAAAAACACAAATGGGGAGCATGCTCCACGTCTGGATGGATTCCTCAAACATCTTCAGACCAAACATTTCCTGCAAAGCCGCATTCCTGGTCATTCAAGCTGTTTTTCATCACCATTGATCAGTTAAAGCTGATGTGAGGTCAATGAAATAAGAGTAAAATGACAAAAAATGTTAGTTTTGGTTGGAGAAGATTCGCTGAAGTCGTAACAACAACCTGATGTTGTAGGAGTTTGATGCACAAAAACACTTTTCATTGAATAAAGCTTGATTAAATACTTCTGGTTTTCTTTCGGACTAAAAAAGACTAAGACCAGATTTTTTATTTTTATTTTTGACAACTAAAATTCAACGTAAAAACAAGAGTAAATCTGAAGAAAACACATGTTGAGTCACGTTTCTGTTTTAGATCTAGTCTGAGTTAAACCTCCCAACCTCAGACGTCCTCGTTCAGGTTGAAGACTATCAACCACTATCGAGGCCGCTTCCTTTATTATTATTTTACTGTATCTCGCCTGCAAATTACATTTGATTCCCATTCAACCCAACCAGATGTGACTCTCTTTATCTGCAGAGAGAGCTTCCACCAGATTTATGGAACCAAACCTACATCTTGGAGGACGTGAACTTTCAGCACAATCTGTTTTTCTGACACATTTCATCCAAATAAATCCGGTTTGATGTCAAACAGACACGAAACAAACGCGAGATTTCGTGGTCGCAGATGCTCCACATTCGCAGGAAACCGTCACGTCTTTATCCTCCTTCTGTGGATGTTGCCCCCCCCCCCCCCCACACACACACACACACACCCCCACACTCGATGTTGCACCTCACCTTCAACCCCAATTCCCCCACCCCCCCTTGTTAAGTTGATTGAAGCCGGAGAAAGAAATTAAGATTAAGCAGCAGCGAAGAGGATTGAGAGTAAATAATATCAAATTGGAAACAGGGGCTCCTGAGATTTTGGAACATCTGGGGGGGTGTCAGGTTGCTTTAGCTCTCTTTAGGCCGGCAGTTCACTTCATAAAGGGGGGGGGGGGTTGGAAAATGTCCCTCTGCTCCCTCCAGGCTTTGTCCAGTGTTGAAGAAACAGCATCAGAGTTGAGGCCAAAGCTTATGTGTTACCCCGACTGTCCCCAAACGCACTCTCATTTCCCATAGAATGGGTCTGATTGGTGAGAGGGGGGGGTGTGTCTGGTAGATGAAGTCCTCAGATAATCCGGCTTGTTGCCTTGACGATAACCTTGTCGTGTTTCTCCAACAAACGCCGTCGAACGTCCGTCTGGTGTGCCTTTTTTTTTTTTCTTTCCACCTCTTGCCTCCTTTCACACCAGAGTCTAGAGACGTGAACCCAGTCCAGGCTCTCCCTGTCACATTAATGGCACGGATGCCTCCTACGTTCAAATTGCATCTGACAGTGAACTTCCGAGGCACAGATGTATCGGCCCCGACCCAAGCAGACGCCGACTTCAGCGCCAAACGGCTGAGCAATTATTTGGAAAACACTGGCAACACCCGGAGTTTTCATTCTCTGCTCACTTTTTAACCTCGTCACACACTCCCAGTTTGTACACACACACACACACACACACACACACACACACACACACACACACACACACACACACACACACACACACACACACTAACACACACATCTGCCTGCATTTGCGCCCCATGACGTGTTCAGCCTCCATCGAAGCGCTACTGTCCAAACGGGAGTTGGAATCGACGGTAATCATTGGACGAAAACGGCCAGGGGTCGGGGTCCACCCTTTGACCTCCCGGCGCTAAAGCCTTAACCCTTCGTTTGCTGGTGTAACTACTACCGTCTGCACATTTCCTGCTTCCTGTCTCCTCTTCACATCACTTGGTTTCCTTCTTCTTCTCCCTGTTTTGGTCCCTGTTTGTACTCTTTCTCCCCGTCTCCGTTAGCTCTGCGCTCCCTCGCTGCCAGGCCTGACTCTTTTGATTTGAGTTCAGTACATGTGGTTGAAATCTGAGGCCTGCTGCTCTGCCAAGCCACAGGCCCCGTAATGGAGCACTGGCGCAGGAGAATAAGCCATTGTTCTTGGTGCAATCGCTGGATGGATAGAAAGAAGGGAGAGAAGGAGGGTTAAAAAAAAAAAAAAGACTCGCTGAGCAGAGCCCCCGGGGGTCAAAGGGCAGCCCCATAATCTGCCTGTAAATCCTACTTTGGGTAAAAAAGGACGTGAAGCCGCCTGGGAGTCGTTTAAAGACACGGGATGCAGTGAAAACTGTCCGGTTCTGGTTTCCTGGACGTCTGACTGAACGCTGGAACAACATAAACACACACACACACACACACACACACACACACACACACACACACACACACACACACACACACATTGAAGCGCTGCACTAATTTGTTTAACGCATGCATCATCACCACTGTTGATAGCTTTGGAAAAGCTCATTTAAACACGTCTTAATGTGTTTCTGCTCCTGCGTTTTTGATGCGATTCGAACCAGAGTGGAATCTTTAAGTAGATCATCATTTGTTTCCACCTCATTAAGGATATGTTTAAAAAAAAGTTTTTAAATTCCAGTCCACCATAAATCAATATCATTTTTATTTTTAAAAGGACATTTATTCACAAAAAAAAATTCAAAATAATTGAAATTCACATTTAAAAACAATTAATAGTAAGAAAATAATAATAAAAAAATAAACAAAATAAAATTGTAATCATACAATGTGGTTTGTTTATTTTTTTTCTTTTGTGAAAAATGAATCAATCGAAAAATTGGTTTGCTGAATGCTTTGTTAAAAAAAAAATTACATTGTGAAAAAATAAAAACAGAAAAAGGGAACATTTGAACATTAAATATCAAAATGTCAAATTGACAGACTTTTAAAAGAGTTTTAAAAGATGCACAATTCATTTGCAAACAGTATTATAAAACCCTTGCACCTCTTTCCTCTGCTTGTGTGGCTAAAACAGACTCGCGCTCATTTAATAACTTAATAAAATGCTTGTTTTCTCGACATGAAACCATATTTCAATAAAATTACATGTAGGTGAGGGTGTTAAAGTACTCTTCTATGGAAATACTGCAGTAAAAGTAGCTAAAAACATGAATAAATGAACATAATTACACAGAATTACATGAAATTGAAAGCTGTACCTGTAGATTACATCTCCTCCACGTCCGAGTCACGCTGATTTATTTGCTTAAATTCGGTGTTATGACTTTAATTTGAATAATTAGTGTTTACCAGAGGTAGGATGATTCCGCCTGATGATTGGCTGCCATTAAACACTCATTTTTACATACATGTGGATTCAATTTCTCCCCCCTTCGCCGTACAAACCACAGTCAGGATGCAGGAGTCCACCGCCGCACCGTCTTTACTGAATTAAAACGTGTTTACGACTGAAGGTGATGGTGAGTGTGCAAAGTCCTGCTGATTAGTCCCACCAGCTGCAGGACACACACACACACACACACACACACACACACACACACACACACACACACACACACACACACACACACACTTAAATAAGCTGAGGGTGAAATTTGTCTGGCGAAATCTAAATGCAGCCAAATCATTCTTTGCTTTTTAAGTGGTGGAAGGAGACAAATCTGAGAGCTGACATCAACAATTTCTGCCTTTATTTAATAAAGGCAGGACTTTATTATAAGTGACTGTTGCATGTAGAATATTATTTAAAAAAATAGATGTATTTTTCTATCCTTGGCTGAGATAATAACACAGTCTGTCGTTTCTCAAATAAATAAAATTTCCATTCAAGAGCCGGATGCAAAAACGAGGTGGAAAGTATGACATTTTTCATACATTTATTTAGCAGCATCTTTACTGCACTCTCTAAATAGTGGTTTTTGAGATGATGCTGTAAAAAGTCGGGAAGAAACTATTAAAATTAAAAAAACACTTCCAGCGAACAGTGTTTTGTTTTGATTTTTTGTATCTTTTGTCGAGACAGAATTAATCACCATGATTACAGCAGCGCTTTGAAGGGGACAGAAGAACCGCGGGAATCTTCTGTTATCGTCAACGTCGTCGTAAATTCTGCCTCACATCTTTTCATCGCTGCCGAAACGCGACTTCAGATGCTTCTGCTTTTAAGAGGAAGAAAGGAAGTGCTTGATTTTGTCTAAAAAGTGCTGCAGAAATGAAGGGTTGGACTGAATGACGTCAGTTTGTGACTTCATTTTAAGCAAAATTTTATTTTTAAAAGGCGCTTTTAAAAGAAGCTTATTCCCTCCAGTCGAATGCAGATTTCCTTTTCACGCCAGGTGATCGTTTGATCGTTTCCGATTATTTCACTCCTGATCCGTTTCTTATTCCCTGATGAGTGAACAGGAAACATCGTGCATCAAATCGGCCCGTCCTCCCATTAAATATCACTGGAAATCTATTGAACAGATTTCCATTATTAATCCTGCAGACAAACCAACCCACACATCAGCAAACGCACATCAGCCCGTTTAGCTTAGCCGCTAGCAGCCCTTTCCTGTCAGAATGAAACAAACGACCCGCATTATTTCTGCATTTTAAACTCGCTGTGAGTTCAATTATGTCATGACAGAAGATTGAACGTCTCGAGTTGTTGAAACAGCGGCTAATTAGCATGACAAATTAGCATTAGCATTCCTTTGTATTCACATTCTTGCTTCTTTTTTTTTTTTTTTTTTTTTGCACATGTTCTCAATCTAAAATGTTTCCCCTCTGATGTTTTATTCCCTTGAGGGAAATAAAAATTAGAATAAATATATATTAGAATATATCTGAGATCCTGACGGTGTGATTTCTTTCTGTTGTTCCTTTGTCACGCCCAACAGAAGATGAACGAGCTGCTTTCAGCGGCTCCTCCTGACTCTTGGGGTAAAAAGCCGCCTCTGTCCTCGGGGCAGCTGTTTTCTCCCTCTTTGTGGAGGGTGATGTATGACCTCGCCAGGAGTGGAAACGGAGGTTGAAGGCAGTTAAAGGGTCACGGTAGCTGCTTCCTGTTAGCCTCTGCCACTGTACGACCATCAGAACACGTGTGAAGAATTAAGAGCGACGATCAATAAAGTCCACAACACATCGGAGGTAATGGATGGCTCCTGGATGCCCCCCTGAGCTCAGATCATCATTAGTAGTCGCACCGGTCGGAGCGATCCATCCACACTGGCGGCGCGGTTGTCAGACGTGACGATAAAAGTCGTGGTAGTCAAATTCGACCCCTTCCCAGTGAACCGTGGACTGACTCCCTCGGCGATAGGATGGGGATGTCTGGGTCGTGACCGGGGCGATCGAGGCGGGGGAACCCCAACCCGTTTAAAAACCAACACATGGGCACAGTTGGACGCTAAGTGTCTGTCTTTGAGACACAAACACGGATCAGATTCTTGACTGGCGGCGCGGTTATTAACAATCAGTGGGGGGGGTGGGGGTGGGGGGGTGGATGAGCCATTCCGCTTTTAAAGTCTCCAGAAGCTCTTAATGGAGGCTGACGTTTATTGTGATGTATGGAGTTTGTGAGTTATTTGCTGGTACGATGCCCCGCATCCACAGAAGTCACATTATGATATTATTTGTCATGTTATTTGTAAGAACCCACTTTCTCGTGTATTAATCACCATCTGTCATCTGAGGCGGAGGGATCATCTATTATTTGTCAATCAGTGAATGAATTACTGCTCAACTCTAATGACACGCTGTAATTAAAGACAGCGTGACATGTGATATATGTACTAGAATAATGTCTTCGACAGGATGTTTCCACGGCTGTGTGGTTTAGCTTTTTGGAAAATTAATCCTAATACATAAACAACAACTGGGAGTGTGTGCTGGATTGTGTACTCACACACACACACACACACACACTCCATCGGTGGGAACCTTTCTGATTTCCATTCCCTGTGCTTCAGAGGTTATTTAAGGAGAAAATGTGTTTGTTCACTTAAAAACAAGACAAGGAAATCAATAAATCTGTATATAGGGTCCAATTCAAGCAGGAGCAACATGTAGATTAGCTTTAGCATAAAGGGCTAACTGCTGGAGTTTGAAACCGCCTGGTTTTTAGGCCCAGAAATCGATTTCTGTTTTGTTTTTTAATGTTTTTTTTTTACCATTTTTTTGGTCGACTTTGCCTCCGGTTGTTCATCCTTTAATCTGGTATTCACACGTAATAAAATCCACACCGACTGTAATAAATGGATTCATTCATTGCGTAGCAGATTTTTTTTTTTTTTTGTAAATTAAATTTGTGCTTTATCTTGATTTAAACCTTATTCCCATCCAGGTTTTTAAATTCAGAGATTTTCTTCTTGTTTACTGAATTTTTGTCTCTAGATTTATGGAAACAACAATTCTGTGTTCCTTTAGAGAACTAGTGGATATAGGAGGTTCTGATTGAAGCAAAAAAACAGCTGATGTTTAACTGTTATTAATTATTCTGTAAGATTTCAGATCCCAACTTTCCATCAACTGTTTTGGTCGGGCAGCTGAAACTGCAACTGATAAATTCAGATTTCCAGATCTGCACTTTTAAAACAGACAAATTTGCACTGGATGGACTGGATTCTGGGGCATCGACCGGGAAAGTTCCCATTGAAGTTTGTTGGGGATGAAGGGAAATGGGCTTCAACCCAAGTTGGTGTTTTCTTCTCAAACCCTTTGACACTTTAAGGAACATCTTTCTTACCTGCTCAAAGAAACTGGAAAATCCGTGGGGATAAGTTGGCCAATGGGGCGGACCAGCAAACCAAATTGTCTGATATGGCCAAGTTTAATATATTCTCATATTCAGAGTGGTAAAAGTGGATAGAAACTAATCCTAAAAGACCCTAAAAGGGATTATTAACTCATGCAGCGCCATCAGAATTGAAGAAAACACCACAGGAATAAAACCCCTTCTCTTGAGACGCTTTACTGCCCCGGTTCTGCAGACGAGGAGGCCTCATCCAGGACGGGACGCCCCATTGGCTTGATTTACAGGCGCCCTAATAAGGGGAGGAAACCGCGTTGCTTTCCGCCTATCCGAGGATTACTGCTGGTAGTGAATGGGAACATTCAGCCCTTGGGTTCCTGAGTGGAAGCCGAGGATCCTGGGGGGCGGCTGCACATGGTCGGCCTGGCAGTGACGGATTATTATATGTCATCCGCCTGAAAAACAACTGTTTTCAGGATATTGGACTTGATTAAATCATGCTCGGTATTACGAAGCGGTATTTATTGGAAACCCAAGCTTCCTGTATGTTTCCGAAGGTCCTTTTAGAGGAAATGCTCAGTGTCGTATCGCATACGTCTGGTCAAAAACGACACTAAAATGTCACTATTGATCATGAAATTAAGTATTCAGTAAGAAATACCTCAAACAACCCTTTAGCTTCGCGCAAACCAGTTCAAGTTGTGACCTAAAATGACCGAAAAGAACATTTCCTCTTGATTTTCTCATGTGAAAACGACGCCGCTGTCTCCTTCCAGCGGCGCTGCTGCTGCTCACCTCATTCATCTCCAATTAATCCGGTTTAGAGACACTTTAATCTCGCCATTTAGGCCCTAGTCCAACCAGACAAAATAAATCAGACAGTATGAATTAATGTATGGTCAGGGAGGGGGGAAGCGACGGCGTGTTTGGCTCAGAAAAACAGAGAGGGGGCACCGACACTCAGCACCTCATTCATCCCAACGTGTCAGGAGGAAATGCCATCCAGGAAAGTCGACTGTAAACATTATCGCCCCGTCTCGCATTTTACGGCTCACACCTCACGCCCAAACAGGAGCCGTGCATAACAGTCAAAGTCATGCCAAGATATGAGAAAGTGAATTTAATAGCATTAATAAGTCATGTGTGACTTTATGATGTGATTATTCAGTAGGTTTTCATTCGCCTCAGCGCAACACTTCATAAACAGTTCTGTCCTTAAACTTAAACTTTGTCAATGAAGTTTAGGGCTAAATGTTTTCAGGACTAAGTCCAAGTTTGTTTAAAAGATTAGTGGGAAATGCTTCAGTAGATAATAAAGAATTATATATGGAATAATGTCCAGTTTTGTAATATTAAAGAGAATTCTGCTTAGGAATCATGAGTTCTCAATAGTTTTACCCTAAAACAATATTTCCTTTGCAAGATAGCATCATTTTGGATGCCTGAATACTCTGACGTGTTATTTTTGGGAAACCCTCACCCTCCTGTTGCTGCGGAAACACGCAAAACACAACTCAACAGATAATAATGACGACAAATCAAAAGAACAAGGTTCGACTGTCCTGGTTTGTCGTTCCATTTACGCTCCTCTGCTGTACATTTGCTCTGTTCTTAGTCTTTGGTGTTGATTTTGAAAACTTACACCGCCACCTACTGGCCTGGCATGCAAACATCAGCATTTTTGAAAGTTGTCGGCTTACAGAGACCAATTCCAAAGTGAATGTACAACTTTTTTTTTCTTCTTTTAACTATTCACTACTTTGTGTTTGTATAACCAGGGCCTTACAGCTAAGTTTTTCAAGCTAACAAAAGATGGTTTTGCAAATCAGTGAATGGAAGCTCTGGAAACAAAAAACAGGCTGGATAGCCTCAAGAAAACACCATCACAAAGGGGATCACAGAGACATGAAGGTCCTCTGGGTTTTGTGCAAGCCACGATTCACTAATTCATACACTTTTGAACCACAACATTGGCCTGATTGTGCGTCATCCGTCCTGCGTGCACCTGTTTGACCAAGAATACGTGAGGTTAGCTGCAGTTTGCAGGATATTTTAGTTTTGTTGAGCGCAGATGTTGCAGACATCGATGATGCATGAAGCTTTGAGGAGCTTCTCTAGACAATTGGATGCTTTTGTGTGGAGCGCTTATTAAAATACTTTCCTGTGGTTGTTGAAGCTTTCCAGAACTCATAACATCGCTGTGGCGAATGCTCATCCACCAGACATACCAGAAGAGAGCTTAGCATCCCGTTTTTATTATTTATCCATCACTAGCATCTCATCCAGGTGTTATCAAATGCGTCTGCTTTTTTCCTGCTTTGCATTGTGGGTAGAAAGGTCGGGGGTTTTTTTCCAGCCGGTTCAACTGGTTCACCCAGGTCAGCCTGTCATCACGAGGACATCGGTCAGATCTCATCCAAGAGTTTCAAGCGACTGTCAGAGACTATTAGCGTTTCTCTTTCATGTCACGAAAGCCATCGTTTGTCATTTAAGACCGATTGGAAGTCGATCACATGCATGAACTCCAGATTAGTCATATTTTTGTTTAATTCAAACAAGAGACATCCTCCTCCCATCGTGATTTACTGTCATTCTTCTCTGCTCTAACTGGGATGTCATAATGAGATACACCAAAACCAGCCAGTGGGGGGTTGTTTTTTGGGGTGTTTGGCCCCCGGTTTTGGAGACAAAAAACTGCTGTAAAGGTTTGGAAAGAGAACACAGTGTGAAGTTGGTCCGCGAGGTAAAAACTCTGTGAGGTCCGTTTACCTTTCTTCCTGTACCTGCGGCGCTCCGTCAGCCCTGCACTGTGTAACTGTCTGGTAACGTGTCAACGGTGATTAACAGAGTCAAATTCCTCCTGCTCCAGGTTGCACCGCAACAATTAGGAGTGATTAGGATTCTGATATTACGGCCAAGACTCTTCTTGGAAGCTGCAACCTCTGAAATTGGTTCCTAAAACGAAAAAAAAAAAAGCAACAAAAAAAAAGAAAAAGGTGGAAAATCTCAAGACGGGCCATGGGCAGTCTCCGAGCACACCGCTGTCAGCGAGCAGGCGAAGCATCTCAGGCTCTTTCAGAAATTTAAGACATAATGTTTCCCAGATTTTTGTCTGCAAATGAGTTTGTTTCATTGGAGAAAACCAGATAACTGTGTTTGATCATCGGAACGCTCTCAGCTCCGCACACTGAATCGTATTAATCAGCGCGGTAGTGGACTTTGGCAGCGACGGAGACTTTCAGATGGTCAGCACATTGACGTGATTACATGGATTTAGTCGGGTTTTTAAGGGGGTTGCTGTTTTTCTGTGTCATGTTTGAGTGCAAAGTGAATGTCTTTGGGTTCTGGACAGAAACATGCATATTAAAAAACATCAATGTGAAGTTAGAAACAGCATTTTTTTTTTTTTTTTACCTTTTTTCTCTTTTCATAGTCTTAAATGACTGATAATTGATGGATTACGTCCAATTAAAACACAACCTGAACACATGTTGGGACTGATAGATCGATTTCCAGGTTGTTTCAAATCTTACGAAAAAGTTTGAGAAGGTACAGCTGAGTGAAAACCAGATTACAACGCCACAAAAACGACAGACTTGTCTTGATCTTAAATGGAGCGTTGCAAATTGGAAAAGTCTGCTGCGGTCTGTCGGATCGGTCGCCGTGTTCTCCGGGCTACAGAACCGGAAAAGGACGATCCAGATTGTTCCCAGCTCGGCGTTCAAACGGCGAGTACGTCTGGGCAGAGGTGACATCTGTGGAGCCACCTTTAATGCTGGGAGGTGCTCGCTGGCGGGGCGGCGGCGGCGCAGGCTGCCATCCAGATGTGTTTGCATCAGAGGGCCCGTCTGCAGTCCAGACCGTTTCCCGTCATGTGACGCATCACGAAGCACAAAAGATAACAACTCCGACGCTGACCTGATGAGCGACTCGTGTCGGACCGGATGGGAATGTAGACGCTCTCTGAGAAGCCCCAGGTTGTTTGTGATAAATAATGGAAATACATAGCATGTGTTCATTTAGAAAGGAAGCAGGAAGATAAATTTAGAATAAATATTGACTAAGATAATACATTTGGAATGTATTTGAATTAAACTCTTTAGAACTCCTGACTTTATTGTGTTGTGAATCACTGAGATGCAGGATATGAACATCTGATCACTAATGAAGGTTTTATGAGGTGTGAATTGGAGCCAAATAATCACTGGCTGCCATTGACGTCTACAGACGTCCATTTTTTACAACAGGGGAGGTCTGGGGGAGCTCGCCAGTGAAAATCAGGCTTCTAATCATGGAATCTATCGTCATGACGACTAATCCAGGATGGGGAATCGGAGTAAGACAGAGCTGTTGGTGCATCTGTGACCGAACACGTTGTTGCTCTGATATTCAGGACATAAAGGACGGCTTCGGACTGTAAGAGATTATGGGATGCATATGGGTTCCATCTCATTGCTCTTCCACAGCATCCCCATAAACATCCTGTCATGTGACCCTCATGAATGCTACCACTAATCCGTATCAGGAAGAGCTTCTTATTTTCTCTCTCTTCAAAGCTGTGACGGTTCAAATCGGTCACTCTGAGATGTTTTGTTGTAAAACCTACCAGAGGACGCAACACGATCCATCGTCTCTCAGCCACACACCGGCCCGTTACCGGGGGCGACTTGTGGTTCACTCTCAACTCCGGGTTTGGTTCACGCTGTTAAAAAATCAGGTGCTTCCATTATTTTCCTTCCTCAACCCAGCTGTACGCTTCTGACATCAGCTTTTATTCCTAAAATAACCAATTAATACACTCCAATGGGGACTGGAGTTTTATGCTAACTCAGGAATCTTTCAAAATGTCACTCAATATTTCCCGTCCATGCATAATTTTAAGTTATAACGTTTTGCTGGTGTTTGGTTAAGCTCGAGTGTCTGCGTGGTAAATGTTTTTGCAGAATATTAAAGTTTGCCCACATTATTAAGATATTTGTAGTTTTCCATCGGTCTGTGCAGCGAAGCTCGTAAACTGCAGCTGAATAATCTCCCGTCAAACGTGTCGTAAAGAAACCGTATGCGTCACTTTGGGAGATTAAAACAAAAGTTGGATATATCCATCGGCCGTCACCATTACCAGCCTTCGCTGAGCAACGAGTAGTTTGGTGTGATACAACAGAGACGACGTCTTCTCCTCTCCTGACTTGGTAGGATGAAGGCACCATCGAAGAAGAAGAAGACTGAGAATGATTATGAGTATATTCTTTTAAGTATTTATATCTTCTTACAACCCATTGTGTTAGAATTTCAAACGCGTTTTTAGCATCATTGGATTGTTGCTCTAAATCAGGGGTGTTGAAGTAATTTTCACTGAGGGCCACATCAGCATCATGGCTGTCCTCAAAGGGCCACATGTAACTGATAAATGTAACTAAGTGTAACTCAGTGTAATGTAAAATAGATTTAACTACTTCTTAATGTTAAATATTAACAATGGTAATAATTAATCACTTTTCAAGTTACAAAAATTACAGTTGCACAAAAAATGTTTGTTTCTCTGTTCTAACATGAATCCTTTTAATTTGTCAGGTTATTAAACCCACAGAACTCCATCAATCAAGGATCAAACTATCAATCAATAAAGAAAAATAACATCAGACACAAGTTAGGACGTTAACTTTGTTCAAAATGAGCTTGATTATTGCATTGTGGGAAATGTAGTCTTATGTAAAAGACACTGACCTTTTATGCTCTCGCTGGACACATAAAATGATGTGGCGGGCCACATTTGGCCCCCGGGCCTTGAGTTTGACACATGTGGTCTAAAAGATGCTCAAGACCATCGGTGGGATTTTGATAGGTTGGTTAGTTGGTTGGTTTGGTTTGGTTTGGTTTGATTTGATTTGGTTGGTTGGTTGGTTGGTTGGTTGGTTGGTTGGTTGGTTGGTTTGGTTTGATTTGATTTGGTTGGTTGGTTGGTTGGTTGGTTGGTTGATTGGCTGGTTTCTGTAATTGCCAACTATCTTCATGTCTTAATGTCTGAAATGATGCCAGTTTATACAAAAGTCAACACAGTTCTGTATTTATTTCCAATCTTCGTGTAAAACTCAGTCATTTTCACCATCAGCTGGCGTCTTGTCTGGGGTGTACCCCACCTCTCGCCTGTAGCCAGCTGAAGTAGGTTCCAGCAAGCCCATAACCTTCAAGCTGGATAAGCGGTTTGAGGGTCTGCATGGCCAAGTGCTCTCCGGAGGTCGAGGCCTTTTTTACCCCCTGGGGAGAATCGGGTAGTCGAGGTAGTCGTCTGTAAAAACAAGCTCCTTGCAAACCGCATCAGAGGGGGGGGCAAAGAAAAGACTTCTGGGTAGCGTAATGGAGCAGGCAGTAGATGGTTTCTTGCAGGAGGTGCGTGCTGACAGTTACGCTGTCAGGACTGATATCCCTGATTGCCACCAGATGTTCTCCTCTGCATCCTACATATCGTGTGATGGTGCACACATGAACCAGAAACGCAGCCATTATAACAAAATACAGGTTACGGTATAATGGCGGCGGAAATTAGGACACTTCCTGTCTGCGTATGAGTCCTGAGATACCGTCTGTTCTACACTTCCAGTAACGAGGTAGAAAGAAAATCCGGACTGTGATTTTCGTGAAGTTTTTTGTGGGCGCTCTGGACCTGACGTACGAGGTGGGAATGGCTTTTGAAGCCTGAGAAAACTCTCTTTACTGAGGAAAAATACATTATGTGCCCTTCAAACCCGCTTCATCAGCGCCGCCCGCCCCGGCAGACGTCCACGTGTTCACCTGCAGGGGAATCCGGGTTCGATGTTCCCAGGTCGTCTCCGTTTGTTGGTCTTGAGCTCATTCTTTCACCTCCACATAGTTTTCATTGCGAGGTCAACACGAAAGCGTCCAGTGCACACAGACAGGAAGTTCTATTTCTACCTAGCTTCTCTTAATCTTGGAGAGAAGACACAGTTTTAATCCGTCTTCAAGCTGTGTGTGTCCTACAACAGCCTTCTACTCATCATTGGAACCAGTTTTCCAACTATTTCAACAATAGTCTAGCAACTATAGGTTCAAAATGTAAATTCTTAATATGTTGTTCTGTCCAGCATCTCAACGCCAACGCTATCAATCTTCATTTGATGGAAAAATTAGAAATGAGATGAGAATCACAACTTTTGGTTATAATCTACAGCAGACTATATTCGATTGTATTAATTTTAAATTGTAGACTCCCAACTTCCAATTCAAATATATTATTATTAAAATTAGCTGTCTCTATAAAACATCTGGAAAAACATTTTCTTTTCCTTTAAACTGGTTCCAAACCGCATAAAATTCAATTACCACACCGCCTACAGGACACTTTACGTAACTGCATGATCAATGACTTAATAAAATTATTTCTGATGAATCATTTCTTCTAATCTTACATTTAATCCAGCAGAGGGTTGTGTTAAAGAGCAGCGCATCTAATTTATTATCCCTTTAATTGACCGTATCTCGTTTCATAATAAAGCGTTATCGTTCAAAGTTTGGTGAACTCTCTTACATAAATTGATGAGATCTACGGTGGAACTCAAGGTGGGGACAATTATGTCTCCGCTGTGGAATGAGGCCTCACTAATCAGCTGCATCGCCGAAGCGACTCGGGTTTAAAAAACACTCCCTAAGAGACAGATGGAAGCCATTGTGAGTGCAGGAGGGGGTCGCGGAGGAATGACAACCTGTGTGTGTAATTGTTTTATTCTGAAACAACCTTGGGGTGAGTGTGTGAGATGGACAAATGATGGTGGTGGGGGGTTGGAGGGGTGGGGGGTAGAGAAAGCATTTGTAAGACACTTGTTTTTACTGGCAAGTGCAGAGACCTTGAAGGCAGCGCATACGACACCATCGTGAAGGAAACCATGGATTTTCCTGGCACCTTGGAATAAAACACAGGCGACCTCGGAGGACGCCTGTTTCTCAAATTCATTTCACACCACATTAGTAATCTAATTACCTGTTGGAACGCTCCACCGGGGGGGGGGGTGTCCTGGTGTGTTTAGGGCCCAGGTGATCTCACAGCGTGGCCTCCGCTACCGTGAGATGATCCAGTCAAGCTCCGCCCCCCGCCTTCCACGTAAGCCGACACCCACCTCTGTAAACGCCGGCAGCCCTGAGCTGTCAGGCGGCATTAAGGCCGAGCCAGGCGGACGTGATGCACATGCGGGGGTCGCCTGGGGCAATACGGCATCTTGGAGTGGCCAAAAAAGACGGGGCCCACACAGAAACAGGCCCCTCCGTCTCACTCTGTCTGACTCCCCCACCTTGCTATGAATCATGGGAATGCTGGCCGCCTTCAACCACAGCTGCCCTCCCCTTGAAATTAATTAAGTATAATTTCACCCACATAATGGGACACTATGAATCCAACAGGACGACCGCAATCGGACCGTTTTTGCCTTTCGTGGCTAGACGTCAGCTCGTTTTTTTTAGCGGACCAGAACTCTCCTTCACCTCCCGGTTGTGACCTCCTGAACGCTGGAGGTCACAACTTAGCGTTGTTTACCGCCGCCTCACCGCTGGGGGTGTTCTCACACACGTTCCTCCGGGACCAAAAGCTGCCTTTTTTCGTGTTTTGCAAACCGTTGTGGAATTCATCGTCGGGAGATTTACCTACCGGGGTGAGCGATTGTCTGGGAGCCAGGTTTGTGTTGGAGCCGCTCCACATCACCTCATGTTGGAGATTATGGCACGAGCCACCCAGAAGGTATCCAGAAGGAATGTTTTAATGAATTTGTTCAGCAATATATAAAAGAGACATTTGTCTTCCTGGGATGTTTGCTTGAGGAAATCAACTATTCTGCTCCTAAAATGCCCAACGACAACTTTAAAATAGAGTCTTGTTCTTCAAAGAAGACTTGTCCATTGGAAACGTCTGATTCACCGTGGATTAGCAGAAGTTTCCAGTATTTAGCCGCTTTCATCGGACTCATAACTTTACAATTGTTGCTTGGTGGTTGCCGTTTGAGAGAGACCAGACCGCTGCTCCCGTGTTTGAAGGCATCTACAAATTGTTCTTGCATGTTCTTATCCAGGATCCGATCTGGGTCGAGCTGCAGGCTAGACTCTGCTGAATGCATCAATCTGCCGGTCACTATGAACTCACTTCATTTTCCTCTCCTTCATTTACCTTCTATGATATTCTGTGGTTCTGTTGTGGAACCTCAATGAGGTAAAAGAACCACAGGACGACCATAATGAGACTCTAACAATCAGTGAAGACTGTGCCTAAGAAAGTTCCTCGTCTAAATTAGGAAAGATTTCGCGTTTTATTCAAATAATGGTCTGAATTTTACACTTAAAATAGTTTCACATATTTTGTGGAAAAGAAAGGTGTTATTTTCTCATTATTGAGGTATTGAAAGGTGTTTTGGTATCAGTAATAAAGCTGAATCCCTGCAGGAACATTAAACTGCAGGTAATATTTTTAAAAGCTTTTCCTTTCAGTTCAGTTTTTTGCCGTTTAAGGTCAGAAAAAGAGACCGTGGGCCCTCCTATTTCTGCTCTTTTGCTCCATCCTCTATCTTTTCTTTCTGTCTGTGAGTGGATAAAAGGATGATGAAGGTTTCTGCTGGGGTATGTGTGTGGCCTGCGGAGCTGAACGGCTGCATACCTGCAGGCTGCACGCAGGTAGCCCTAAATCTTTCCTCTAATATCCACCGCCTGTGTAAACAAGGCTGAATATGAGCGACACGTGAATCGCATTAGCGCCGAAGAGAGAGGTGTTAAAGAGTCTGTTTGTGCTCGGATTCAAGTCGTTCTTTCAGGTTACATGTCTGTTTGAGTGGTGCTACGTTTTCTTATTGCCTTTAAGAAGTTTCATGCATTCCAGAGACAATAAGCTCACCGCAAAGCAAACACTCCCGGTGGATCCATCCCTTCATCTATGGACGCCAAACGACAGGAACAATGGCTGAAAGCCAGGGATGCCGGCAATTCCTTCCACATGTTTTTGCCGGTATCTCCCTGTGGAGTGTGGAGGACAGGGAGGGAAATGGCCAAGAAGTCCCACATAGGTGCAGGGAACCAAATCGCTCACATGGTAACACTCCCCGTGAGCTGTCAACAAGATTCGAAACCCTACCCCTCATGAACTCGCCGTTCCTCCAAAGAGGTCGGTTTAGCGGCGCTGCTACCGTATCCAGTTGCCGCCGCCGGGAATTGGCCTCCGTGTGATTCAGCGGGCTGTTACCTTGACGCCGTAGGTGAGCTGGAGCTGAAGAGCCGGGTTCCAACAGACAGTGAGAATAAGGTTTCCATCAGCTGCAGGCCACCTGCTACGGGCCGGCGATGGGGAAAAAATATACAGTTAATCAGAAGTTCAGGAAGTCATTGGGGTCGGCAAATGACACGCTGCTGTTGTCAAGGAGAACCCAAAACCTCGTAACTCCGAGTAGTGTCCATTTCCACATCTCCTTGGACTGAAAATGGAGCCTTTAAAACTTCCATTTCACTACTTCTGGGATTCTGAGTGATGTCAGGTTGTTCAGCTCGCACCAGTAAACAAAGACAGCCCTGAAAGTAAAACTGCTTCCATGCTGAAATCTCCAATGATGTGGCTGTAAAACGTACAAGGTCCTTGTTTTGAGTTGTCATCATAAAAATCAGCCTCTTATCAGAACACAGCTGTTTGTGCTGTAGCTAACAAGCGCCGCTACAAATAAAATCAACTTTATTGGACTAAGTCAGCAACAAGTTCCTAAAGAGCCAAGGACGGCGCGCTTCCATCGTATGTTTATTTGATTATTGATCTGTTCGTTTAGATAATAAACCATTTAATGGATTTCTGTAGAACTTGGTAGAAGGATGAAGTAAAGGATGCCAGGAAAATACTGGCAAAATGTCGCTGCGCAACTGGATTAAGGGGAACTTTTCCTTTTTAATTTTTTGTAACCGTACAAAATCTACCAAAGAGAGTTCCAGAAAACTGTGTGGAGGAGTGGGGCATCTACGTAAGTGTTACCAGGGAGATCATGTCTAGGTCAAAACATCTTCAATCTTTAAGCAGCGTTTCACTGATACAGAACAAACGGAGGTTGGATCAGGTTTTAGACTGTCTGCAGATGGAATCTCTGATCAGAAATTCGTTAAAGTTCTTTGTGCCGCATCCAGAAACTCATAAAACCTCTGAAAATCCATCTTGATGTTTTATAAACACTGTCCATCGCTGCTCATTCTGCGAGACGTCTTATCTAAAGTCCTCCAAGCCTCCGTCTCGTCCAACATCAGCAGTAAGGTCTGCATGCCGGTCGCTCTCTCCGACTGCTGTTATTTCATCGTTCGTGGGTATTTTAAGTATTTTAACTCGACCAATGTTGCCGTTTCCACCCATCTTGGCACCTCCTCATTTTTCTGAGTGAATAACAAGCAAAAAAACGACTTAATGTGTCGCTCCAGTCAGCTACATGTCAGGGCTGAGACTCAACCTTCAAGTTGAAGCTATGAGTCATTATATTCACAGTCTCAGACCACAGGACTGCAAAGTCAACCAGGAAAGCCGTTGTTTTTGAGTTGTTTTTTTTCTGATAATCGGAGGGTAAGCCCTATCTTTAGCTTCCAAGAGCAACAGGAAGACCTGATTGGGTTTCAAAGGAAGCTGGTGGAAATTTTACGTTCTCCAAAACCAATCAGGAGTGGCCGGCTTTGACCACGATGTGAACCTATCGAGGGCGAATCAATAAACCACAGTCATGCATTTAAAATAGTGATGGTGATGTTATATCAAGCTGCAGCTGATTGATATTGACATGTCATTATATTCTTGAGAAAGAATAATAAAACAATAATAAGGATATCGTATTTTAGCTTGACATCCAGTACAGTGTTACTCTGAAGGGTCGTAGCCTGAGCCGCCCAACGCAAACAGCGTACCGCCGCCCAGCCCCTCCAGTCAGCCACAGGCGGCAGGAAATGATGCTTAAGTGCAGATAATTCACTGCACAATAGAAGATAAGTGAAATAAGACATATCAGAGAACTGATTTACGTAAGACTGAACAACTTCCCAGATATTAGTTTCGCTTCTTTGGCTCAAGCTCCGCCCCTTTGCCTTCAAGTTCCTTCAAGTTTCGAGAAGTTTTTTCCAAATTAAAAGAAGTGTGAAAATACACCCTGTCCTAACCTACGGACCTGGATCTGTATCCATTTAGAAGTTCTGCACAGGAACAAACCCCCGACTAAAAGACCTATCCTCCTCTGGGCTAAGGCTAAAACTAATATAAATAAAACTCAATGTTCTGGGTTTGTAGCTTGGATTTCATAATATTGGTTTCAGTGAACTGTGTTTTACCTGATTTGCTGTTGAAAACTCGGCTGGACTAGAATCTGAACTTCATTGTCTCCTATGACAAGAGGAGCCAGGAGTCAAACCGCCAACCCCCCAGCTAATGAGTGGAATAGTTCAAGTCTGCCAGTTCAATCCAGAAATTGTCTTAATATACGACTAAAACACAACAATGAAGACTTTTAGAAGAGGAACAGTATTTCTGCTTGTGTTGCATTCAAGTACAATGTTTATTTGAAGGAAAGAAGCAATCATGTGGGTGGTCAGAGTGAAAGGATGTATGAAGTACGACACCCCAAAACCAGGAGACACAAGTCCAGTCCAGGCAACAAAAGTCCTCTGGAAAAAGTTCTGCAAATTTAGTTAAATGTTCCCTAAAACAAACCAAAAACGATGTCGGTCAATATTTAACTGATGTTTTCTGTTTCCAAATTTTGGACTCTAGCATGTTTTCATGCATGAATTCACATTTTTCACACTATGTTAATAGAAAACACAAATATCTACATGTTTTCACATCGTTAATACTCTTTAAGTATAAGTAGTTACCAGAAAAACTGCACAACTGGAAAATTCTTCGAGTGAGTTACGCCAACTTTCAGCTTTTGAGATGTGGTTGTAAATCTCTACTGTTCAGGTTTTTTTGGGGCAATCCAGCACTGGCCCTTCAGTTGCATGTAGTGTAGAGCATCACCATGAGATTCTACCCAATCTGACTCATTGGTCTTTCAAAGGCATTGATCAAACATTGGTTTCTTGAATGTTCCCTGGTTTACTATTGATTCAATGTGGATCATTTAGAATAAAATGTGTTCAGGTCAGCCGAGGTAACTTGGTCCTTCCAAGAGGAACCCCCGCCCTCCGTCTGGTCCTCAGAATCACACCACAGTGATAAATACCCAACTTATCAGATGGGCAAGTATTAAACATTTGAAGACAATCGTTCTCTGTTATTACGCACATTACTGGAAAAATGACATCGTACAGACAGGGAAGAATTGTGCTTGTGGCGGCTAAAGGAAATGAAGGAGCAGACGAGCCGCCGACAGCTCTGACAACGAGACACGGTCGCACAAACGCTGTTACACGACTACTGCAGTCCGTCTTTCACAGCATCTCTAATGAAGCGTAATTATAGAGCGGAGAGCTGAAGCTGCAGACAGCAGGATGGAAGCATCCCAACTCTGCATTTCTGCGGCTTCAGAAGACGAACTCATTCCATTCGCATTCACCGTGTGTGTCTGTGTGAGTGTTTGCGTACCTGTGTGTGTGGTTTCCAAGCAGGAAGTGTGTTTGTGCGCGTAGATGGGAGTGTGATGGCTGCACACCTTTCCTTGCCAACACTTTTCTGTCATTTTTCTCGGCCATGTGATTCCTCAGCGGTCTGCTGAGGTAATTTCAGACAGCTCTCTCAGCTTTGTCGGCAGGGATAAAATGCTGATTCCCAAAACGCCTTTCAAGGTCTCCATTGTCGAAACGGAGGAAAAGGGACTGCGTGTTCCAACCGATGTGGGCTGCGTGTAACCAGACATGTCTAAGTCTATTTGCTGAGACTGAAGTACAGTAGAGCTTTTGATTCTCATGTGAAGCGCCATTCCAGGCTTTTCTGATGAGCAGTCGGCGCGAACATTGACTTTGCATCCGAGCGTCGTTTCCTAGCGATGCCCCTCCCATTATGCTGCTTTCTGGGCACGTTTTCACGCGCAGAATGTTTATCGACTCCATAATGGTCATAATGTCACAGTGAGGCCTCTCGCCATCCCATCAGAGTCCAACGACTGACGTCAGCTGTTGACCAGAGTCTGTGTAGTCCAAGTAATGGAATGACAAGAAATTCCACTCGGCTGTGAGTCCAGACATGCTTTTATTTTGTAGAGTCAAGACATCCAATGCTTTTTTTGTAGAAACCAAAAGGATGGATGGGATTTTGAAAAATGCACACCTCATGCAGAGGATGGCGCCTCCTAGTGGTGGCCACAGGTGTAACGCCTGCCCATGTCTTCCCCTTTCTATCTCCACATTCATTCATTCATTCATTTTCTGGTCCTCTTTCACTGCTGTAGATGGTCACTGGGGTTGCTGGAGCCTATCCCAGCAGACTAACAGGCATGAGGCTAGGAGACGCTCCGGGCATCGCAGAGCCACACGAAAAGACAAACAACCACTCACGCATGCACTCACATCTACGACAATTTGTAACCGACCAGTTTACTGAAGTGCAAGTTTTTGGAGGTTGAAGGACACCAGAGAACCTGGAGAGATCAGGACTTGAGCCCGGAACCGTCTGGAACCACTACCCAAATATCGTGGAAAAGTGAGTGGGTTCATTACGACAAGCCAAACCTGCTGAAGGGACAAATAACAAACCTGACGCAACAGAAACCCTTCTGGGTTGCAGTCTTGACCTCCACCACCCAACCGGTGTTCTGCTTACGTGACCGTCAGTTCCCTTCGGCTCTGCAGCCCATACTGGAACCTGATTGGTCTTGTTGGGAGGGAATACCACCCCATTGTTGTGTTCGAGAATGAAGTGAAGTCAAGCGGTGTTGATGGATCTCAACTGTTCTACAAACAAACATCCCGATGTCGATTTCTTCGCCGTTTGTGAGGCTGAAGCCAAACATTTACATCGGGGGTTTTTTTTGGTTGTTTCTTGGCTCCAGTTGCTGATTTGCCACCACCGTGAAATGACTTGGCTGCAGTCAGCAACCCCCTTGAATCTCCGTTACACATGTGTGGAGGCTTGTAGTGGTTTTTCAGCTTCTGGATTGTGCTTCACAGAAGCTTCGGCTCAGACATGTTTCAGGCTTTACTGTTCAGTTCAAGACACGGGAACAAGCCTTACCCCGCAAACCTCTGATTTGGACTCAGGCACACTTTTGATAAAGTGTGCTACATTTTAAGTGCGGTGAAAACTTGGTGGTCCGCAGTGGCAGAGAGTCGGCGTGATTTGCAGCCTGTGCAGGGATAAAAAAAATAATTTTATTATTCTAGCCTGTTTTTCTCCTTTCCAAAATATTTGTCACAGCAGGGAAAGAACCAAACTGGAAAACCTTTGGGGGCCTTCTTAGTGAAATGCTAACATTAGCCATGCAGGCAAGCTAAGATAATGACGTATCAGCGTAGCTCTGCAAGGCTCATTAAACGTCTGAAGGCCGACGTAACACGACCCGAGTTTCTACGAGTGTTCACAGCGTCAGGCCTCGACCCGATCTGTTTTCCATCAGTGTGAAGGCTTGATTTGTCAAAATGAAGACTGTCAACGCGATGGACGGTGTCAGGAAGTCGCAGGTGGCTTCCGATTGGAGGACAGGCAATGCTCTGGAGTGGTAAATGCTTCCACAGACCTGACAGTGAAACGATCCTCGATTTCATTCAGAAAATACAGTCTTTTCACTTCCTCTGAGACTCTTTTCCTTCGTCTTCTGACCTGGACGTGTAGACGGTGTCGGATCCCGTTTGCAGTTGCATGTCCTCCACCTCTGGTTTTGCTCGTACGTCACATGACTTAACAACCACCGTCGGTGGTTTCTGACATCTGATGATTGCGAGGCCACGGCCATCAAAGTAATCACTTAGTTTCTTCTAAAGACTCATTGTCTGGAAGGGTGATTCCAATGAAGAAGTACTGGCAAACATATTGTCAGTTTTATGAATCAATGGCGCCGCCGCGTTTTTTGACATCGTCTTTCCTGAATTCTGTTTTTAAAACTGTCAGTGTCCAAAACAGAAAGTCTTTTGAAGCAAAAACCCAATCTGGTGCATCTATAATTCATTTTGCGTGATGTTCGAAACCCAACGAGGTTATTCTAGGTGAAGTGAAGAGGGTTCAAACGTCAGAGGGGTCAGTTTGGTGTTCGCTACGCCTGCTGAGATCTGGCCCCGGATCAGCTGTCTGTATCCGTCTGGACTCGACTGCGTCGTCGCTCACGCTCCAAATGTGCTCCGGAGGTTGTGGCCTGGTTGGAATGCATCCACAAACACACAAGCTGCGCCGCTGTCTCACTCCATCAAACACAGTCACAGTCTCTCTCTCAGGGAAACACTCCCTCGCCGCTCGGCTTTGCCTCTCGCCAAAAGATGGGAACTTACTTACTGTCTGCTTCGACCGTTCTGCAGCTGGAACCTGAGAATTATTTCCCCATTTGTCAAACGGATCAGAGTCTTCGCTCTGAGATCATGGTGCATAACGCTCATTAGGCTTTTACTTTCAGATGTTTTACCTGAAACGAACCTGCTGTTTCTTGAATCATGTCTTACTAAGGGAGGAGCGGTTTTATTGGAGAGAATGAAGAAAGATAAGACTGTAGGGGAGAATATCATATAAAAACATCAAAAACAGCACTTTAGTTATAGGTCTGTTGTTTTTCCACTCTTAATAGTGTTAATATATTTTTATAACATGCTTTTATTATGAAAAACATGTCAGATTTTATTGTACAATTTCACTTTAGTCCACGTGCTTTGAGTATTTATTTTTGCCCAGTTTGGATCTTCTGTTTTTCCCTGCATGTCGTCTTTTATTATCTGGATGTAAGTTTAACATCTTGTTTGTATTCGTGTTTGTGAAGGAGATAAAGATCTCTCCAAGTTAGGGTGATAAAGGATGGAGATGGAAACGTGTTAACTGGTTCCAGCAGTGTACTGGTTAGATGGAAGGAATACTTTGAGGAGTTGATGACTGAGGAAAGTGAGAGAGAAGGTAGAGTAGAAGTGGAAAATGTGGTGGACCAGGAAGTAAGAGTGAAGTTAGAGGATGAAGAACAGGAAGGTAATTGGTCTGGATGACAGTCTTGTGGAGGTATGGAGGCATCTAGAAGAGGTGGATGTGGAGGTTTTGACCAGGTTGTTCAACAAGAATCTGGCAGGTGAGAAGATGTCCGAGGAGTGGAGGAAGAGTGTGTTTGTGCCCATGTTTGTGGGACCTATGGAGGTATACACTTGATGAGTCACACAATGAAGTTGTGGGAACAAGTGGTAGAGGCAAGACTCAGGACAGAAGTGAGTATTTGCGAGCAACAATATGGTTTCATGCCGAGGAAAGGTTTGGCCGAAGTAAAATAGAATATCTGTTCAAAAACAAAAGGAGTGGAGAAGGAAGAGTGAAGCTGGAGGTGAAGAAACGTGTCCAAACAGGCTGGAACGGGTGGAGGACAGTGTCTGATGGGACCGAAGAGTCTCCTAGACTGAAGGGCGATGTCTGAAGACAGCCACGATGTGCGTATCTTCACGTTTTTAGAGCTTTTTCATGTTTATTTTCTGGATGACGCTCCACTCGGTGCAGCTTTGCCTTTCTTGAGGAACCAGACTGACAAAAACCTGGAGTCGATTCAAGCGGTGCGTCTTTTTAAAGGCGGCTTTACTCGGTGAGATGTTGCGTTAAACGAGTGGCGGCGCACCACTCATCTGTGACTTCATCCCGTTCTGACAACCGCATGTCGTCTCTTCTTTCTACACAAAGATAAC
This sequence comes from Antennarius striatus, assembly GCF_040054535.1. Classification (NCBI taxonomy): domain Eukaryota; kingdom Metazoa; phylum Chordata; class Actinopteri; order Lophiiformes; family Antennariidae; genus Antennarius; species Antennarius striatus. The sequence goes on along the minus strand of NC_090785.1, from coordinate 1,805,431 downwards.
TTTAAAAAAGAAGGGGGTGAACACATGTCTGGCGAGTCCATATATGAACGTATGTGTAGATGTCAGCACTGCGGTTGGCAGAGCAAACTGTGATTCCATGAGGTCACAGCATCTGGTTGTTGTTTCCTCTTCAAACCGTGAATACGTGTTGCTGAGGACAATGAAGCATCTCAACAATGAAAGGAATACAAATATCTCAATTTCCTCTTGAGACAAGTCCATTTCTTCAACTCCTTAATGCCCCAGGGGAGGGGTCCAGAAGTGGCACCGTCAACCACAAATTAGACAAGTGTAGATGGATGCTGTACATGAGTTATCAAAACATCGTTTCTCCGACCACAGCGGCACAAATTCCCGTAAAATACACTGGGAAAAAAGCAAAAGTTGGACATCTTGTTGGTGTTACTGGTGCGTTTGGATTCCAGCAGCTAATACTGGTGCAGGAACATCAGCGGGGAGATGAAATGACGTCCCTACCTTTGTCACCGACTCATCTGATGCCCTCATTGACACCTGGAGTTCCCTGACGTTGATGAAGGCAGAAAGGCGTTGTGTGTGTGGCTCATTAAACTCCTCATTACAAAGTTAAATGTCAGACATCAACCAGAAAATTCTGATTCAAGCGTCCATTTCCAAAACACAATCTATTTATTTTGGAAACACTTTGGAGTCCGTCGTGGTTCATCTTCCATCGTGTGAACGACAGTCTTCTTGTCTTTTTAATCACTTTGTAAGTTGAACTTTTGATGACTGTTAATATATCTGTTAATATGAGTAAAAACAAGTGAATTTAAAATTAAAAAAGTGCTATTTTAGAGACGTATTTCAGCGCTCCTGCTGACGTAGGTGTTATCGGCGTGATGCAGAAGGTGGATGAAGGAACTGTTTACGGGTGAGAGAATCAAACAGAAATGTCTGTTTTCTTTAACCGACGGCGTCAACATCAAACACCAAACGCCATCATAAATCTCGTAGATCGCGGTCGTTTGCTGCCGTCGATGCAAAGGCAGATATTTAAATAAAAAATCATTTTGGAGAACGGGAGCAAAATGTTTGACGTAGATGAATTCTGTATAGGTTTCTCCCTGACAGTCGTGACTCTGTGAGACCAGCATGAGGAGTGTTAAAGGTTGGTTTGCCAGCTCCGTCTCTGTTTATTGCAAAAAGATGGAATCATAAAATTTAATCTTCATTCCCGTCTCTCTCAAGTGTTCAAAACACCAAGTTTAAAAGCTTTCATAAAGTCGCAGATCTGAACGTTGAATCACTTTTTTGTTTTATTGCAATGAGGCCAAGAGTTTTGGCGAAAAGTAAAAACGTCAAAAGCTTTTACTTTGAAATATTAAAGGTTGGTTTTTACTACCTGAACTTTGGCAACGGGACATCAATCAGGCGAGTATGTGTCAGAATTAGCGTGTGGCACCACCCCCGCTGAGGCTCGGCACGATGGGGGGAAATGTCAGCACCGTAAAAAACCCCGACGGCGAACTCCCCAAGTCCAACGCGTCTGCAGACCGGGCGACACGATCCAAGAGCGGCGATGGTGCGACTCGGCGTGAGGATGATTAGAGGAAGAGTGACGGAGCGCCGGGTGATGGAAGCCAGACGAGCGAAAAGGTTTTCTGAACAGTTGTGTGAGGTGAAGCAGACCCAGCCACTAAAACATATTACATTATTACGCTGAAGTGAGGAAAGAGAGACGAGAGGAGAAGTTTTACGGCTCCAAAATGAGCTGACTTCACTTTTTCAGACGCAACGAGGCCTGAAACCGACAAGTGACACAGACGATCAGGAATCTCCTCCGCGCTCCAACTTTGAATTGATCCTTTTGTTTCTGCGATCGTGTTACTGACGGATGGGGGAATCAGAGTTTCAGATCTTTATGACCGTCAACAGAACATGCTATAAATTTTAGTGGCGAATGTTTGTTCGGTTTATCCGAGTCACGGCACGACAATAACGGCGTTCCAGCGGAGGACACAACACGCCAATCAGAGCAGACAGTCAGGATGTCATTGATGCTGGAGTCAATGTGTTTCCTGCCTGTGTTGTCTTGCCTGTGTTGTACTACCTGTTGTACTGCCTGTGTTGTACTGCCTGTTGTACTGCCTGTGTAGTACTGCCTGTTTACCGGGGGTCAGAGAGGGCTGCAATTTCATCTGTGCTGTATGTCGTGCATCTATGGTACACTTGACAATAAAGATGACTTTTACTTGGACTTGATTTTTTTTTATCCTACACCAATCAGGTATTTTCTTTAAACAATTTTTTTTAACCTAAAAGTTATTATCTGGAGCTTTATTGCATGAAAATAATCAAACAACAAGTGTTTTTATTGGAGATGTAAATGTAGTCGCTCTATTATTCGTGCTTCGAGATGTGCGGCTTCACTACATCACAGATTTTTAGTAGGTAGTCATGTGATACCATATGCACATGCTATTGGCCGTGTGTGCGTTAAAGACTCACTGTTCCTCCTGCAACTTTTCTTTAATACAAAAGTGCTTTAAACAGTGGTTTAATACCAGTATGGAGAGGGTTCATCAACATTTGAATCACCGTAAATAATAAGATGGTTTGGCGGTATATCGCAAAATTTCATTTTTCGCAGGTGGTACTGAGGGTGTTTATGACTAAATTCCCACACACCGGGTATTTCTGCAGGAAGCTCAACGTTTCAACGTCCTGATTGAAACGTTCGGCCTGATTTCCCCTGTCACACCTGTGAACACACCACGCCGTGATGTCACAGTGTTCTGGAGCACACCTGTGATTCCATGGGAACCCGGATCAACAGATCAGGTGGGCCTGGAGGTCTTGAGTTAATCGTCCGTGCATGTTGTCCCGGTTCAGACGCCTACCAGCCTCCAGGACTCTATGGTGAACAAAATAAATGTTCTCATTACGATTGGAACCAGACCGTCCTTTCTAGAAATCATCGCCGCCAGCTCCAGCGAGGATGGAGGACTCACAAATCCAGAACCGATGCTTCTCAAATTTTGGAACATTGTGAGGTGACTCATTCTTTTCACACTATTTCAAAAACCCAACCATTTGCATACGTTTCCACGTTGACTTCGTGTTTTGTTTCCTGAGGGGGAATCCAGGCTTTTCGATCTCTGACACACCACAATCTAGATCTTCAAGAGCCTCAAGTGTCCTTTAACTCTAGAAAAATGATTCCAGTGGAGTAAGATGAGGGATTCACGCTGTATGCAGATGACGCATTTGTATTGGTACCTTCGTCCTTCTGTGAACCACAGCTCTCACTCCTGATTGGGTGAACGTTCCACTCCAGCTAACGGCGCACCAAGAGCCCCCTCCACTTTGAACTCGGCGCTGCCATGGTGGTTTGCTAAAGATTAGCAGCGTAAATTAGCGTGTTACGAGTAGGGAAATTCCTTTTATATTGCAGTTTAATCAAATTTTGAGTCCTGTTATTATGCTGTTAGTCCTTCTTCACCAACACACAGTCGTCTTAGCTCTCCGTTCTGCGGAGTGGAACGGACTGGACAGAACAGAACACGTGTTCAGATGCTGCGGAATCACCTGAACTCTCCGGCGTGGGGCTGAAACCGAGAGCCCCTCCCCCCCCCCGGTCGAGAACGAGCTGAGGGCAATAAATCGAATGAAAACGGAACCGGCTCAAAGGGAAAACCCTTCATCCCGACCCTATAACTCTTCTCCTCCTCTTGTTTTTTATGTCCGAGCTCCGTGGCGCTGATTGCATTAGCAGGCGCCGAACTGGGCCGTCAGAACTGGAAGGAAGAGGAGGATCCCTTTGGGGGGGTGGGAGTGGGGGACGCATGAGTGTCGTCTTGTAAATGACTTCACAACACGCGTTTCAAGGGTTAACGTACGGCGATCATTGGAGTCGTCTGGGGCTGTCGTGTTCGTGTTCGAGCACGTTTTGGATTAATATAATTTTTTTTATGATCCGTCTGTTTTTACTGCCTCTAAATCTCTGTGGCCTTTTACAGTGAGATGCAAATTGTAATTTTTTATTGGTTTATTGTTTCTAAATTTGAAAGCACTCAAGAGTCCAAACAAAGAATGAGAGTAAAAGTAGAGGGAAGTGAAGTAAACCTGAAGCAGGGTAACGACGATGGGATGATGAAGATAAAGGTAGCATCGACGGGATGTTTGCACGAGATTTTTCTTCAAAGTAGGAATTGATCACTTCTGATCGGATCCACATTGAACTTTTTTTTTTGTGTGTGTGTTTTTTTAATTCCACGTTTTTTAAACGAAACTTTTTAACGTCACATTCATCTCGTTTTGTGTCTTTATCGTTAGCGCCGACTTATCGGTAACAGTATTGATGGACTGAAGCCCATCGACTCCAGACGGAGACGTTGCTTCACCAGAACTCTACCCCACAGGCTCGGATTGTCCCTTAACGTTAGCCGTAGCCCCCCAACCGGATGCGACTCCGGAGATAAGAGCAGCCGGGGTGGGGGTGGGGGGGCTGCATGTGATTCATTAAAGCCTCTGTTTCCTCCGTGTTGTCATCCTGCTGCAGAGTTCACGGACGTTAACGGCGTGCTTTGCTGTGAATGACTCACGGAAACTGTCGTAATTATCTCCCCACCAGATCCTCTTCATGTTTATGACCTTTTAAGCCCGTGTTTTTTCCTCCATGCATTCATCCAGAGGGGGAGCGGGAGGAAATATCAATATGGCTCGCATCAAGTCAAGGAATAAATTATTGCTAATTGCTTGCAGAGAGCAGCAGAGCTGGGAGGGGGTCGGCGGGACAGCATGGAGTGTGTTAAGACGCTTTAATACAGTGTGCAGCATCAGTAAACCTGCTTAAAATAGTTGTCCACTTTTTTTATTTCATTACACGTTGGAAACTTTGCTTTACTCATTTTTTAAAAATTTCATCCCCTTCTTTGAAGCTCGGAGGATCTTTTTCTTTTGTTTTCTTCCGCGTTCCGACCGTTTACGCCTCACCTGATCAGAAACGCCGCGCTGACGTCAGCGTTTGTGCTCTCAGCTCGTAAAAAAACACACAAAAAAAACACACAAAAAACACGCAGCTGGGCCGAGGAATTAAAGACGCCATGACCTCATCAGACGCCTCCTCCGCTCGCTGACACCAGGATGAATAAGATGTCCCGGAGAACAAAAGGACACGCTGACATGCGAATGAATCAGAGCGGCGTTTAAAGCTGTTACATCTGGAGCGAAGGCCGCCAGCCGGCCGGGGCCTCTGCTGCACACACGTGTTGGAACGCACATGTGTTGGGTTCCAACCCCCCCCCCAAACGTCACCAGCATCACTCCTACAGTTAAGAGCGTCATTTTTTTGCCACCTGTTAGCATTGATGCTAACTCTGTTAACCCCTCCCAGTTCCCCCAGCATCCACCTGCTGGATCCAGTAAAGATGATTGCATCACCCCCCGATCCTTCTAGGTCACATGTGTCAAACTCGAGGCCCGGGGGCCAAATGTGGCCCTCCACATCCTTTATTGTGGCCCGCGAGAGAACAAAAGGTCAGAGTGTCGACAATAAATGGGTCAAAAGTATGCTTTGACCAAAAACTACATTTCCCACAATGCAACAAGTAAGCCCATTTTGAACAAATTTAATGTCCTAACTTGTGTCTGATGTTATTTTTCTTTATTGATTGATAGTCTGATCCTTGATTGATGGAGTTCTGTGGGTTTAATAACCTGATTTTTTTTCTATGCAACTGTAATTTTTGTAACTTAAATAAGTCATAAATTCAGAGTTATTTTACGTTAATTTTACATTCATCTGAAGGGACACTCCATTGCTAGAAAAGTTGCGTACGGGTTTTTTACGAAAGAGACATCGATCATGGAGGGTCCGTTTGCAGAGCTGGACCTTCCAGCGGTTTTATTTATCTGTTATCATCTTTCAGGAACAAGACATATTTCACACCAGACCACACAAAACCCAAACTCTCGTAAAACCGCAGGATGAAATGTATAATTTAAGCTACGTGTTGATGTGTTTGGAATGATTGGATGTGGGGTACGGAGCTTTCCCTCCAAACGGTAACCAGATCCGGGTTCCTGAAGAAGAAAGAGCGAAAGAAAGAACTCTGGTGGAGGGCTGGACTGTTTCACTTCGCCGCTGCGCAGCAACAAAGGTGTGGGACCTAATTGAGTTTTCATTGCCCACTTGTCTTGTAATGGCAAAGTTTCCTTTTTGGAAGCAAAACCTGCCAACGCTGCAAAAACACGGCGTCTGGTGTCGCTCCAGACTCGTGTTTTTGCAGCGCTAGCCGAGGCGAGTCCACACACAGCTGCAAAGCCGCGTCAATCTGGATCTGAGAATTTATTTTCTCACCTCTCAGCCTCATTTTTTTTGTCCTCTGTGACTTGTTTCACACCTCAGTCGTAATGGTGAATACACAGTTTGTAGTCCAGGGAAGGCACCGCTGAACCAGCAGGTAGTCATGTGATACTGTGCGCGCATTCTATTGGCTGACGGCATCTGGAAGACACAGAAGCGCTTTAAACAGTCTATCAGAGTGTGGGAAAAGGTAATACAGATAGAAGGTGGGTTAATATCAGTATGGGGGGGTTCATAAACGTTTAAATTACCCTAAATAATAAGATAAATAGCATTAACTGCGAGTAACGAGGGATTACTGTATGTCCAAACCCGTATTTTGTTTTAAAAAGTCTAAAAACAAGATGTACAAATATATAATTTGATCCAGGATTTCATCTTTTCTTCATTGGCATGGAGATGAACTTCTTTTATTAGCATCAGTATCAGATTAAAAAGCTGAACATTGTCCCCCCAACGCGGCTGTGAAATTAGCGCCTGCGTGTGACGTTTATAAGGTCGTTCACGCCGACCGGTCTCCAATCACGCCTTCGTTCCGTCGTGTTTTCACTCTGAGGTGAGTCGTGGCGGTGGAGCGACCGGAGACCAGGCCCTTTGAATTAGCGTCTCCTCAGCGATACGTCCTGGCCGCGGACGCCGCTGTGAATAAATGCCAGAGCACGCCCTGCTGAATTTGGCCAGGAGTGTGATTGTCTCTGGCCGACAGATAAAAAAGAGCGTTTGGCTCGAAGAAGTGCCGAAAACCTGCTTTTTTTTAATTCTTTTTTTTTTTTTTTTCCAAAGACAGCATATCCCGTGGCCTCATGTGGAGACGAGATGTCTAATACTCATGAGCTTATTTTTACTACTGTTTCTTTTGCACACACCATTTTTGGATGAGTGATGATCCATCGCTGGATCCTGGGTTGGAGGATGGAAACCAAGTGGAGAAATGTGGGAAAACTCTGAAGGGGATTTCACACCGAGAAAAATTCGCCAACACACATCAACACGAAGACGATGATTTTAGATAGCTTTGGTTTTAAATTCATTTCAATCTGCTCCAGCCTGTTGAAAAAAAGGCCCCAAATTATGATAAAAATATAGTTTTATCAACCAATAGACACGCAGGACTTTACCTGTGTGTAAGTACTAATTTATAAGGTACGTAAACAATGATAAAGAATGAACACGTGGTAAAGAACGAGATACAGTCTCAGTTGATGTTGTATTCATCCACCAACACGTGGTAAAGAACGAGATACAGTCTCAGCTGATGTTTTATCCATCCGCCAACATGTGGTAAAGAACGAGATCCGGTCTCACTGATGTTGTATCCATCCGCCAACACGTGGTAAAGAACGAGATCCGGTCTCACTGATGTTGTATCCATCTGCCAACACATGGTAAAGAACGAGATAGTCTCACTGATGTTGTATCCATCCGCCCACTAGTGGTGGTGTCCTGAAGCACAACTCGATCTCAAATTGTCGCTTGAACGTTGAACAAAAATGTGGACGTATTGATGGCTTGTATCTCAAATAACTCGTACGTCAAACAGCTCTTATCTGGAGGTTCTCCTGCTTTTTCTACGATTGACCTTCTGTACCTCGAGAGCTTTGGTGACGTGTTCTATCTGGTTCTTTATTCCTTCTGTCTGAAGTTACGTCTCATCAACTGATGGAAACATGAATTAAGAGTCTGGTTAATCTCTGATTCATCTCTATGACCATCATGTTGATCAACATGATTGATCTCCGGCTGTTTTCTTGTGAAACTTCAATTCTCTTGCTGCTTCTTGATGACATGAAGCCGCTCTGGTGTTTCCCGTTGTTTATTGATCATCCAACAACAGGAAAGGAATTAAGCGTTGGTTTGGATATAAAGGTTTGGTGGTTGGGTTCACACCCACCAGTCCTGCTGGTGTTCTCCTGACTTGACCACATTTTGGGCTGGATAATTAGATGATTGGTGGGATGAGATGATAATAAATTTAATGTTAAGACAGTATTGTTTGTTATATCTCCCCATGGACGCATTAACCTCAGTGACTTTCATGATTTTAAATATTTTCAGGTCTTGGCGTCACTTTTACAACAACCAGAAACCAGCGCTGTTGCATCTTTTCTTTTCATAGATGAACATTTATCCCATTTTAACCTAAAACCTGATGTTATATAACGGCCTGTCACTTTTCTTATTTATTACCGTCTTTGGCCGATTGACAAAAGAGCTGATCTCTGGGATTCCGGAGTCGTATCTGATGGCTTGTTGCTCCGGCTCCTCATGATTGCGGCCACAAAGGGTTTGCAGCAATCCAGCCGGCCTTAGAGACGCGTCTCCTCCCAGATGTGTCGTATTCATGAAAGATCTGCTCTCAATGTCCATCCCATAAAACATCCTTTTCCTTGTTGGCGCTAAAATCAGGTTCACCTGCAGGTAAAACCAGGATGAGGACTTCGTTTTATGTTGACCTCGCTTCCAAAAGCAATAGTTTAGCTTTCAGAGTGGACATAAAGATTATTAAATTTTAAAATAGCAAAGGATCTTAGCTCTATTTCAGCTCTAAAACTCACCTTCACACTTTGTCTGGCTGAGATCAATCTCCTCGCAGCTGCTTTTGTCGGGTTTGGGCGCTTAAACCCGGCCTAGTGTTGTTGTTCCTACCAGAACCGTGACCGTGGATTAAAATGTCACGGCGGAGAGAGAAAAGGAGAGCTGAACGATCACACGGAGACGAGCAGACGGGACGTGGTGAAGAATGAACGCTGGAGAGACGCTCGGAGCCGCCGTCCAAAGCAAACAGACGCTCCGCCAGCGATCCGTCCGTCAGCGGACGGCCGCGTTATTACCAACACGTCAGACGTTTGTTCCTGCAACCTGCAAAGGAACAGGGGTTTTTTAGTGTGTTATTGCAGAATAATGCCCAGTCCTGCATATATTTTGGAAGAGGGGGGTTGCCTTTTAAAAAGGGATTCAGAAAACTCATCTTACATATATATATATACAGGTATATATGATGAGTCTTACCTTCTAATCCAGAGATTTTCTTCCTCCAAATAGATTTTACATCATTTTCCCTGAATTTCAATTTCCGATTAAATGTTAAATCTCTCATGAGGGCTGTTTGACTTAACCATTTAAAGCCTGAACCGTGAAATAATTGCCAGAAAAATCAATTTTTTGGAAAATTAGTTCCTGAAACCTTTTGACAAATTTGGCCAAAAGAAAGCCCCAAAAAACATCAATTTTGCATTAATGAACTTTAATTTGTATAATTTTTGCTCAATACAATTTTTGCTTGTACCACAATTTCCTCTATTTTTTGCAGATAATTCCCCTTTTTTATTGACAAAATTTAAAAACTGTGCTCCCCCATCGCTGGAGGAAGGAGGAGAATCCAGCGTCTTTGTTAACTCCTCCTGACGCCTTTGGCTCCGTCCATGTGTCCCCAGTTCAGAGCAGCTGTACTCCAGCCTCCATCCTTTTGTTAGTCCAGTTTATCATACGACAAAATAATACTTTCCAAAACACACTGTCACCATAGATACAGCAGAGGGTCATGTTTGGTGCTTTGAATCGGCTAAAGTGATTGAACAAGTCAGTTTAAAGGTTTTAAATGTGTTTCTGTAGAGAATCTGTAGAGATTGACTCGCCTTTGGAACAACTTCAGCTCATTTGTGTCGTACTGAATGACAAAGAGCTTCTCCAGCAGGTCAATGGGCTAAAATGATAGCATGACTACAGCAATACGCTCACGATGACAACCGACAGCGACGACCTACGACTGTGTTTGTGTCACCGATCCGCGTCGGCCGCCGCTACACCTCGCCGCTCTTCCCGTTCATCACGGCGTGACAACGTTCCAAAATATGTCGACGACTGTCAGCAATAAGACGGATTTCTCCGGGTTTGGAAGAGGATCTTCGCCCAGGTGGATGATCCCGATCGTCGTCTCGACTCCGACTCCCTTTGGCCGGGTCTCAGATCGCCCAGATGGAGAGCCAAAGTTCTCCTTTTTTTTTAAATATCTGGAGTGTTTTAAGCGCAGCTGCAAACATCGGCATGGATACAAAGACCCACACACACACACACACACACACACACACACACACACACATTCATTAGCGACTGTTTGGGGTGGAAGTGGTGTTTACTGTGCAGACACACACCTCCAGAGACGCCGACTGGCCTTTTTCAAAAAAACCGTTCTGGCGTCCATGTGTGAATGAGGTCATTACAGTGTCACTGGTGATGATAATGTTTTACGCCTCATTTGATTCTCATTACCAACCGCTTCCAGCCGGCTCGGCTGAACACTTCCTGTTCAGGGAAAAAGGTCGACATCTTCGCGCCGTTCTCCGATTCTGTTGACTCCGTTCTGGTTTGTGTTCCCGTGACGACGTCAGCCGGGGGAGGGATTCAATCGACTCGCTAAAAGGTTTGCACTTCAAAATGTCAGGTGATGGATTGTTAGTTGTTGGGGATTGGAGGACAGGCTACACGCTAAGCTAAGTTTGGTGTCAGGGTTCCTAGATGTGGAAGTTTATGTTCGGTCTGATGGCTGGGAAATGATAGATGGTTGTTTAATGGAGGCCATTAGCTTAGCTTAGCTTCAAAACTGTTTAAAGTGCAAATAATTAGCACATTATAGCTTGTTTGTGTGATCTGACGGCAGACAGAAATAGAAAAAAATGCTAATTGTAGCTCGTAAGCATTTTTTAAATGCTGTCCAACAATTAAAAGGTTAACCTGATCGTGTCCGCTCAATTTATCACAATATTCTTCCCAAACTTAGCCGAACTGAGTTGAGCCTGGCAAGATGCCCCCCCAGGAATGACTCCCTCGCCCCCCCTTCACCCCCATATGGGAGACATTCTCTGGCGACCACAGCTCTTTCTGCAGAAATCAGCCTCCTTACACGCTTTCCTTGAGGCCACACAACAAGACCTGCAACGGATTCTCTCTCCGCACCACCGAGGTCGGATGTAAATCCCCCCCCACACACAGTGAGGTCAGAGGTCAAGTGTTTTCATCATCTGTGCAGCTATTATTTTACGTGTCATTATCAGCCGCATAATATCCTTCGCTCAGACAGGAAACGGGTGTAGAGGCGAGCGAGGAAGTGAAGAGATGTGGGTCCTGTATGGCTTGTTGCCCTGCAGCTGTGGTCGAACCCCCCCTCCACACACACACACACACACACACACACACACACACACCCCTCCCTCAGGACCTCACGCAATCCAGCTCATGTCCATCCTCCGTCTCCATCAGTAAAGGAAGCAGCTGCGTTTCATCCCTCCAACCGCCGCCACAAGATCGAGTGACCGACCGGCTCCGAAATCCCGAAATCTTCGCGTCCTCAAAACCGCAGCTGCGCTAATTTTTGATAAGCTTAAGGAGTTTTGAGGCTGTTTATCAAATCAGCTCCCAGCTCTCGCTTCCCACCAAAAACTCACTCCCATTCTTATAATCGTAAGAGAGGAGCCAAAATACATCAGCAATCATCAATCCAGTCCGGTAATCCAATCCAGGTCCTCACGCTGGTGGTGATAGAGCGCAGGGGAGCGCTAATACGGCCTCCTCCTCTATATCTGTTGAACCTTTAAGCGGTTTGGAGATGTTTATTAAGAACTCAGAGTTCACACGTTTCCCAAAAAGCAGGCGCCGGCTCTCCCACGCCCATTAAAGATGTTCCTGCTCCAACAACGTAGCAGATATGCAGATGACACCCTGATTTACTTGATATAAAGTGAATGTTATCTTTCCTCCCACGATATTAAGATGTAAGAAATATTTTTTCTGTTGCGTAGCACCTAATGACTTTAAGATAGGGCTGTTAGCGCTGGTGCTCACATTTCAGCACACAAAGACTATTAGCGGCAAAAAAAAAAAATGTCCGCCTGCATCTTTCAGGCGTTATTTTGTTTTTACTGCCAGGTTCTTGCTCGCTTCAGGCAACTCTTTCTTTTTTCTTCTTTGCTCGCCTTCACTTTGTCCTGATATACTTTTACATGTTTTTTTTTTTAGTTGTTGTGTTAGCGGCTTGTCATCCCGCCACAAACGAAGACGATTGGGGAGGTAGAAATATCGTTTTCACGCTTCATTCTGGTGGTCGGTTTTCGTTTTCTGGAGAACATCTCAAACGCTGTTTGGTTTTTTTTGTTTCGTTTTTTTTTTTTTTCACCAAACTTTATTTATTCCTCTCTCGTGCACTGAAGAGTTTCCTTTTGCAATTTTTGGGATGTTTTTTTGTTTGTATTGTTTCATTTCCATGGTTGCGAGTCGAAGGCGGGAGGGAGTAGTCTCAGACGAGGGAATCCGAGGCATAACTCAAAATCTGTTGGATATTTCTCCCTCATTTATCTCCTGTGTCTTTTGATATTTTGGGGGGGATCAGAAAGCAGTTACAGAACCCTGCGTGAACTTTCAGCTTGCAGATTAACAGCCAGTGATTTGTAACGCAGCTGATCGGTGTTGATCAGACTGGACTCGCCACGTTGGCCTGGAGAAGAGCGTCTGTCAACACCAAGCCTTTCTGAGATGATAACTAAATCTGAGACCTGGGCTGCCATTCAGTTCTGAACAACGGCTCCAACTGTGAAGAATGATGAGAAAAATTTGAAGCGGGGGAAAAAAAAAAAAGAGAAATTTTCTGTATCAGATCATCTTAAATTATAATGGAAAGCAGCTGGAGCTGCCAGGTCAAAGGTATGGATGTGCTGACTGCTCATTGGCTCAAAATGCTGATAATTATTTCTTTTAAATCACCGACACCTTTTCCAGTAGTCATTGTTGGCTCAGAATTAAAACCAATTATGAGGATTGTAGCCTCTCAAAATAAAAAAAAAAGAAAGATGACATTTAACACGTTTACGAAGATATTTTCCAGCCATGAATTGTATTTTGGAATTTGTACTTATTGAAGTAGCCAATGAAAATCATGAATGACCCTGGAAAAGGCAGAATGTCTTCACAAGTCATCTCCACACTCAGGAACCTTCCTGCCAAAAGTCGACGTTCTCCAAATTACATCTGATCATATTCAACATATGGAGGCTTTTCAGATTGGCAACGCAGAAACGACTTCAAAATCATCATCATCATCATCATCATCATCACCATAAAAAAGAGTCCCGCTGACTGACGCTGATTGACGATGGCATCTCCAACGGTTACGAAACGCATCTCGTCTGCAAAATCAGATTTCAAGAAAATCCAGATCGCGACCTTCGAGTCGATCCTCCGACCAAAGTGCTGTTTGAGTTTCCTTCTTTATTAACCGCAAGATTTTCAACCGGGGAAAATCGCTGCTGAAGGCTATGTGCGGGCTGAAATGACCCGGCGTGACCGCAGGGGCAGGGGGCTCAATAAAAAACGACGTAGCATGAAACTATAGATCACTCCCCAAAGCAGGAGTGGTGTTAACCTTGGAAACCTGGGGCGCAACCAGCTTCAAAGTCCCCAGGCCTTGAGTTATTTGTCTAGGGCTGAAGTGCGCTGAAATGGACCTACTAAGTTACTATAGCTATAGCTCAACCATGCCTCTCTTCCTGCAGGGGTCAAAGGTTGCCGTTGCTGCAGCGATGACGCAACAGTAGATAGCAAAGAGAAAGGAACAGGGGAATGGACTCAGCGGTATAAATACCACAAATTTGATCATGAGTTCATTTTTTGGCTGGTTTTTGATCAATTTCATGGCTGCGTTTGAAGTAATCATCTCCAGCGCCGCTCTATTGTACGTCCCTCAAAGCCGCAAAGCAGGATTTTTTTACGATGCAGAAAAGCCCTTCCCTTTTCCCATGTTGTCTTTTAAACGGCTTACCCAAGGTGGCCCTGCTCTCCCATAAAGATCCCCAAACCACATTCTATAAACTATTTACAGACCCGAAAGGCACATCCGAGAAGGGTTTCCGAGTCTCAATCCTCGGGCCATCTTTTTTCCCCTCTCCGGATGATATATCTTCAAAATTACAGTAGAGTGTCTCTATTTTTAGCTCTGAGTCACAAGTGGCATTTAAAGGAAGGTATTTAAAGAAGGCATTATTTAGTGTCGTTTCAATGAGTGCATTGGTTTTCAACATGCGGATTGGGACTCCGCAAGATAAATGAGAAGGTTCTTGAAATGTCAGGAAGGTACCCCGTGATTGAAATCACGTGCGAACACACACAGCCTGCTTTTTCCTCATGATCAAAACATCTCAAAATATGTCCAGCAGCTGCTGAAAGATATGTCATTGTGTAATATGATTGAGATGATTCCTGTTTTACCCAGAGTAGCCCTTAAGTGGAGAAAGATTGTGGACAGAGAGCGTTGCGTCTTGGGTCTGTGAAACCTCAGATCCAATATTCAAGGCATTGATGCTGATGTCTCACCTCAAATAATTACCTCAAGGGAATTTAATGCCATCAGGAATGGATTGATCCTCTAAACGAGAATGGAACCTATCAGATTAGCGATGCAACAACTGATGGTGGTGCAAGAGATTCGAAAGGAACAATAAAGTTCTGTCCAAATTTGACCAAAAAGTGGAGGATTTTTATTCTCAGTTTCTCTCTTTTGAACCACAGAGACCTAAACTTTTCCTTCTTCCCATAAAATTTCTAAATTGAAGACATTTTAAGTTGTGCTTCACCCAGACAATGAAAGAAACACCGATAACAAACTCATCATGAACGTATTTGACTCTGAGTCCAAGTAACAGAACACGTTCAGTGAGCTAGCGCAACTAAAAGCATTATTACAGCGCAAAATTATTAAAAATGTTCTTGCTTTTTATTTCAAACCCTGTGAAACTCTGAAGATTTTCAATTCCTCAAACTATTCAGATGGTCAAACTATAGCTTGAAGCAAATGTCCGTTATTTCATGGCCAAACATGTTGGGTCTAGGAGACTGCCCTGTTCCTGTGTCTCCTGTCTGAAAAAGACAAGGATCTGGCCTTGTCTGTCCGCCATGGAGCTTAAAGGCGTCTCATTTCACAGTAATAATCAAAAACATGCTGATCTAATTATCATAATGTCAGCTTATGGTCACTTCTTGGATAAACTATCACCCCAGTGCTTCACCCACCGTGGACGCTGTTTTTCTTAGCCAATCAATTTCCTTGACGGCAGCCCGGGATTACCTCCAGGGTTGATCCGGGCTGTGAATGCCATCCGTGTTGTGCTTATTTTGCCTTCCTCTTGTGTATTTAGGTCTGTTTGTTGATCTTGGTCGTGCTGCTTCTCTGGAGGCCGGACTAGTTTTGTCTGCTTAGACTGGACGGGTCTTGACACCGGCGGGAGTCTTGGCCGTGTCATGGCCCAGAATACACAAACGTCACCGGTCGCAGAGCCGGCGCGAGGTGCGAGGCGGCGCTGGACAAGACCACACAACTGTTAAATGTCCCATTGAGCAATCAGAGAGACTTGTGTTCTAGCGTTTAGGTCAATGTTGTGGTGACTCCAGCTTCTTTCTGTTTAACTTTTCCTCTCTGAAGAGGAAATCCAGGAAAATTCTAATCGCTGTGTATTTTTGCAGGAAATTCAGATAGAAATGGAAAGATCACACAACCTCGAATCTCAACCGCAGGGGTCAGTTTAACTAAATAAATGCAAAAGAAAGATGACAATTCTTAAGAGAGGGATAGTGAATAATTTCCTCGGAAAAAAAAATTGTGCCATTATGTTGGTTTACAGTCTTTACTCCCAAGGAGGGAGAATATAAATAGGTACTGGACATTTTGGGATAAATTGGTATACGTTGGCAAGCATTAACTAAACCTCAGAACATGAGAGTTGTAGTATTTCTAAACTAATAGCCTGTATGACCAATTTAATGAATGTTCTGCTTCATTTTAAGTGACTTTTTGGACACTGAAGTGGATTTCCTTACTCAAAATCCTCGGCCTGAAATGGGATGAATAGAAAATATTATATTTCCATACGACCTTTTTCTTTTTCCATGAAGCGTTCACTGTCTTGTTATGAACTGTTAACAATCGTGGTTTGATGATGAATGGATGTAAGGCACAGAAAGTGAAGTGGGAAAGTTGACGGAAATCTTATCAAAGCTGCGAAATGGAAAGTAGAGGAGGAAAATCACGACATGTGAAACAAAAAAGTCCTTCTAATCTTGTTTCTGCTAAAAAGGTTCCCTGGATTAAACCACTACAAGGACCAGACCTGTTGCTCATCCATTATCATCATTTGAACAGTCAAAATGTAAACACGGTGGGCTGGGGTCTGTCCCAGATGGTAAAGGAAAGCTCCATCCTGATCTAGTCACCGGTTCATCACAGGGTCACAAAGAAAGATGAGCCACCATGATCACATTCATGCTTACCATCAATTTAGAATCACTAAATTGGCAGGATGGAACGGGCAGGATGGAACGGGTGGAGGAAAGTGTCAGGTGTGATGTGTGATAGAAGAGTTTCAGCTAAAATGAAAGGAACGGTGTACAAAACTGTGGTGAGACCAGCGATGTTGTTTGGTCTAGAGACAGTGTCACTGAGGAAAAGACAGGAGACAGAGCTGGAGGTAGCAGAGATGAAGATGCTGAGGTTCTCTCTGGGAGTGACCAGGAAGGATAGGATCAGGAATGAGTACATCAGAGGGACAGCACATGTTAGAGGTTCTGGAGATAAAGTCAGAGAGGCCAGACTGAGATGGTTTGGACATGTCCAGAGGAGAGATAGTGAATATATTGGTAGAAGGATGCTGAGTTTTGAACTGCCAGGCAGGAGGCCTAGAGGAAGACCAAAGAGGAGGTTTATGGATGTAGTGAAAGAGGACATGAAGGTAGTTGGTGTGAGAGAAGAGGATGCAGAAGACAGGGTTAGATGGAGGACACTGATTGGCTGTGGAGACCTTTGAAGGGAAAAGCCCAAAGGAAAAGAAGAACTTGAACCCAGAATCTTCACTGAGAGTCTCCTAGCTTCGTACCGCCCACATCACGTATTAGTATAAAACAACTTATAGCCAATCAAGACTGACTCTTTGTTCTGCAGAGACCCAACAATCCCCATAAAAACATGGAGAGGAGAAGAAAAGCTGCCTTTAACAGGCAGAAACCTCAAGCAGATCCCGAGTTCTCATATGAGAGATTAACGATTGTGTTGTTGGCTTAACAAAAGTTGTTATGAAGTAAGCTTCTTACAAAAGACACCACTGAGCATGTAGTTGAAAAAGTGTTTTGTACAGTGTTTCAGTCGTGTCCTGAACAGAGCACAGTCATCTTCCGTTAAACGATGGTAGAACAACAAGCAATTGACCAGGAGACCACATCGTGTTGGCGTGTCTATGTTGATTGGTTCAGGCAGTAGATTTTATTCACCACAGGTTGCCCTTTCTCACAGTTCTGAAGAGTCTCTCTGCCAAAAACCAAGGAACCAAAATTTTATTTGAACATTCATCAAGTTTCGTAGTGAAGTGAAGTTATTTGCATTCAAGGAGGGGGAAAAAATCCATAAGTTGTCATCTGGTCCAGCCCGAAAAGACTCATTTTGTTGAATTTTTTCTACATGAAACCTGCTGAAAGACACAGAGTTGTTTGACCTTTTCGTTACGGCATTGCACCGCATGAGATCTTCACATTTGGAACCTTCCAGACTGCAATTTATTCAATAATGGTGGTGGAACCTGTCTGTTCTCCAGCGCTGGTCCAAGAAATTGTGAAAGATTTGGAAAGTTTTCTCATGGTTGCACACATTGTCTCTGATGGAAAAACAGTGAGGAAGGGCCACCCTGGGTGAATTCTCGCTCTCTTTCTTTAATGAACACCTCGGTGGGTTTTTATCACGCGATTCAACACTGTCTGCCCAGAAAGGGAAGTTTTTCACCATCACGGCAATTATTCTACGAAACAGAATTAGATGTTGGATTAGGTGTAACGCTGCTTTTCTCATTATGGTCTGCTGGCTCTGGTCATTCCCTTGTCCAGGGAGATGTTTCTATACAACCGATTTCACAATTACACCTATGGAGGATATTCTATGAATTACACACTCCCTCAGAAATGTTTGACAAATGAAACATTTAAGAATTTTGTGGAAGACACCCTTCTTTTGTGTCACAGGAGGAAACAGACCTGGAGCGAAACATGGGAAGTTTCAAATTGTCATTTGATCTTCTATTCGTGAGTCACTGTGGGTTATGTGCTTTTAAAGTGGTGTACATCTGCAAAAAGTTCTGATCCGCATTTCTAATCTTTAGAATCTTGGATTAGTCATGTTATTCAAAGGCCTGGTTATGCTCTTAGGAATAGATCTAACAAAATCAACTGAGGGACTGCTTGAAATGATTGAACATGAGCAGGATCTTCCTGGCTAAAGAAAGGATATTGAATACTTATAAATATTTGAGGGCATTTAAATTAATAATTAGAATGTCCATCTGTAAATCCCTCTGCCAAAGATGAAGAATACTACATCTGCAGTGTTTCCTGGGAAAATGCCCAAAGTATCATAGTCAAATAAAGTGGAAAACTTCTCCAACTCCACACCAAAACTCAAAGCAATACTTCCCCTGGCCCTCGCACCATCATTCCAACAGTTTTTGTGGCGATCCGTCCTGCAGACACTCCGACCAACCAGCCTAAAGATTCAGGTAAAAACAACCCCCTTTGGCCAAACGAAAACTGTCTAGTATTAAGTTGTCCGTTGCAAAGCTGCTTGCATCAGCCCCTCAATTTCTATTTGCATTCCATCCTAGCATAGAGGTAGCATGAATGATGCACATCGTGTGCTAACTAGCTAGCAGACACATGTATCAGAGTTAATGATAGTCTAACTACAAATCAAGTCCTGCTCCCCCAGGACGGATTATCGGTGAATGATGGAGTGAAGCCGTTCGGTGTCGATCCCGAGTCCAACTCATCCCAACAACAATGTTTTAAAACGCCACGGAGCAGAAATGCTGTCATCTTCTGTCTGAACAATTCAGCAGCAGGTTGTTAATCTGAATTTCGCTGCTTTTCAAATTCGCTCCTCTGCAACTTTTGAAATGAAGTAGTTGGAAAAATGTGAGTGCCGTTGTCAAGGAGTCCAAAAAAACGTTGGTGAGTATTAAATATCAATCTTGAGATACTGAGCGCACAAACTGCCTGGATTTGTAATTGTTTTCCATCATGTACTTTTTCCCTGTTACTGAAGCGCATGTCCAATAGATCACCTCTACTGGCGTTCTCATTATCCAGAGTTCCTGTAGGTGGCGCTGTGTTTGTTTTCTGCAGCTTCTGGAAGGGAATGTTTTCTACCCTAAGAGGCAAATCAAACATCCGATGTTTGAAACGACGGCTGTGATCTGACTTTACCGTGGATGAGAATTGTGTTTTAGCGATCAGAGAGCAGCAGAACGCGGATCTGTTTATTTGAACATGTCGTCTTATATCATGCTTTGTTCATTCACGAACTTGTCTTGTAACCGGACCTGGTGTTGAACGGTATTCCCACATCCTTCAGTCCCGTCTGCTGCACTTCGTCTTCGAAAACAGACAGTGTTCCTTCTACGGAAACCCTTTTGGAACAATAAGCTATATATCATGACCTGACCCATATATATATGTTGTATTATCACATAACCAGACCTCTAAATCACGGCTCACAGCTACTAAAATATAAGATGAAGTTTCCCTCTCAAGCTGATGAAATTCAAACCGGACTTCTGGTGTCAAACTCCACGGATACATCATGAAAAATCCGTCGGAGATGTCAAGAAAAAAAAAAATCTTTTCTTTTTGAAAATATCCAATGAAATTTACCAAAAAAACTGCATCCATGATGGAGAGGAGAGAAAATGCTGGGGAAGATGAAATGATCACACGTCCTATCCAGCAATAAAGAGAAGTGAAATGCTGCCTTTAAGAAGACAAAATCAAATTGAGTATGCATTGTCCACTAGAGGGCAGTGATGAGTCGGAATGGTGCAGGTGAAATCCCTTTTGATCTTGATTAATGTGCTGATCTACAAAAAGAAAAAACAAACAGGATAAATGAAATATTTTACATTTATTTGTGCGTTTTCCATTTGGTTAAAGATGAACTGTCAAAGAATAAATACCAAAATATGTAAAAGTCAACAAACAAAATGAATTAGGTGGTGATATCGCTGTGGAAACCACTTCAAATAAAATCAGAATAAAATTCAAACCATGCAGATTAATTTATTATCAATTGTGTAAAGTTTAGTGATGCTTTTATATGAATAGTTTAAGTCCGAACAGACGGGCGACTGAATCCCCCGTCGTTTTCCTCTCATGGGAAAAGGTCACGATCAACAGCACACACGTGTGGAATTCCAGACCACGATATCACTCATTTATCTTTTAGCCAGACTCGCTGGAAACCACCAAAAGAAGGCAAAAAAAAAAAAGTATTAACTTGTGGAATTAAAAAGGCCAGCCAACATAAGTCGGACCCATCCAGGAATGAAACCCCGGTGCCGCACCTGCTTCGAATTCACATTGAGCTCAAAATGAGGTCCAGTAAATTTGGATGCTGGAGCCTGAGAGGCATCCAGATTTAAAAGAAAAACCTGTTAGGAATTGCAATCGAAAGATTATTTTTGGCTTCCGTAGCCGTAATCAGCATGGTGTAGATTTGTGACCACACAGCAGATTGAAGACAGCTTCTGACCGGACTCTTCTGGAGGTCACATCATTACTTTGGGAACGCAGCCACCCGCCAATCCTCTCCGATGTTCAAAGCGGCGTGTCCTCAGCGCTCTGGCCTCCTGTCAAACCCCACTAATAACCTCCAAACGTCCTGAGGATGGACTGTTGTTGGGATGCAGTTTAACAGGTTTCCGATTGATGCAGAAATTTACAGTTAAAAGTAAAGTTTTAATTTGCGCTGCTGCATCTTAGACGTCTGGCTCTGGCTTTACCAGCCAGACGTCGTCCCAGACTCCACCGACACCCCGTGACACCGATCCACGCGGGGTTAATTGACAACGAAAACACCTGGAGGGAAAACAGCCACTTATAAAATCAAGATTTAAACTTAACCGTATAGGATTTTTTTTTTTTTTTTAAAAAGCCGCAAAGAAAATCCCATCGCCTTCCGATGAATAGGGATTCAGTCTTCCTCCCGGACCTGTTGTTTTTCTTCGGGGGGACTTGCGGTCTTGAAGTGCTGTTGAGCCGAGGCGAGTTAATGGATGTACAGACGCCGCACTGTGCAGAAAAAAGTATTCAAGTATGTTCCTTGGGTGATTTGATACCCAATTCAGGCTTTGGGCGAGCTCGAAATGCATCAGGTGCAAAAAAAAAAGTGCCGTCTGGAGCGACACGCCGGGCGACTGTTGGGGAATCCAGCGCTCGTCCCGTTACCGAGGAGCGTTCCATTCCATCGCCAGGAAAAATGGAAGCTGATGGATGAACCTGCAGCTCAGGTTCAGTTTCAGACGTCTACCGGCGGCGGATCGCCATCCAAACCAACAAATTCTGAGCGTGCATCCCATAATTTTCTCAATGTTTCTGCAGGATTTGGCCTTTTTCTTTTTTTTTTTTTGAACAAAGCATCAAGAATTCCTTAAAAGTGAGAGTGACAGCATGTTAGCCGCCGGCTGCTGAGCGCCACGTCTAAACAAACAGCAAACATGTGGTTATAACGGAGCGTGCAGATTGTTGTTTCCATGACGACAGTGCAGATGCACATTTCTGTCTCTCTGCGTAATCGAGGGTTTACTCACAGCTGGCTGTTTTGACAGCAGCTCAGGCCAAGTGTATTTTTCAACCAATCAGCTTCTTAGTCTTCTTTTTTTTTTTCCATTTTCTCATGTCTGCTGGGGGATCGTCGTCTGGGCACGGGCGAAGATCTGTCACGCCGATGATCTCTGTACGAACTGGACAAAACACAACTAGTCTTGATGATGGTGGACAAAAACGAGCGCTAACTGTAGAACAGACAGTCGGCTGGTATTTACATCCCGAGACGTGTTGATGTGTCGTGATCGTCGGTGTTCGTGTGTCCGTCCGTTCGTCCACCAAATATCTCCACAACCGTCGCAGATGGAAGGCTGAAACACAAAGCACATGACTCAGGCAGCAAAGGGGATGAAAATGAGATGATGACCTTGACCTTGAGAAAACTAAGTCAAGGTCAGATTTAAACTTTTGTCAAATGTTGAATTCAGAGGTGTCGCAGGATGTTGCAGTCTCTTTGAAGTGGTCGCCGTCCAGCTCGCCGCCGCCAAGCCGAGCTCCGCCGCCGTTCCTCCTTTTGTACCCCGGTTGCCCTCCGTTTGGAACATCTCGGGATCGTCTTTTCCATTCCCAGACAGCTGGAGCGAGTTACCGGCTTGCCTGGCGATCGGGGCCAAGCAGATGGTTCGATTCTCATGTCACCCCGTCTGCTTGGCAGCGGCGTGGAGGAGCAAGTGGAGAAGGATTGACGCGAACACGCATACGTACACACACACACACACACACACACACACACACGTCGACGTAGGGAGATTTCACACCCACTTTTCCATTTACGTTGGAGGGTTTCACTCGACGTTCTCGTCCAAAGACACTTAACCAGAGCGGAGTGAAGAAGCTTCGAGTCAAAACCGCCGGAATATTACGTTACATGTTTTTATTAAAGCGGCTGAATAACTTTTCTAAATAATCTAGGTCACCCTGAAAGGATGGAGACCAACGGTTACACCCTAAAACCATTTCACCAATTACATCTGAGCACAAAGACAAGACAGGAGGACCTCCAGTTTAATCATAAGTCAAAGTTTAAAATAACTTAAGTCCTTTTAATCCGTTCCAGTCGTGTAAAAAAGCCCCCAACCCCCTAAATTATAAAAAAAACCCTCAACCAATAGACATGCAGAGTTTACCTCTGTATAATTAATTGTATATACGTTACGTAAACAATGATAAAGAATGAAAAGAAACGCAAAAATCACGAGAACACACGAGCTACGTCTGTACTCCACCAACGAGAACGAGATATGGTCTCACTGATGTCGTATCCATCCGCCAACACGTGGTAAAGAACGAGATCCGGTCTCACTGATGTCGTATCCATCCGCCAACACGTGGTAAAGAACGAGATGCGGTCTCACTGATGTCGTATCCATCCGCCAACACGTGGTAAAGAACGAGATGCGGTCTCACTGGTGTCGTATCCATCCGCCAACACGTGGTAAAGAACGAGATGCGGTCTCACTGATGTCGTATCCATCCGCCAACACGTGGTAAAGAACGAGATGCGGTCTCACTGATGTCGTATCCATCCGCCAACACGTGGTAAAGAACGAGATGCGGTCTCACTGATGTCGTATCCATCCGCCAACATGAGGGAAATAAAATCATACGTCGATCAGCTCGTATTTTGGGACTATTTAATGACAGTTAGTAAAAACCTTCCACCGTCGAGCAGCACTAACTTTTGTTTGCTTCATTTCTGTTCCCCTCAAAGCGCTGACTCAGCGTGTCGACTTGAAATGTGCTCACAGATTCGAGCTGTTTTCAATCATTAGACACGTCCTTTAATTAAAAGACATTTTCCTGGAACATTTATTCACCAATCGTGATCAGACGACGACGCCCTGGAAAACCAGTGAAGTTACTTTGTGGGTCACTCACAGAGAGCGCCACCTGGTGGCCGCATTACGCCGCCCTGTGAGGAAACCTTTGGCCGACGCCGGATTGGACGGTTTGTTGTCTTACCTAATGCTGGCAGCGAGGCCGGCGGCGTTCCTGCGGCGAGGAGCTGGTCATCGTACTCGTCTAGGCCCCCGCTCCCGCTGGGGAGGAGACTAGTGTGTGTGTGTGTGTGTGTGTGTGTGTGTGTGTGTGTGTGTGTGTGTGTGTTAACATTGTAGACACAGGAGGTATCCATTGTAAGAAGACTCTGCTGACTGCTGTAGACAGGTGGGAAACCATACAATAATACTACACAGAAGCTGTGTGTGTGTGTGTGTGTGTGTGTGTGTGTGTGTGTGTGTGTGTGTGTGTGTGTGTGTGTGTGTGTGTGTGTGTGTGTGTGTGTGTGTGTGTGTGTGTGTGTGTATTATAAATGTTTGGTTTATAGATTAATTTGTGCAGAAACTCAAATCTGTGGTCTCTTCTGAGAATCCAGTGAAGTTGTATTTTCATAATTCTGAATTATTATTCAGGGATGTTAATGAACTTATCGTTAACTTGAGGTGTGTAAATATCAATATATCAGGTTACATTTAGTGGAGGATAAAGAGTCGACTACATTTTTAACTTTATTGATCATGACAACTAAACAATTAGCTCGAAATACAAGAGGAGAAAACAAAAGCCAGCCCATCAGGAGTATTAATATTTACCTAAAACGTAAAGACGATCATATGGAAGGAGAAACTTTTCAAACTTTTCCTCTGACTTTTGAGACGTTAACAGAAATAGTCCGATCATAGAATTCCCCTGACATTTGTGAAAACGTCTGATTGTCTGCTGCTAACCGATCACAAACTAATCTTTATCACAGCTGTTTGTCGCCCCGGAAACCGCAGTAAACAGACATATTATATCTAAAACCAGCGTCAAAACCAGCGGATTATTTATTCTACCAGCAAACCTGATTTGATTTGATTCGTCTAGCAGCTGAATGAATCTCATTTCCTCCGTCGTTGGTTTCCCAGCTGTAGAAAAGGTGTTAAAATAATTGTGTTAAAGGGAAAGTTCTCGTCTCCTGTGATGCTCTTTAAAGTCGTGCGACTTTCCCACGGTGTGGCGAATAAAATCCAACCCAACTTCATTTTCTGGTGGGATATCAAGTATCAGGACATCAGATCCGTAACAACTCCTTAAAGGTGGTGGCGGTCAAAGCGTGACGCCGGTGATGCGTTTCATGGCTGCGCCCCGCTGCAGTGGAATCTTCACCTGTGGGGAAAGAGTTCAGCATCTCATCTTACATGTCCATGATGGGGGTAACCATGGCAACATATGGTGAAGCAACCTCAAATCTAGCCTCAGGTGGAGGATTCATGCGTTACCTGCTTCACCACGCCCATGATTCATGCGTTACCTGCTTCACCACACCTGTGATTCATGCACTACCTGCTTCACCACGCCTGTGATTCATGCATTACCTGCTTCACCATGTCCATGAGTCATGCGTTACCTGCTTCACCACGCCTGTGATTCATGCACTACCTGCTTCACCACGCCTGTGATTCATGCACTACCTGCTTCACCACGCCTGTGATTCATGCATTACCTGCTTCACCACGCCTGTGATTCATGCATTACCTGCTTCACCATGCCGTCCCTCACTGGAGTTATTTTGTATGTCGAGATGAAAGAAAACGCATGAAGGTTATCTCGAGCTCAGCTGACATTGCAAACCAGAGGATGGTGTCGACTGCAACCTTCTAATTGAAGACACATTTGATGGCTTTTCACTTTTTCCCCGGTGCAAGAGGGACCTCTAGTGGCCAGAGGGGGGGGGGGGTTGTGAAGGATCCCAAAAAATGTCGAGCAAGAATCCACTCCAGCATCAAATCACAGCAGATTGAATGATAGTTATTTGTGTTTGTGCAGCAGCGTTATGAGCAGACGAAGGGAGGGAGACGTGAAGAAGCTGCAGACCCGTTTTCACCGACCGCTGATGTGTTTCCTCGTGTTCGTCTCAGCGTGAGCAGGAAGGTGAAATTATTGGTTCCAGATTTGTTCTGTAGTCGCTCAAACGTGAAGCCACCTCCATTAACGCCGATTCTTTACATAACACACACACACACACACACACACACTCCCTGTTTATTCTTTCGTGAAGACGTCAGGAGACACGTCGTACCTGTTTTTACTCATCATGAAATTATTTCCTCTATGGTAGAAAAACAAAAGTTACACAACCCCCCCCCCCCCCCCCCCTCCCAAAAAGCCCCCGCAGGTTAAACTGGGATAATGAAACACCTCCAGGATTGACTGCCTCGCTCTTAACAGACCTGACGACACTCACTAGCCTAATTACCCATAATGCAACAGTCTGCAGCCCATGTTTTAGCCCTAAAATATAATTTAACCACTGGAAAATATGCTTTCTCACTTTCCTGCCATGCCGGAAAATAAAATCCGTGTCACTATTATGACCGTGAAGTTCATGCCAGCTTAGCTTAGCCCAAACAGCGCGAAAAGCTAGCCTAGCTCTGGCTAGGCTAATGAATGCAATGAAATTCACCTTGGAAGGATACTGAAAACCTCTTTTGTGGGCTGGGAGATAAAGAAAACCTAATTTTCCATCTGAATCATCTTGATTTGATGATGATTTGGGGCTGAACGGTTCATTTCATGGGACTCCATGAGAATCCTGTTTTATGTCCCAGAAGTGAAGATAGTCAATCTATCCAATGGTGTGAGAGTGGATTTAGCAATTTACGAAAAACAGAGGGAACATGTTAAACCCAGTTGGACAGAAGATTCTGGTTCAGGACACGTGAGCCCGGGAGATAGCCGTCTGACTTTTTTTTAATGTCCTGCCGCTATCTTTCATCGTGCCGAGGAAGAGTATCCTGATCTAAAGAGCACGGACTCGATTTTACCCCCCAGTAGCTCCGTAAGATGTTTTAATGCTCAAAACAGAGAAACGTCAAAGAAAGACATCTGTCCTTCACTATCCAAATCTGACTTCAAACCTCCGACATTCCCCCCAGAATCCCTCACAGACCTCTTTCCTTATTGTTTTCTGTGGTGCCAAGAAAATAAAAGGATGTTTGAAAAAGAAGAGGTGAAGAGAGGAAAACTCAAAAACAACCCCTGCGCCACACAAAAGGCATTTCAGGTCTGAGGGGAAATAGATTGCAGATGTAGCTATAGGAGGAAATGTTTACAGCCTGGTGCACCTTGTTCGCCAAATTGGTGCCAGCAGCAGGGCCTCGCGTGTTGCTGGTGTTACGTTAACATTTAAACAGTGACATTAGCTTAAAAAAAAAAGTCTCCAAACGTAGCAGCAATCGGCCTGTCAACAACAAAGACACCAGATCTCGGTTATTTAAATTGGAAACAGAAACTTTTCCCACTTCATCCGTTGTTTAAGTGCTGTTTTTGTTGGCGCCACTGTCGCAAAATCAACTGGATCGCTTTCATTTTCCTTAAAGCCGTGCGACAACCGACAACACAGGACGCATTAGATGGTTGGCAGCGGAACGCCAAAACTACCGGACAGATTTCCATGAGACTTTTTGAAAGAATGAGGCAAAGAGACGATTACGTTTTGACGGCAGACAAAGAGGCACATCCAGGATTTTTATTCTCCTAATACACTTTTCCTAATTGCACAAAGACTACTGAAATGTTTGGATGAAGCTGTGTGGACTGGCCTTGCCAGCCGAGTTAGAGAAACATCTGTAGATGGCATGTGCTCTGCTTCCTAGTTAGCTAGGCTAGACACATCCAAAGCTGTTTAAGTCAATCCGTTGGTTTCTTGAAGACGTTTCACCTCTCGTCCAAGAGGCTTCTTCAGTTTTAGGACTAGAACTGACAAGAACTGAAGAAGCCTCTTGGATGAGATTTGAAATGTCTTCAAGAAACGTTCTTGAAGTCCAACGAATTTAAACAGCTTTAAATAACCATGCCCAGGATAACTGAGAACCTACACAGGCATCTTAGCAAGACGTGAACACTGGAAAGTAGAGGAAAGCTAGCCTAGCTGTCAGAATAAACAAAACGCAGCTCAGAAGTGCCCCTAAAAGTGACTTATTTACAGTTTTTAATGCTCATAAAGCATCAAGAGAAACAAATTTGGAACTTAAATCAGTTTTTTGCTTATTGATATCACTTTAATCCACTGGATGCCATTGACATCAATCGACATCAATTACGTTTCTCAATGGGCAGGGTTAGGGGACAGTCTAGAGGAGCTTGTCAGTGAAAATCCGGCTTCTAATCATGGAATTTATCGTCATGACGACTGATCCAGTTAAGGAACAGAGGATGTAGAATCAGAGAAAGAGGGAAAAGTTGCAGCATCACAAACTCTGAGAGAAGCATCTCTGGAACTCACAACACCGGAAAATGTCCGTAGCGTTAGAGAGTTACCCTTAAAGAAACTCTTAAACTATTAAAGCTGACAGAATACCTTTAAACCTTTTACAACACAAACAGCAACAAGACGGATTTATCTCAAACTTCAGAGACCTGAACTTCTTCTCTTTTCCAGAAGCCCTGGAGGTGAATGAGGTCGAATCTCTGCGATCTGTGATGTGAACCCAACAGTTAAGCTTTCACCTTCCTTTTCATAATTTATATCCGTGTTTTGTTTTTTTTTCAACTGGACGTTTCTTTCTGTGTCCCGTCATCGACATCACCGCTCCACGAATGAGATCATGAAAAATTAACGTTACAGCCCTCGGTTCCATCCATCCATCTGGTCATCCTGGAAATCTCCTTTACGGCGATTTATCAAAATTTTGCAAGAACACTGGCAGAATTGACAATCTAATAACAATGAGAAACGGCCACCATAATATCAGTCAGAAGGCCTTGCCAGTGTAAACACTCCATAGACTGGAAAGTATATTTCCCAACATAAAACACATCTGTCTTCCAGGCCGTTGATATCAGGATTCATACACCAGTAAAGGGAGGCTTTCCTTCCCAGCTGGCCGATGCTGGAACGACCTTGTCGCTGTGCTTCACCTGTGCGCTCGGCATTCTGGGAGGCAGAGGCCGCCGTCTGGGGCTCATCGCCTTCGCCACACACACACACACAGTTACCCTCCCGTCACCCCGTGAGCTGTAAAATAAGCTGCGTTCGCATGCCAACTAGGGGTCAACGGCGTGTCGACATCTCGTCACTGTCAAGCTATGAATCGCTCCCATGCAGCTCCGGGAGCAGCTGGGAACGTCTGCAGGCGTCCCCCACCCCCACCCCCACCCCCAAGAACCTCAAACCGTTTTCCTCGCAGCTCCACATGCAAAAACCGCAACATTTACCTTAAACTAAACCCAAGTCCAATCCCATAAACGCTCCTTAAAGGAGTGAAGACCAGCCAATAGACCTCAGTGAAGAATGAGAAGTCGAACCCTCTCAGATGTCGCTCGCATCAATCATCTCCTGAGCGCGGAGAACCGATCTCGTGTAAACAAAAGCGAGGCTTCGTGGCAGCGAGTCGTTAGCGACCTTAAAGGCCCCCCGAAAGAAACGGCCGCGTCTGAATTTGAAATCTAATCATCTGCTCCTCCGTTGTGATTCACTTTGGTGGAGCTTCGTCGTTCTCCTGATGAGGATGGGGACTTAAACCTTACTTGACCCCTAGGAGTCTCTGAGAACCCAGATCGCTTTTAAATGAGCTTGTTTTACACCTTCAATCCAGCCAATAAGCTAAAGGCGTTAGCTCGTTTCCCGTCTGAGATGGGTTCACATGTTCGAGTCCCTGAACTCAACACAGAAACAGTCCTGCTGATGTTACAGCAACAAACAACTGGATCCAACGCGTTTTAAGGGGTGTCCACTAAGGTGTGTGTCGTAGCAGCTGTGTGAAGGCGTGTTACGCTGGTTTTCTTTCACATTTTTAAAATAAATCACCTCCGTAGTCGTTGTTTTCCTCCAAAAAACTCCAAGAAATGTTTTCCTGGACCGACAGACGAAGAGTTTTCATAAACAGCATGAAGATTAGAGGAAGAAGAAGAAGGTGGAAGGAGTCCATGAAAATAACAACACACATACTGAGTCATGGCAGGAAAACATTTTCTTGTTTTTATTTTGTCTTTTGGACCTTTTGTGAAACATTTCTTCAACACATTAATCGAGGTAACTCCCACCAGATTGACTTGGACGGGAAGCGAGACCTCTCCAAGTCCGGTCGACTTGACTCAGACAGGATCCGCCATGACCTGGATAACCGAGACCAGAGAACCGAGTTCATCAATACTCAATTCATCATCCAGAGAACACAAAGAACTTGTACGAGGAGTCATTTCTGAGAAGACTCCCGGTATTCCAGGCTGCCTTTACGTTGGCGAAGTTGGGAATGAATAAACAACGGTTTAATATTCTCTCGAAGCAAAAACAAGAAAAAAGATTCAGAGAAATAAAGTTGTTTTTGCAAATGAACCCTTTGTTTGTTTCTCTAATGAAATGTTAAGATGTCTCTGCGGTCGTCGGACTAATTTTCTGAACATGCTCTGTGGAACTTTGGCTTCGGCGTCGAGCCTGAGCGCAGTCCTCGACGCGCTGCCAGGAGCACGGTTGTGTTTACGCCACAGATTCCAACACGCGTGATTGAAATGTTTCTTAACGGCGCAGCTTGGTATCGCTAGGTTCCTAGCACGTTAGCGTTAGCAGCCCCCGAATCCGAACGAGTCCTCTGACACCTAACCCTTGTGTGTGTTTACTCACGCCTCTCCTAAACATTTACACACCCATCCAAACAGTGTCAGGGGCGAAACCACATCATCCCATTCTGTTTTACATTAGTTTGCGGCCGAGCAGTTTGCCTCTTCCTCGGGGAGGGGAGGGAAAACGCACCAAAAACATTCATAGTAATCAATCTGATGAAGCCAAACAGCAGAATACAGAAAGGACACGGAGGTAAACAAGTCCCGACTCGGCCTGGTTGAAGTCTCATCCCCAGGAGGAGCGAATACGACATGACTCCGTGTTTCACTAACATTTTGTCTTTTCTTTTAAGCCCCGAAACGCAAACAGCGAACATGTTGGCATTTTGTTCTGGAAATGGACTCCAGCTCTCGTAAATGTTTAATGAGCACTCTCTATTCACGATACCTCCGCCTTTTCCAAACTTTTCTATAATCCAAATAAGCTGCCCACAGCTCATACTTGTGCCCCATAATCCATGTTTGCGCAAGCAAGTGCACAGACGTGCAAATACGAGTCTCCGTTTTAACAAGTCTCGGCTTTAAAGGGTTCTATCCCTGTGTTAAATATCTCTAATGTGTTTTCCCTGGCCGTGACGAGGCCGGGACGGAAATGTCGGATTCCTGCTGCACCTTAGAACGTCTGCGTCTCGCTCGAAGTGGAAACTGTTTATTTTGCGCAAACACGACCTGTTTCCAGCCGCCCCCGCACCTTATTAATCTCCGACTACACCTCAGCTCATTCAGGTCGGACTCTGTTAGGACTCGTCTGTCGAAGGACAAAGCATCGGAACGTTACATAAGAGCGCCTTCATGACCCATTAAACCGTTTTAAACCCTTACCGCCCCAACGGGTTTGTTTGGCGACCCAATCGGAAGGGTTTAAACAAACAAAACAAGGTGACCAATCTCCAACCATCCAAACAGGAAGGGTTAATTAACACACAGGGAAGGTTCACGAAGTTCAGTGTCTGGAAAGAGGAAAAAGATCCTGAACTAAACCCCTTCCATCAGAAAACGGACACAAAGGGAATGGAAAGAGTTTTTTTATGCTAAATAAGTCCATCTAGTTAATGACGTGTATAATCCGATGCATAAAACAGGTACAAGAGTTGGAAACCCGACACCGGAGTTTGCATCCTGCATCCATCCGCTCTCGGGATTAAAACTTTTGATTGAGGTTAGGAAAGAGGTTGTGGTTTTGCTCAATATTTATCCAACTAGCGCCAAAGGAATGTCTGTCCGTCCTTCGATTGTCTCCTCGACTGTTCGTCCGATGACTTCACACTTGCCATATGTGTTCCTGCAGCGCCAGGAAGGAGAAACGTCGAGTATCGAGATGTTTGGATGGGAAGCGAAGGCGCCCAAAAATAAGAACTTTAACCGAGACTACGTTACCGTAATCGCCCTGGTCCCCTAGTCCAACATGACTCGGTCATCATGTGTAGTGGAAAAGCACAGATTGCGCCCCCTGGTGTTTGCTAATGGTACTCAAACTTTGTTTGAACATTTACTTCAAGCTAAAAACGTGTCAATCATCAGTTTAATGAAAACCTCAATCTGTTCCTGACCCGACCGCAAAAAATGAGTCACGCTTCGAGTTTCTTTGGAAGTCAGAAATCAGCAGCTGCCTTTCCAACCAAAGCGAAGCAGATGAAACGTTTTAACGGTGAGTGTTTGGCCTTTATGTTCAAGATGAACACGATGTTGTTTTTATATCGGGTCAGAAACACGTTCTGGTAAACAATGAAGTTTACCAGAACGTGTCAGTAAATGACTCATTCCAGCATCTTCACACAAGATGAGTCGCCACCATTAGTCTGAGCTAATGCACAGTTTAGATGCTCTCTGAGGAACGAAAGCCCGGATTCTTCATTGGGGGGGTCTTTTTGGTGTAAACAACACGTTTGTTGTTTCTTCTGCAGACCAGCTGCTGTGGCTGAACAACAAACGGGAAACGTTCTCAGGTGGTGCTGCTCTGCTGACTGATGATTACGACGTCGGAATTACAGGAACTTGAGGAACATGTGATGCACATGTGTCAAAGAGAAGACAGAACGGGAGCAAACGCTGTTTATTCAGTCATTTATCATGGAGGCGGGTTCTTTGAAAGGCAGAACGGAAGAGCGCTGGTGATGCTGTGGTTTACAATCCCGGTTTTCGTTCCTGGAAGCTTTCCACAAACATCAAAAGATCAGAAGCTCCGGTTCCCAGAAGGTACGAGGGGGAGGAAGACGAGTCCGGGATCAAGGAGGCTTTTGGCGTCCCTTCATGGAGCTTCCTGCCTGAGGATACCAAAATAAAACGCAGGTGAAGATGGTAACAAATATTCAGCTTGTAAAAGACAGGAAATAAGAGAAGAACCTGGTCCAGTCAGGATGGATCTGGGACGTGAAGAGGTTTTACAAAGTAAAGCTGCGATGATGAAGAACATTTTAAGTAGATGTTAGAAATGATGGATCTGGTTCCAAAATCACACTTGGTGTTAAGATATACACCCTTTACATCACATGCGTCAAACTCAAGGCCCGGGGGCCAAATGTGGCCCTCCACATCATTTTATGTGGCCCGCAAGAGCATAAAAGGTCAGATTGTCTAAAAATAAATAGGTGTACTTTGTGTGCGTTGACCAAAACTACATTTCCCACAATGCAGTAATTCAGCCCATTTTAACTCTGATAAAAACGTTGTGAACAAAGTTAATGTCCTAACTTGTGTCTGATGTTATTTTTCTTTATTGATTGATAGTTTGATCCTTGATTGATGGAGTTCTGTGGGTTTAATAACCTGACAAATTAAAAATATAATGTTTGGGACTTGAATAAGTATGCTGATGTGTGGCCCTCGATGGAAACCAGTTTGACACCCTTGGTTTACATCGTCTTCACCAGAACCTGGTTTCATCTGAGTGCTAATGTTGGCTCTTGTTGGGAACTTTACCAAAATAAAAGCATGTTCCCTTTCCCTCTGCAGGTGCAGCCCGACGCTCCTGCCATTTGAACGCCACATCATGTCGTAACTTTAGTGATATTTTGATTGACTGTTGAAGCAAAACCACAGACTTTAAAATCTACAGTCCCTAATAGAGTCCTCTGGATGAAGGTGTGGGTTTGGGGTGACATCATCAACCTACAGGAGCGGCAGTTTGCAGAAAACAAACTGAACCGATCCCAGATCCAGATCTCTGCTCTGACTTCCAGCCCCTGTTGTTAACTTGGATCTCACTCCTCGTCTCTGTTTTCATCCAAAGACTATTGTTTTTATTGCTTCAGCCACCAGGACTGTTGAAGCCACAGTTCATGTAAACCACATCCAAACCGGAGACGTGTTTTATCATCGTAGTTTCCTGCGATCCCGATCCTCCTCCCTTTGTCAGCTCTGCAGAAAAAAAACATCATCTGCGCTCGATCAGGGTAATTATCCAAAGAGGTGAAGGGATGGAGCACAGAGGCGATTCCCCCCCCCTCCAGTTGGGATTAGTCAGAGAGGATCCGGGTGGTTGGGGAGGAAGTCATTCAAAAGGAGACCTGATGTGACTCCGGTACCGAGAAACCATCGCGGTCACTCAAGGCTTTGGTGTTTAAAGACGGGACGTGTTCCTCCTGATGATGTGAGAACGTTTAATGAGACCCCAAAGCGAGAACATTTGGGATTCTCCGGGAAGATGACGTGTCAGGGATTTGTGGACGCATCCTGGAGGAAGTTCTTCAGGGGACGTTTTGTTCGGTTTTGTTTCTCAAACCTCTTTTTTTAAAGCATTCACACAGAAAAACGTGATTAGACTGCAGTGAAGTGTTGGTTTTATGAACGTTTTGGCGGAACTGCAGGATCATGGGGGGGGGGGTTTGCATTCATTTGTGATCCAGAGATTCCCAAAGGTACAAGGTCCAAAATCAGAGCCAGCATCACCCTCGAAAGATGAACTAATGCAGCTTCATGTCAGCATGTTCCCTCATTAGAACATAAAGACATCACACGACCCTCCTCAAACCCGTTTGGTGTTGAGTTCAGCTCTTTTCAGATCATAAAACTGGACCAGATTCTTCCCTCTTGTCTTGTTTGCGTCCATTTGGCGGCGTTCTCCTCCCTGCTGGGATCTGGGAACGCACCGTCTCCTCCAACCGGAGCCAGAGCATCCGATTTGTCCTCATGCTGGACCGGTCGTCCTGGAAATATTATTGGTATTTATATCACCAATAGCTGCTTTAATGCTTCCCGCCACATCCAGTCGGGGTTGCGTCATCCTCCCTGGATACTCGGCGGTTAACCGATGATTGCGCGAAGCGTTTCGATAAACCTTGAAGACAAAAACAAAGGAGTCTTCGGTGTCCGTGAAGTCTTTAAATCCGTGCTCGTCTTTGCTCCAGAAATGACTTAATGTAGAAGGTTCAACGGGGTTCGGAAGATGACCCGAGAGAGTATTCCATTAGACGATGGAAAGGAAAGGAATCCACAAAGCTTTGGGTGTTTGATCTTTGTTTTCGTCCCAAGAGCAGAAAAAATGTTCAACATTGTCTGGTTTGAGGATTTAATGAATATTTTTGTTTGAATGTTTAGAATGTTACAGTTTTGGAGAAATATGAGTGGAATTATTCAGTGATTATTACCTTCTAGATGATCTTTATGTATGAGAATTTAATGGAAATCAGATGTTCTTCCTATTTTGATGTAACCTAGCTTTCAGTTTTGCCCTCGAGTCTGTCCTTGAGTCTTTGGACGTTTCTAAGGACTTTTCTAGAACAAGAAGGATTGGTATGGTTCAAATACAAACCCATCAACAGTGTTAATGAACTCTTAAAGATGAATATGTTAGTCTAACAGACCGGACCGGCTCAACCGGACCAAACTGTTCCCTTGGATCCCCTTCAGTTTGGCTCGTCTCGCCGCTCTAATCCTCGAACGAACTTGACACAGAGTCTCCTCTGGGACCCGTCAGCGATACGTAGATGAATCGTGATCCTCTGTCGTATATCTGCGATATTTCACTCCTGAGGTCCGAACGTCTCCCGCCCACATATTTCATTGCGTTGGGGCTCAGAGCTTCTCGGAGAGCTCGTGAGGCAGCTGGGCGATAAAACAAACTGCTACCTGGTTAAAGAGCTCCTCACACGTCGCGTTCGATTCCTCCAGCTGAGACTCCACGTCGGCCTCGGCGTCGGCATCCCATGATGCTTTACTGCTGGAAAGGCAAGAGTGGATGTGTTGTAAATTAATATCGCACTGGACCAAAGTGGAAAAGACGTTAAATGATGGGATTGGAATGTAGTTTTCTTAGTGGGGGGAGACTCTAGAACACTCTGATTCATCCGCTGGTGTGAATCTCAAATCTCACCTGTCAAGGCGTTCGGGGTCCTGCAGGTGAGACGGGGTGTCCCAAGTTTTGCCTGAACCGTCCGTCGGTTTCTCGGCCTTCTTTTCCAGCGTGCCGACGTGTCTCAGCAGAGCGTCCCTCTCCTCCATCAGGCAGACCTTGAACCTGAAGGATCAGAGAAGGTTTCATCATCATTGATTTATAATCAAATAATCAATCCCTATATATATTGACTGTTTGGTATGGGGGGTTTTTTTTTGGTCTGTTCTGTTTGTTGAGTTTGCTGAGGAAGTGAATGATCGTATTCCACGTCATGTTGATTTTCAGCCGTGTTTGATTCTTATTGGACGCCTGAGGCGAGTTAGAAAATTAAATTGTAGTTTTCCATTTTCTGAATTTGTTTAGAAGATTTTTTTTTCTCCTGTGATTTAGAAACAAGCAAAAAAAAAAGCTTTTATCACAGCATTTACGCTAGTCGTCATGGTTACACTGGTGTAATACTCGTTTTGGGCCACCAGAGGGGGATGTGTGCCACTGATCCCACTGCTTTCAGTGATTGATTGAATAAATTTAGGCCTGAAGCTTGATCGTGGATTGGTTAGAGTATAATAAGGCACTTATTCAAACCACAGAATATGCATTTTAAAATAATATAACTACTATAATTTTTGCCTTTCAGGGCTTCCGTACTTCAGGGACGTGTGAATTTGTCAATTGTTTATATTTTAATTGACATTTACTGTCACTTATTAAGATAATCTGACACTTCAGACATCTTTAAAGCCCAGAGGACATTTCTGAACATCTCTATCGGGTTAGGGTTAGAGGTCGTTGGGATGGGGTCAGAGTTCAGGTGGATACCGACCTCTTGACGCAACACATCCAGTAGCGCTGCTGCTGGCAGAGCCACTCAAACTGCTCCACCGTCTCCTGCAGCTTCCTCAGACCCGCCTCGTTCTCCCTCTGCAGCTCCTTCACCTCAAACACAACAGAAGAGCATTTCCTGTTCAAACAGGAAGTGATGCAGAACAAACAAACAAACGCTACATCCAAAACTCTCTCTCAGAAGAGGGTTGAGGGTTGTGTGTTGGGTCTGTATAGGAGGGAGTCTCTGAAGCCAAGTGTAAATTTAAAAAAAAATAATAATTCCGCCTGTGTGTAGGAATGTTTCCCTAATGCCCAGACTCGACAGGCATTAATAAAAACCCAACGCCAGAAAAACCTGAGTTACTGTGTTCTTCGGGTTAGTGGTAGTTCTTAAAATTTGGCCACAGTACATAAATTTTAACCTTTAGGTTTTATGTTTCATGAAATTAATTGTCGTGGATCCAGCAGCCGACTTGTTATTCATCGTTTCTAGGCGGCTCTCCGACGCGTTGACCCGGACTAGCCCGAGAGCGCTAATCCATTACTTCTGATTGGACGAGCTGGACGCCAGCTGACGCTGCTCTGCGTTATTTCTGGAGGAGTTGGCAGCAAATACTGTACATTTATTAAAAAGCCATTAAAAAGACATTATTTATCTGTTTAAACTCAGGAAGATTCAATGCGAGTCCAATAAAATGAAGGAGCCTGACATCTGCTGGACAAACGAGGAATTACAACCAGTCCAACTCTAAATATGAACTGTTTTTATTACACATTAATGCATCAGTTATTATAATATGATTCCAAAGGGTGCGTTCGTTTCTGTTGTCTTACCTCCTTCTGATGGACGGCGTTTGCGTCCCTCAGCTCCTCAGTCAGCTTCCTGTTGACGTTCTGCAGCTCCTGCAGCTCCGCCGTCTTCCTGTCGGCGACAAAAACAAGAAACTCCACTGATTTCCCCAACAGAGAAACCAGATTCATCTTCTAAATCCTGTGTCTTTATTCCAGAAACCAACCGGAGTCTTTCTACCTGTGCAGCTCCGCCCTCAGGCTCTCCTCTGCCACAGTCCTGTCATGGGCCTGGGCGTGCAGCTCGTCCACCAGGCCCTCCAGCTGCACCTCGGAGCTCTGCAGACTCTGCAGCTCCGAGCCGACTTCCTGCAGCAGCTCCCCGTCCCGGGAGCTGGCCTCCAGCAGGAGGACCACCCGCCGCTGCAGACAGGACACCAGGTCCTGCATGGGGTGGGGGGGCACATTGAGATGCTGACATCAACATCCACACAGGAAGTGAAGTAAGTGTGCAGAACGGCTCTCACGTTAACCTCACATGACTTTTTGTAAAAAGGATGGCAGACACACCTACACAGAACGTCGGGGGGGGGACAAGCCCCAACCTGACAATGGAATAAACCGTTCTGATGAGTCAGCATTTTCCTCTAATCACTGACAAGTACCATCATTTGTTCCTGCAGGGCAGTGATTAAAAGTCAGCCGCAAACATCTGATTTCTAAAGAAGTACGGAGATGAAATGGTATTTGTGAAACACGATGTGATCGATCAAAGCGATCAGGACTTCCTGTGTCACCTCCTTCTAGGTTCACCTGCTGTTGGTTGATCCTGAAGAGGAGTCCATCCCTCGTCCTCCTGAGCTCCAGGGTCAGCTGCTCCTGATGCTGGAGGCGAGAGGTCGCAACCTCCAGTTGGCTCTGCAGCCTCCTCTCCATCTCCCTGGACAACAGGAAGTCCCTGTCGAGCGCCGCTGAGGGCGGGAAGAGCAGAAACCCGACGTGAGGTCCGACACACCAACGCTGGTGGGTTTAACGAAGGGTTAATAGTTTGTTTTTACTGCTCACGGCGTGAAATAACCAGAACGCCGCCGACACGTCCGATACCAACGTCTGTCGGCCCAGTTTGATGAGAGAAAAGGATTCTGGGAAACCCACCAAATAATGAGGAGGAAATCTGAAACTAATGACTTATTGGTTCATATCTCAAAATAATGAGGCACCAGCGGTTTGAAACTATTATAAAGCTTCTCAAAACACAGACTTGTGTTTGAAACGCATGAATTAGAAGCTTCAGTACCGTCCACACCTTTATTTTTTAGTATCTTCTTGTGTTCACGTCTCACTACTCCTGGATCGAATAGTAAACCCAGTCTAGCTACTCATTTCCTCCAGTAAAAACCTTCTTGTGTAACCCCCCCCCCCCCACCTCAGAGGTCAAAGTCTCCTTTCGGGCCCTACCTTTGTCGTGAGCCAGGCGGGTGCATTTGGCCGTCAGGTACTGGATCTGACTGTAGTCCTCGTCCCGGTGAGCTCTGAAAAACCTCCTCATGCTCAGGTGAGTCTGCTCCTTCCTGCCCCTGGTGGTCCACTGGGGGCGATCAGACGCTGTGATTTCCTGTCCACGAGTCTCAAACAGGACGAGTTGGAGCGTTGATCCAATTGGCCGTCGTCACCGTGAGTGGGCGGGGCCAGCTGCTGCCAGTGTGTTCAGACCTGAGGAGGTTTGCTGCTGATTGGCTCGCCGCCCGGATTCATCACCACACTGGAACCCGTTTGTGGACAAACTAAAGGTCTGATTGTAGGTGTTAAAAATCACCCCTAAGGCCACGAGTGGTCCAGGAGGGAGTTTAACGTAGACGTGACGTCATGTCTGGCCTCAGGTGGTTTTATCAAACATATTTATACAAGAATGGATCCAAATCTGGATGTTTCAGTTTCATAATAATTGACTGATAGTTTTATTTTGTCATCCTGCTGAAAACTAACTAAAATAAATACCAGTGAAGTTGAGGCTTGTTCATCATCTCCACCCAGAAGAGGTGGCGTCTTGTTGCCTGTCAGCTGTTTGCCAGCAGGGGGCGATAATGTACCGATCAATCACATCTATCAATGCAGGATGTTGGGAGTTTTTATTGATCAATACTGTCAGTATGCGTGGACTTTTCTGTTTCTTGAAGTAATTTTTATTTTTTGGAGGTTCTCTGGTGTAAATATGACTTTTAAACTTTGGATTCAAGCAAGAGAGTAAAAGTAGAAGTAAAAGTGGCTCTTGATCAATTTCCAGAAACAAGGTGTGTAAAAAGTGTATAAAAAGTAAATTTAATCAATCTTAATTTTTTATAAATACTCTCTCTGAAGCCATTTTATTCCCTCTGGATTAGCAGATGAACATTTAAAGTCCTTTACTGTTATTTATCTGTGTGCCGGTGAGATCTGCTAGCAGCTACATTATAGGACGTTTTAACTTCATAATTATTCATATAAAATTGAAATAAATCAGGAGAATCTGGTCAGACATAAACAATTCAAGAGGAGAGGATGTTTAAAAATGGAGTTTATTAAAAAAAAAAGAAATCCAACATGCTGACCTTTGCCTCTTGAACACAAAAGGTTTAGATAGAAAATGTTGTCGGGACGGCGACACGAAGCGTCCGATGAAATAAATAAAAACAGAGCAGAACTCCTCACTTTGAACAGAAACCCATCCACACAGAGGAAACAGACCCCCCTCCCCCCCAGGACAGATCCACGTTCAGTTTGACTCGGTTACATCAGTAGTGTTTCATATTCAGGAATTCAGCTCAACGCGCTTAAAAGTAAAAAGCTGCCTTCGCCTTTGCCTGACCTACGACCTCTAGAGGAGTCACATGATTCTGGGTCTGTCAGGCGTTTCCATCGGTAGATTTATCCTCTCAAGAGTAGTTTGTTATGTCTCAGAAAAAAGTAACAAACTTTACAACCTTCAATTTTAACTTTATTTGTGGGCTGATGGAACAAAGATCCACTCTGTAAAAGGGTCTCCACCTATGCTAAGCTATGCTAATGCCGCCAAAATGATGATACCCCTTTAGTTAATTCATTGATTATTCAAGGAAATTAAATACTCATTATTTATTCACTTAAGAAATTGTAACAAACGACGATGGCATTACTGGGGGTTTTTTTTTTACATTTTGTAAACTACACAAATTTAATCATTAGTGCCTTAACACGCGGTTTTAAATAATGAACAATTATTCTGATGGTGGAAATTATTCTGTGGAATATTTAAAGTTCACTTTTCATTAAAAATGTGTTCACATCACGCAGCAGCTGAAGTCTTGCAATTAAAAAAAAAAACACTTTTTAATGTTCTAAAGGGAACATGTTTAAAATGAACCATTCATAAAGAATTTAAAAAACAGTTTTGACGACCCTGCGAGGAGCTGGCGTATCGACTGGGGTGTACCCCGCCTCTCGCCCGTAGACCCAAGAATGAGAAACGTCACCATGATGATTAAACCAAACTGAAAACCTTCCTGAAAGATTCTTATTTTTCGTGTAACAGGATTTGACACGTGAATGGGTGGCGACGACGGCCAACTACTTTTCACAGAAACACTCCGACCTTCGACACGTCTTTGCTTTCACAGGTTACGGCGGCGTTATATCGAAACTAAGCTAAGACTTCTACAAAAGAAAAAAACCAGGACGTCTCAAACGACCTTTTTTTTGCTCCTCGTGAGCGGAGAAACGCGAGCGTGTTCTGGAGGTTTTTCTGCTTCTTTACACTCGTGGATCTCAGGACAGAGGAAGGCCTCTTCAGCGAACAGATACGATCCTGCCTGGTTGGTCGGATTGAATCTACATTCAACTGGACAATCGTTTTCACAGTTTCACAGATGAAAACAATCTCACAAAGAAGTCAGAGCGGAACTAAAACAAGTCTGAGAGTCAACGTCTTCCGTCCCACTCGTCTCCTTCAACTTGTTGCAGGCAGTAAAAATAAAAAATTAAAATTAAAAAAAAGTATTGCACTGGTTTAGTGTGACTCAATGGATGGGCGGTCATCATATAAATAACAACAACAACAACCAAACAGTAATACCAGAAGTAGAATCATTGTAACGCTAATAAAAACAGTTCAGACTAACGCCCCCCCCCCTTCTTCACCACTGCTGCCAACTGAAGTCGTCGTTGGAGCCAAAGACCAGGAAGAAGCCCAGGATGGTCCCGAAGATGACTACGTTCCCCGTTAGCACGAGCGCACACGCCCCCCAGAAGATCTGTGGAGCCACACATCAATAATTCAGGTCAACAAATGTTACTGGCTGCTGCCAGGCTGCAGATCCAGGCCCCAAAAATCGGTTTTTAAGGTAATTTCTACTGAATTAAAGAAATGCAGGACAGTTTGCAGGTCCTAATCTTGACTCTTTGACTTACTATTCCAGCTCTGGCGAAGATGATTGGCAGGCCGAAGGCTGAAATGACGATGCCCGTCGTCAGGAAGATGGCCAGCTCTTTGCAGGCGTTGCTGGCCGAGTCTGTGTCGTCGACCATCCTCCGAGAGATGCAGTACGGGATGGGAGACAGGATGTAGAAGAAGAGGA
This sequence comes from Antennarius striatus, assembly GCF_040054535.1. Lineage (NCBI taxonomy): Eukaryota > Metazoa > Chordata > Actinopteri > Lophiiformes > Antennariidae > Antennarius > Antennarius striatus. The sequence goes on along the minus strand of NC_090785.1, from coordinate 1,763,295 downwards.
GGAACAGAGGCCAGTACTTGCTGCACAGAGATGAAGAAAGGGAGATGAAGACCATTATGATGTGATGATACAGGATGAGATCATGTTTACTGTTTGCAAATGAAAATAAACCCGTGTCAACGTACTAAAACTAATCGGATGAGACGTTCTGTAGGAAATATACATTTAAAAGCCTCCACTAACAGGATTTTTTATTAGCACTGATCCAAAGTTTAAACACCATCAGCGTCAGCTTGAGGCCGTCCATCTTTGTTTACTGTCATCATGATCCTCTTCTTCAGCTGTTCTCTGCGTGACACAGCGGCCTGGTTCCAGGATTACTGCCCTCATCTGATTGGTTCGGGGGCTCAAACAAGCCACTGGGGGCTGTTCCAATTAGAGCTTTGTTTGTGGGATAAAGAACCACTTCTCAGCTAGCTAACTAGCGTCTTGTGATTAGCATCAGTGAGACTTCCAGACGTGTGCAGGTTGGTTTAAAGATGACTTACGATTAGTTACTACGTGTGTCTGTATTCTGGATCTTGGAAAACATTTCTTGGACTTGATCCTAGTTTATTTAAATCTGTTATTATTGATCATCTCACTTTGACAAATGTTCCATCAGCATTTCAAAAGTAAACATTCTGGATCCACAAAACCAGTCAAAATCACTTGGATCCAGATCAGAAAAGACGCCACACGTGTGTGTGTGTGTGTGTGTGTGTGTGTGTGTGTGTGTGTGTGTGTGTGTGTGTGTGTGTGTTGATGGTACTTACTCATACACGGGGAGAGCACATCCTAGCATGAGGAACATGAGGCCGATGGCCCCCCCAAAGGACAGGCTGATGAGAGCTGGGGGAGGGAGACAGAACAGGGCATCATCTCTGTGAATCTGATTCCCACACCCCCGCTGCAGCCCCCCCTTTTGCGGGCTGCAGCTATCATGTGATGAATCAGCTGGTTTCACGTGTGGAGCAGCTGCTTTAGCGATGCGATCCACGCACACACTGATCTGGCATCGATAGCGGCTGCGCGTTAAATCGATTGATCAGCGATTGAATGAACGAGCATCTCGGACTATAATGACTGGAGGCAGGTGCAGCTAGCTTTAGCATCACGCTGATTACTACGCTGTCCTACTGCTAATGAGGAAGCACATTCAACACATGATGTTATTTAGTTACAATTTGTCAGTTAGCTTCGGCTATCTTATACTAATTTGTACTAACTATGTATAGATTGTGTTTAGCCCAGCTAATGCAAGCTAACCGGCTAATACTAACGACTGAACTGGCCCTAAGTACCCCCGCACGTCACCGCTGGCTAGCTGGGCACGGCTAACCATCTGTCCTCGGCACATTCTGAGAGGGTTCCATGAATCGAATCGTGTTTTTAGTGTCCCTGCAAACAAAACGTGACGTGGAAAACCGTTACCTTTAATCCCAGCCATTTCTCCCGGACAAAAAGCTCGACACAGCCCCGGTGGTTGACAATAGTGCCCCCTACTCCGCTGCCGTGTCCGAGTCCGACCGAACCTCTGACGAGGCGTTCAGGCACTGTCGGAAAGTGTGGGATTTCTCATTGACGGGTCCCAAATCAGATCATTTTTAGAAGTGTTTTGAGCAACATTGTCTTAAAATATCAAGATTGCTGAACAGCCTTTAAAATTAGAAAAAAAAATAATATGAACTCTGGGTATAATTTCATACTGTCAGTAATTAATCATGAAGTGACTACGCATAATTATATAGATCATCTGAGAATTATTACAAAAACTGAGATCTATTTTAAACTTGTTGAAAATGTTTTTGTCAGATAGAGTGAGAATATTTGGGGTTTAAGTTTCCGTCAAGTCATTCCAAAAATTATCACCTAGTTGAGAAATCGGTGTTCGCCACCGTGAGATTTAATTGCATTTTCCTCCCACGATTTTATTGTGTTCCATGAAGGCGTCATCTGCTGCGTCACCGCTAATTGCTAAGCCTTAATGTTAGTAGTTTGTTTTTATATTAAAACGCATATTTTTTATTGAAAAAAAATTGTTTTGAATGTCTGTAACTCGCTGCGGCGGATACAGCGGTGGTAATCTGAAGAGGACTCTTTTTAATTTAAAAATCGAGTAAAGCTAAACCGGATGTGCATGCAATTCTACTTCCGCCAACCTGTACGTACATTCAGCAAAGATGGCGGCCGTGGGGGTCTCGGTCGCTTCGCTGTGGACCGAAGTGAACCGCTGCGGCCAGAACGGAGATTTCACCAGAGCCCTGAAAGCCTTGACGAAAAGTAGGAACTGTTTTCTATCGTTGTGCTACAGAACAAAGTCAGAACGGCTTTCAGGCGGTAGACGGACGGACTATTATTCAAACTCCAGTTAGCAAAGTTCAGCGGCTAAGCTAAACCAGATGTGTGACCGGCGGTTAGCATGTAGCTAACAGCAGTTATCCAGACTCCTTCAGAGAAGATTTCAAGCCGGCCTACTCCTGCTTTCTGATCAATTAATGCAGCTACAACTTTATTCTAGGTTTGCAGGATTTGTGTAAATAAATAAAGTTAAATTTCATCCCGCAAGCGCGTTTCCCTGAGCAGTGACGTGTCTCTAGCCTGACGGCTAACATGTCACACTGGGCAGCCAAACACCATGCAGTCAGCTGGCAACAGAACGGGCTTGTCGGTGATCTTTTTTTTAGAAATAACGGGATGTTTGCTGACTGTTCTTCTTCTTGTCTCTTTCCACAGTTTTGCATGAAAACAGGGATGACGTCACAGCCCTTCACTGTAAAATCGTTTGCCTTATACAGAACGGCAGCTTCAAAGAGGCTCTCAACGTCATGAACACACATTCAAAAGTCCTCAGCAGGTAATCTTTACAGAAAAGATCCGCTTAGAATTGTTTATTTCTATCTTTACAAACTTAAATTTGAATGGTGACATCACACAACTCCAGATGGGTTTCATAACTCAGCGCTTTCATGCAGGGTGATTAGTTCTTCAGATGAAGATGTTTTGTTTACTGGGTGACTGACTGGTCAGAATGAGTAGTTTTAATACCCTCATTGTAAATGAAACTGTTTAGTTTGCTAAATTTAACGGGTTATGTGTTGTCGTTGGCGCTCCCTCCCTACTGAAACCTCTTGTCTTCGTTCTCAGTGAGGTCGTGTTTGAGAAGGCGTACTGTGAGTATCGGCTGAACAGAGTGGAAAGCGCCCTGAAGACCATTGAAGGGGCTCCTGAACAAACGGACAAACTGAAGGAGCTCTACGGTCAAGTGGTAATTCAAGAATATTTAGACACTGAAACGCTCTTAACTCTGTGCCAACACCACGTTAGAATAAGTTAGTGTCACAAGTCGTTGCTGGTCAGCGATGCACTGAATCTCTTCCTGGTCTAGCTGTACAGGCTGGAGCGCTACGGCGAATGTAAGTCCGTCTACACGGATCTGATCAGGAACTCGCAGGATGAGTACGAGGAGGAGAGGAAGACCAACCTGGCTGCTGTGGTGGCTTCTATGAGTCAGTGGGAGAACGCTCCTCTGGTGAGCGCAACAGTTTGTTCTGATGTTATGTTTTGGGATCAGGTTCCATTTAAAGTTCCAGATTTGATACAGACTTTTAAAGAGCAAGTTAAACAACTGTGAAAACGTTCAAATTCAAACTTTACAAAAGTTTTTCACTGGAAAAAACTGATTTCTGATTTCCTTTATTTTCGCCTGCAGGAAGATCTTGGTCTCCCTGAGTCCACGTATGAGCTGTGTTACAACGCCGCCTGTGCTCTGATTGGCCGAGGGCAGCTCACGGAGGCCCTGAACAAGCTCAGAGAAGGAGAAGGTCGGTCCCGCTCTGCTCCACCTTCTGCTCCTTTCATTTGTAGTTTGCCTTTAACTGCTGGTTTTCTCTCACAGAGCTCTGCAGAGTCTCATTGGCAGACGATTCTGTGAGTGTTGCTTTGTTCTTCTAAAATTTTCACGTATTATTCATCTCACCCACTGACAAAGATTTTAATTTTAAACACTTTGATACACTCGAAGATTCACTGTTGAATTTAAAAGTTTTCTGCATGAATCTTGTAGAATTTAGTGTTCATTAAAACACAGAGGGAAAAAGGTTTGAGGTCCTGATAATGGAAGAAATCTTGAATGTAATTAAAAGTCGATCAAGTAGGAATCATGAAGCTGTTTTTTATCCTCTGTGCTCGCCTGACGTCCTCGAGTGATCAGAGTAACTCTGACTTTTCTGTCAGGACGTGACGGAGGAGGACATCGAGTCGGAGCTGGCTGTCATCCACTCTCAGATGGCGTACGTCCTGCAGCTTCAGGGTCGGAGCGACGAGGCGCTGCAGCTCTACAACCAGGTCATCAAGCTCAAGTGAGGACGGCTCGTGGCGTCGGCGTCACGCCTGACGTCGCGTTCGGGTTCACGTCGACTCTCTGAAGGCAGGACACAAATCCATAACACTCGTCTTCTCTTCATTGCAGACCATCAGATGTGGGGCTGCTCGCCGTGACCGCCAACAACATCATTACAATCAACAAGGTGGGTGTGTGAGGCTTCGTTATGAATAAAAATTGTTGCAGAGTGAATAAAAATGTCAAATCTGCTCCTTTAGGACCAAAACGTGTTCGACTCCAAGAAGAAAGTGAAGCTGACGAACGCCGAAGGCGTCGAGTTCAAGCTGGCGAAGAAGCAGCTGCAGGCCATCGACCTCAACAAGGCCCTGCTGGCCATGTACACCAACCAGGTGTGTGGGGGCCCGAGCAGCCACCCTGGAGGGGGGGCAACGGGGCCCCTCAGCGCTGATCGTGTTTCCGTTCCTCCTCACCAGGCCGACCAGTGCAGGAAACTGGCCTCCAGTCTTCAGGCTCAGAACCCGGGTCACCCGCGTCCCGTCCTCATCCAGGTGGCCCAGCTGTGCCGGGAGAAGCAGCACGGGAAGGCCATCGAGCTGCTGCAGGTAGAGGGGGCGTGGCAGGAAGGGATGTCATCAGAACGCCACCAGAAACACCAGCTGACAAAAGTTTCTTTAAAACCTCCAGAGATTCTCGGACCAGCATCTGGAGAGCGCGTCGGGCATTAAGATGACGATGGCACAGCTGTATTTGGTTCAAGGTAACTTTTAATAAGAAAGAAAAAAGTAGAAGTTTTCCAGAATCTCGTTTGAATCCAGTTCTGATTGGCTGTTGGTCCTTCAGGTCACGTGACTAAAGCGTGCGACGTCCTGCGGTCCATCGAAGAGTTCAAGCACAAGTCGGGGATGGTGAGTGCGAGCGTGCAGGAAGTGGGCCACGCCCACTCTGGTTGGAGTGGGCGTGGCCTGTTCAGTAACGCGTCTGTGGCTCCTCCCAGGTGTCGGCTCTGGTCACCATGTATTCGCACGAGGAGGACATCGACAGCGCCATCGACATCTTCAGACAGGCCATCGATCACTACCAGTCCGAGCAGGTGAGGGTTCCAGTCCCCCCCCCCCCCCCATAGGAGAAGTCATGAGGCGATCGACCAATCAGGGATCACCTCTGTCTCCCCCCCCACACACACACAGCCCGGATCTCCTGCCCACCTGGCTCTGGTTCGAGAAGCTGCCAACTACAAACTGAGGCACGGACGCAAGAAAGAAGCCATCATCGACCTGGAGCAGCTGTGGAGGCGAGTCGATCTCGCCGCCGCCGCGTTAACCCGCCCAACCCCCCCTCATATTGATGTTGAATATTTCTCACAAACAGGCAGAACACCAACGACACCCGCACGCTGGCACAGCTCATCTCGGCGTATTCCCTGGTGGACACGGATAAAGCCAAGTTGTATCCTCCGACGGAAGTTCTCCTTCCTGACGCTTTAAAATCAACTCGTTTTAATCTCTAATAACCTGTTTCTGGAGGTTTACATCTACCTGGGTACACGTGTCGGCTCCTTAGCGTCGCCTCCAGCCTCAGCAAACACCTCCCCTCCGCCGACTCCATGGCGTTAAACGTGGACGTGGACGAGCTGGAGAATTCCCACGGAGCGACTTACGTCAGGAGAAAAGCCGCTAAGGTCCCAGGAGAAATCCTCCCCAAAGAGCCGGGGTAAACCCGCGTCCTGATGTTTGTTTGATCGTTTACTGGCTGAATCAAGAGGGCGGAGCCTCAGTTTCACCTTTAATGCGTCTGATTTCTTTACAGCCAAGGAGAGATCAAGAAGAAGAGGAAGAAGAAGAAAGGTGAGCCGTCGGTCACGTCGTTAGTTTAGAAGAAGCGTCTCTGACATGGAATGATTCCTCCTGATTTTCCCATCAGGCAAACTTCCCAAAAACTGCGACCCCAAAGCGACCCCTGACCCCGAGAGGTGGCTGCCCATGAGGGAGCGCTCCTCCTACCGGGGCAAGAAGAAGGGCAAGAAGAAGGAGCAGATCGGGAAAGGCACCCAGGGAGCGACGGTGGGAGCGTCGGCTGAGCTGTGAGTATCCGAGGAGAAGGGGAAGCTCCACCCATTTTCTCTCGGGGGGGAGGAGCTTGTGGAGTAACGTCAGGTAGACGTTTCCGACCTCTGATTGGTTCCTGTTCTGCTCCAGGGATGCCAGTAAGATGGCCAGCAGCCCCCCCAACTCCCCCAGACCGGGATCCGCATCCGGTAACGTGGTCCCACCTCGGCAACAGAAACCGGCAGCGTCGGGGTCCACGCGCAAAAAAGCACCACAGAAGAAGAGGAAAGGGGGCAGAAGTGGATGGTAGAGGGGGGGGCTTTGATTTCAACGTTACACCAAATGTTTTCCCGTCGTTCACCTCATGAATTTGTTTTTTAAGTCCAGAAGAGAGAATCTTAACTGATTATTATCCACGTTCATGAAATGTCCAGGAAACGGAATCGTGCCTCATTTTCTGTTTTCCTGTTTGACGTCATCGTTCTACATATCTGTAAATCGCTTTAATAAAATGCAATCACTTTTTTTTTTTTTTTAATTGCAACAACTTCCATTCGAAGAAGTGTCTGATAAATCCCACCATCACTTCCAGATTTAGATTAGAGCGTAATCTGGCTTCTAAGGTGACTAGAAGTTCAGTTTTTAGAGTTTAAACTCCAGCCTGAACTCCACTTCCTGTTTTGTCCCTTTACTCTTCACCTGCTGCCAAGATGTCACCATAAAGAATTATTTATTTTCAGTTCCTGTTTTGGTCCAAAAGTTCAAAAGAGTTTTCATTCTGGAATAAAAATTTTGACACGCATGTTTCAGAACCAACAGGCGACTTGTTTTAAGTCTTAATAAAACTCTTCGCAGCATCGTGTGAAGTCTTCTGTTTCGTCCCGGCGTCGGATTGGACCGACGGTCCTGGATCGGTTCCTAGATCGGTTTGAGAGAGAAAATAAAGTTAGAATTTTAATAATCCTTCCAAAGAGTTTCATTTTTCAAACGGATGACAGACTAAAAAATTTTAGTCGTTTAATTTCATCTTCCTGTCTCTTATTCCTGGTAAATGACATAAGAACATCCATGTTCTAATCTGGTTTGCGATCCAGATCCGGTTCATTTACATCAGTTGTTCTCCATTTCTCAATTCTGATTGGTTATTAGTTTAAAACGTGAGGAGGCGTCATCTGTTCCGTCGTTAACGGTGTTAATCTGGGTAAAGTGAATGCAGCTTTGGGCAGGTGTTTCTTTCTCAAGCCCCTCCCACTTGTGGGCATGACCATCTGTCACTTCCCCTCCATCTGCCCTGAGTCAGGTCCCGAGCCCTTGTTTCAGTCGGTTTCGTCCGTTTGCCGCTCAGGATGCCTCAAATTGCGCCTTGTTACTCCGACTTCTTCTACGATCCTCTGACGGAGGACGTGGAGGAGCTGCTGGCCCGTTTCCAGCAGACCGACTCGGTCCGCTACCAGGACTTCTCCGCCATCTGGAGAGACATGAGCTTCTCAGACGTCTTTCTGGGCATTTGGCACGTTAGTGAGCTGAAAAGATTCAACAGGGTGGCGCTGGCCACGGCGATGAAGTACTTCCTGCCTCCATACAGCTACCAGATCCGAGTGGGGGGCTTGTACTTGATGTTTGGTTTTTACCACAGTCAGCTTTCCACTCCACCGGTACAGATCCGACTCACCCTGAGAGACTGGGCCACGGTTCAGACGTTCCTCAAGAGCTCCTTAGACTCTGGCCATCATGACGTTCTTTACATCTATCTCAAGCTGGTGGCAGCTAAAGCCTTTAATTACGTCGCCATGCCGCATTTTCTCAGCTTCCAAAAGCAGAGGAACCCAAAGAAGGACCTGGTGTGCGCTGATTTTCTTGGGCGGACCACGGCGGTCCAGGAGATTGTCTCTTCAGACATCCTGCTGGAGCTGAGCGACATCGAGAGCCGGTACCACCAGCTGAAGGAGGCCACGGCGGGAGTCCGGTCCAGTGTTGACTTGGCCCAACCAGACTTATCCTCACGCCTGAAAGACGTGGCGTCCAACTTCATCGTTTGGCAGCGGAAGACTTTCGGTCAATCTCACAAAGATGAGGACTATGAAGATGATAAGAAGCAAGATGAGAAGCAAAACGAGACCAGCAGCAGCAGAGCCAAGCTCCTGTCCTCCATCAAGCTGAAGAGCTTCAAGACTGTCCAGAAGGCGTCCAAGTCCAGAAGGCACCGAGCGGCCCAGGCGTTGGACTCGTGCAGCTCGGGGCCGGAGCTGGATCCAGTTCCACGGAGGAAGAGACCTCTTTCTCTCAGAGCTCGGACCTGGAAGAGTCTCCAGCTGACGGAGAGGGAACCCAAAACCAAGACCTGGCTCCTGAGTGAAACGCAGGAGAAACCGCCGACCAGGAGAATCAGAGCTACCCGGTAGCTTCAGAAAGAGTTTCAGGTCCACAAAGGACAAATTATTATCTTCATTTTAAAATTAAATCCGTTTTTTTTTTCATAGAGAGATGTTGATTTAACCTGATTTTCTTTTTTGTTCTTGGTTAAGGTGAAATTAAAATTTAACTACTAATTTCATAAGTTAATAAATTTCTATTTCTGTTCTGATTTCATTCTTTATTGCATCAAAATCATTTGACTTCATCAGCTTTTCAAGAAGCTGAATATTTTAATGTGTGTAATATATTTTAATATTTAATTATATAATATTATAACATGTTATTGGCTGGAGAAATTAAAACTTTTTGTGTGATTTGATAAATTCCAAACCATTTATAAATTCTGTATTTTAAAAAACCGGATGGTCGCGGTGACCGGAAGTCGCCACCTGGTGGTGAGAAGCTGACACTACAGCAACTAAAGCAGCCCGGAAATGGCCTCAACTTCCTGTCTGCTAATCCACTTGTTGATCCGGAGGAAGAGGAGGTCGGAGTCTTCAGTCGAACCATGTCGGAACCGGACGGGCCGCAGTAGAAACAGAACCGGCACCGGAGCGCCATGTTCGGGCTGAGGGGAGCCGGGCTCCTCGGGGCCTCCGTCGCTGCGGCCGCCGGGGTCGCGTACCTGATCTGGAACTCCGCGTCCTCCTCTTCTTCATTCTCCTCTTCCTCCTCCGTCACCGAGGAGGAGAAGAATGGAACCCGACCGGAAACGAAACCGGGTGTGGAAACTGTCCCCGCTGAAGCTCCGACAGCATCGGAGGTGAAAGTGTTTAAATTTTAAAACTAAAGGACGAAAAATGTTTAAATCGCGTCTAGAGTTTATTTTTGCGCTTCAGATTTGTTGATTATTTTACTCGGAAGTGATTTAAGTTCTTTTAAAACTGTTGATTTTGGAGCTGAAACTAGTTCAGGTGAATTCTCTGCAGAGCGCTGGTGCATTCTGGGAAATGTAGGCCACTGAGCGGCATGAGGTTTAATAAAGAACTGAATCACTTTTAAAAGCTTGATACAGATGTAAATATTATCCGTTTATAAAAGTTTATTTTATAATTGAATAAAATAATAAATTAACTCCCGACCAACATTTTTTGGAGCGTTTTGACTGATTATCAAAACCCACAGAATTAAGTTCTATAAACAAATGAAACTCAAAAGAAGGCGTATATACTCCTCTGTCATCAGCATAAAAGGTTGGTTTCCAGCTGGAGAACAGTGATTGTTTTCAGCAAAAACAACAATCATTGGCCAAAAAAACAAAGCAGGTTTTTGTTCTGAGGCTTGTCGATTTAGACGCTAACATTTTAGCTTTAGTGATGCTGGAAAACAATTGTTTACTTCTATAAAACAACATAAACAACACAGAGAAAGGGCTTCTAATCCAGGGATCAGATTGGATCCTCCACCCGTTCATCATCTTTTCTCACGATCGTGACTCTTTTTTTTTCCTGAACTAGCATGAAATATTCTCTGTAGAGTCTGAGCTTCCTAAATTTGTCCAACTTCTACATTATGGTAATTGTCTTATTCTCATGTGATTGACGCTGACCACCCATCCAAACGCAGCCGTACTGCCCCCTACAGGGGATCAGTTCACACTACACTGCTGTAGGAGTAGGCAACTGATGCTGTAGACATCATTACTGATTAATTTGTGGGTAATTGTGCTAATAACCTGATTGGTTTCTTTCAGGCCCAGCCCGACCAGCCAGCAGGGACTCAGGTTCTGGTTCTGGGTCTGGATGGATCTGGTAAGACCAGCCTGTTGGGGTGTTTGGCCACCGGCAGCCCAGAGCAGGACGTCCATCCGACGCAGGGCTTCAACGCCGTCTCCGTCAGCAGAGACGGCCTCCGTCTGGAGTTCCTAGAGAGTGAGTCTGATTCTGGTGCGAATGGAGTCTGAGCGCTGACTCGGAGTCTCAGCTTGTCCGTCTGTCTGCCAGTTGGAGGTGGGGAGGGTCTGCGTCCGTTCTGGCAGAAGTACATGTCCAAGGCTCTCCTGCTGGTGTTC